>NC_090933.1:1293843116-1294468116 GCF_040938575.1 Ambystoma mexicanum | reverse complement strand
GAGGTCTTCGAGGCCTCCGCCTTTGTTTTCGACGCCACGCTCGAAGCCTTCGACGTCGGCGTCGACGACATCGACGTTTTCGAGGCCGATAATGACAAGTTCGGCACCCTCTGCCTTGGAAATGGGATTTACTCCCTTTATGAGTTCAGAACAATTGAGAACTATGTCCTCAATTTTGGAAGAGGGTGAATTGTCTGAACAGGAAGACACATTTGAGTTGCAGGGACCTGTAACCCCAATTAGAGAGGAATTTTCCTCTGAAGAGCGCAGGTTAAAGGATCTTCATGATTCCTTACATGAGGCAAGTGGGCTAGACACTTCCCCTGAGGTGGAGTTTGCTAAGCCAGACCCGGGGGAGCATGCTGAAATCCCCTATAGAGCCTTAATGGCCAGGATCACAGAGTTCATGGGGTGGTCTGCACCTTCACAATCTTTCCAACAAGATGACCTCACGGATATTCTTGTCAAAGGCCCACAGGAGGATCCTGTGGTGCCTTTTCATAAAGCTCTTAAGAGAAAGATTATGACAAACTGGGAAACCCCAGATGTAGTACCAGCAGTAAATAAAAAACTGTCTACAAAGTACAGGTTATCTTCTACAGACCCAGAGTTTTTGTCTAAACACCCATCCCCAGAAAGTCTGGTGGTACAGGCAGCATCCTCTACCGATGTCAAGATGGCTTATCCTACCGTCCCACAGGACAGGGACGATAAAAAATATGACGCTATGGCAAAGAAAGTCTTTTCAGCATGTAGCATGGCGTTAAAATCTGTTAATGCTACTTGCACCCTTGCTAGGTTCAGCCATACACTTTGGGAGTGTGCTTCTACAGCGGCTGACTGCATCCCGGAGGGAGAAGAAAGGGATGCGTTCCTGAATATTATACAGGACGGCAAAGACGCTATGTGCGAATCCCTCCAGACGGGCATTGATTCGGCTGACAGTATCAGCAGAGCAGTGGCGGCAAGTACATCAACCAGGAGATTCGCTTGGTTGAGAAAGTCTGGTTTTGCCCCAGATGTGCAAGCCAGGCTCTTGAACATGCCACTTGATGGCTCTTCTTTGTTCGGGAAAAAGGCGGATGACAGTTTAGAGAAACTGCAAACTTCAAAAGCAGCAGCAAAATCCCTAGGAGCTGCAATCCGTCAGACTCCTTTTCGTCCCACAGGAACCTCTGCGAGGGGCAAGTCCTTTCGCTTCTACTCCGCATTCGGAAGAGGTAGAGGACGACCGGCTCAAAGGGGACAAAGAAGAACTACCCGAGGTGGACGGGGTAGATATTCAAAAGCCGCAGCAACAGCAGGTACCTCTTTACCATCTGCATCTGCATCAGCCGCCTCAAAACCACTCTGAGGACTTCCCTCACAGGACACCTGTAGGAGGCAGGTTGACTCAACATCTGGTGGTATGGCAGGCTATCACGTCAGATGCTTGGGCATTGGAAACAGTTGCCCAAGGTTACTGCCTGCCTTTCCTAAGTATACCTCAGAGTCATCCACCGGGGATCAGCTCTCAGAAAGCTCCAGATCCGCTCCTCTTGCAGGAAATTTGGGACCTGCTAGAGAAAGGTGCCATAGAACCGGTACCTGTAGCGGAGAGGAACAAGGGCTGGTACTCCCCTTACTTTCTCATTCCAAAGAAAGACGGAGGACTGAGACCCATCTTGGACTTGCGAGAATTGAACAAATTCCTCAGAAAAGACAAATTCAAGATGGTCACTCTTTCTCAGATCCTCCAGGCCCTTCAGTTCCAGGACTGGTTGGTATCTCTGGACCTTCAGGACGCTTATTTCCATGTGCCTATCCATCTCAAACACAGGAAATACCTGAGGTTCGCAATTGGCAATTCTCACTATCAATTTCGAGTGCTGCCATTTGGGCTGACCTTCGCCCCGAGGGTCTTCATCAAGTTAATGTCAGTAGTGGCTGCAAGTCTAAGGAGGGAAGGGATTCACATCTACCCCTACCTGGACGATTGGTTGATCAGGGCTGTTTCTCCGGAACAAGCTCAGATCCAGCTAAATCACGTGTGCCACTTCCTTCACAGACTGGGCTTCTCCCTCAATTTAAAGAAGTCACAAATGATACCATCGCAGAGACTCCAGTTCATAGGAGCGATCCTGGACACTTCCCTGGGAAAAGCCTCGCCACCAGAGGTGAGGGCTCAAGATATTCTACAGATGGTTACCAAGTTCCAACATGCCCAACGTCTCCCAGCCTTCGACTTTTTGAGGTTGCTAGGCCTCATGGCATCCTGCATTTTCCCAGTGCCAGAGGATCGCCTGAGAATGAGATCCCTCCAGTGGGCACTGAGGACTCGGTGGTCACAATTCTCAGGGAGAATGACAGATCTTCTTCAGGTTCCCGGCAGGGTGGCTCGAGACCTTCAGTGGTGGGCCTGTCAGGAGAACATTCTGAAAGGAGAACAGTTTTGGCAACCCTGGCCGGAGATAACAGTAGTCACGGATGCCTCACTCACGGGGTGGGGAGCCCACGCCAACGACTTGACCATCAGCGGTCGTTGGTCTCCATCGGAGTCCAGGCTACATATCAACCTGTTAGAGCTGAGAGCCATCAGACTTGCGCTGAAGGCGTTCCTGCCAGCTGTACAAGGGAAGAACGTCCTGATAATGACGGACAACACGGTGGCCATGCATTACCTCAACAAAAGAGGAGGCGTAGGATCACTACCCCTGTGCAGAGAGGCGATGCAGCTCTGGTTTTGGGCAATCCAAGAAGGAATCTCTCTATCGGCAGTTCACCTAGCCGGAGAGAAGAACTTGACAGCGGACGCTCTGAGCAGGCAGAACACAGTCTCCCACGAGTGGGAGCTAGCTCAGGAAGTCCTTCAAGAGATCTTCGCCCTTTGGGGAACCCCTCGGGTAGATCTGACTGCCACCAGCCTAAACAGGAAATGCGACCTGTTCTGCTCAAGGGAATTTCCCCCGAGAGGAGCTCTGGGAGACGCGTTCATAGTGGACTGGGAGTTTCCGCTTCTGTACGCGTTCCCACCGGTCCCTGTCATTCCTCAAATGATCAGGAGGTTGAGAAGATTCCGGAGAACCATGATCCTAATTGCCCCGGATTGGGCCAGGAGAACGTGGTACCCGGACCTTCTAGACTTGTCCATCTGCCCTCCAATTCGACTCCCACTCAGAGAGAACCTACTCTCACAGAAGGGAGGTCAGGTTCTCCATCCAGACATCAAAACCCTCAACCTTCACGCTTGGCTTCTGAAAGGCTGAGGTACAAGGATTGGGACCTCCCTGATGATGTTATGGAGGTGTTGCTTTCGGCAAGGAGGCCAGCAACAAAGTCTTTATACCGCTGCCGTTGGAACAGATTTTGCAGCTGGTGTAGAGAACAGAATATCGACCCTTTTTCATGTGGTACACCAATGGTTTTGTCCTTCCTACTACATTTGGCAATTTCAGGCCTTCAAGTTGGCACCATGAAGGGCTATCTCGCAGCGCTATCCATCTTTAAGCGTACTGCGGAAGAACCATCCTATTTCAAATTACCCTTGGTAATACAGTTTCTAAAGGGGTTAACCAATGTTTATCCCCCAAGACCATTCCAAATTCCCCTATGGGATTTAAACTTAGTACTAACTTTCCTGATGGGTACAACTTTCGAACCTCTCCATTCTTGTTCGTTAAGATTCCTTACCCTTAAAACTGTTTTATTAATAGCACTTACATCTGCTAGAAGGGTGAGCGAATTACAAGCTCTTTCTTGTAAACCCCCTCACACAATATTTCACAAAGACAAAGTTGTCCTGCAAGTGAAGCCTAATTTCCTCCCAAAGGTGGTTTCTGAATTCCATATCACTCAGAAGATTACCCTACCATCTTTCTATCCTCCTCCTCACCCGGGGAAAGAGGAAGAGAGGTTACACAGGCTAGACCCTAGGAGGGCTTTAAGTTTTTACATCAGTAGACTAGCCAGGATAAGACAGGCAGACCAGCTGTTTGTAGGTTACGCAGGTCACAAGCTGGGGCTACCAATAACTAAGCAGACCATTTCCAGATGGATCATTCTAGCCATTCTGGAGTGTTATAAACTGGCAGGGAAAGAGCCCCCTCAAAACCTTAGGGCTCATTCGACCAGAGGTATTGCAGCTTCATCAGCCCTCAAAAGAGGCGTGCCGGTAAAAGACATATGTGCGGCCGCTACATGGTCGTCTGTCCATACCTTTACACGTTTTTTACAATTTGGATTCCTCCTCCAGTCAAGAGACTAGGTTTGGAAGGGCTGTACTGCATTCTATTCATCAATAGAAGACAGCGTGAAGTCAGTACTCCCTCCTCCTATAATAGAATACTGCTATGGGAGCCTATCTAAGATGAGGAATACGTCGGAGGACACAATCCCTTCGAAGAACAAGTTACTTCTTACCTTGTAACGTTCTTTCGACGGGATGTTCCTCCGACGTATTCCTCATCGACCCTCCCATCCATCCCCGCAGTTCTACTTCCCTTGTTGTTGCAGCTTACGCTCCTTCAGGGTGATTAGTTAGTCCAGAAAGTATTATTGTGGGCTACAAAACGGAACTGAGCAACGGACGCTGCGCGCGGCCTTTATAGGCAGGATGACGTCGACGTCGATACGGCGGCTGTCGAGGGACATCGACTCGGAGGACGTCGACGCGCAGCGCCCTCTAGCGAAAAAAATTTCCGAGGCCAGCAGAGCTGGAAGGAGATATCTAAGATGAGGAATACGTCGGAGGAACATCCCGTCGAAAGAACGTTACAAGGTAAGAAGTAACTTGTTCTTCTCAGGTTTAGCCAGGAGCTTGTGTTCACGTAGCTGTTGTAAGACTGCCTTAACATGTTCTTCATGTTTAAGATAGTCCTTGGAGTATATCAAGATATCGTCCAGGTAAACTATGACGAAGAGGAACAGCATATCGGAAAACACCCTGTCCATGAAACGTTGGAAGACCGCTGGGGCGTTGTCGAGTCTGAAGGGCATGACCAGGTATTCAAAGTGACCAAAGGGTGTTCTAAAGGCTGTTTTTCATTCGTCACCTTCCCTAATACGGATCAGATGGTAGACACCCTGAGATCCAATTTTGTGAAAACTACAGTTCCTCTCACCGCTTCCAGGATCTCTGAGATTAAGGGCAATGGGTAGCGGTCCTTGAGGGTGCATTGATTTAAACCACGATAATCAAGACAAGGCCTAAGCTCCTTCTTGTCTTTCTTGGGAACAAAAAACAACGAAGCTCCAGCTGGAGATTTGGATGGTCGTATGGTGCCATTTTCAAGGTTGGTATCCAAGTATTCTCGGAGGGCTCTTTTCTCTGGTTCGGATAAAATGAACATCCTTCCAAAGGGAATCACTGCTGAGGGCGCAGTCTTCAGGTCTGTGAGGGGGTAGGCCCTGAACTATGGCAGTTGAAAACACGTCAGTGTAAACCTGATAGGCCCTAGGAACCTGGATGATATTTGAAACCATGAATGGGCCTTGCTGGTCTGTCAGCGTACTTTCAGAAGATGTCGATGAGGAATCCAGGAATAGACAGTGAGACATGCAATGCTCTGAACCAAGAAACAAGGATCCTGCTGCCTAGTTGATGTATGGGTTGTGCTTCTGTAACCAGGGCATACCCAGTACCATTGGGTAATGAGATGACTTTATGATGTCAAATTTGATCATCTCTCGATGATGGTTTATCGAGAGCTGGATCTCTTTGGTTTGTAGGGTTATGGGTCCTGAAGAGAGAGGTCTTCCGTCTATAGCCTCTACAGGTTGCATGATGCCTCGAGTTTCATATGAATGTGGTGGTTAAAGACCCAATCTTGATCTATGAATATCCCCATGGCTCCCCAATCCACCAAAGCCAAAATGGGGTAGGTTTCATTCTTGGATGGCGATAGAAAGGCCTGTAGTATCACTAGATTGTTTTGTCCGGGAGAGTTCAAGGATGGAATAAATGCAGAGCAAACATCTCTCTCCCGAAGCCTTGCTCCAACCAGGATCGGGAGCTGGCGTTTCCCGAACGCCGTGGAGGGGCTAGAGGACACTCTCACTAGATGTTTATCCGAGGCACAATACATACATAACCTTGTGTGGATCCTTCGCATCCTCTCTTGCGGGGATATGGGTCCACGGAAAGCCCCTAGTTGCATGGGTTCCGGATCATTAACAGAGGCAGGAGTAGGATCAGACTTCGAGGAGGTCTCTATCGGAATTTTTATAGAAGGGCATCTTGGTTTTATTCTTCTATGCGTTCCTTTCCTGGATACGAAAGTCTATTCTGCATAGCGAGATCCATAAGGGCCTGGAATTAACCTGGGCGAGCCACTCTGGCTAGTTCATCTTTGATGTCTTCATTTAGCCCTCTTCGAAAAAGAGTAAAGCAGGCTTCTGAGGACCAATCCGCTTCTTTAGCCAATTGTTTGAAGCGTGTTACATACGTAAGCATGTCCTGGGAGCCTTGTTGGAAATCAAGTAGACGTTCCTGGGCACTATAGACCTGTTCTGGGCAGTCAAACATGGTCTTAAGAGCCTGTATAAATCCGTCGTAGTCATCCAGGAGGGCATCTCCAGAATTGACTAAAGGTGTGGCCCAGGTTAATGCATTCCCGAAAAGATGCGAAATTATAAATCCCACCTTAGCCCTGGGGGTAGAAAAGTAGTAGGGCTTAAAGGTAAAGTGGACTAAACGGGAGTCAAGGAATCCACGAAGGGTTTTTGCAGACCCATCGTATTTATCAACTATGCCGCCCAACAGTACGCTTTCCTTTGTGGCGGGACAAAACTAATTGTTTTAACGCGGTATTCTCTGCTTTCAGATTCTGTACTTCAGTTGTTAATTCTTGCATGCCGCGCATGAGATCTTGAACGGCCGCCTCCATCTCCGTATCGACTTCGGTTGTTTGGCGTCTCAATCTGGCACAGATTTCCCCCTTTCTCACCTGACTTCGATGTTTGCTGGAATTCTTGGAAGGAGGCTTCTTGCGTACAGATCGGGTTTCGTGCAACCCCCCGGCGAGCATCTTCAGGTTCCAGCATGCGTTCAGCTTTCAACGTCCAGGGGTACTTGGAATCTCCAGGAAGTCCAGGAAACGAAGGAGGTGTACTCGGAGGCGGGAACACGAGATCCAGGAATCGAGGCAGAATAAGGAGAAAGGAAAGGTAGAGGGGGGAATCGAGGGTCCGGGAACCAGGAAACAAGAGATTAGTTACAGCGAACTACGGAGCACACGTCTAGGCACTGCAAGCGGTAGCGTTGAGATGCGCGGGACCGCGGGGGCGTGGTCTCTTTATAGAACGTGCTACGTCTGACGTGGAGGCTGGTGGAGAGCGTTCTACGTTAGACGGCCATGTTGGAAGTACTAAGGAGTGCAAGCCCCGTTGTGTCAGGGACCAGGAAGTCCAAAAGGGACATGTTCAATGGATCATGATAGGAACAGCCTTCCTGCCTCCCTGAAACTTGAGGAGAACCATCTCCGGTTCCGGAAGCCCCTCAAAACCTTCCTCTTTGCTTCTGCTTTCTCTCCCCCTCTCCCCTGCTGAATTCCTGGTTGGAACTGTACTAGTTACCTGGCCACCCTTTCTGATCTCGGGCCCAGGCCCCTCCAGTTGCACACCTGCACTGCCTCCCTAGCAACCCCTGCACCTGGGGACGTTTTTTTTTGTATCCATACAGTCCCCCTACCAGCACTTATGTCTGCACTTCCTTGCACTTACCACCAGCTGGTTGTTTTCTTTATCTTATTTATTCTACTATCACATGTACTGCACTTTCCCCGCTCCCTTCCCCCTCGCACTCTTCCTTTTCCCCTTCCCATGCACTTGCGCGATCTGAATGACACTTGGTCTAGTAAGATCGTTGTCTGTCTTCCCTCTGTTCCCACTACCTGCCTTGTCGCGCCTTGAAACACTTGTGTATAGGCGCGTTATAAATGCCATATCATATCATATACTCAGAACTCCTGGATTTGGCCATCTGGCTACATCTCTGGCTGACTTGTAAGCCGGACCTCCTATCCCAGTTGGAGGGGGTTGGGTGTTGCACCTGAACCCAGAGACCCTCAATCTACATGTATGACTATTGGGAGCATGATATAAGAAGACTGGGTCCCCTCAGAGGAGGTGCTTGAGGTGCTACTGGCTTCATGCAGACCATCAAGATTGCTGTATGTGTCCATTTGAAGAATATTTGGGGGGGGGGTGCAGGGAATGCCAGATTGACCCCATCTCTTGCTGCACCACTGCAGTGATGGAGTTCCGTCTGTCACTGTCCTCGTCAGGTCTTCAGGTTGCAACAGTCAAAGGATAATTGGCAGCTTTGTTTTCAAAAGGTCTCTGGTTCAAGGGTCTTTCTTTACGATCCCGTTTATGGCTCAGTTCCTGAAAGACCCTGTGAAAACCTTTCCATGAGTTTCTTTTGTTGTCCCAGACTGGGACCTTAACTTGGCTCTCACTCTCCTCACGCTCCCATTTACCAGACATGGAGGTGGATGTGAGGGAGGTGGAAGGTGGACTCGCCTATACTAGATACAGTGCCTCTCTGTTAGAATCTTTATTTGCTTTTGTCATCCTTTGACTGAGGAAGAGGGAGTGTGAGAGGAAGAAGACTCTCTTCTTGAATAGTGATGTCTTTTGCTCTTCCTTTTTTCTTCTCCCTCATTGGGTCTTAGATTTCGCTTGGTAAGGAGTACAGTGAATGGATTTTAGTGAAGGTCTTTTGGAAGAGACAAAGAAAACTTTGCCACTTGCTCTGTACTGGCCTTTGGCATCATCGTTTGACGGGACCCGCATTTTTCAATATTTAGGTACCTGTGGGAAAAAGACAAATGGGGAGTGTAGGTCAGTCACCGACATGATTCAGTGACATTCACAACAGGCATTGAAGCCTGATTTGGGTGGAGATATGAACCAGAAAGATGAAAAAATCTGTCTTAAGTAATGAACCGAATACCAGAAAAAAGTAACCAAGGGAAATGGTGCCGGTGGCTCAGAGTATATATGGTACTGACATCACTTCCAGTGTCCATTGGTGCCTGTGACCCGTAACCAAGCTGACCTCAACGCCTCATGGCTCCCCCTGCTTCCTAATGAGAAACGTTTCCAGAGCCGACTCCTTTGGGATAAACATTAAAGATGATTATAGATGATTATTATGTGAGTAATGTATCCCCAGAAGCAATAGACAACACATGTTTGTGCTTGCTCGCCCCCGAAGAATACCACCAGGATGCATGTGTCAACAATATATGCCAGTGATACCACTGAAAAGCATGTTTTATGCTCCTTGTGGCCAAAGAGAATCATGAGTCTCGTCTCAATATTTTACAGAAGTGACACTCGAGGCATATTTACATACTGCTTGTACTCGAAGAAAACAAGGGCTCCCTCAACAGTATATACCAGTGCTGCACTGTTTTCATGCTGTTGTGACGATAGTTGTGAGGTTTGTCTCAACAATGTTGGCATTATTTTCATTTTAATGCATGTTTATTTTAATGCCACTTTTGGCCCCAGTTCGGCTGCATTCCACTCTACCTGTCCCACTTCTATCCCTGTATGCCTCACAGTGCCATGTTTTGACATCAGTTGGCTCTTACTGCAGTGCCTGCCCTGACAGTTCCAAGTTTAACAATGAGTTGCCCCACAGTGCTGACTTCTTCCCCAGTGCAGCTCTGCTCCTGAAACGGAGAAAGACATTCATCAACAATTTCCTTTTTGAATCCCGTCACCAGAGGTCCAATAAATGCCATAAAGTCAGATTTGGGGCACTAACATGCTCCCTTCTGTACATTCTTGGGCTCCAAATAGGTTCCCCTGTTGTCCTCCTACGGCTCCATGGGTCCTCCTTGTGCCTGTAGGATCACGCGTGGATAGGTGCCCTTTCTCACAGAGCCACCTCCAGTGACTTTCTCTGCCGGTACAAGGTGGAATGTCATGCAGATTGCTTCCCAGTCATTTTACCGATTGAGAACTTCTTTGCATGTCACTGTGGCAGTCTGTGCATAAAGAATAGTTACTGCTGCAAGGACCATTATGTGTGTCTTGCTGTTATATATTATGTGAGTATATGCATATATGTGCATGTCATCAATCACTGTTTTACACTGTTTTCCCATAGGTCAACTTTTTTTATTTATCTTTTGTCAGTCTTGTTTCAAACATGGTTTTAATTAAAGTCTGTGCTATTCTTTGACTTTTTTGTCAGGACCGAAATGAGAATGATTTGGAGAAGATAAAGAGCTCTCTGATCCTTTGCTATGGATACGTGGCGATGTATGCACCAAAAGAACTTGTGCTGTCAAGGATTGAATCTGACATTCTAAGGAGCATCTTCCTGTACTTTAATAGCAAGGTGAGTGCAGGGAATTACTCAAATTCCTTGATCCATCAGAGTCTGAGCTTGAAAGAACACAGTTATCATGCGACATGAGAAATGTTTGGTATTCGCTGGGGCCATTGTTTTCGAGTGTTTTTCTCAAAATGTCGCAAGTGGCAACCATTTCCTGAATTGTTAGTTAATTGTGCAACAAATCTGGCATTTATGTCCTACACATGATCATTTTTGAAGTCAGTAGTGGAAGATTGATTCGAGACTAAACGCACTCTGCTGTCCCTGAGCTTGAGCAGAATCTTATTGAGATATTCTTAGTTTGGATATGACTCACCACTCTACTTACAAGGACCGATTAATCATACAGACCCCCCACGCTGCCCTTTCCACATAACAAAAGAACTACTGATTCTGGTGAGCCAGGGAAGTAAACCTTTCTGGGACATTGACAGATTCAATTCTTCAAGTTGGTCTAGGCAATGATGTAGATTTGGAAAGGTACTCGCCACGTGGAGCATCCCATCTTTTGCCATACCCTACCTAGATGGAAGGCCTACTACTAGGTCTAGGCGCTTCCACATATATCAGGGTTGGAATGTGTCTATAGGAAACTACTGTATGGCAAGAAGGTGAAGGGCCCTAGTATGTGTCCCTAGAATCCCCAAAATAGTAATTCTCACTTAAGTCTGCTTGAAACAACTTTAGAGTTTATGGATGTTTGATGGACTAGCACAGGTTGGGAAGGGACCCCCTAGTGCTGGTGCGATTTGAGGCTGAAGCATTGGTAGCATTTCTTTCCCGACCTACATGCTCAGCCCTTCTGGAACAGAGCATCTGCCTTATTATGTTTGTGGCCAAATTGATACTGCAGGGTATAGGTGAACCTGGCAAGCATTGAGTCTTTTTGAAATGTGAAAATTCTATGATTAGTTCATGCTTAAACAGGGAGTACTCTGCCCTCATGATCATTTCTCCTATAACTGATCCTGCCATAATGGCCAGGAGATTAGTCATGTATTGGATAGTTGCACTTTGCCAGAGTGATTCACCCGGAATGATTTGCTACTTGATGCAAGTATCTGCATTCCCCTTTGTGCAAGAGTGTGACAAGTACTCTTGTTCTACTCCTAGTCCCTGCAACGTCTCCAAATCTACAGAATATTATAGGAAATGTGTTGGCTGTTTCAATAGACCTGTACGCAGAACATCAACATGTTAAGGATTTTATTCCTGATGTTTTCAAGTTTCTAAGATAAATGGGTGAATGAGAACCATTATGGATCTAACCTTTTAGATGTTCCGCATGTTCGCTCACATTTCAATAATGTGCAGCTTGATTACTGGCTGTATCCCATGCATCTCCAAAATGCATGTTTTTGCATACTGATCCAGTAGCAACACAGCATATCTTTGACATTTTCTGAAATATTCTTCTAGCACACATGATTGTTTTGTATTGTTCAAGATAATTCCAGTAACACCTGCCCTAATTCGGTCCGACCAGTGGTGGTAACCAGGAGAACAGTCGCCTGAAAGGAATTCTTTTCCTGGCACCCCTATATTCTAACGCTGTCTCAACAGACTATTGGAGATACAGATGAATGGGCTCACTGTAGTCATATGAAGACTTGTGCACTCTGTTGGGAAAGATTTTCTGTTTGCAACATTCCCCACTGTTGAAATCATTGGACCTCCCCCCACCACCAACATTTTGCTACGATTTAGTTTCTGTCCTGACCTTTGGAGGTAAGTAAAATGTTGGGATGGAAATGAGCCTATCCCACCCCCCAAGGCACTTCCAAATAAGGTGAACCCCATATGAGGCAATGTAACTTACAAGGGGGAAACAGTCTGCATCACCTGGTGCCATATATAGACCTTGTAGCGCATAGAAGTGGATGCTTAACACTAGCAATGCCCACACTCCGCAACACCATTTTGTAATAGGCCCCAAACGAGACAGGCCGCAGACCCATGCTGTTTGTGTTCCCCGTTCACAGAGCCCAATTTCTACATAGCATGCTGGCTCTGCTTGAGCCTTGTTCCCACAGAAGTCCATTTCCCTCTTGTCCCTTCAGTGTTGCGAATACTCGCCTTTAGGAATGTGCCCGACACAGAGCGTGGGACAATACCAGGCCCGCAATTTGGCCGTTCTTCTCCACTAAACTGCCATCAAGCATCTAACCCGCACCCAGACAGTCCGGTGCTGGCCGCACCTCCCTAACCCGACCCCCCTCCCCCCTACTCCCTCTGCTCTCTGATAAGCATCTAACCCCAGGTCCTTACCTCCATAAAGTGCCCACTACAGATCTAAAGCCCACATGACTGTATTTCTCCCTTGCAGTAACACATGTCTCCAGATACCGGGAAGGGTAAATCAAAGATCAATCCCTAGAGGGGAGACGTTGGGTGCAGGGACTGCGACTGCGGTATCTCAATGGAGACCTGAATGTACAGGTCAGCATGACTGTATTTTATCCTTCCCTCTCCCTAGAACCCCTTTCCTGTGCCGCCCAGGTGCCTGCCATAGTGAATGAATAGTTTGTCTTAGTTGTTTAGTTTAGCTAGGAAACATTGTGTTTTATGCATGCCCTGAGTTTCAATGTGAGGATGAGCCCAGCTGACACACGTGGAACCAGATTGATGGAGAAGAACCAGCCAATTACTGCTTGGCATCCCCTGTGGAGCGAGGCCTGTGTAGGGTGCCTCCAATCAGGACCACCAAAATGTCCTGTATATCGATGACGCTTTTCGTGTTTATAACCCCATGTTTGATGATATAAGACCAGAGCGATCTCGAGCAGCAGTGTTCTTTGCTGGCACTTGCATTTTGGACGAGTAAACTTTGTTATCCTTGCAAAGCTATCTCTCGGCTTATTTTCCTAGCAGGGTTGTATTTACTCTGGAGTGTGCGTATAGAGGGACTTGCCTTCATTTGGTGACCCCGAAACGGGATTCCTCAGCCCCTGTACTTGCGGCCATATCCTGGTGGCCTCTCCGGAAGGGGCGTGCCCATCTACAGTGACTAGTCCCCCAAAACACGTATGCTGCAGAAGTGGTTCTTGTGGGTGCCGTCTTTGCAGAAATCCCGCCTGCTCGTTGGAGCGGGGTGCAGCCCCAGGGAGAGGCCCAGACCCTTGTGGATTCCTCGTGAACGGAAGCTGTCGGAAGAACATGGACACGTGATTATAGATTGCAAGGAATAACAATGTTCTGGGTTGGGGTATAGAGCAGTATGATAGAAGGGTACACGCGATGAATGAAAGTTGATGGATAATGTGGATTTTTGATTGTTGCGTTTTTTTTATGGCTATTTTTTTATTAATTCTAGTTTTTAAGTTATATGAAGAATTTAAAAGTGGAAGGAACGGGAGCCTCTCTGTATGATGAGAGAAGGTGGCAGCCACAGTACACTGTCCCGATCAGTACAGGGAAATAAAAATAAGGAGAAACTTAGGAGCCCTGTATAACTCGAAGGCTCGGGGAAAAGTTGTGGTTGTTGTTTTAGCTTGTTATTTTCAGTGTATTATTTCATATGTATGGAGGGACCCCTGGAGGGGTGTGTGTATTGTGAGTAGAGAACGTGTGTAGGGAGTGTATGGGGATGCTCTGAGGGGGAGAAAAAAGTTAAAGGTATGTTTTTTTGTTATATGAAACGATTGTGAGCATATTGACTGACAGTACATAGAGAATTGTAACGTGCATGTGACAAGGAGTATTGACCGACACTGCATGACTTGAGGGTGTGGACTGACTTGAAAGATACTGTACAAACATATTGTGGACACACACTTTAGACAGACAACCATGGGGACAGACGTGCCCCAAACCCTCATATATAAGGCCCTAACCCTGTACAGTGACAAAATCAAGAAATATCAGTCACTGGGTGATGCAAACTAAAGGGGAAGGTATGCCCTGCTCCTGGCCAGATGGGGGGGGATCCTTCGCTAAGTGTGCGTTAAACAATATTTCAACATACTTGTAAAGACTGGAGGGGGTGGTATCTGTACTCCTGCTCTCTATATGGCAGAGTAGAGGCACCGAGCACCCCAGCCAAGATTCTCCATTTGGTATCGTGAACGAGCAATCAAGGCTTAATCTCTCAGGAGGTGATGCAGTCTAGTTCTTAAGTACAGTGTAGTCCCCAAGCACCCACAAAGGAATGTCCACACACTATGTTAGTGAAAACGCAGTATTTATATAAATAAGGTTCAAAGTTATATACACAATCACAATAACCCACTTTGTACTCTGGCAATACTATAATGGCAAATATACACAGGTCTGCGTGGTACCACTCTTAACTAACGATTCCTTTGAAATGCATCAACTGCTAACCGCTCAAATGACATACGAATCAGATTATAAGATGAATCAACGGTAGACACAGAAAGAAAGCAAGTTAAATCAAGTAATGGCAGAACTGTCTATCCCACTACCATGAGACCGTTCTGTGTGAGGATCACCCCCACCTGGGCAACCTGTAAATAAAGCGTATTGACAAGCCCAGTTCAGTTATGCTTCATATAGTCTCGACTCCTTGTAAAAGGTTCCACAACTCCAAAGTACCTGGTTTCGTAGAGTTCTTCGATGAGGCGTCGACGGGCCCTTCTTGAGTGCACTCCCTTTAAGGCAGGAGCCACGGGTCTTTGAGAGTCGGTGAAGAAAAGGGTGAACACTGTTGTTGCGGCAGCAGTTTCGGTTCTTGCGGTGCTCATTTACGATCGGTTGAAAACGTCCTGCAAGCTGAGGCGTGCAGTGAACCTCGACGACGAGTGATCGTTGCCTGAAACAATGGATGAAGAACTATGGCCCAGCAAGGGTGTCGGGTCGTCGGTGTCTCTGTGGTCTTCGGGTGGCAGGAAACCCACCAGTGGATTCTCCTCGATAGTCGGCCGCCTTGACTTTCTCCAGCAGGACAAAAGCAGTCGATGGTGATGAGCAAGGGATCCTTGATGGACTTCAATGTCAGGGCGCTTCGTGATTCCGCGGCGGTCCCCTTCTCCGGTCGGCAGCCTTTCGAGGGTCTGTTGTCCAGGGAACTTTGGCAAAGATCAGCTGGTGCACGAGGGTCCCTCGTAGCTCGGCAAAAGGTCTCCTAGCCAGGTCCTCTCTTGGATCAGTTCCTTGACAGTCATGCAGCTTTCAGATTAGCGAAGGACAGCAGCAATTCTTCAAGCAGCGGGCTTCAAGGTTAACTGTCAATTATCAACTTCAGCTTCTGAACCATTTCCAACAGTGAGAGGCCCCCAGATATACTGTTGATCTCCCATTCACTCTGCTGGGTCACACTCGGGCAACCAATCATTCAGAAGGGCATTCATGCAGTCAGGCAACCAATCAGGCTCACAGTGCATTCAGGCCATTCTTCTCCATCCAGGCACTCGCGACACAATGTGGATTCGGACAAGCACTCTGCCATTCAGCACTCCACAATGTATTCATACCAGTTTCGGGCATGGCTGTCTCAGTCATTGTGTGAACCACCAGATACTAGACACCCATAACATGAAATGCGTATTCATCACACACTCATGTCCCACCCCACGGGCGTACCCACAACATACAGTCATTGGGAAGGCTCCAGCCGGTCTGGCCTGGACTTCCCCACAACACCATATATGGAACTTCCACCCAACAGCCAGTCAGCGGGGAGGGACAATCCGGGCTTCCCAGGACTTCGCAAAAAATAAGGTAACAGGCGATAGAAAGCAAGAGGCCACAGGGCCATCTTGTTTCCTATGAGGAATCAACCGATTCCAATAGCAGGGCCTGGGTATCCCCAAAATGGAGGATACTCAGAGCACCTGTCAAAATCAGCATGGAGCTGCCACCAGCCCATACCCTGCTCTGTGGGCCACACACAGATGCCCAAAAACATACACTAGGAGCACAGGGTTGTACCCCTACCCATGGGTGCCATAAGAGTATCACAGGTAATGTTCACCACAACCAAAAGGAGGAAGGGCCGCACCGCCAGGAGTCCCACATGAACTCCGGTGCGGAAAACAAGACAGAACATACATGATAAAGCAATAAAGGACAAGGATATGGAGGCCCTGTCCCTCCAATGCATTTCCAGCATCATAATACTTGACTGCCAAATACAAGGGGAAGCCATTACAGAACTGATGAGAGATATTAGACTTGTGGAGGATGTTCGAGGAAAACGAGGCCTTGGAGATGGGAAGGGTGACGCCAAACAAGGAGGCAGTGACCGACACTAGGGATGGCACGAAGGGGGAGAACAACCGGAGAAACATTATCCATTATTGACTAAACCAGCAGAGGGATGTACAAACCCGACCTACGTCTCTGGGGGAACGATTTTAGAAAACCCCGCTACAGCCCCGCCCCCTCCGTACACTGCACCCCTGCGGTATCCACTCACACAGGGGTGAGCGCTAGAGACCTGGAAGTGGCGCTATCCACCACACGCACAGAATTAGCTAGATTACGTGTAGCATATGAGACAGCAAGGGCAGAAGAAGTCCTGATGCTGCACCCAGGCACCCCTCCCATACCTCCTGGGGAGGAGTGGAAATCTGGGGACTTTTTGTTCAGAATTGACAGCGCACCTGTTAGAGCTGTACATGTAGAATGAGAAGAGATGCATAGCCTGGGGTACGAGAATGTAGGATCGGCATGGGGGAATGAGGAATATTGAAGCGATTTTGATGACACAGAGGAAGGGCCCGAGGGAGAATCCCCCACCACGCCAAGGGTAGTAGGCTTTTGGGACGGAAGGTTGAGTGATCGGTTTGGGAGAATAGCGTTTGCAAAGAAAAAGGGAAGTGGCCTGAAAACAGGGAAGATCAAATCGAAGTTACAGATACCCCTAATTCACAAGGGTGCAGGACGCCCTCATTATGTCCCGTGGGCACAAATGGACAAGAACAATCTTCTCAAATGCATCCCCCCAGTTACTGCGGGGATGGGAAAATGGATCTATGCATTCGAAAAACACAGCTGCAGTGCCCCTCACAATAGGAGACAGTAAAAGTCTATTGGTATCAGCGGTTGGAGACCAGGCAGAATCAGCGTGGGTGTAGTCGGGGTACCCACGGGTAACACTGAGCAAGACTCCCATGATGGGGCATCGTTCAACAATATCAGGGCACGCGTTTGGGATGCACTGCGGAGGACCTTCCCAGATAACCCTGATTTACAATCCATAATGCAATGCACAATGGTGGATGAGAAAGATGCTGCGCAGTACATTCTTCGGGTTCAGGAGATGTAGAGAGCGGAGACGGGCAGCCCGTGGGACCAATCGGTTTCTTTCTTTTACTTTATTGTGAAGCGGGGGCTCCCAAAGGAAGTACAGAAGGCACTGGATAAGATAGCGGAGGTGGAAGCAAAAGGTTGGCCTGAGATTCAGTGCACCATTGTTGGAGGATGAAAGACCGTGAAAAAGAAACTATTCAAAGACGACGGGCAGAAGAAGCGAAACTATTTCAAAATAAACTAGTGAAAGTAGCTGTGTTGTCAGCACACCGTCCCCAGAACAGACGGGAGAAGAGGGGTGTACCACCATCATTTACCTCCCCAGATCCCTGGCTCATATCGCCTGCCATCACAACAGCAGGCCATACAACAATATCAGTACCGCCCCAACACACAGGCCGAGGGAAGCAGACACCCTTTTGTCACTGCACTGAATGGTGCAGCGGCCCCTTAGCAATGAGCCACCATTGCAGGAGGGAACCCCTTCTACTAGTTTGCAGGGACAGCCACCTGTCCTGACTAGGACAGCCCACATAGAAGAGGAAATACTGGTGGGTGCTATTAAGGAAAGCGTCACACGGGCGCCGAGTACCTGTTTGTCCGGTTGAGGGTCTCGGAGAAGATGCCAGACTGTCGGAAAGTCCTGTGGGATTTGAATGACGCAGGGAACCAGCCCATCACCCCCCCCCCCGAATAGGAACCGGGTTGGAGGTGAACCAGCTCCCAACGCCACGGGTGTGCTATCCCCTGATTTACGTGACATCCGGACAGTGCAGGCACTGACGGGGGGATGCGTTGTTCACAGTTCAAGGTGCCTCTGTAGACAACATGATCCAGATGATGGAGGAACAGTTGGCAAGATGAAATAATGATGTTGATGAATCCGAAAGGGCAGGGTACCAGGAATGACAAGAAGCAGAGATTGCAAGTAAGGCGGGGGATCCCTAAAGATGGGACAGGACCAACCCAAGGACCAACCCAAAAGACCAACCCAACAGAGGGAACAGATGGGGAATCACCCCAAGTCAATAGGGTCCAGGAAAATGGAAAACAGGGGGGACCCTGCCCAAGAGCAAGGAGCAGGGGTCGTCGGGTCCAGGGCAGCACAGCAAGCAAGAAGAACCAGGAAACAGAAGAAACAGGAATCAGGCCCAAAGTAAATCAGGAGCACAAGGAATCCGGCGTGGACACGATCTGAACCAAACCGCGTTGAGATGCAGTTTGTTTGACTGGCCAGGTTACTTATAAAGGGCTACCAACACCTGGGAGGCTTGGAACGCAAGCCATGCTGTTTCCCAGGCGTTGGTATGCCCAGAGAGAGGCTTGGATCGCAAGTCCGTCCCAGCCAGAGCGCTCTGTGTACTGCGCGCACGGGAAACACGGAAGTACCCGGTAACAGAGACACCCCAGGACCCCCCAAACAAAAGCGCAGATACATCCGGCAGGATGGGGCACGCCGTAAGGGGCAGGAGGACCCCGAACCACAAGTAAGCGGCGGGACACTATGCCCCCTCCCAGAAAGACCCAGGGCCCCAGGCTTCCAGGGATAGCGAAGGAAAAAGTCACGAGCAAAACTGGGTGCATGCACATAAGAGCGTGGCTCCCAGGTGCGATTGCAAGCAGGGTATCCTTTCCAGTCCACCAAAAACTGGAGCACACCCCAACGAATTTGAGTCACAAATTTCCTGTACTTCAAACTCAGGGACCCCCGCACGTGGATGGAGGAAGGACGTGGACAAGAGTGCCCAAAGACATCCTCCACAAAAGGTTTCAAAAGGGAGACATGAAACACTGGGTGCACCAGCCAAGAGTGGGGTAACTGTAGCCGAAAAGCCACCGAGGACAAGCGTTTGGAAATCTTGAACGGCCCATAAAACCGGGGTGTCAGTTCAGTGGGCAAATTGCGCACTGGCAGGTTCTTGGATGACAACCAAACCAAATCACCTACTTTAAAGTCTGGTTCAGTGGTCTGGCCCTTATCCGCCTGCCTCTTCATGCGCTCTCGTGCTTCTGCCAAGGTACTGCGTGCCAAGTCGTGCTGCCTCTGGATATCGATTAACATTTGATCAGCAGACGGAACCGCACTGGGTGGTACAGGCCGAAAGGGAACCAATTCAGGATGTTGTCCTGAGGAGCAGTAGAAGGGACTGACCCCAGTGGTGGCATGAGTTGCGTTGTTATAAGAAACCTCAGCCAAATCAAGATGCTCTTTCCAGTTGGATTGAGTGGCATTGGCAAAGCAACGTAGGTACTGTTCCAAGGTCTGGTTGGTGCTCTCTGTCTGACCATTGGGATGCGGGTGGTAGCCCAAACTCAAAGCCCTGTGAATTCCGAGATGACTGCACAACTGATTGCTGGGCAGAATCCTGAGCAGTGCCCTTAGGGACCACTACACACAATTAAGACTACAAGTGGTAATACAAGTTCTCCTTTGGTACAAGCCTGTACTACACTTAAATTGGTAGCAGTAGCAGAGCAACCAGACTTATCTCAAGAGTAAATGAGCAGTAGCAGAGATTACACAAAGGACCACAATTACTGTGACTCAAGCAAACACTGACACAAGGTTTCAGGTAAAAAATATAAGTACATTTATTTTGAAACCATCTGTTATGAAACACTTCACTTCTATAAATTCGAAACCACACGTAAAATACACTGCACACAACCAATTCCGCGTCTGCCAGTAAATTCAAGGTAAGTACATTAGAATTTGACAGACCGGTGTTGCGATACTAACGCGTACCCACGAATAGAAATGCTTACGAAGTTAAAACACACTTTGTACTTAAGAATTTCAAACAAGGGAAAAGTGAATAAAAATCAAAGGCAATACTTTTTCTAGGTAAGAAGACTCAACGACTTGTTCAAACATACAGATTAAAGTCAATAGGCCGAGGCCAGTGTCAGTGGAGCAGATGCTCAGTTGCCGAGGATCACACGTTGAACAGTTCGAGATTCGAGATGCCAAGAGTTTGTAAAGATTGTGAAATGGAAGGAAGAGTTATAAGAAGGAGGGAAGAAAGAACAAATCTTCGTGGAGGAAAATGGTTCACCCCGATTCCGGCTGGCCAGACGGAGACAATTACCAAGTGTGCGCACAGTACCTTATTCCGTTGGAGAAAAGCTGGTGCCAGGGCAGTTGTTCCTGCAGACTCATGGTTCTTGTGGCTTCAATCGTGGGGACAAAGACGATGACGTTTGGAGCGATCTGCACTACCCAGGGATGAGGCCAGCAGCAGCGAAAAAGACAACGATGAATAAAAGGTGCGCTCCTGTTAGGCAGAATCCTGTGCAGTGCCCTTAGGGACCACTGCACACAATTAAGACTACAGGTGGCAATACAAGTTTTACCTTTGGTACAAGCCTGTACTACCATGTTAAAGTGGTAGCAGTCGCGGAGCAGCCAGGCTTATCTCAAGAGTATATGAGCAGTAGCAGAGATTACACAAAGGGACCACAATTACTGTGACTCAAGCAAACACTGACTCAAGGTTACAGGTAAAAAATATAAATACATTTATTTCTAAACCAGTTGTTATAAACACGACACTTCTATTAATTCGAAAACCACACGTAAAATATACTACAACTAACCAATTCACTTTGTACAGTATGTCTCAAGGTAAGTACCCTGTGTTATGGAACAAAAGACGTTACCGGGAATACACTTGCGATCACTTTTTGACAGTAATGACAGTTCGGTCTTACTAAAGAAACGCGTATCCTCGGCAAGAAATGTTACCGGGGCAAAAACACACTTAGCACCTGAGTTGCCCAGAGAGAGTTGGGGGCAAAAATCATAGGCAATACTTTTGTGAAGGCAGACAGAATCAGAGAACACTTAGACAGAATTTTTTTTTTTTTTAATTGTATCACAATTTTTACAAAAAAGGAAGATAAAGTCCTTATGACCTTGAATTCATATCCTAATTTGGTTCTTTTACTTGACTTGACCTCAGTCCCGATTCTCAGATGAAGAAGGGACTTCGACGTGATGTGATTATTATATGTCTTTGGGGGTTGGACTTCCCTTCGCTTGGTCGATCTGTTACAAGTTCAGAGCTTTAAAGAACAAAGTCACTCCGATGACAAAGCGCCCGTTGTTACCACCGGACAGCATTGCCCATAGATCTTCCATGTCTAAGGTAGAGTAGTTATTCATTGGGTCTGCAAGGAATCGATGTCGTTCTGTCACCATACCTGCGCATTCGAGAATCAAGTGTTTCGTGGTTTCTATTTTGTTCTCAGTTTTGCAGAAGCGACAGATATTCGTTTCAGCTTGTTTGCGTATAGCCAGGATTTCATTTGTTTGCAGTTGATTTAATTTAAACCTTAGGAACAGTCGGCTTAACCTCTTATCAGGGAATTTCTGAAGATAGCTTCGTACCGCGGCTAGCTTTATTGGAACACTTGGAATATTTTCTGTCGGAGAATAACTATTGGCTACTTCTTGAGTGTTAATCCAGTCCGCTTCAAGCATTTTTTTCGATACTTTGTTGGGGTTTTGGATCAGTGTCTCCACGTTGAGGTCCAGTTCCTTTAGGATGGTCAGATTTCGTTCTTCCCAGATGGAGAGCATACAATTGTCGCCATTCTGGATTTCCTTTCTGATGAGGTCCAGAACTTTTGCTTCAGGCTCGTTGATTACTTTCCGGTACAACATAAGGCTTGCTCTCATTTTTGTTACTAAGAGAGATGGTAAACACAGTTCTCTTCTTATTAACCCTTTAAATGCCAGCGACGAGCCGGCTCGTCGGTAAAAACCGCTCCAGGTTGCCACCGACGAGCCGGCTCGTCGGTGGCACTTAAGGGGTTAATGAGGGGGGAAATGCTGGCGGGTTTGGGCGGTGAATACCGCGATTTAAAAAAAAACCCATTGGCACTGGGGGGGAACCTCAATGGCACTTAAGATGTTAAGGCGATAGGGGTGGAATTCGCCAGACCTAGGACTGACCGCCAGAAGTAGCTTTCATATTTCTCCCAGATAAAGTCTGGGGCCAATGGCATTGCGTCCATGCCATAAATCAGGGCCGGCACCACCTTGTCCTTGAAGAATCTCAACGTTGGAACGATCGAGAAGCGACCGTGCTTTCTATCCGCAGCCTTGGCTTGCGCGGTTAGGCTCTTCAGTTTTGACCATAGTGCTTCTTGCATAGTTTTTTCCTCTTAGTCATTACTTATCATAATTCCCAGATATTTAAATGCTTTTACTGTTTCCAGGTTTTGCCCCTCACAGTGCCATGTGAATTTTTGTTTTTTCTTTGCAGACTGTCCAAGAATGAGGATTTTCGTTTTGTCTTTGTTTAGCCTTAAGTTGTTCTTTGCCATGAATGCCACCGGGTGTCTATTTGGCGCTGTAAGCCAATAGGCGTCAGATCCATCAGAATAATGTCATCGGCGTAGAGTAATCGCTCTATTTTAGAGCCTCCTAATGATGGAGGAAAGTGTCGGATCACTGCACTTGATTCACCGAAGTCTGCGATATAAGAATTGTGCAGCGTAGGCGCCAGAGGACAGTCCTGCTTTACGCCTCTTGAAGTCTCAATTTCTTCTGATAGGCGCCCCTCGGCGCTGAGACGTACTCGGATGGAGGTTCCTTGATGTAGTGCTTTTATTGGTTCAAGAATTGAATCCGGGCAATCTTTGGCTTCAAGTTTTGTCCAGAGACGTTGTCTATTGACCTGGTCAAAAGCTTGGACCAGGTCGATAAAGACAACGTAGATGGGAAAGCCACCTTGTAAGACTTTGGCTTTCAAAGCGCTCAGTAGCAAGATGTTAGTAGTGGTTCCTGAGTTCCTTATGAAGCCATTCTGAAAAGGATCCGCAAGATTGTTAACGCGAATCCAGGTTTGGAGTAAGTCTAATACAAGGGATGCGTAGACCTTCCCCATCACGTCTAGGAGGGCAATTGGTCTATACTGATTAGGGTCATCAGTAGCACCTCTCTTGAATATTGGAACGATGTTAGCTTTCTTCCAGGACGATGGAACTTCATTGAAAAGGTTGCAATTTGAGAAAATTTTACTCATTATGCTGGCCCACAACTCCGGATGTTTTTTTAGTTCTAGATTGCTTATGCCATCTGGCCCAGGTGCTCTGGAATTGTTCAATTTCCTTAATTTAATGAGGATTGATTCCTTGTCGTCTGGAATTTCCCAGGGAGTTTTGGCTTTGGGTCTCGGCCTGTTTTCCACTTGATTTATATTCGATGTTGGAATCGGTGCAAACAATACCGAGAAGTGGTTTATCCAACGGCCCTCTCCTACATTATTTTGTATGTTGTTGTTGGTCTTGTTTACGGAGCCTTTGATTAAGTTCCAAAAGTCCTTCGGATTATTTCCACAGATGGCGAGCAACATCTGTTCGGAGTCGTTCTGGTATAGTTTATGCCGATGGTGTATGAGCCAGCTCTTATAGTTATTGACAGCATTTGTCCAGTTCGCCAAAGTTTCGTTGGAAGGAGACTTTTGATAATTTTTTTTCAGTCTCCTATGGCGTCGTCTTTTTTCTACCAGATCTTTGTTATATGAATGTGGATGACCAATCTGTGGTTTGGTTAATTTGGCTGATGACATCTGGAACTTGGTTAGTAGAGGAGTGTAGTCTAGACCCTCCCTGTTCCTTTTAGCAGATAGCAAGTTCTTGTGATCGATTCGAGTATAGCGTGCTTCAATCTCACGGAGGCCTTTTTCAGAGATTTTTACTCGTTTTCCCTTCTCCGACGTCTCTATTGGTATGGAGCAGTGTGAAGATTGATCAATGGACACTAGACCTTCTGTGACTATAAGGTTGTGGTCACTGAAAGCTGTTTGCACAATCTTGAAAGAGTGAATTTCAGGAAGGAGATCTCTTGAGACGAATGTATGGTCGATCGTCCCTTGTTGCTCCCCTCTTTGCCATGACGGGATCTCGAGATTAGTCTCTTTACGATACCAGTGAAGGTTATACATGTCTCTGGCTTTCATTAGCTCATCAAGGAGTTTTCCTCTTTTTCTCACCAGGGAGTTATGGTCTATAGGCTTTTGATAATTTCCAATCCCTTCACACTTCGCATTAAAATCGCCATTTATGATTGTGCTGTGATCCGGGTTTTTTCCGTATGCCTCTCCCATCAGGTTCTGGAGGACTGAGGTGAATTCATCACTTGTTGTCGACTCAGGGTTCCAGTAAACGTTTATCAAGAGGATTGTACCCACTTTTGAAGCAGCGGAAAGTGTCTTACATTTTAAGATTGATGCTTGGATCCAATATGGTGACGGGAGAATTTCCACAACATCAACTCCGGAGCCCGCTCCGACCATGGTTAAGAGTCCTGCATACGGGCTTCCTGCTGCCCCTTTCTTTGCAGCCGTATAGATGATTTCATATCCATCCAGCTGCGGTTTGGAGGTCAGCCATGTTTCTTGGAGACACATAATGTCGAAATGCCCTAGGTTCACATCGGTTGCTTTAGTTAAATGCCAAAAGCCCCTCGTGTTCCAACAGCCAAGTTTTAGAAGCTTCTTTGGTGGTGTTTTCCCATCAGTTGGTTCTTCATGGATTGACGGATGATAGGGCGCGTCAACCACTGATCGTGGCTACTGGTTACCTCGCGGGGTCCATTTAGAGTTGGACCAGGGCATTGATTGATTTGCCCCTGTTACACCATGCTTGTTTGGTGCTTGTGCTTGTGCATTCCTTGGGGAACAGGGATGTCTCATTTCGTGTTTGATGCTGTTCCATCCGTCCTTCGCCTTCGGGGGCGCTGTTAGATTTTTTTCTTGCCCCCTGGTTGGATTTTTGAGTTCTGTGCGTGTCTGTTTTTTTGCTCCTTATAAACCGGACGGATATGTTCCATCCTGCTGATATAATGAACACGCGTGTCTCTTTTCGGTGGTTTAGAAGTGTTGGGGTTGGGTGTTGCCCTACCAACTTCTAGTGAGGAATCCGTTTGTTTATTCAAACATTTTATTTCCGCTAGTTCATAACCCAACCGCAGGAGGGTTTCAGTTTCCTTCAATAATTGAGATTCAATATTCTTGGAATTGAGAAATAATCGAGTCTTCCTGACGTGCTTGGCTCCACCATCCAGAGGTCCTGATTTCGAATGTCTTAAGCTTGGAATTTGCATTAGGATTTTTAGGATGTTAGTTCTGTTCATGGTCACTCTGCCCAGATTTGGGTTTGTGCTTTTCAATCTTAGAATACAGTCGTTTACTATTTTCTAGATTCCATTTTTGGGGGTCTTTCAGGTCCCGATCTTCTAGTGCTTTTAGAATTCGATTCCACCCGAAGGGAGTGTTGCACATGTGCGATTACGTTTCTGCGACCCATTTCCACCTTCGAGTTTGAAGTTTTTGTGTCAGTCATCAACTCGTTTCGCCGGCGATGTGCTGGCTCGGGTGAGGGTCGGGCGTTTCTCCAAATGTTCGGACTTGTTCTATGCACTGGTTCCATTCTTTTTGTGCACGTTGAGTTCGACCATGGTTTCGATACATCTCCAAATCGCAATTTTTGGCTTTTTTGAATTTTCTCTGAGTACTTCGGCGATGATGCCGGGTGGTCATGTATTTGGACTTTGATCGGAGGTTCCTTGTTAGGGGTATCTGTTTCCACTTCCCCCACTTTTCTTTTCGCGGTTTTCCTGGCATTGTTTTCGTACCCAATCTCATCGATGGTTATCGTACTCCAGTCTGACTGGTCATCCACCGTGAGAACTGGGTGAGTTTTCTTTGCCTGACTTATCTACTTCAGTGGCCCGGATCTGGCATGCAGGGGTACCCTCCTTTGGTTGAAGCATAGGAGTTACTCTTCTTGCAGCTGTCTTTGTTCGCCGCCGCGGGGCTTGTAGGCCAGAAACCACAGCTGGCATGTTCTTGTCTTTCTTGGAAGTAAGATGGACAATCGACTTGCTGAGAAAATATACCGTAGGAAAAAACCTTGGGGTTTTCCCGGAAGCCTTTGGCAGGCCTGCTCATCCCTTCACCTGACTTTGTATAGGAGAAGGGATTTGGTGCGTGTTTAGTGAGTCCTTCTGTTACCTCGTTTGAGCGATCAGCCTTAGACAGAAATTCAAAAGTCAATAGGCCGGAGCCAGTGTCAAGTGGAACCGGGTTCCTGTTGTCGAGGATCACATGGTCAGATAGTTCACGATTCGGCAGTGCCAGGAGTACTTAGATATTGTCAACAGCGGAAGCAAAAGTTATAAGAAGGAGGGAAGACAAGGGCAAGCCTTGGAGACGAAAAAAAGAAAAAAAAGGGATTCACCCAAATTCCTTGAGCAGAAAACAGTACCTTATTCAAGGAAGAAGCTGGTTCCACGGCAGTTGTTCCTGGTAGTTTCCAGCAGACCCTCGGTTCCTGCAGCTTCGATCCGAAGGAGGACGTCTGGAGGGGTCTGCACCACACAGGGCTGAAGCCGGCAGCAGCGACGGTGAATAAAAGGTGCCCTCCTTAAAAACAGGAGAGGCTCTTCAGATGGCTATCCGGACCACTACAGCAGTGTGCAGCGATTTCGACCACGAAGAGGATCCTCTGGCTGTAGAAGTTGAGCTGGTTATCCCCACCAAGCTCAAGGGAAGAAGACTCCGGACTGGATCTTCTCTGGTCGTCGAAGGGTAGATAGCTCAGGACTGCAGCAGGGCTTCACCGGACGGGATAGTTGCAGCAGTCGACTTCTTCTCCGCTTCTCTTGTAGTTCCAGTGGCGACTGACTTCCAGACCAAGAGACCTGCCTTTTATGCGAAAATCACCCCATTCACACAGCCTGGCTGTCAATCACGCAGCAGGGGGGTTGTCCGACCCGGACAGCCACCTCAGCCAATCATGGCAAAGTGCGACTTGGGTTTCCTAGGATACCCTGTGCAGGGGATGACTACACCCCTCCCTCACATTCAGCCCACCTAGACACCCAGGCGCCTAGAGGAGGGCTTCTTGGCAGAAGCCCGCCAAAAGACAGTGAACAAAGAAGGCAAACCTGGTTTGCCGCCCAAAGTAAAACACAAGAAGGACTTTAACAAAAAGAAATGGCGAATAAACCCGACCGGAGCCAAACGAAAAAGTATTTGGTCCAGCGGGTTTAAGTTCGAGGCTAATATAATAGCCTAAAACAATACCACGTTATGTCATATAACCACGGTAGCAAAATTAGGGTAGATACCACTGCCACCAGCCAAGTCTTCATGTTAAGGGAGCGAAACAATGCTCCAAGAGGTACAGATAAAAAGGGCTAAGGATTAACCCTTTCCAATACTCAATGTAAAATGGGGTGTACTGGATCTGTGGTTAAATGAAAGTTAACAGCAACTTTACCCTTTTCTGGAGGACACTAGTCAGCCCCAGAAATGGAGTTGGTGGGAAGTCTAAAAGACAACCCTGTGTCACTGCACTGAAGGTGCTGTATAACACACAAAAGAGTGGGGCCTCTAAAGTGGTGTACTCCAGAGTCC
Organism: Ambystoma mexicanum; assembly: GCF_040938575.1. NCBI lineage: Eukaryota > Metazoa > Chordata > Amphibia > Caudata > Ambystomatidae > Ambystoma > Ambystoma mexicanum. The sequence goes on along the minus strand of NC_090933.1, from coordinate 1,294,440,144 downwards.
ACAATCACAAAAACAGATGAAATACACATGGTAAAAAACAGGTAAGAGTGGGGGAAAAGCTCACACTCTTACCAAGTGGAAAAAAACTCCAGAAATCCAGCAAAGCTGCTGGGGGTCTCAATAGGTAAGGGAAATTAGCCATAGAATGAGAATTCTCCCTAACACTGATGTCAAAAGGAGGAAAGGAACTGGGATCCACGATCAGAGATGATCTTCTCTGGCAACCCATGCAACCGGTAGATGTCATGTAAAAACGCCAGAGCCATCTGAGAGGAGGTAGGGATTTTAAGAAATGGAATCAAGTGCGCATACTTGGAAAAACAGTCCACCACTACCATAATGCAAGTCTAGCCCTCCGATGGTGGAAGTTCGACAATAAAATCGGTGGTGATGGTGTGCCATGGGTAGGGCGGTGTCTCGATGGGACGTTGTTAGGGAGAATTCTCTGTTTAGGCTGAATTTCCTAACCTAGTGAGTCCCCCAGCAGCTTTGCTGGATTTTTGGAGTTTATTTTTTTCTCCTGCCAAGAGTGAGACTCTTTTACCCTCGCTCTTGGGCATGATTTGAGTGTGTTTCTTTGACTCTAATAGGCTATGGGGTCTTTTACTCCATAGGGCTTCATGTGTTTTTGTGATGTGTGTTTCGATTTTCCCATTGTTCGAGGCTACTATCTTTATTTATTTAATTACGATAGCCTCGAACATACCGCCGGTTTATTTAATTAATATTAATTCTCCGGTTGGTATTTTTTGCCAAAACTTGGTTCTAAAATGGCGTTTGTGTTCTCTTCTGAGACTCCAACCCAAGTCGAGCCCTTTGTTCCACTTTTGGCGGGCTTCTCCACAGAAGCCCTCCAAAGTGGTGCCACTCTGTCTGGGGTACTTAGGAGAGGTGGAGGGGGATTTAGGCACCCTGGACTGAGTTGCCTAGGCAACTCAAGTCGCACTTCGTCCTGATTGGCCCAAGTGGTGAGCCGGCCGGCTCACCACTTAGCATGTTTGAGTGACAGCTAGGCTGAGTGAATGGGGGTTTTCTGCATAAAAGCAGAGCTTTGGGGACTGGAACTTCAGAAGTCGCCACAGGACCTAAGAATCCGACGAGGGAGGAGCTGAGCCGACCTGCCATGACGACACCACCGGTGGAGCCCTGCTGGACCATCTCACCACTTTTCCCAACGACAGAGGAGATCTCCCGCCGTAGAGTCTTCTTCCTTTGACTGGTGGGGATAACCAGTTTCACCGTCTTTTCGCCTTCCCGACGTATCTTGTGGCCGCCTTTTCTGTGCCAAGCACCCCGGCAACCGGGATACCACGTTTTACCACGACCGCAAATTAAAGGGTAATACCTTTAACCGGAAAACTCTGCAGCTGGTTTCTTCCCTGGCAGTGCAACGACCTTCATCTTTCCTCCAAGTCGAGATCTTCTCTTCCCCTGGACGACGACGAGACTTGCACCCGCTGCCAGGAACAACTGCCACTGCTGGAGGATCCTTCCCACTTAAGGTACTGTGCCCCGCCCGGCTTCCCTTGCTACCGACTGTACGGGGTAGATTTAGCCCCCGGCTTTCGAACCTGGGTTAGCCTGGGACACCCTGGCTAAACTTTTCTGAGCCTCTCTAAACTCTTTTCGAACTCTCTGCAAGACTTTCTAAGCCTAGGGTAACTGTGTGATCTTGGGCGCTATTGTGCTCTGCTCTCTCTAAGAGTGAGCCAAGCCTATGGATTTTGGCTCACAAGTGACTTTTGCTCTTCTGCCTTGCTAATAGTGTTCCTGAAGCTTAGAGTGGTGTACCTTCCCATATTCTGTCTTTTTCCCTCCCTTCTTCATGAACCTGTTGGAGTGCCATCTATAGTTAAGCACTCACCTCTGTATGAAAATAAGTGGTGTTAACTAAGACTTATCTGATAAGGAATAAGGGTTGTGTATATTATAATAGTAACTGTGTTTAGAGTGTTTTACGATAAGAGTGCTGGAGTGTTTCAAACAGTGTGTTTTTAAATAAATAATTATATGCTTTGATACCAAAGCTATGGTCAGTGCTTGCTTGTATTGTTGTATCTGAGTGCCTATTGTGTATACTTTGCTTACTGCCTAACTCTTCTTGAGAGAGGTCTGACTGCTCAGCCACAGCTACCAGGTAAATCTGGGTGGTACAGACTGCTACCAAGTGGGTTTACTGCTAACACCTGTAGTCCTAAATCTTTTGCAGTGTTCCCAAAGGGAAGTGCACAGGTTTCTGCCTAACAGACGTAGCGAACCTAGAGGCTTTCTCCTGGGTGTCTTGGTCTGAGCGCAGATGGGACAACTCTCCACATATTATTTAACCTCCTTGGCCCAACCAGGCCACCACAATTGTCTGAAAACCAGCTCCTGGGTAGCTTAGATGCCACGATGGCCACCCACTTGTGAATCATGGAATCCTTGGAGTATGTTCACACGAAGGGAGCTTGTGGGAATGTACAAACATTTCAAAAAGAATAGTAAACCATTGCGTTCAGTGATCTGGTCGTTTTCTAAGATCAACACGATATGGGTCGACGAGGCTCTTGCAATATCTTTTGCAGATGAGGAGAAAGTGTAAGTAGAAAATGTTTAGGAGAAATCAGTGCGGTGTTCAAACTGGGGCTTTCATCCTCTTTATCCAGGGAGCGAGATAAGGTGTCGAGCGAGATAAGGTGTCAGCCTTCAGGTTCTGAGCACTGGTAATGTATGATTCTAAAGTCGTAATGCGAAAAGAAGAAAGCCCATCGGGCTTGGCGAGCGGTGCAACACTGCAAAGACTGCAAAATCTGCAAATTGCGATGATCCGTATGTGCTTCCATTGGGAAGCGTCCCCCAAGCAAAAGGTGCCTCCATTCCTCAAATGCCGCTTTTATGGCCAGGAGCTCCATCTCAATGACGGCGTAATTCTGTTCGGTGGGAGAGAGTTTTTGTGAGAAATAGGCCACAGGGTGTTCTTCGCCAGATACAGAATGTTTATGTAAGAGAAAGGCGCCAACAGCAAAGTTGGAGGCGTCAGCCTCAACGATGTATGGCATCTCGTCATTGGGATGACGTAGAACAGGAGCCGCACTGAACGCCGTCTTCAAAGAGTCAAAAGCTGAGGAAGCCTGTTGATTCCAGAGGAATGGTACCTTGATGCTGGTCAAACGCGTCAATGGCACCGTCACCCGTGAAAAATGTGGAATGAAGCGCTGATAAAAATTGGCGAACCCCAAGAACCGCTGGAGAGACTTCAAATTGTGCGGTTGTTTCCACTTTCGGATGGCTTGGACTTTATCGGAATCCATGTGTATGCCTGCATTGCTGATCACATATCCCAAGAACTCCATGTCTTTCCGATGAAAAGAACATTTCTCAGCTTTGGCGAACAGCTGATTCTGTGGTAGATGAGGAAGCACCTCTCGAACGTGAGAAACATGTTTCTCCAGATTGTCGGAAAAAACAAGGATGTCATCCAGATAGACCCACACCGAGATACCAATCATGTCACTGAAGATGTTGTCCATAAATCGTTGGAAGACGGCCGGGGCATTACATAAACCAAATGGCATTACCCTCTATTTGTAATGGCCAAATGGAGTCTTAAAGGCCGTCTTCCACTCATCACCTTCTTTGATCCGAACCAGATGGTAAGCTCCGCGGAGATCTAACTCAATGAAGAGTTTGGCTGTTCGCAGGGAGTCCATAATATTCCGAATCAAAGGCAAGGGGTACCTGTCCTTAAGGGGGATGTCATTTAGTTGACGATAATCGATACATGGCTGTAAGGTGCCGCCTTCTTTACAAAAAACTGCGGGAATCCAGCGGGGGATTTGGAAGGCACAATGTATCCTTTTTTAACACAATCGTCCAAATAGTCCCGATAGAGGTATGTCTCCAGGCTCATAAAACAGTCTGTAAGTCTGCATACACTTGCGGAATCTGAGACAAAGAGCACAGACCAGATAAATCCCTACCGAAGGCTAGTGGTGTTGAAGTTGGGGAAGCCAAGGACGTACCGGGTCTGCAACAATCTTGAAGACAAAGAGCAGAAGTAAATACCAGAGTTCGGGTTTCCCAATTGATGATGGGATTGTGTCGCAGAAACCATGGTAACACCAACACCACCTGGTATGAGGGCGACTTGATTACATCGAGAGCTATTCGTTCCTCATGTCCCTCTTTCCGCAGGAGCATGCCGATAGTGTGCAATCTTATGGGACCTGAAGCAAGAGGAGTCCCGTCGATAACTTCCACAGGCAGCGCAGTTCTTCTGGAATGCAATAATATCCCATTGATGATAGCAAATTCTTCATCAATGTAGTTACCGTAAGCCCCACAATCCAATAAACCATGGATATCTACTGTCTTATCAAGCCACTTCAACTTGATCTTCAAAACCATCAAGACAACCGGCTGCATGGGTGGGAACACAGGACTGGAACAGGAAAGGTCTGAATGCAAGGAAGGACCTGTCGTAGCCTTTCCGGTACACGACAGGTCTTCTAGTTTCCCCCTTTCTTGATAGGGCGCAGGGGACAAGTACCCAGATAGTGACCAGCAGCCCCACAGTATAAGCACAGTCGCAGACTTCTCCTGCGCTTCTTCTCTTCTTCAGACAAAGGACCTCTTACTGCACCCAATTGCATAGGTTCGGGAGTAAATTCCAAAGGCGCTGGTGTACCAGTCGGTATGTTTGCCGGTCTGGGATATGCCTTCTCAACCCGACGTCTCTCGCCTCTTCTCTCAGCCATTCTCTGGTCAATTCTCAATACTTGTTCAATAAGCCGCTGGAGGTTTTCGTGTTCAGGGATATGTAATAACTCGTCCTTGTATTCCTCTCTTAATCCTCTGCGGAACAAGGTCTTCTGAGTGATCTCAGACCATTGAGAGTCAGTTGCCAGTTGACGGAAACAACCGATATATGTGATTATATCGCTATTGGCCTGTTGAATATCCATTAGTTGGATCTGCGCTGCAGAGGCCAGATTAGGAGACTAGAAAACTTCCAGGAATGCCTTTTCAAAGGCCACAATATCACGGAGTATGGGACTATTGATGACCACCAAGGGTGTTGCCCAAGCAAGAGCATTTCCAGATAGATTGCCAAGTGTGTAACCGATCTTAGCCTTGTCGTTATTGAAATGTGTTGACCGGTAGAGGAAATGTATCCGACAATGATTACAGAATTCGCCCACACCTCTGGGGTCACCATCAAACTTGATTGGTGCGGTGTGAGCCATGGTGCTTTCAGGCTGAGGAACGACTCCAACGTTCTGTCACCATCTGGAGTAATGCTACATTCTCATGGTGAAGCGTTGCCATCTTGGTACGAAGGGCTTGAATCTCATTCCGAAGATCCTGATCCTCTCCCATCTCAGAGTCTGAAGGTAGGCGTCTCAATCTATTAAGGAAAGCGTCACGAGGGCGCTGAGTACCTGTTTGTCCGGTTGAGGGTCTCGGAGAAGATGCCAGACTGTCAAAGTCCTGTGGGATTTGAATGACGCGGGGAACCAGCCCAACACCCACCCGAATAGGAACCGGGTTGGAGGTGAACCAGCTCCCCACGCCACGGGTGCGCTATCCCCTGATTTACGTGACGTCAGGACAGTGCAGCACTGACAGGGGAAGCGTTGTTGATGACAATTCAAGGTCCCTCTGTAGACAACAGGATCCAGATGATGGAGGAATAGTTGGCAAGATGAAGTAATGATGTTGATGAATCCGAAAGGGCAGCGTACCAGGAATGACAAGAAGCAGAGATTGCAAGCAAGGCAGGGTATCCCTAAAGATGGGACAGGACCAACCCAAGGACCAACCCAAAAGACCAACCCAACAGAGGGAACAGATGGGGAACCACCCCAAGGCAGTAGGGTCCAGGAAAAGGGAAAACGGGGTGGAGCCCTGCCCAAGAGCAAGGAGCAGGGGTCAGGTCCAGGACAGCACAGCGAGCAAGAAGAACCAGGAAACAGAAGAAACAGGAATCAGGCCCAAGGTAAGTCAGGAGCACCAGGAATCCGGCGTGGACACGATCTGAACCAAACCACGTTGAGACGCGGTTTGTTAGACTAGCCAGGTTCCTTATAAAGGGCTACCAACACCTGGGAGGCTTGGAACGCAAGCCGTGCTGTTTCCCAAGCGTTTGTTGGTATACCCTGAGAGAGGCTTGGATCACAAGTCCGTCCCAGCCCGAGCGCTTTGTGTACTGCGCGCACGGGAAACCTGGAAGTACCCGGTAACAGACACCCCAGGACCCCCCCCAAACGAAAGCGCAGATACATCCGGCGGCGTGACAGGTGCAGAGATGGGAAATAAGCAATTCATATTCGGGTGGTAAAGTCATGCATAAGCAAAGGTGACTTCCCGCTACAAGGAAAAAAATCGACACGCAGGGATTCTCTGGGGCTGTAGTAACGGTTCCTTACTCAGAAGATATAGATGTCAGAATTGGAGGGAAAAATGTCTGAGCCCTACTACGAAAGCTCCCCTGTCAACCTACTGGGAAGAGATTTGCTCAGTAAACTAAACATGACATTATCATTCACGGGTAAAGGAGTTACACGCCGTGGCCAATGAGTTCGTAGTGAGAGGGATAGCTTTGGACCCAGATATGTTCATCTATGGCCTTAGTGCTTGCCAGAGCAGTGCGCCAAATCACCAGAATGGAGTGGAGAGTACCTGCAGATTTTTTTTCTGACCTGTAGTACTCCCTGAGGCGGTTGCTGGTACTATCTTGTCCTTGGATTTAGAGGGGTTACAGGTGTCTGCAAAGAGAATTGTGGTACTGGGAACAGATATCCATGGGTGGCAATGGCGCACAGTGTTATGTATTATCCCCAGTATACCTTTGGGAGAACTAACAGATGAGGACCTGTTTGAGGATGGAAACAATATTGGAGAAATAATACTAAAGATTTGTATACCCTGTGACATCATGCTATAATATCGGAAGGTACAGAGACCCCTTATGGCAACTGTTAGTTGTCCTCTACCTTTCTGCGAAGCTGACCTACAGCAGGTTCCACCACACTTTTGGACTACAAACCCACATGATGTAGAGATGCTAAAGGAGGTGACCCCAGTAAGAATAACACACAAACTAGGCAGTGTTACCAAGAGTAGAACAGTATACCCTGTCCAGAGAATCAGAAGAAGGGATTCAGGAGACACTACAGGCCCTGCTACAGCACGGGAATTATAGGGCCCTCCACGTCACCATGTAACACCGCTTTTTATCCGATAAAAAAAGCCACGGGGGTCTTTGGAGGATGATCCAGGACTTGCACCCCCTTAATGATATTGTACAGAAGGAGTTTCCTGTCGTTTCTAAACCAGCCTCTGTCCTGTGCAGCATCCCGAAACAGGCCACCCATTCTACTGTAGTGGACCTGAAATAAATGCATTTTTCTAAGTGCAACTCGCCACAGAATTACAGTAACTTGCAGCATTCACCCTGGCAGGAAAGCGATACGAACACCATTGCTTGCCCCAGGGGCACTGTGAAAGCCCCAGCATCTTTAACAGACTCTTACACAAAGACCTTGGCAACAGGCAGGTGCCCAGCACGATAATTCAATATGTAGACAACCTTCTTGTCTGCAGCGACAGTGAGCAGAGCGGTCACAGGGACTCAATTGCCTTACTCAAGTTGCTGGCTCCGAAAGGATATAAATTCGACAAAAACAAACTCCTATACTGGTTAGCAGAAGTGCTCTACCTAGGGCAACTCATCTCTAAAGATGGCAAGAGAATAATACCTGATAGGCTGCCACAGTACGTACACCTCCTAAACCAACTATGGTAAAAAAACAAAAAATCAAAAATTGATAAGGCTCGACAATTATTGCCGAAGCATGATTTCTAGGCTATGCGGCATACACCAGGCCACTCCTACAAGGTCTCAAGGAGGCACAAAAAGAGTAAACGATTATCCAATGGACAGCAGAAATGACTGCCTTTAATGACCTAAAAGATGTAATTTCAACAGCACCAGTACTCTTGCGTCCCGTCCCCTTTCCTCCAAACTGCATGGGCGTCCATTCCAAGGGACGGGGTTCAGAACCTTTTTCTCCAGAAAAAACCTCCTTCCCCTTTAAATTAAGAGGCGCGCAGGGGTGCGGCCCTGGGAGCATGCGCTGCCCTGACTCCGCCCTCCGGCTCCACACCCCAGTCCCCTTTTCCTCGTCGACGGGAACGGACAAATTCACCAGCGCTCCTGGGTTTGGCTTCGGCCATGTAATTCCACACGTGGATACTTCTACTACTACTACTACTTCTTCCTCTTCTTCTGTCTCTGTCTTTTTTCATTCAGGTACTCTGTCCTCAGGCGGCACGCTCTTCCCCAGCGCGTGTTGACTTCAACGGGGTTCAGCAGGTGTCCATCGTGCGACTGACTCTTTCCTACTTCAGACCCCCATGCCCTCAGCCTACGTTGCCTTGGCCCAGACCACGGCTGGCAAGCTTGTACCGCATGCAACACGCTCTCTTCGAGGTCTCTGTAGAACAGACTAGCCAGGTGGAGGGAGCTCTTCCAAAGATTTCCTCCAGAGGACCTGAAGGACTTCGTCAAGCATCGATCCAGGCCCAAGGTAGGGCCACTCTTTTCCAGCGCACCCCGCAAGGGAGTCTCCTTTGCAAGGACTTGCACGCACGGGAGGAACCTCTCAGGTTCTCATACCAGCATGAGTACCCAGGCTAATTCAACTACCGGCCGGCAGGCCGAGGGGTAAGTGGATTCTCCCTGTGACACTGCTTAGGGACCGAAAGGTTTTTTTACCGGGCCTTCACCCGAGGGGCCACGCCCTAGTACCGGCAACAAGTCTGAGGGGGGCGTAGATATGCAATACTACCGGCAGATACGCCGAGGGCAAAACGCTTACTAGGCCTCGGCCTGAAGGGCAGGGTAGGCCTCCTGATCCACGCTCAAGAGTCCTGGATGAGGCTGGGCCCAGTGAGCCAAGCAACACGATGCAGGCATGTGGAAGGCAGCTCGACAAGATGGCTGCCGTGCCAGACAGTAGGGACACATGCCCGATACTGCACCAAAGAAGTCAGCAGGTGGAGGAACGAGTGTCAAGTTGGGACTAGTGTCAACCAAGAACGTGGCCTACAGCCTATCCTTCATTTGTGCAGGTCAGGTTCCCGCTGCGTCTGTATGGGCAGGGCATGCAACGACTCCCTCAGCCGCCCGCTACCCCGTCAATATCGCCTACCACCCCTCCGGCCTGTGAGGACAGGTTTTTTTTAAAGGTTCCTCGGGCTCATGAAATCTCCTTGGATGGGGATCATCCGCGGGGACGCCATCAGGGACTTGCTCCCTCCAATGGCACCCGGAGCCACAGGCCCCAGTACAGAGGCCCCTGTGCAGCCTCCGCTGCCCGCTCTGGCCCCCAAACCGATTGTGCAGGCGGTTCCGTACCAGCCTCCGGCTCTGGTGGTCACACCTCAGCCTTTGGCTCCCAGCACTCCTCCACTGGTGCCGGACCAAACGGACCCCCAGGTGGACACAGATGAGGAAGAAGACCCCGACACACCGTCATCAGCTAAGGCCTTCATGAGCGTCTTGCTGGGCTGGCTGACTATCTGGGCCATCCTCAACCTGAGGTCGAGCAACCAGCAGAGGGGGTCCTCGCTGAAGTCCTCACGCTACGTCAGTTCGCCTCCTGGCAGGGGCAGGGCCCCCGGCTTCCTGGGTGTCGCCTTTCATATTCAGTGGAACGGCATGACAGCCTACGCCTTCCGACTCACACCGCTGGTACACAGGGTGATATGCAAGATCAAGGAGTCTCGCCACCTCAGCGTCATTCTAATAGCTCCATGGTGGCCAGCCAGGCCATGGTTCTCGGAGAGACCACCCATTCGCCTTCCGACGGGCCCTGCACATCATCTGGCACAGAAGGGGTGGGCAGGGTCATCCACCCCGCGCTGCAGAAACTAGCCCTCACAGCTTGGTTCCTGAGCAGGTCACGCTAGGGCACCTCTGCCTTTCCCAGGCTAATCTGGAGATCATACAGGGCACAATGAGCAAGGCTACCAGGGCCCAGTATAAGAGCAAAAGGCCTGGTCCTGTCACTGGGCAGACTCTAAGGATATAGACCCACTTGCATGTACGTTGGACGACGTGCTCTCCTTCTCGGCGCACCTCGCCCACTCGGGTGTGCAGGTAGATACTTGCTGCACGTACTTGGCAGCCATTGGGGCCTACAGAAACTCAGAGTAGGAGGTGTTCTCCTCCAACCCTATTGTCAAGAAGCATTTGATGGGACTCACCAGACTTTAACGGCCCATCAAGAGGTCACACCCGGTATGGGACCTCAACATTGTCTTGGGTGCCCTGGCCCACAAGCCATTTGAGCTGATGGCGTCCGGTCACCATTAAGACAGCCTTGCTAGTCTGCCTCACCTTGGCTTGCAGAGTCAGCGAAATGCAGGTGCTGGTCGCCTCAGAGCCTTATACTACTTTTCACAAGGATAAAGTAGTAATGCGGACACACCCAGCATTCTTACCTAAGGTGCCTTGCACGTTCCATCTAAATGAAGAAATAGTGCTGCCTATGTTTTTTCTGGCTATCCGGCCCACTGTAGCTCTGTATAGCGAATTTGACCAGAGGGGGTCCTGGCTTGAAGTTTGGGCGAACTGGTTGGTCCCACCAGCTCAAGGGAAGAAGATTCCTGGAGGATCTTCTCTGTCGTCAGATTCTGAAGATTCGGACCTGCACCAGGCCTTCACCGGGCGGTTCAGTCGTTGTAGGGGTCGTCTTCCATCAGCTCCTTGTTGGTTCATTTGTTCCAGTGGCGACTCTGCTCTTCCAGTCCCAGAGACCTGCTTTTTATGCAGTTTTCCTCCATTCATACAGCCTGGCTGTCAATCGCACACCAGGATGGCTGTCCTGGCAAGGACAGTCACCCAGCCAATCAAACAGGAGTGCGACTTGGGTGACCAAGGGAACCCATGGCAGGGGTCCTAAGACCCCTCCCTCATGCCTACCCAGACTTTCAGGCGCCTTAAGGAGGGCTTCTGTGCAGAAGCCCACGAAAAGACGGCGGACAAAGGGAACAAACCTGGTTTGGCGCGCAGAGTAAAACACAAGAAAGACATTTACAAAAAGAAATGGCGAATAAACCCAGCCGAAACTGTAATAAAATTTCTGATGTTTGTTAATCTGCTTGGAATCACATGCTGTGCATAGTCCGACATCCAGTGGTCACTGCGGAGTATTGCATTTTGCTTTTTGTAGTCGAAAAGGGGACGTCAACAAGGCGTGTCTGTAACACTATCCCTATAGTGACTTGCGGTGTATCCATAATCCCACACGCATCGAGGTCCCTCAGATTGTTTTTTTCTGCCCAGATATTGGTCGCCTTTATGCGGAGCTCCTCGAGAGACATTGCAAATTCATTTACTCGACCTTTGGTCGTTACTTATTAATATCTATTACATAGATCCCTCCCTCGACGTAGCTGCGAAGCTGTTTCTCTGCCGAGTAAGAACTTCGACGGCGGGGACGAGACGGAGGAGATCCTTCGGCGCTGCCGAACACCTGGCCTGGCCTCGCCGGCCAAAAGACAGTAGGGAGAGTGGGGTCGTGGGACATTTCTTGTTTCTCTCTGAGAATGCCTTTCCTTTTCCCCTCCCTTTCCCTCGGGGTTGTTATCACAGTGAAATATTTCCTCAGCTATGGAGAGGACACCCTTTAGGTTTTGCTCGTGTTGCAAGGGCAAGTTCACTTGGAAAGACAAGCATAAACGGTGTAATCGTTGCTTGCCCCTCGACCACAAGGAAGATGGCTGCGTGGCTTGTCAGCTTCTTAAGCCTAAGACTTTAAAGGACCGCAGGGTCAAGAGGTGGGCGGCCTATGCCATGTGGAGGTCCGATTCCTCACCGGCTGCCGCTGCCGCAGAAAGTGTGAGGATGTCGTAGACCTCTCTAAGGAGCGCTCACGCTCCTCGTCTGTCCCCGGCCCCGACAAGCTCGGCTCACGCCCTGCTTATGGGGATGAACACCCCGGCGACGCACACAAAAAAACACTCCCATAAACACATAAGCCACGGCTCTTCTTCGTCGAAGACGAAGAAACCATCATCGCCAACGGAGACACAGGTTCCACTGGCGTCCTCCTCAGACCGTAAGAGTCTTAAGCCCCCCTCGCAGACGCGACCAGCGACTGGGCTTCCCCCAGATAAGGGCGCTACCCCCAAACTGCCAGACGAATCGCTCCGTCAGAGAGCGCCCGTCGCCGTAGAACACGCGACGCCCGTAACGTCAATACCAGAGCCCTCCACAGACAGATTAGTCGTCGAGAGCCTGGCGAGGATCGTTTCCGCCGATAGCCAGAGGCGGACGGTGAAAGATATGTCGAATACCGCTCAGAAGGCTAGAGAAACGCCGAAAAGGCCGGAAGGAAGGCAGGAACTGCACCCTTCATCTAAAGGGACTCCTAGCCTGCCAGAAGGCTTTTCAGACGGCGACGGAAACCTTTCTTCGACGTTATGGGAGAGGTCAAAGCGTTTTCAGGCCGAAAACCCTCCTTTTTTCCCCCCCAGACCGCTCAGGGGTACCTCATGAGACCCTGGAGAGACTCCAGTTCTGTATGTAAAAGATGGAGAGGTTTATGGAGACTCAAAACCTACCACCACCCAAAAGGGCAAGAGAGGGACCTCAGGTGGACCCCAGGGCTAAATTCCCTAGGCTGTTTAATCCCTCCCAAGTGGATGTAGATTTATATGACCTCACTGAAGAGGACCCCCACTTTCAGGAGGAGGACACATTTTTAGGCAACGAAGAGGAACCAAACCTAGAGGAGGAGGGTTTTGAAGATAATCTAGATATAGGTGGGGGGGCTTCAGAGAAGACCCAGAGGAAGGTGCTTCAAAGCCCTGGCAGCCCCCATCAGCATTTTCGGACCCTGATGCACTAAACCTGTCCCCTCCCAAGAACTCACCTAATAGGAACACGTCACCTATAGACGATCAACCTACATTTAATGCACTACTACGCAAGGCAGCAGCGCATTTCGAAATAGACACTGGGGAAATTTCTCCTGACATTGACTTTGTGGAGAAGGTAATCAAGGAGAAACCCCCTGTCAGCCAAACCATTCCCCTCCTCGCCTCAGTAAGGAGACGAATTATCCCTTCACTATCTACAGCCGCGTTGGTCAGAGGGGTCAACCTGAGGATAGAAAAACTATTCAGTCCCTCTCCTTCAGACCCGTTGTATGTCAGGGGCCACTCTGTACCAGACTCCCTAGTGGTGACAAATACAAGGAAAAGAGCAGGGGTCCCGCTGTCTACCAGCGAGGCACCACCAGATAAAGAGGGTAAAAAATGGTATGCCCTAGGGAAGAGGATCACAGCCTCCGCTGCTTTTTCCGCAAGGATTGCAAAAAACAACTCCTTGCTAGCAAGTTACGCAGATGCACAATGGAGCAAGCTACGTAAGGACACCGAGGAGGTACCAGAACCCCTACACCATCATCCGAGCGGACAGAACTGAAGCTAGAGGCGGAGGTTTGGCCATCATTGCCAAGACTCACCTTAACATCGGACTTAGCTCCGTTGCACACCTCCCATCATGCGAATCACTTACAGCCAAGCTACCCACTGCCAACTCCCAAACAATATCCATTCACCTACTATACAGACCGCCTGGACCCCTGGGATCTTTCGAGGAAGACCTCAGTGCCATCCTTACCGACAACCTAAAAGACTCCTCACAATGCCTCCTCTTAGGAGACTTCAACTTAGGTTACAAAGACCCCAAAGACAACCAAGCCTCCCTCATCAGTAACACCATGTCTGAACTAGGCTTCACACAAAAAGTATCCAGCCCCACCCATAACAAAGGGAGAACCCTTGACTGGATAGCAGACTACAACTGTGCTGTGTCAATCACTAATAACACTCCCCAATCCTGGACTGACCACCATCTCCTTTCCTTCTCACTCGAGGCCTCAAGCCCCAAAACCAACTTGGCACTAACTGCAGCCATCCCCACGAGAAACAAAAAAAACATTACAGTAGAAAAATAGATCCCGCTCATTCTTCCTACGCTCAGCCAACTCCAAGACTCTAATCCCTATGACCTCGTAGAAGGCTATAACAACACCATGCGCACAGCCTTAGACGCCATTGCACCACTAAAACTCAGACAATGAAAACCTAAAAAGCACCTCAACCAATGGTTCTCCAGCCATCTTAAAACCTTTAGATTGGAAAGGCGCAAACTGGAACATGTCTGGAGACAGTCTCCGACAGACCATAACAAACTACTGCTCAACAAAATAACGGCCAACTATAAAAAAAGAAATCATAGCGGCCAAACAAGATTCCTATAACCAGAGAATCTCACAATCCAATTCCAGCACCAAAGAATTATTTACTATCCTGAAAGAATTGGAAACACCGGTGATAATTCCAGATACTTGCGTTAAGAACAAACAATGGTGCACCAGCGTCCAAAATGCACTAAACAACAAAGTCACTGGCCTTCAAACCAAAATTAAAAACAAGAAAGACTCCCTCACCAAACTCACCAACCCCATCAACGCCCACGCCAGCCCTCCACCCTCACCACACACCCATCACTGCTCGCTTCAGCTTTTCCAAAGTCTCTACACTCGAAGCAGAAAAAATTATTCTCGGCCTTAAACCCTCCAACTGCAAAGGCGACCTCTGCCCCCCACAAATCATTAAAGATGCGGCAAGAGACCTCTCGCCATTCATCACCAGGCTCATTAATGCCTCATTCTCCTCAGGAACAGTCCCCAGTAACCTCAGAGCCTTGGGTCCTCCCTCTCCTCAAAAAACCCTCCCTCGACCCGTCCATCCCGACCAACTACAGACCGATTACCACCGTCGCATTCCTGCTCAAAATACTAGACAAGACAGCATACCAACAAATCCAAAAATATCTTGAAACAAACCACCTCCTAGGCATAAGACAATCAGGCTTCAGACCCCAACATGGGACTGAAACCGCCCTGATAGACCTGAAAGCCCAAATAGACGCCCTTAGAGACAACGGGAAAACTGCATTACTACTCTTGCTAGACCTCTCCGCGGCGTTTGACCTAGTTGACCATAAAATCCTATGCAATCATTTAGACTCAGCTGCCCACTTCTCCCAAGAAGCCATCGGCTGGGTTGAGTCATTCCTCAACAGATCTATGCGTGTCTTCTCCTCCTCTGCCACCGCCGAACCCATCCCCATCACGTGTGGAGTCCCACAGGGCTCTTGCATCTCCTCCACTCTGTACAACGTGTTCACGAAGCCCCTGTTTGATGATCTAGATGGCCTGGCTATCACCTACACCAACTACGCCGATGATACACAGATCCTCATCCCGTTGACGGGAGATTACAACCAGGATTTGGCCTTGGTGAACAAGGTGTATCTCATCATCCAGGCATGGATGGCTTCACACAGTCTATGCCTGAATGATGACAAAACTGAACTCATCATCCTTGGTTCCACCTCCAACCTAACCAAACTCGACCACAACTAAGCTAACTTCATCATAGATGGGAACCTAATCAAGGTTTCCAAAGAAGTGAAAACTG
The DNA here is from genome assembly GCF_040938575.1 of Ambystoma mexicanum. Classification (NCBI taxonomy): domain Eukaryota; kingdom Metazoa; phylum Chordata; class Amphibia; order Caudata; family Ambystomatidae; genus Ambystoma; species Ambystoma mexicanum. The sequence goes on along the minus strand of NC_090933.1, from coordinate 1,294,424,601 downwards.
TAGGAATATACCTCGACTCCTCCCTAACCTTCCACAAACAGGTTAGCTCGATGGCATCCTCCACGGCCTACACATGTAAGCTTATAAGAGCAGCCAAACCCTTCCTTTCCACCCAGAGTTGCATTACACTAGCCAGAGCCCTGGTATTATCCAAACTGGACTATTGTAATGCCCTCTACGTAGGAGCCAGCAAGCAAATCACCAACAAAATTCAGACGCTACAAAACAACGCTCTTAGGGCAGCGCTCAACATTCCCAGGAGGGAACACATTTCCAATATCAGGAAATCCCATAACTGGCTCAGCACAACAGACAAAATCCTGCTTAAAGTAGCATCGCTCACCCACAAATGCCTGAACAACGATGCACCACGCTACCTGGCAGACAGAATATGCAAACACACCCCCAACAGACCCACCAGAACCTCCAACGCCAACCTGCTCACTGTCCCCAGGTTCGAACGCACCAAAATGGGCGGCAACATCTTCCAGGTGAAAGCACCTCAATACTGGAACTCCTTACCACCATCTCTCAGAACACCCCAACCTTAGTCACATTTTAGACGGAACTACATTCATTGGATACAGTACACAAACCATTAACACCTCTAACACCACACGGCTGCTTTCCGCTTTGTATGCTTATATGTAAGTTTGTAAAATATATGTAATATATGTAATTCTTTAAATATATGTACTGCATTATCTCCTTCCTGCCAAACTGTATTCATGTCCTCATTGTCTCACTATAATTATGTAATGCAATGTATAAGCAACCTGTAACCAAGCTTTGAATAACCATGCTGCTCATGCGCCCTCATACCCTCGGGTCTGGTGCGCAATACAAATCAATAAACTAAACTAAACTACGTACACGGCTTCTGGCCACGATTACTGAAGGGACCCTAGTCGACTAAAGCATCGTGAAAAACACTCTGGATGCTGCAGAAACAGCTGGCCGTTCCCTAGTCCAAGGAATACTCCTCAAACGCCATGTCTGGCTGCGTAATTCGGGGTTTAAACCTGAAACACAAGCATCTCTAATCAACAAGCCTATAGAAGATGCCAACCTCTTTGGAAAGGCGGTTGATGAGGCACTAGAAATGGCAAAGAAAGAGTTTGACACCATCAAAACCCTAGACCAGATTTCTAGGCCTCCCAACAAACGTGGCTATGGCAATAGGCGCTTTTTTCGAGGCCAACGCCAGCAGCAAAATCAGCAGCAGCAATACTCTGCAAACAACTGGTCCTCTAACCAAGGCACCAGTGGGCAATACAACCAGAGAGGACAACACCGTGGCAAAGGGAGAGGTCGGGGTTCCACCCCTAGAGGCTCCCAAGCCACCCAACACCAAATGACTCGAAGAGTCTGTTCCCCTCCCATGCATCACCGGTCTGGGGCCGGTTAACATCCTTTCTTCCAGCATCGGAGGGAATAACATCAGACTGCTGGGTACTATCAACCATAGCCCGCGGCTACTGTATAGAATTCAACAGTTCCCCAACGTACAGACCCCCAAGGGGACGATGCATGACACCAGAACACCTCGCCATCCTTCTGCAAGAAGTGGACCAGCTACTGGAAAAAGGAGCTATAGAGGTCGCGCCTCTATCTCCGGTAACGGAAGGTATTTATTCAGTGTACTTCCTTGTACCCAAAAAGGACTTAACCATGCGTCCTGTATTAGATCTGCGCCCAGCGAACAAATTTGTCAAACCTCAAAAGTTTCGTATGGTGACCTTACAGGAAGTGATCCCCCTGCTTTCACAAGGAGATTACATGACAACACTGGACATGAAAGATGCATACTTTCATATTTTAATGTTGCCAGCGCACAGAAAATACCTCAGGTTCATGATAGAGGGCAAACACTACCAGTTCAGAGTGCTACCCTTCGGGATAGCATCAGCACCGAGGGTATTCACGAAAGTACTGGCAGTGGCAACGGCCCACCTGCGCAGGTTGTCCATCCCAGTATACCCTTACCTCGACGATTGGCTCATAACAGGGGATTCTTACGAAACATGCTTCTCAAATACCCAAACATGCTTCTCAAATGGTAATAGGAAAACCATTTGCCACCCCCGCAGTGGAAGCCACTCTAACCACAGACGCATCCCTCACAGGATCGGGGGGCTCACCTATCCCATCAGACTGCTCACAGAGTTTGGACTCCGAGCGTAGCATCCAAGCATATAAACTTACTTGTGCTACTGGCTGTGTTCAAGGCACTAAAAGCCTTCCAGGCACACCTACAAGGGAAGACAGTGATGGTCCTCACGGACAGCACCACAGCCATGTGCTACCTCAACAAACAAGGGGGCACTTACTCTCCAGGACTGTCCAAGTGTTAGGGAGAATTCTCTCTTTAGCCTGAATTTCCTAACCTAGTGAGTCCCCCAGCAGCTTTGCTGGATTTCTGGAGTTTGTTTTTTTCTCCTGCCAAGAGTGAGACTCTTTTTCCCCCACTCTTGGACATGATTTATGGTGTTCCTTTGACTGTTAATGTGTTTTATGGGCTATGGGGTCCTTTACTCCATGGGGTCTCATGTGTTTTTACTATGTTACACAGCACCCTCCGTGCAGTGACACAGGGGTGTCATAGTGACACCCCACCATAGACTCGATCCCCTGGGACTGACTACTGTCTCCCAGGACATGTAAAGTCACCATTGGCTTTACTAGTCCCAAATTATTAACACAAACCAGTAAAAACCATCATATTGTGGACGTACTGGTCGGGGCAGTTCGATTGCCCCGGGGTCTGTTAATCGAGGGGGCACGTCTCCGTCCCCCCTGATCGAGTTTTGGCTGGTGGCAGTGGATACTACTTTTTATATTCGACCGCGAATATATCCCTATGGGATTTTCCCATTGTTCGAGGCTACCAACTTTAATTATTTAATTCTCATAGCCTCGAACATACCGCCGGTTTATTTATTTAATATTAATTCGCCGGTTGGTATTTTTTGCCAGGACTCGATTCTAAAATGGCGTTTGTGTTCTCTTCTGTGACTACAACCCAAGTCGAGCCCTTTGTTCCACTTTTTGGCGGGCTTCTCCACAGAAGCCTCCAAAAGTGGTGCCACTCTGTCTGGGTACCACAGGGGGTGTGGGAGGGGGTTTAGGCACCCTGGACTGAGTTACCTTGGTAACTCAAGTCGCACTCTTGTGTGATTGGCCCAAGTGGTGAGCCGGCCCGCTCACCACTTAGCATGTTTGATTGACAACTAGGCTGAGTGAATGGGGGTGTGCTGCATAAAAGCAGGGCTTTGGGGACTGGAACTTCAGAAGTCGCCACAGGACCTGAGAATCCGACGAGGGAGAAGCTGAGCCGACCTACCACAACGACATCACCGGTGGAGCCCTGCGGAACCGACTCACCACTTCCCGATGACAGAGAAGATCTCCCGGCTGGAGAGGCTTCTTCCCCTGACTGGTGGGCACAACCAGTTTACCTTCTTCTCTTCGCACCCCAGACCGGCTTGTGATCGAATTGCCCATACCAAGCACCCCGGCAACCGGATAGCCTCTTAGCACTGGACCGCAAACTAAAGGACCGTTCCTTTTAACTGAGAACTCTGCGGCTGGTTTCTTCCCTGGCAGTGCAACGGACTCCTGTCTTCCTCCCCGACGAGATCCTCTCTTCCCCCGGATGAAGCACCGACTTGCATCCGCTGCCAGGAACAACTGCCCCCGCTGGAGTATTCTCACCACTTTAAGGTACCGTGTCCGCCAGGCCTCCCTTTCTAAAGATTGCTACAAGGTAATAAGAACCCCTTAACCTTCTGGACTAGGCTGGCTGCCTTGACCTCCTAACTGGTCCCTTTCTGTGGTCCAACTCCTTTTTGAACCTTTTCAAGACTTTTGTGCACTGCAACCGTGTGACCTTGGACACATTTCGTTTGATCCTCTCAAAGTGGATCCAGCCAGTTGAACTCTAACTTCACGGTTTTACTTTGCCTTCCTCTCTTGTTGTGTTCGTGAAAAAGTGTTGGGATCGGTTTCAATTTATTCTCTGCTTTTCTCTCCCTTTTAAAACGAATGATTAGAGTGCCATCTGCGTTTAAGCGCTCACCGCTGTCTGAAAATAAGTGGGGCTTTACTTAAGACTTGCCTAATATTCTTCTAAGGGAGTGTATATCTTTTAGTGACCGTGTTTTTGGATTGCTTACTATTAGTGCCTGTGTGTTTTCCTAGATGTGGTTTTAAATAAATAATTATATCTCTTTTACACCAAGCTCTGGTCAGTGTTTACTTGTTCTACTGTGTTCTCTTGACCTATTGTGAATACTCTGTATACTGCCTAACTCTTCTTGAAGAAAGTCTGACTGCTCAGCCACAGCTACCAAGTGAACCTGTGAGGTACAGACTGCTACCAAGTGGGTTTACTGCCAAACACCTGTAGTCTTATATCTTTTGCAGTGGTCCCAGAGGGAACTGCACAGGTTTCTGCCTAACACCAAGCTGTCCCAGAACATCTGGAAGTGGGCTCTCAGACATAACATGTTCCTACTGTCACAACATGTACCAGGGGAACTCATTCTGCTAGCAGACAAACTCAGCAGAGACTTCCCTCTGCCCTCAGAGTACGAATGGCGTTTACACGAAGACATCGTCTTCGACGTTTTCACACAATGGGGATTCCCAGAAATGGACCTGTACGCAACTCTGGAGAACTCACAATGCCAAGATTACGCCTCCAGGTACCCCCAGAACCAATCCAAAGGGAACGGCCTATGGATTCCATGGTCAGGGAAATTTGTTTACGCTTTTCCCCCCCGACTCCCCTTCTCAACAAGATTGTGCACAAGATGCACCAGGAACAAGTTACCATGATACTAGTGGCCCCTATGTGGGCCCGGCAGCCATGGTTCGCTCACCTGATGGAGATGTCTCTATCTCCTCCAGTGAAACTTCCCTGCCCATACAGCATGCTGTCACAGGACAAGGGCAGGACACTGCATCCATGCCCTCAGACCATGAACTTAGCAGCTTGGCTCCTGAGATCATAGAATTTGGACATTTACAACTCCCGCAGAGATGCATGGACATCCTCAGGGAGGCTAGAAAGCCTAACACTTGTCACTGTTATTCTAGCAAATGGAAGAGATTTGTCATCTGGTGTAGAGGAAGGAACATCAACCCTGTTGACTGCTCTCCCACACAAATTGTTCTGTACCTGACCCATTTACTGGACTCAAGTCTAGTATTCAATTCTATTAAAGTCCACCTAGCGTTACTTTCTGCTTACACCACTTCCCAACTTAGTGTCATGGTGGAAAGTCCCAGTTATTAAAGCCTTTATGGGGGGGATAAAGAGAATACACCCTCCGATAGCAAACCCAGCTCCCAGCTGGGACCTAAATGCGGTACTTACCAGGCTCATGGGCTCACCCTTTGAACCCATGCACAAGGCAACTCTTAAAGACCTCACTCTTAAGACTGCCTTCCTAATAGCTATCACCTCCATTAGGAGAGTACGTGAACTACAGGCTCTTTCTGTTCTAGACCCCTTTGTAACGGTTCACAAAGATAAGGTGGTTGCACCGAAATTCATCTCGAAATTCCATGTCAACCAGTCAATAGAACTACCAACGTTCTTCCAAAACCCTTCAAATTTGGGAGAAAAAAGCCTGCATACACTTGATGTGCACAGAGCTGTGATGTTTTATATGGAAAGAACTAGACCACTGAGAAAGACTAATCAGTTCTATGTCTCGGTGGCAGCAGGAAGAGAAGGAGATGCAGTCTCAAAGCCCACTATATCCAGATGGATTGTTCAATGCATCACTCTGTTTCTCTCTTGCTAAGAGAGAACTACCCTTCAAGCCAAGAGCACACTCAATTCGAGGCACTGGGGCATCCATAGCATTCATTGCAAATGTTCCCCTTGAGTCCATTTGCAAAGCGGCAACCTGGAGTTCTGTACACACCTTTACAAAACACTACTGTATAGATGCCCACTCTAGAGCTGATTCCCAGGTGGGACAAGCAGTATTAAGACAACTTTTCTCTACTGTTCCTTCTCACAACCCACCTCCAACTCCGGGTACTGCTCGCTAGTTTATGCACAGCATGTGATTCTAGGCAGATTAACAAACATCAGAAGACAATGCATTACTTACCGTAAAAGCATTTCGAGGGGATTGGGTCCTCCGACGTATTCCATATCTATGACATGTAATCACCACAGCTGTGCTGCTTCGGAAACTTTTTCTGCGTCCTGCGTCGATGACGTCGATGCGCCGTCGTCGAGGACCTCGTCCGACGTCATCCGATGTGATAAGTAGGACGCACGACGCCCATAGCCTCAGTTCCGTTTTTTCCGCGAACGTGTTGCTTCGTGTTTCTCGGTTTAAACGCCTCGACTCTTTGGAGTTCTGTTCTTCTCGGTTCTTCGAACCTGTTCGTTTATGAAAATCCTTCTGAAGATGTCTACTTCGTCTTCGACCCCGCGTCCGGGTTTCAAGAAGTGCGGGGAGTGTGGGTCCATGATGTCGGTGACGGACTCGCACGACGCCTGCCCTCTGGTGCCTCGGGGAGGCCCACGACACGGATGACTGTATCGACTGCCAGTCGCTCACGTCCAAAGCCTTACGCGAACGTAAGAAGAAGTTGTCGGTAGGTCGGGTGTCCAAGCCCCGGAAGTCGAAGTCTGCGGGGCTTTCGACGGATGATTCGAGGGGTGACTCTCCGTGTCATCGTCGGAAGTCTCGTGGGTCTCCTTCTAGGAGTCGGTCTCGCCACTCCTCTGCCTCTTCGAGGCATTCTCGGAAGCGCCGACATCGGTCGTCTTCCAGGTCCTCTTCGGAGGGCTCTGCCCGGCACGTCGCTTACCCCTCGGGCCGTGCGACGCCGGACGAATGGGCTTCCTTCGGGAAGCAGATGTTGGCGATTCTTGAGTCGCAGGGTACTCAGCCGTCCGCGCCCCCGAGTGGGGTCGGTCGTGTGAGGTCGAGAGACACCGCTCGCAGGAGTGGTCGGCACGAGTCACGGGAGAGGTCCCGTTCGGACAAGGGGACTCGTTCTCGACGTACCCGTTCCAGGTCCCGGTCCTCGACGCGTTCGAGACCGTGTGCACCTGTGAGGTCTTCGAAGAAGGCTTCGACGTCTGTGGCGTCGAGGGCGTCGACAGGCTTTCTCGAGGCTCTGGCTCCGAGGAAGTCGTCGATGCCGTCGACGCTCAGGTCGTCGAGGGACACGCTCGGGGCTCCGGCCTCGAGGGCTGTGTCGACGCCGCCGATTCTGGAGGCGCTGCATCTGACGTCGACGCCGATTTCCTCGACGTCGACGCCGTTCCTCTCGGCGCCGATGCCGGTTCTCTCGACGCTGGCGCCGATTCGCTCGACGCCATCGACGCCTTTTGTGTCGGAGGTACCCCAGGGCACAGGTGGACCCCCTAGGAAGGCTCTGCTTAAGAGCAAGCACTCTCGAGTGCCTTCTTTTCGCCACCTGGACTATATTTCAGAGGCGGATGAGGATTCTGATGGCCTGGTTCCTAGTCAGGTTCCGGATGACATTGTCTCGGGCCTAAGTCAGTTTGACGAGTTGAGACAGTCACTGCATGATGCCAGTGGACTGGACACCTCTCCGGAGGTGGAGTTTTGTAGGCCTGAGCCTGGCTCTCATGCTGATTCCTCGTACCGGCGCCTTAAGGCTAGGGTTTCTGTGTACTTGGGATGGTCTGCTCCCCCAGGGGAGTTTGTGCAGGATGATCTGACAGACATCCTTGATGTTGGTCCCCCAACTGACCCGGTTCTGCCGTTCCATATGGCTTTACAGAGAAGGGTGGCGGCGGCTTGGACTGCTCCGGAGAGTCTCCCGGCGGTGGGCAGTTCCTTGTCGCGAAAATACCGTCCAGCCAGTGGCGACCCCTGCTACTTGACCAGGCACCCCACTCCGGAGAGTTTGGTGGTGCAGGCGGCCACGGCCCCGGCGAAGCAGGCGTCGCACCCTACCATCCCTCCTGATAGGGACGACAAACGTTTTGATGGCTGGGCGAAGAAAGTGTTTTCTTCTGGTGGTATGGCGCTTCAGGCGGTCAACTCCATTTGTGCCTTGTCACGTTTCACGCACACTCTGTGGAACTGTGTTGCGTTAGCGGCTGAACATGTTCCCGAAGGGGATGAACGGGATGGTTTCCTTGCTATGGTCCAGGATGGTAAGGATGCCATGTGTGAGTCCGTTCAGTCGGGTTTGGACTTAGCTGAATGCGTCAGTAGGTCCATGGCGGCGAGCACCGTGATACGCAGGTTTGCGTGGTTGCGGAAGTCAGGGTTTGCGCCTGATGTGCAGCCCCGGCTCCTCAACATGCCCTTTGATGGTGAACACCTTTTTGGCAGCAAGGCTGACGAGAGCCTTGAGAGGTTGCAGACCTCAAAAGCTGCAGCGAAGTCGTTGGGCGCTGCAGTTCGCCAACCTCCGCCTTTTCGTCCTAGGGGACAGCAGTGGAGGGGTGGTTCCTTTCGCTATTACTCCTCCTTCAGTAAAGCGAGAGGAGCTGGCAGTCAAAGAGGCCAACGCAGGGGTACCAGAGGTGGATGACAGGGTACCCGTGGTGCCAAGGCCGCTCGGGCAGTTGCCTCTTTGCCCTCAGGTAACGCTGCAGCCGCTCCCACTCAGTCGTGCGGCCATGTTCCATGGTTCGCCGGTTGGGGGAAGGCTGGCGCAGCATCTTGTGGAGTGGCAAGCCATTACTTCAGATGTGTGGGTTCTGGAGATCATAACCCACGGCTACTGTCTTCCTTTTCGGCACAGGCCTCGCGACAATCCACCGGGGAACCTCTCTTTGCAGAGTCCGGATCCGCTCCTTGCGCAGGAAATTCAAGCCCTGCTGGAGAAAGGCGCCATAGAACTGGTGCCTGTAGCGGAGAGGAACAAGGGTGGGTATTGCCCTTATTTTTTGGTTTCGAAGAAAGACGGGGGATTGAGACCCATCATGGACTTGTGCGGTTTGAACAAACTCCTCAGGAAGGACAAGTTCAAGATGGTCTCTCTCTCTCAAGTCCTCCAGGCCCTTCAGCTTCAGGACTGGTTGGTGTCACTCGACCTCAAGGATGCTTACTTCCATGTGCCGATCCATCCCAAGCACAAGAAGTACCTGAGGTTCGCGGTTGGCGACTCGCACTTTCAGTTTCGGGTCCTGCCGTTCGGATTGACCTCCGCCCCGAGGGTTTTCACCAAGCTCGTGGTGGTGGTGGCAGCGCATCTCAGGCAAGGGGGGATTCACGTCTACCCCTACCTGGACGATTGGTTGATCTGGGGGAGCTCTCCCGAGCAAGTCCTGGATCATCTATCGATCACCTGTCGCTCCCTTCACAGGCTGGGCTTCTCCCTCAATTTAAAGAAGTCCCATTTGACGCCGACACAGCGGCTCCAGTACATCGGAGCAGTGCTCGACACTTCCCTGGGGCAGTGTTTTCCTCCCCGGGTGAGGGCTCTTCACATTCAGCAGATGGTGCACAAGTTTCAGCATGCCCAGACGCTCCCAGCGTTCGAGTTCTTGAGGTTGCTCGGCCTCATGGCATCCTGCATTCTTCTGGTGCCAGAGGCTCGCCTGCGGATGAGATCTTTGCAGTGGGCACTCAAGACGCAATGGTCGCAGTCCTCCGGCAGGATGTCGGACTCGATTCAGGTGCCGTCCTCGGTCGCCTGGGACCTTCTGTGGTGGGCCGTCGAAGGCAACTTGATGAAGGGGGCTCCATTTTGGCTTCCCTGGCCGGAGGTGACGATCGTGACGGATGCATCCCTCACGGGATGGGGAGCTCATGCCAACGGGCTGACAGTCAGCGGTCGTTGGTCTCCGTCGGAGTCCAGACTCCATATCAATCTGTTGGAGCTGAGGGCCGTCAGGCTAGCCCTGAAGGCTTTTCTGCCATCTGTGCGAGGGAAGAATGTCCTGATCCTGACGGACAACACAGTGGCCATGCACTACCTCAACAAAAAGGGGGGGGCAGGGTCACTTCCTCTGTGCAGAGAGGCGATGCAGCTCGAGTTCTGGGCCATCCAGCAGGAAGTTTCGATCTCGGCAGTTCTTCTGGCCGGAGCCGAAAACGTGACGGCGGACGCTCTGAGCAGGCAGAGCGCGATCTCTCACGAGTGGGAGTTGGCTCAGGAGATTCTCCTGGAGATCTTCGCCCTTTGGGGGACCCCTCAAGTGGATCTCTTCGCCTCCAGTGTCAACCGGAAGTGCGAAAGGTTTTGCTCGCGGGTATTTCCTCCAGAAGGAGCCTTAGGAGACGCGTTCGTGGTGGAGTGGTCATTCCCGCTGCTGTACGCGTTTCCTCCAGTCCCCGTCATCCCGCAAGTGCTGCGGAGGTTACGGAAGTTCGGTTCCCGGATGATCCTCATTGCCCCGGCGTGGGCTCGGAGGACGTGGTACCCGGACCTTCTCGACTTATCCATCTGCCCGCCACGTCGTCTTCCCTACCGAGACGATCTGCTCTCACGGGAGGGGGGTCAGGTTCTCCATCCAGAGGTCAGATCCCTCAACCTTCACGCTTGGCTTCTGAAAGGTTGAGGTATAAGGATTGGGACCTCCCTGAGGACGTGATGGAGGTGTTGCTTTCGGCCCGAAGACCGGCAACAAAGTCTCTGTACCGTTGCCGTTGGCGTAAGTTCTGCGACTGGTGCAGGGTTCAGAATGTGGATCCTTTTGCATGTGACATCCCCATGGTTCTGTCCTTTTTACTTTCTTTGGCCCACAGGGGCTTGCAAGTGGGTACCGTTAAGGGTTACCTGGCGGCGCTGTCCATCTTTAAGCGCTCGTCTGAAGAGTGTTCTTACTTTAAAATCCCTTTGATTTCACAGTTCCTGAAAGGGCTCACTAATGTGTTCCCTCCGTCACCTTTCCTGGTGCCCGGTTGGGATTTAAACCTGGTTCTTAAGTTTCTTATGGGTGCTCCGTTTGAGCCTTTACATTCTTGCCCTTTGAGGCTGTTAACTCTGAAAACTGTGTTTTTAGTTGCGGTTACTTCCGCTCGCAGAGTGAGTGAGTTACAGGCACTTTCAGTTAAGCCTCCCTTCACTGTATTTCACAAGGACAGGGTTGTCCTTAGAGTTCGTCCTTCTTTTCTTCCGAAGGTAGTGACGGAATTTCATTTGGCCCAGAAGGTTGTTCTTCCGGCATTCTATCCTCCTCCGCATCCTGGTAAGGAAGAGGAGAGGCTCCATAGGCTTGATCCTAGGAGAGCTTTAAGCTTTTATGTTTCACGCATGTCCCGGGTCAGAGTGGATGATCAACTCTTTATTGGTTACGCTGGAAAGCGTTTGGGGCAAGCTGTGACGAAACAGACTTTGTCTCGCTGGATTATTTTGGCCATCTCGGAGTGCTACCGTTTGGCGGGTAAGGTCCCACCGGCTGGCTTGCGGGCCCATTCTACCAGGGGTATGGCTGCGTCTACTGCCCTGCAGAGGGGTGTACCTATTCGCAACATCTGTGATGCAGCCACCTGGGCTTCAGTACATACATTTGTACGTCACTATTCCCTTGATTCCATCCGAGCACAGGATCTGGCCTTTGGCAAGGCGGTCCTTTGCTCTGCTATTTGATTGGCTATTCTACATTTTGATTCTAAATTCTTTCCCTCCTCCTTGCTTTGGTACTGCTTTGGGAGTCTGTCATAGATATGGAATACGTCGGAGGACCCAAACCCCTCGAAGAACAAGTTACTTTCTTACCTGGTAACGTTCTTTCGATGGGATGGTCCGACGACGTATTCCATATCGCTCCCGCCCTGCCTTCCCCGCTACAGAATTTCTTTTGCGATTGCAGCTTACGTTCCGCAAGGCTTTGTGTCTGACTGGCAGTTGACTTATGTCACACGTTCTGGGGGAAAAAACTACAACTGAGGCTATGGGCGTCGTGCGTCCTACTTATCACATCGGATGACGTCGGACGTCGGAGGAGGTCCTCGACGACGGCGCATCGACGTCATCGACGAAGGACGCAGACGCCGAAAAAGTTTCCGAAGCAGCACAGCTGTGGCGATTACATGTCATAGATATGGAATACGTCGTCGGACCATCCCATCGAAAGAACGTTACCAGGTAAGAAAGTAACTTGTTCTTCTGATGGTTGTATCTGATTAGATTCACATGCGCCCACCCTTCCTCCCCGCTCAAATGGAAGGAACATAGACCTCTTTTTATATCTCTTTTCTCTACTCACATCTAGAAGGCTCCCTCAGGGCAGAAAACATACAAACAGTGGGACCTCGACGCGTGAGGGATTGTGGGTACACCGCACGTCACTATAGGGATAGTGTTACAGACACGCCTTGTCGACGTCCCCTTTTCGACTACAAAAAGCAAAATGCAATACTCCGCAGTGACCACTGGATGTCAGACTATGCACAGCATGTGAATCTAAGCAGATACAACCACCAGAAATGCTTTTACGGTAAGTAATGCATTGTCATATATGGTCAAGCGGGTTTACCATGGTTATTTAAGATAACCGCGGTATAAAAAATAGGGTAGTTACCACTGCCACCAGCCAAGTCTTGGTGTGAAGGGTGCGAAACAATGCTCCAAGAGACACAGACAAAAAGGGATAAGAATTAACCGTTTCTAATACTCCATGTAAGATGGGGTGTACTGGGTCTGTGGTTTAAAGTGACTAAAGTTAATGGCAATTTTATCTTTTCTGTGGGACAGTATAGTCAGCTTCAGAAAATGGAGTCAGGGGGAAGTCTCAGAAACAACCCTGTGTCACTGCACTGAAGGTGCTGTGTAACACGTATGAAAATATGCATGGAGTAGGTGAGGCTCCATTGCCCAAGATCACACAAAAAGTAGAAACACACACAGCAAAACACATGTAAGAGTGGGAAAAAAGCCTCACACTCTTACCAGGTGAAACAAATAAACCCTAGAAATCCAGCAAACCTGCTGAGGGACTCAGTAGGTAAGGGAAATTAGCCATTCTGGAGAATTCTCCCGAACACTCGGCCAGCAAGGAAGCATACGAGGGACAGCATATGCCACTTCCGGCCAACATGCACGCCTTCACGGTCCGAGCGCAGGCAACAGTCATCGCATTTCAGCGGCATGTCCCCTGGCAAGTCATAAGCAGGGCGGCCAAGCAAAAACAAAGAGGTGATGGCTGGAAGGTTTAGAATTAATCTTAACCTCTGGCATTGCTCTGGCCAACCCTCCAGACCATCGTTCTTCACCTGCCATGCCATTACAGAAGGGGAAAGACCATATGCAAATCAGGTTGATCCAACCCCAAAAAGGGGCAGTCCAGCCCGAACTGCTAGGTCACATCCCTTCTGCACGAGATCACAAGCATCCCCAAACATGTTTCGGCCTTGTTGGGCCTCATCAGTGAGGAGTAGCTTGGGTCTCTAGGCCCAGCAGGTACGGGACCTACGTCTGGGCATACCCGTCCCACTCGGGGTGACAAAGCAAAAACAAAGAGATGATGGCTGGAAGGTTTAGAATGAATCTTAACCTCTGGCATTGCTCTGGGCAACCCTCCAGACCATCGTTCTTCACCTGCCAAGCCATTACTGTTTGGACGCCGGCTCTAGATCAGATGCGGCTTTCGGACAGGCGGCTCTTAGGAACCTGTTTGCTTAAGGAGGGTCTCCTCCACCCTGAGGCTACAATCAGTTGTAATCACCCATGCAGTATGCAGGAAAGGGGACGGGACGTAAGAGTAATTATAAGTTACTCACCGTAGTGACTAACGTACTCTTAGTACTTAGTCCCCTTTCCTCCATACGTCCCACCATCCTTCCCTAATAAAACTGGTGTCATTAGGCACTTTTAAATCTATTGTTGACGCGTCTATGGGGACTGAGGTGTGGCGCGGGAGGGCGGAGGCAGGGCAGCGCATGCTCACAGGGCTGCTCCCCCTGGGCACCTCTAAATTTAAAGGTGAAGAAGGTTTTTTCTGGTGAAAAAGGTTCTGTCTCCCATCCCTTGGTAGGGACGCCCATTCAGTATGGAGGAAAGGTGCCTAAGGAATAGTAAGTTAGTCACTACGGTGAGTAACTTATAATTTCCAGCGACCCCAGATTACACCCAGGAGTTCTACCTGTTTTTGCACTTCAATGGCACCCTCATGACTGCATTGCTGACACAGAAAAGCTCCACGGGACACAAGCTTTGGCCTGCTATAGTGGTACACTTGATTCTGTTATGCAGGGCCAGTTTGCTTGCGAACAGGCACTCGCTGCTGCAGCCTTCGACATTGAAAAAAGTTTCACATTATCGTGATGGGATACTCAATATCGTTGCAGGTTGAGCACTCCTTGTTTGCAATACTGGAACTCTCAAAATCCACTTTGACCACACAGAGAGCATCTGTATATAAAATAATCTTGTCAAGCTCAAATGTCAATGTGGTGCGATGCAGAACAGTAAACCCAGCCACATTTCTGACAGAAGCATGCACTGCAGAGGACATGCAACAGCATGACTGCAACATATAAAGGAGAAGGGGATGACATTCCCAAAGCCAAATACAGCACACTAGAAGAAGGTGAAATATTCATTGTTGACGGGTCAGCGTCAATTGATCAGGAGACAGGTGAAAAACATGGTGGGGCTGCTGTAGTGCAATTGGAGGAGGGAGGAGTATGAGACACTGATCGTGAAAAGGTTGCCTATACATTACTCCGCACAGGCCGCAGAACATCCCTGCGGGGCATCAAAGGGATGCTGTTACCATTTATTCAGACTCTGCGTACGTCACTACAACAGTGCACGCAGGTCTATCTCGGTGGAGAAGACATGCGCTCAGGAGAGTACATTGCTCCCCGGTACAACATGCAGCCCTACTAAACACATTGATTTAATCCTTCGCCAAACCCTCAGTATTAGCAGGGGTTAATGTTTAGCTCACACTCAAAACACAGAAGAAATATTAATGGGGAACGCCGCCACCGAAGCGGCAGCCAATAAAGCTGCATACCTTCCAGTACATATGGGCGCAGAATATGCCCTAACCAGTATGGCAACTACCTCCACCACAGATGCATACACAGTACCCCCCATAGCACAGATCATAGATTTGCAGCACTGAGCGCCAAAAGAAGAGCTGGTCCTCTGGCTTAAACGTGGGTGTATTCAATCACTCACTGACCTCCTCTGGTGACAGCAGGCAACAGGAAAGGTTGTTTTGCTTTTCAAACTACTATACACAGCATTCACACAGCTGCACTACCCATCCCACAGCTCCAAACACACTGCTGCCAATCTCCAGGAAGTTTGGTTCATTCCAAATCTGCAGGAGCACCTGACACAGATAGTGATCCAATCTACCATGTGTCAAGTATTCAGCACATGGATGACATTGAGAATTTTACATGGCACCTTGCCCCGTCCTGTGGGCCCTTACCGTGAGCTGCACATCGATTATGTAGAAATGAGGGAAAGGTGCAAAGTGGCACGATAATTGATTGTGGTGGTGTGTCCATTTTCTCGGTGGGTGGAAGCAGGCCCATGCGCCTACCCGGACACCAAGTGTGCCGCGAAGTACCTTGTTAGAGAAGTTGTCCCCCGATGGGGGGATGTGTGATGTCCTACGATCAGACAATGGGACTCACTTTTTCAATGAGCTGTTTAAGAAAGTGACAACCTTATTGGGAATCAAACACAAAATGTGCTCCATTTACCACCCCAAGCGAATGGGGTGGTAGAAAATGCTAAATGGCTCTAGATCGTTAGATGGGAATTGATCCAGCTGGCAAACGATAACTGAAGAAGGATTCAACATCATCAAGGTGGAACGAAGAGCCCTTAGACTAATGACAATGCAGAACTGCTACGCCATCAACCTCCTGACAGCCATGGAAGGCGGGTTTGCAAGAAGATCGGGAATTAATGTTGCATGTTCGCATCTTCTGCAGACTCTGAAAATGGGACACTATCACATGTCATTGCATCGGTACATGAACTTGGGGTGCGAATTAAGAAATAAGGGGTTATTCAGGAAGATTGGGTGAACATGGCTTTCGGCTGCGTACCATCCTGGCTTTGAACAAAGATAAAGATGTTGGTCCCTATCATCGTGTTTATCTTGTTCATTTTCTGCACGTGATAATTGGGCTCAGTTGTTGTGCCAAAGCAGTACCTAATAGTGCAATGATGCCAGTGACAATTGGGGAAAAATCATAATAAAAATACCTTGTGATACACCGGAAGTAGAAATCCAGACAGAGCAAAACACTGACCCTAAATATTGTATGGTTGCCATCTATCAAGGGCATAGGGATGAGGTGGACACCCTATACCACAAAACCATTGCAACTCCACCAGACCCCGAAAATTACAAGGAAGTTTGGGTGGACTTAGCAGGGAACATACATGACCTGCACACATGAACAATATGCTGTTAGGGAGAATTCTCATTCTATGGCTAATTTCCCTGACCTAGTGAGTCCCTCAGCAGCTTTGCTGGATTTCTGGAGTTAATTTTTTCCACTTGGTAAGAGTGTGAGCTTTTCCCCCACTCTTACCTGTGTTTTGCCATGTGTATTTCAACTGTTTTTGTGATTGTGGGCTCTGAAGGACACCACTTCAGTAGCCCCACATTTTTGTGTTACCCAGCACCTTCAGTGCAGTGACACAGGGTTGTCTCTTAGACTTCCCACCGACTCCATTTTCTGGGGCTGACTACTGTCCCCCCGAAAAGGGTAAAGTTGCCATTAACTTTACATAGTCACCTTAACCACAGGTCCAGTACCCCCATCTTATATGGAGTATTGGAAAGGGTTAATTCTTAGCCCCTTTTATCTGTGCCTCCTTGGAGCATTGTTTCGCTCCCTTAACATTAAGACTTGGCTGGTGGCAGTGGTACCTACCCTAATTTTCCTACCGCGATTTTATTACATAACGTGGTAACGTTTTAGGCTATTTTAGTAGCCTCAAACTTTAAACCCGCTAGCCCAAATACTTTTTATTTCGGCTCCGGTTGAGTTTAATCGCCATTTCTTTTTGTTAACATCCTTCTTATGTCTTTCTTTGCACGGCAAACCAGTTGTGCCTCCTTTGTTCACCGACCTTCTGACCAGAAGCCCTCCTTTGGCGTCTGGGTGTCTAGGTGGGCTGAATGTGAGGGTGGGGTCTAGTCACCCCTTGCACAGGGTCTCCTTGGAGACCCAAGTCGCACTTTGTGTTGATTGGCTAAGGTGGTTGTCCTGGCTGGACAACCCCTCTGCTGAGTGATTGACAGCCAGGCTGTGTGAATGGGGAATTTTGGCATAAAAGGCAGGACTCTTGGGCTAGAAGGCAGTCGCCACTGGAACTGCAAAGAGAAGCAGATAAGAAGACGGCTGCTGCAACCCCAAGTCCCGGTGAAGCCCTGCTGCAGTCCTGAGCTATTTACCCTTCAACGACAAGAGAAGATCCAGTCCGGAGTCGTCTTCCCTTGAGCCTGGTGGGATCAACCAGCTCATCTTTTCGTCAGTCAGAGAATCCTCTCCTTGGTCGAAATCACTGCTGTGCTGTAGTGGTCCGGATAGCCATCAGAAAAGCCCTCTCCTGATTTAAAAGAGAGCACCTCATATTCATCATTGTCTTTTTCTCTGCTGCTGGCCTCATCCCTGGGTAGTGCATATCGCTCCAGATGTCGTCCTTCTTGTCCCCACAACTGAAGCCGCAGGAACCGTGAGTCTGCAGGAACAAATACCGTGGCACCAGCTTTTCTCCAATGGAATAAGGTACTGTGCACATTTGGTCGGTCTCTCCGTCTGACCATCCGGAATCGGGGTGAACCCTTTTCCTCCACGAAGATTTGTTCTTTCTTCCCTCCCTCTTACAACTTTTCCTTCCATCTGACAATATCGAAGTACTCTTGGCATCTCGAATCTCGAACTGTTCAACGTGTGATCTTCGGCAACTGAGAATCTGCTCCATTGACACGGCGCAGGCCTATTGACTTTATCTGTATGTTTGAACGAGTCCTTTGATCCCCTTGCCTTGACGAAAGTATTGCCTGTGATTTTATCCACTTTTCCCTTGTTTAAAATTCTAAAGTACAAAGTGTGTTTTAACTTCGTGAGCATTTCTATCCGCGGGTACGCGTTAGTCTCGCAACACCGGTCTGTCAAATCTTAATGTACTTACCTTGAATTTGCTGGAACAAGTGGAATTGGTTGTGTGTAGTGTATTTTACGTGTGGTTTCGAAATTATAGAAGTGAAGTGTTTTGCAAACAGATGGTTTAAAATAAATGTACTTATATTTTTTACTTGAAACCTTGAGTCAGTGTTTGCTTGAGTCACAGTAATTGTGGTCCTTTGTGTAATATCTACTACTACTCATTTACTCTTGAGATAAGTCTGGCTGCTCCGCTACTGCTACCACTTTAACAGTATAGTACTTGTACCAAAGGTGAACTTGTATTACCACTTGTGGTCTTAATTGTGTGTAGTGGTACCCAACGGCATTGCACAGGATTCTGCCTTACATATGTGCAGCATGGAGAAAGCCTAAGACATGTTTGCAGAGCATGGATGTCCATAAAAGGGACAACTGCATGGGAGGAAGCAGAAAGACTGACAAACTAACGGAAATATGGGGGAGGTGAATTTGTTACTGTAGAAGTAATGAAAGGGAGGAATGTTGGGATGGAAATGAGCCTTTTTGAATGGATTGTGTACTCCAACGCATTCCTCATCTTTTGCATGTAATATCCAGCTTCGGAAATCTTTTCGGTAGAGGGCGCCCTGCATCGATGATGTCGAGTTGATGTCCCTCGAAGGCCTTTGTCGAAGGTGACCTCATCGGAGGTTATATATAGCACACGCTGCGCCCCGTTGGCATCAGTGTCATGGTGAAGCCACTGTATCAATTACTCATACACAAAGGATACGAGTGATGAGGACAGTATATGGGTCTTGAAAAGTCAAGATACGGGCTCAGTAGAACGAAAAGGTCAGAATCAGACCTTCCAATTGATGACACTCTATGACCGTAGTAAACACAGGCAGAGAGAGGAATCATTGGAAAGGGCGTGGAACATACAAAATAATCGCCAACGTGTGAGAGAGTAAAGAACAACTAAGTGTATGTACTAAAACTGAGTCCTATCACTGTATAAGGAATGAGGAGTACCACCAACCTGTTGGCATGAGTAGATTGGAACAAGTCCGACAAGAACACCAAGTCAATCCAAGTAAAGAGCAAGGACAATGAACGAAGGTTAGTAAAGGAACTAATCCCGAACGGTACGAGGGTCGTGCTAGATACCGGGTTGGTGCACTACTGGATAGCGTCCATGAAGTCCTGTGCACGTGTATCCTTGGGGTGATTTGGAGAAAGCAATTGGTGAAAACAGTTATTGTCGGGACTAATTGCCCATGCCCTTGGATTGTCAAAAAGGTAAATTAGAATGGAGAGTAAGCACTAATCCTGAGGAGCAGTATAACCGATGGTTAGGCTCGTGGGGTTTTTAGAAGGAGGAATTTGCACTGGCCAGCATGTTGAAACAGTGGAAGCCGGAGCAGCTGGAAATGTCTATACGGCTATATGGGAGTCTAGCACTGCCGCCATGTAAATGCTAGTGAAATTCTGGACAGCTGCCACGTAAGACAATTGCAGAGATTAGATCTTGCTAACAGTTCGATTTCCGGATGCAGCGTACTAAGTTGTAATCCGTGCTGGAAAACCTCGAGCGGGAGCTACAGAGCCGAGGATTTGCTTTTGGATAGTGGAGGACCCGTCACTGGTAAACGGAAACAAAAGGAACTGCTTAAGGAAAAGCGGCAAGTGGTCAAAAGGGATTCAGGAACACTGTTTTTAGAAAACAGTAATGTGAGTAATGCAAAACGTAGCTTCACCGAGAAACTACTGCTGTAGAAACTCAGTCAGAAGCAGCGAATGAGAGTTCCCAACGCTGCTAAATACATAGCAAGGAATCATGTGATACTAACGGCGTGTATAGTGAATACGCCACTTTCCTGGCAATGTCTCAAACAGGCTCCACTTAGTATAGAACGGTCTTATTGTTCTATAAGCGAAACGTGTCTCACGAAGGTATGGAGCCATGGGAACAGGTGCAACAGGGGCGCTAGGTACGACAGTGCCACCCCCCAAAGGGACCGCCACCCATTTCTTAGCGTGGAATCTGCACAACAAAGCAGGAGCATGAATATTAGACAGAGGTTCCCAGGACCTGTCCTTGGGGCTGTAACCCTTCCAATCCACCAAATAGTATGGTTTACCAAAGCCCATACCATGTCCAGTATGTCTTGTACCTCATACTCGTCAGAGCCCCTTACCAAAACGGCCACAGGGCGAACAGGTAACCTAGTAGCAGACAAGCACGGTTTGATGAGGGAGACATGAAAGACCGGATGCACCCACCAGCGATGGGGCAGTTCGCAGCGGGATTAATCACATGGGTCACGACATAAGGGCCGATGAATCTGGGCAACAACTTCTTACCGGTTATGTTTAGATGTCTGGTAGACAACCAGACCTTCATACCAGTATGATACATCGGGGCCGGCACTCTGAGCGTCCGCACACGCTTTAGCTCGTTTCTGAGCCTTTGTAAGATGTTGTTTGATTTTGGCATGCAATATGGTGAGATTCCTAAAATGTCCTGCTGCAGGTGGGATGGCCATGGATAGATCTGGGTCTAGAGGTATAGACCTGGGATGTTTCCCATATGATGCAAAAAAAGGCATAGTACCAATTGAAGAGTGTAAAGAATTTTATAGGCATATTCAGCGGATGGTAAGACCGAAAGCCAATCGGATTGAAACTGGAGACATAGACAACGTAGATACTGTTCCATGGTACTGTTAACTCGTTCTGTCTGACCATCTGTCTGAGGATGGTACAAACTAGACATTCTGTTATCAATAATTAAGGCAGTACTTGGGGCTTTCCAAAAACGTGAAGCAAACTGCGAACCCCTGTCTGTGATAACAACGGAAGGTAGTCCAAAGAACCGAAATACATTCTGCATGAACAAATCAGCCAATACAGGAGCTGTGGGGAGTCCTATACATGGAACAAAGAGGGCACGTTTAGTGAAATAGGCCACCATGACCCATATGGTGTCAAATCCCTTGATCCGAATCAATTTCACCACGAAATCCATAGATATCATGTGCCATGGTTTGTTAGGCACCGGTAGAGGACGTAACAAACACATTGGTTTTCCCGGGCTGTTCTTACATCGAATACACTCAGAGCAGTCAGAGACGTAATCAATCACATCCCGTGTACTAGAAGGCCACCAGCACCACTGTTTAAGCAACTCCAGGGTCTTCTTTTTTCCCGGATGTGCTGCTACCATCGAATCGTGCCCCCACCTGAGAGCTCTATTCCGGGTAGTTTCAGTTGGTAGGTACAGAACTCCTTGTATGAAAGGCAAACCATTTTGTACGTCCAGATTAAGGTCTTGTACCAGTCGTGGATTTTGTAACACCCATTCCTGGATTTCTTGTTTTAATGATGGCTGTACCGAACAGCTACATAACACATGATCAGCCAGAACCGGGAACTGAACATAACTTGAGTCACTGGATTCGCCATTGATGAGAGATAATGCATCTGATTTGGCGTTTTTTGTTTGGAAGGGCGATATGTGATATGAAAGTCAAATTGTGCAAAAAATACATGCCATCAGGCCTGACGTGCTGTAAGGCACTTCATGGTTTTGAATGCTTGTAGATTACGGTGATCAGAATACACAACCACCTGATGTTTAGCTCCAAGAAGATGGTGCCTCCATTCCAGGAATGCATCTTTGACTGCAAATAGGTCCCTTTCTGTAACGGTGTAATTCCGTTCATAAGGGGTTAATTTGCGAGAATAGAAAGAAATGGGATGTTCGTCTTTAGTGTCCGTACATTCCTGGGAGAGTATGGCTCCAATGGCAACACTAGAGGCATCAGCTTCCACTATGAAAGGAGAATCGGGATTCGGATGTTGTAACACGGGTGCCGTAGTGAATGCCTTTTAAAGCGTCAAATGAAACTTGTGCATTCTTGTTCCAACAAAACGGCACTTTAGAACTGGTCAAGGCCCTAAGAGGAGCCACCGTCTTAGAGAACGACCGGATGAATTTGCGGTAGAAATTCACAAAACCCAGGAAGGATGGCAATGACTTGACATTATGAGGGATAGGCCTGTTAAATATGGCTTTAACCTTAGAATGACTCATCCGAACGCCGTTACTGGTTATGTCATAACCCAGGAATTCTACCTCCTGTGTGTGAAACAGACATTTTTTGGCCTTAACAAAGAGCCGGGTTTCCCCGTAGTTTCTGTAGGACCCTGGACACATGACCAACATGTTCCTGGTATGAGGGAGAATATATCAATATATCATCCAGGTTTATGACGACAAATTGGTCTAGAATATCACTGAAAATGTTGTTAATAAAGAACTGGAAAGTAGCAGGGGCGTTACATAGACCAAAAGGCATAACAATGTATTCAAAAAAGCCATAACGTGTCTTAAAAGCGGTCTTTCAGTTGTCGCCTTCACGAATGCAGACGAGTTTATACGCCCCACGCAGATCCAATTTTGTGAAGAACACAGAAGTACGAAGTTGGTCCAACAACACATTTATCAGTGACGAAGGGTACTGGTTTTTTATGGTAATAGCTTTGAGAGCCCTGTAGTCTATGCAGAGTCTGAGGTCCCCTTCTTTTTTTCAGGACGAAAAACAATGGAGAGGCAGCATGAGACTTTGAAGGCCGTATAAACCCCATCTCAAGAGCCTTATCAAGGTATTCTTTCAGTACGATGTCTTCCTGCTGACTTAAAGAGTAAACCCTGCCAGTTGGTTTTTTGGCCCCACGTAGTAATTCAATCGGGCAGCCATATTGCCTGTGGGGGGAGGCAATTGTTCTACCTTGCCTTTGTCGAATACGTCTGCGTATTCCTCATACTCACAAGGAAGTTGTGAACCAGTTGGACGTACTGCACTAATGATCGTGGACCCTTCCATAAAGGCCAATATTTGGGTAGTTGTAGCTACTTCCTGGTTTTGAAAGCAGTGCTCGTTACAATATGAAGATGGATACTGTATCTGTCCTGTAACCCAGTCAATGGTTGGGTTATGAAGCGAGAGCCAGGTGAGTCCCTGTAACAATTTGTATTGAGGAGCTGCAATCACGTCAAACACCACCTCTTCGGAATGACCATTAGACAGAACCAACCTAATGGGATGGTCTTGTCGGTCACCATACACAAAATCAACACTGAACCATCCACAGTGTTAACTGTTTCAGGTTTAGCCTTCGTTACCATGGGTATAGAAGAAGACTTAGAGAATATAATGTCGATGTAGTTGTTAATGGCTCCAGAATCCACCACAGCCATAGAGTGTACAGTATGAGTACCAAAATACAGTGTAGCTGCAACTGCTAAAGGAGCCAAAGACGGAACTGTAAGTGTCATGATCTCTGCTTCCAAAAGGTCAGGGTTTTCCCAACTCCCTTGGAAGCAGATCCATAACCCAGGTTCCGAGTGCCAACCAGTCCCAATTGGGACCTTTTGGACCCAGTCCTGGCGCCAGTGGCACCAGGCTCATAAATATGCCCAGTCCCAGCGCTGGAAGCGCCGGGCTCATAATGCTTGGGTGGACTTACCTGCAGCAGACCATGCTGCTTACTTGCCTGCCAGTTGAGCCTCTGATCCTCTTCTGTTTGGAACTACTTTTCCTGTTGGGTGGGGCAGGAGCCACTCCCTAGATTCAGAACACTGGAACTCTTCTGGAAAGCAGGAACTCTTTTCTTACCTAGGCGTGGCTGTGGAAGGAGACACCTAAGCACTACAGGAGGCTATTTAAACCACACCCGATGGATGAATCTTGCTTTGCGTTATTCTGCATCCTCTGCAGCAGAATGCTCATCGTGTCTTCTGCATCTGATCCTGGGCCTAAGGAAAAAGGCTTACCATCCTGAATCCAGTCTTCAGCAACACCTATAAAGACAAGAAAGAACAGGTTAGCATTACGGTCTTAAGTGACAGCTCTTCACTTACCTGGTCCATCGGCTGTCACCAACGCCTCGCGCTGCATTCCGGCATCTGAAAGACAAAGGCTTACCTACTCTTCGTGCGCTCCGGAGGTCTTCACACTGCATTCCGGCATCTGAAAGACAAAAGCTTACCAACTCTTCGCACGCTCCGGAGGCCTTCGGCGCTGCATCCCGCATCTGAAAGACAAAACAAGGTGCGTTTAAAGACATTGGGGAACTTTAATACTCACGTGCCATTACTCCTTTCCACATCTAACCCAGTGGGTATTCCGGCACCCTGCAGCCGCTCCGAACTTGTACCTGCAAAATAAAAAGACAGTTAGAGCGCATCGTGAAGCAGGCAACAAGCGCTTACTTACGTGCTTCCAGGCGCTTCTATTCATCACACGGGCTCCATCTTCAACTCACTTCAGCCCGTCATCCGCCATCGCCGGAACCCTGCAAAACAAGAAACATCATTACTACAGACTTTAAAGACATTAGAATTACTCGAAACTTACCGTTCGTGCAGTAAACGACGGACAGCAGTCCTCTGAAGTCAAGAGGCCTGCTCCCCTTATCCAGTGAAGAAACTGGTTACAGCACCCTGCCCCGAGGCAGATGGAGAGCACGGTGTTCACTTACCTAAGGTGAGAGCGTTAACCTTTGGGGTTCTACAGGAGAAGAGAAAGGGAAGAAGAGAGAGACATTCAATAACCCAGTTCCTTAATCCCATATTTTCTATCTGCAGACATCTTACCCTTCGAGTCAGACATACAGTGCACAGAGGTCCAGCCCAAAGAGCCAGCCGTGTGTTACACATCACCTTTGAAGATACAGTATACGCCCAGTCAAGACCGGCGCCTCTACGGGAATCAGGTGAGCGTTACAGTAAGGGAGTCCATTTTCTTACCCGACACAGGGACGCCTGCTAGTGCCGAGTTTTGGCGTTTCCCGAACGTTTGACGTGCTTTTTGGGACATGAAACCAGTAGGTGGTCAGAGGAACCGTAATACATGCATAAATTGTTTTTTCGTCGGTTCTCCCTTTCTGCAATGGACAGGCGACCCCTAACAGCCCGATCTGCATCGGCTCAGGCTCACTGGAGGGAACAACCAGAACTTCAGTCCGGACAGGGGCTTGCACGTTGGGGTTTTTCTCGCTTTTTCAGGCGTTTCTTCTTGCGTCTATTTGGAGGATAAGGTCCAGGAGCTCCGTGAACCCTCCGGGTACCACTGGGACTGTAGACAACGCGTCTTTCATTTCCTCTGAAAGGCCTTTGTAAAAGATGGCCGTTTTGTCTTCTGGCCATTGGGTTTCAGCTGTTAACTGGTTGAATCTAGCTAGATAAGTCAGTAATGCCTGGTTGCCTTGCTGCAGATTCAACAATTCCTGATCTGTGGCTTGTTCTTACTCATGGCTGCCAAAAAAGCATCGCAATTCTAAAGCACTGGGCTATTTGTTTCTAGCAATGGATTCGCCCAAGCAGCAGCAGTACCCTCTAAATGCGAGAGCACAAAAGCAGCCTTCATAGTCAAATCAGGAAATGAGTTGGGCCGACAAAAGAAATTAAGGCAACACCGATTGACGAAAGTGCGATATGCTCTAGTATCACCCGTGAACCTTTCAGGTGGTGCCAGAGGGAATTGTGTTGACATGATCACCTGGACGGATTTGCGTTGTGGCTTAGGGAGCCCCAAACCAGATGCTGCGGCTGCTGGGACCTCCATCCCCTGTGGGGAGGATCGCATGGCATCTTGTAGAACGTCCATGCGATGACTTAATGTGTCTTGAGCTGAAATCATCTCATTCTTTAAGTCAGAAATGAGATGAGTCAGGATCTCCAAAGGATCCATGCCCTCCATGGCTTCTGATTCTGTCATGGTGAAGCCACTGTATCAATTACTCATACACAAAGGATACAGGTCAATGACCACCTTTAAGGATACGTGTGATGAGGGCAGTATCTGGATCTTGAAAAGTCAAGATATGGGCTGAGTAGAACGATAAGGTCAGAATCAGACCTTCCAATTGATGACACTCTGTGACCGTAGTAAACACAGGCAGAGAGAGGAATCAATGGAAAGGGCGTGGAAGATACAAAATAATCGCCAACTTGTGAGAGAGTAAAGAACATGTAAGTTATGTACTAAGACTATGAGTCCTATCACTGTGTAAGGAATAAGGAGTACCACCAGCCTGTTGGCGTGAGTAGATTGGAACAAGTCCGACAAGAACACCAAGTCAATCCAAGTAAAGAGCAACGACAAGGAGGAATGTTAGTAAAGGAACTAATCCTGAACGGCACAAGGGTCGCGCTAGATACCCGGTTGGTGCACTACTAGATAGCGTCTATGAAGTCCTGTGCACATGTATCCTTGGGTGATTTGGAGAAAGCAATTGGTGAAAACAGTTATTGTCGGGACTAATAATCCATGCCCTTTGTTGGGCAGAAACCTGTCCAGTTCCCTCTGGGACCACTGCAAAAGATTTAAGACTACAGGTGTTTTTTCAGTAAACCCACTCGGTAGCAGTCTGTACCACACAGATTCACTTGGTAGCTGTGGCTGAGCAGTCAGAATTCCCTCAAGAAGAGTTAGGCAGTATACAGAGTATTCACAATAGGTCAGAAGAGCACAGTAGAACAAGTAAACACTGACCAGAGCTTGGTGTAAAAGAGATATAATTATTTATTTAAATCCACATCTAGAAAAACACACAGGCACTAATAGTAAGCAATTCAAAAACACGGTCACTAAAAGATATACACTCCCTTAAAAGAATATTAGACAAGTCTTAAGTAAAGCCCCACTTATTTTCAGACAGCGGTGAGCTCTTAACGCAGATGGCACTCTAATAATTTGTTTTTAAAAGGGAGAGAAAAGCAGAGTTCAGAAGGCCGGATCCACTTTAAGAGGATCAGAACAAAATGTGTCCAAGGTCACATGGTTGAAGTGCACAAGAGTCTTGCAAAGGTTCAAAAAAGAGTTGGACCAAAAGAAAGGGACCCGTTAGAAGGTCAAGGCGGCCAACCCAGTCCAGAAGGTTAAGGGATTATTATTACCTTGTAGCAATCTTTAGAAAGGGAGGCCTGGCGGACACGGTACCTTAAAGTGGTGAGAATACTTCAGCGGGGGCAGTTGTTCCTGGCAGCGGATGCAAGTCGGTGCTTCGCACGGGGGGGAAGAGAGGATCTCGTTGGGGAGGAAGACAGGAGTCCGTTGCACTGCCAGGGAAGAAACCAGCCGCAGAGTCCTCAGGTAAAAGGAGCGGACCTTTTATTCGCGGTCCAGTATTTAAGTGGCTATCCGGTTGCCGGGGTGCTTGGCACGGGCAATTCGACCACAAGACAGCCTGGGATGCGAAGAGAAGGTAAACTGGTTGTGCCCACCAGTCAGGGGAAGAAGCCTCTCCAGTCGGGAGACCTTCTCTGTCGTCGGGAAGTGGTGAGTCGGTTCCGCAGGGCTCCACCGGTGGTGTCGTTGTGGTAGGTCGGCTCAGCTTCTCCCTCGTCGGATTCTCAGGTCCTGTGGCGACTTCTGAAGTTCCAGTCCCCAAAGCCCTGCTTTTATGCAGTACACCCCCATTCACTCAGCCTAGATGTCAATCAAACATGCTAAGTGGTGAGCGGGCCGGCTCACCACTTGGGCCAATCACACAAGAGTGCGACTTGAGTTACCAAGGTAACTCAGTCCAGGGTACCTAAACCCCCTCCCACACCCCCTGGGGTACCCAGACAGAGTGGCACCACTTTTGGAGGCTTCTGTGGAGAAGCCTGCCAAAAAGTGGAACAAAGGGCTCGACTTGAGTTGGAGTCACAGAAGAGAACACAAACGCCATTTTAGAATCGAGTTTTGGCAAAAAATACCAACCAGAGAATTAATATTAAGTAAATAAACCGGCTGTATGTTCGAGGCTATGAGAATTAAATAATTAAAGTTGGTAGCCTCGAACAATGGGAAAATCCCATAGGTATATATTCGCGGTCGAATATAAAAAGTAGTATCCACTGCCACCAGCCAAAACTCAATCAGGGGGGGCGGAGACGTGCCCCCTCGACTAACAGACCCCGGGGCAATCGAATTGCCCCGACCAGTACATCCACAATATGATGGTTTGTACCGGTTTCTGTTAATAATTTGGGACTAGTAAAGCCAATGGTGACTTTACATGCCCTGGGAGACAGTAGTCAGTCCCAGGGTATGGAGTCTATGGTGGGGTGTCACTATGACACCCCTGTGTTACTGCACGGAGGGTGCTGTGTAACACACATAGTAAAAACACATGAGACCCTATGGAGTAAAGGACCCCATAGCCCATAAAACACATTAACAGTCAAAGGAACACCATAAATCAGGTCCAAGAGTGGGAGAAAAAGAGTCTCACTCTTGGCAGGAGAAGAAAACAAACTCCAGAAAGCAAAGCTGCTGGGGGACTCACTAGGTTAGGAAATTCAGCCTAAAGAGAGAATTCTCCCTAACACCCTTGGATTGTCAAAAAGGTAAATTGGAATGGAGAGTAAGCACTGTTCCTGAGGAGCAGTATAACCGATGATTAGGCTTGTGGGGTTTTGAGAACGAGTAATTCGCAATGTCCAGCTAGTTGAAACAGTGGAAGCCGGAGCAGCCGGAAATGTCTATACAGCTATATAGGAGTCTAGGACTGCTGCCATGTAAATGCGGCTGCTACTGAAATTCTGGGCTGCTGCCGTGTAGCGTGCAGCTCTGCAGCCTGTATTTGACCTGGAAAGCCGCTGGGTAAGACAATTGCAGAGATTAGATTTTGCAGACAATTCGATTTACGGATGCAGCGTGCCAAGTTGTAATCCGTGCTGGAAAACCTTGAGCGGGGGCTACGGATCCGAGGATCCGCTTTTGGAAACCAGATAGCGGAGGACTCGTCAATGGTAACCGGAAACAAAAGGAACCGCTTAAGGAAAAGCGGCAAGTGGTCAAAGGGGATTTAGGAACACTGTTGCTATAAAACAGTAATGCGAATAACGCAGATCATAGCTTCACTGAGAAACAACTACTGTAGAAACCCGATCAAAAGCAGAGAATGAGAGTTCCCAACGCTGCTAAATACGTAGGAAGGAATTGCGTGATTAAATGCAGATCATGTGATACTAACGGCGTGTATAGTGAATACGCTGCTTTCCTGGCAATGCATCAAACAGTCTCCACTTAGTATAGAACGGTCTTGTTCTATAAGCGAAACGTGTCCCACAAAGGTGTGAAGCCATGGGAACAGGTGCAACAGGGGTGCTAGGTACGACGATCAGTTCAGTTTTTCTGCAAACGCGTTTGCTTCGTGAGAAACTCAGCGCGCCTCATACTTGAAGTTTATTTCTCATTTTTTTTTTTTAAACGATTCGATATGTCTTAATCATCTACACCGTCAACACCTAAGTCTGGTTTCAAGAAATGCAAAGATTGCGGCTCGAAGATGTCCAGAACCGACACGCATCGGGTCTACTTGTGGTGCCTCGGAGATGTCCACGATACGGATACGTGTTCCAAGTGTCAGTCCATGACAGGAAAGGCCTTGAGGGAACGAAAGGGGAAGCTTCAGGTGGGCAAAGTTTCCAAACCTTGTAAGTCCTGACTTGCTAGGCCTTCGACCGAGGAATCGAGAGGCGACTCACCTCGGAGGAAGAAGCCCAAACGCTGTAGGTCTAGGAGTGGTTTCCGACACATCACGTCTTCTTCTAACAGACTGAGGAGAAGGCACCGCCGTTCACCTTCCTCGACGTCTTCGTCAGGCGGTTCCCCCGAGAGGGTGGCATACCCATCCAAAAAGTGTACACCTGCATAAGGGAAAGCTTTCCATGTGGAAATGCTGAAAATCTTTGAAAAACAAGGTCATGCTCCGACCAAGCCTTCTTTTGAAGCCGGCAAGGAGAGGTATTGGCCAAAAAACGTGCACGCCCTCGAGCCAGAGTAAATCGAGAGCCCTTGAGGCCTCGATCGGAAAAGAAATCGAAGGATCACTCGAGACATGGGGAGAGATCGAGATCAACGCCTTGGAAGCCCTCAACGACATTGCTGTCTGACGCCCATCAGGCCCTCGACTCCTATTAGGCCATCGGTGCCATCAACGCCACTGTTGACATCGAAACCGTCAACGCCAGCTGTGCCACTTTTGCCAGCTCAGCCCCCAGTGCCTAGTGTCCCTCTGAAAAAGGCACTGGCTAAGACAAAGTCGACGACTTCGACAACGTCGAAGCCTCTGGGTTCTCAACCAGAGAAGATATATACTACTCTTCTGAGAAAGGATTTTTTTTCCAATTCCCTCACTTCCATTTTTGAGGAGGAAGATGCCCCTTTTGTGCTGCAGTATGGTACTCCAAGTTTGCCTGACCGCCTTATTTCAGAGGAGAGTAAAAAGCAAGATCTCTGACAATTTGCGCAATTCTAGTGACATTGTCACCTCTCCTGAGCTGGAGCTCGGTAAGGCAGAACCAGGGGAGCATGCTGACTCCTCGTACAGACAGCTCAAGGTTGTTGAATACTTGGACTAGTCTGGACCTCCAGCACCTAATGATCAGGATGATCTAACCGACATTCTGGACAAGGGTCCGCCTACTGATCCAGTTTTACCTTTCCATGTGGCACTGCAAAAAAGGATGGCCAGGATTTGGGAGACTCAGGAAACTAATCCGGCTGTTGACAAAAATCTTAGAAAGAAATACCGCCCATCCAGTAGCGACCCCGGCTACCTGTCAAAACACCACACTCCTGAGAGTCTGGTGGTCCAGGCAGCTACAACATTTTCGTATACTCTATGGGAGTGTATTTCTATGGCGGCAGAGCATATTCCCGTAGGGGATGAATACAACGGCTTCCTAGCTATTGTTAAGGACGGCAAGGAAGCCATGTGTGAGTCCCTTCAATTTGGGTTGGATTCTGCAGATAGCATCAGCAGGTCCATGGCTACTAGCACTGTGATGCGCAGGTTTGTGTGGTTGCGAAAGTTGGGTTTTGCACCTGATGTGCAGACTAGACTTCTCAACATGCCATTTGACGGGTCTCATCTTTTTGGCAGCAAGGCTGACGAGAGCCTTGAGAAGTTGCAGACCTCGAAAGCAGCAGCCAAGTCTTTAGGCGCCGCTGTTAGGCAACCTCAGCCTTTTCGTCCTAGTGGACAACCTTGGCGGGGTAGATCTTTTCGCTGCTCCTCCTCATTTGGAAGGGCGAGAGGAATGGCCAGTCAAAGAGGCCAACGAAAATGTCCTTGTGGTGGACGAGGTAGATGTGCCAAGCCAGCTCAAGCAGCAGCCTCTTTATCATCGGCCTCTGCAACAGCAGCTTGAAAACCACTCTGAGGGCTTGAATCACAACTCACCAGTGGGAGGCAGACTGTCTCAGCATGTAGAAGAATGGCGAGACATTACTTTAGATGCTTGGGCTCTGGAAACAGTAGTCCACAGTAACTGCCTTCCTTTTATAAAGAAGCCTCAGACCAATCGACCGGGGAAACACTCTTTGAGGATTCCGGATCCGCTCTTTGTGCAGGGAATTTTGACCCTGCTACAGAAAGGGGCTATAGAACCAGTGCCTGTAGCGGAGAGGAACAAGGGTTGGTATTCCTCATATTTTTTGATTACCGAAAAGGACAGAGGACTGAGACCCATCTTGCACTTGAGATACTTGAACAAGTTCCTCAGGAAAGACAAATTCAAGATGTTCCCTCTTTCTCAGATCCTTCAGGCCCTCCCAACTCCAGGATTGGTTGGTGTCATTGGACCTTCAGGATGCTTATTTTCATGTGCCAATCCATCTCAAGAACCGGAAATACCTGAGGTTCGTTTGCAGTTGGCGGCTCGCACTATCAATTTCAAGTCCTGCCATTCGGGTTGACCTCCGCCCCAAGGGTTTTCAGCAAACTGATGGCGGTGGTGGCAGCGAATCTCAAGAGAGGGGGGATTCAAGTTTACCCCTTCCTGGACGATTGGCTGATCAGGACGCGTTCTCCCGAGCAAGCCCTGTAGCATCTCAACGTTACCTGCCACTCTTCACATACTGGGCTTCTCCCTCAATTTCAAGAAGTCCCATATGAAACCTTCCCAGCAGCTCTAGTACATCGGGGCTGTATTAGACACATCCTTGGGAAAGAGCTAGTCACCCAAGGTGTGGGCTCAAGACATTCTTCAGACGGTAACAAAATTCCGGAGTGCCCAGAGTCTTCCGGCCTTCAAATTCTTGAGGTTGCTCGGCCTTTGGCATCCTGCATTTTTCTGGTGCCAGAGGCCCTACTGAGAATGAGATACCTTCAATGGGCTCTCAGAACACAATGGTCCCAGTTCTCACGCAAGATGTTGGACAGACTTCAACCTGAGTCTCCCAAGATCTTCTCTGGTAGGCCTGCAAGGAAAATATTTTGAAGGGAGTACCCTTTTGGCAACCATGGCCGGAGATCACTGTAGTGACGGACGCCTCACTCACGGGGTGGGGGAGCTCACGCCAACGATCTGACAATGAGCGGTCGTTGGTCTCCATCGGAGTCCAAACTACACATCATTCTTTTGGAGTGGAGCGCTGAAGGCTTTGCTGGCGTCTACGGGGTCATGGATGTCCTGATAATGACGGACAACACAGTGGCCATGCACTACCTCAACAAGAGAGTAGGCGTATGGTCACGACCACTGTGCACAGAGGCAATGGAGCTCTGGTATTGGGCTATTCAAGAAGGAATCTCCCTATCGGCAGTTCACCTAGCCGGAGAGGGAAATACGGCGGTGGACGCTCTGAGCAGGCAGAGCACAGTCTCCCACGAGTGGGAGCTAGCTCAGGAAGTCCTTCAAGAGATCTTCACCCTTAGGGGAACCCCTCAATTGGATCTGTTCATGACCAGTGTCAGCCGGAGGTGCAAGCAGTACTGCTCAAGGGAATTTCCTCCAGGAGGAGCTCTAAGAGACGCGTTCGTGGTGGATTGGGAATTACCAGTATTGTATGCGTTTCCTCCAGTCCTTTGTCATTCCTCAGGTGATTAGGAGGTTGCGAAGGTTCGGGAGAAACATGATCCTAATTGCCCCGGATTGGGCCAGGAGAACATGGTGCGTCTTCCACAAAGAGAGGACCTTCTCTCACGAGAGGAGGGTTGTGTTCTCCATCCAGAGGTCAAGACTCTCAACCTTCACGCTTGGTTTCTGAAAGGTTGAGATACAAAGATTGGGACCCCCTCGGATGACGTAATGGAGGTGTTGCTTTCGGCCAGACGGCCAGCAACAAAATCTCTGTACTGTTGCTGTTGGAATAAGTTTTCTGACTGGTGCAGAGAAAAGAATGTTGTTCCTTTTCAGTGTGAAATTCCGGATGTTTTATCCTTTTTGCTTTCGTTTGCACATAATTGTCTTAAGGTTGGTACCATTAAGTGTTACTTGGCAGCACTCTCAATCTTTAAGTGCTCATCAGAGGAATGCTCCTATTTCTAGATCCCACTGGTGACTCAATTTCTAATAAGGCTCACAAATGTGTTCCCTCCATCTACTTTGCAGGTTCCGGTTTGGGACCTCAACTTGGTTTTGAAATTTCTGATGTGTGCACCATTTGAACCTTTGCACTAATGTCTGTAAAGGTTAACCTTTAAGACCATACTATTGGTTGCTATAATGTCTGCCAGTAGAGTGGGCGAGTTGCATGCACCATCTTCCAAGCCATCCTTTACTATATTCTACAAGAACAGGGTTGTGTTAAGGGTAAAACCCTCCTTCTTGCCTAAGGTGGTTTCAGACTTTCATTTAAGTCAGAAAATTCTACTACCGGCCTTCTATCCTCCTCCCATAGGTTGGACCCTAGGAGAGCGTTAAGCTTTTACATTTCGAGAATGTCAAAATTGAGAGTGGACAACCAGCTCGTTGTAGGGTAAACAGGGCACAAACTAGGCCAGGCTATATCCAAACAGACCTTGTCTAGATGGATCATCCTCACTATTTCTGAATGCTACAGACTAGCAGGCAAAGATCCTCCTGAGGGCTTATGAGCTCATTCCACCAGGGGCATGGCCACATCGACTTTTCCTGCAAAGGGGTGTCCCTATTCAGAACATGTGTGATGCTGCAACGTGGTCATCAATACACACGTTTACAAGGCATTATTCTTTGGATACTGCCCATGCTCAAGATGTCACTTTTGGTAAGGCAGTACTTGACTCTGTTCTTTAAAATTCGTGACATACAAATTCTACACCCTCCTCCAATCATGGATACTGCTTTGGGAGTCTGTCAAAGATG
Organism: Ambystoma mexicanum; assembly: GCF_040938575.1. NCBI lineage: Eukaryota > Metazoa > Chordata > Amphibia > Caudata > Ambystomatidae > Ambystoma > Ambystoma mexicanum. The sequence continues at coordinate 1,294,390,431 of NC_090933.1, read as the reverse complement.
AGGAATACTTTGGAGGAAACAATCCATTAGAAGAACAATTTACTTACCAAACTGATAACGTTCTTTTGACTGGATGTTCCTCCAACGTATTCCTCATCGCCCTCCCAACCTACCACTCTGTAGAATTCCCATGCTATTACAGCTTTGGTTCCACCAAGGCTGAGTACTGTGATGCCTGCTGTGTTTATGGGCATCTCTGCTACACGAGGAGGGGAAAAACAGAACTGAGCCCAACGGGTGCCACGCGTGCTATAGATAACCTCCGATGACGTCACCCTCGACAGAGGCCTTCGAGGGACATCAACTCGACACCATCGACGCAGGGCGCCATCTGCCGAAAAGTGTGCCGAAGCTGGTCATTACATGTCAAAGATGAGGAATACGTTGGAGGAACATCCAGTCGAAAGAACGTTACCAGTTTGGTAAGTAACTTCCATGTATTCCTGCACTTCAATGACTGCCTGATCCGAGGGAAGTCAGTGGAACAGGTCTTGTCTCATCTGAATGACTCCTGTCTGCTACTGCTCAAGCTGGGCTTCTCCCTGAACTTGAAGAGGTTACAAGTTGAAGCAGTCCAGAGGCTCCAGTTCATCGGAGCAGTTCTAGACACTCAGGTAGAGAAGGCTTTCCCTCCCGAGGAGAGAGCCAGCAGCATAGCACAGATGGTGAAATTGTTTCGGAACCACGCCACATTACCAGCGGCTTCCTTCCTCCGCCTCTTCGGTCTCATGGCCTCCTGTATTTGTCTAGTGCCAGAGGCCAGGTTGCCCATGAGATCCCTTCAGTGGCTCCTGGGAAGTCAGTGGTCTCAGTACCTCAGAGCCCTCACGGATCCCCTAAGGATGTCCATGTCAGCGGTCGACAACCTCACCTGGTGGATTATCGGCAGCACTCACATGGCGAGGGAAGCACTTCTGGCTTCCATTGCCTCAAGCCAGAGTGGTCACGGATGCGTCTCTGATGGGTTGGGGCGCTAACTGCGAGGACTTGCAGATGAGCGGCCTTTGGTCAGCGATGTAAGCCAGGGGGCACATCAACATGCTGGAGTTGCAAGCAGTCAGATTCGCCCTGAGGGCTTTCGCCCCGTCTCGCAAGGGAAATCATGTTCTGATTCTGACAGACAACACAGTGGCCAGGCACTACTTGAACAAGCAGGGTGGCGTGCACTCTTTCTCTCTGCAGAGAGGCGATGCAGCTGTGGTTCTGGTTACTAGAGAACTAAACTCTGTCTCGGCAGTTCATCTGGCGGATGCTCTGAGCAGGCAGAGCACAGTCTCGCGCGAGTGTGATGTGTGCCAGGAAGTCATAGAGGAGGTCTTCTATCGCTGGGGTACCACATCATTGGATCTGTTTGCCACTGAGTCCAACAGGAAGTGCAGACAGTTTAAATCGAGGGAATTCCCATTAAAGGGCGCACTGGGTGACGCGTTTCTGGTGGATTGGACCTTCTCTCTCCACTACGCCTTCCCTCTGGTTCCCGTCATCCCACGTGCTCTCTGGAGGTTAAATAGGTTTCGTGCAACCATGACCTTGATCGACCCGGACTAGGCGAGGAGAACTTGATACTCCGACCACTTGGATCTGACCATCTGTGCACCTCACTGGTTGCCTCGGCACCGGGATCTCCTGACCCAGTCGGAAGGATGGGTACTTCACCCGAACCCAGAGTCCCTCAACCTACATGCGTGGCTCTTGAGGGTGAGGTATGATGACTGGGACCTCTCTAAGGAAATACTAGAGGTGTTGCTGGCTGTACGCAGACCATCTACCAGGTTATTGTATGTGTGTAGGTGGAGAAGATTTGAGGCGTGGTGCAGGGAACGCAAGATAGACCCCATCTCTTGCCCCACCCTGTCACTGGGCTCAGTCGGCCTTCAGGTGACCACAGTCAAAGGATATTTGGCGGCCTTGTCTGTGTTTAAAAGGTCCCTGGATCATAGTTCCTTCTCATGATCTCGGTTATTGCCCAATTCCTGAAGGGCCTTGTAAATAAGTTTCCGCCAACTCCCTTTGTTGCCCTGGACTGGGATTTGAATCTGGTTCGAACGTTTTTGATGGCTGCTCCCTTTGAGCCCATACATTCCTACTAATTACGGCTGCTATCTTTGAAGACAGCCTTTTTTGGTGGCGATTACATTAGCCAGGAGAGTTGGCGAACTTCAGGCCTTGTGTTGCAAGCCCCTGTTCCTACGCTTCTTTCCGGAAAAAGTTTCCCTTAAAGTAAGACCTAGTTTTCTTCCTAAAGTGGTTTCTGAATTTCACCTTTCTCAGACCATAGATCTGCCGGTTTTCTACCCGCCACCTCATCTCTGAGGAGGAGCGGTTTCATCGATTAGACCCCAAAAGAGGTTTGAGCTTTTATGTCGCTAGTACACCAGAGTTCCGGAAATCTGACTAGCTATACGTGGCCTGTTCCTTGTCAGAAGGGCTACCTATAACGAATCAAACTCTGTCACGATGGATTATTCTTTGCATTGCCTCCCTTCCGACATTAGGGCACACTCGACCAGAGAAGTCTTTGCCTCTACGGCCTTGCAGATGAGTTTCCATTAGGGACATTTGTCGTGCGGCCACATGATCATCCTTGCACATATTTACTAGGCGCTATTGTCTGGATGATGCCCACAGAGATGACGCACGTTTTGATAGTTCAGTGCTGCAAAATCAGCTACTGTAACCCTTTCTGCCCACCTCTTTCATACTAACTGCTTCGGAATTCTATCAGATAATTAATTTGCGAGAGATAAGCAATCCATTGAAGGAGAAATTATGGATTAGTCTTCTGCAGATTCCTAATCGCCCCTCCCTTTCATCCCCGCTCACAGTTCTTATGGCTGGGCTCAACTATCTAAGCGAAGAGACGCCTAGTGATGGCTTTGAGGTGATCGCTCCTATCTGGCTAGTTGTTTGTTTTTCAAAATAAAATATTTTGTATTGAGTCTATAAAGCTTTAGTCCAAGCTTTTTCATTTTTCATTTTTGGGTGTTTTTCCTTTGTCAAGTTTTTGCAGACTGGTTTGCCTGGTCTCCCATCATTTCCTCTGCAACGTTCAAGCACAGGGGGGGAAAAAGAGGGGACTGAGGTATAGGGCATAGTGACATGGTATATATACGACACCTGACGTCACGTTTGGAGCGGGTGATCAAGCATCGAGCAAGACGGATCGACGATTTATGGCCGAGTTGAGGTCCACTACACCCGCTGTCGAAAAGTTTCCGAGCAGCAGAGCTGGATGAGGATATCTTTCGGATGAGGAATCTGCGGGAGAAGAATCCATAGAAAGATCATTACGGTGAGTAATTTCTCCTTCCGTTTTCTTTCTCTAAGCTTAGAAATGTTCATAGCAAGGATGGGTCATCACATTGTGAGGGGGCACAGAGAATGTGTTTGTGAATCCAATAGATTTGTTTTATTAGAATATGCTATTGCCAGCAATCCTGTATTAGTTGTTGAGTAATTTATCTTCTGAAACTTGCATTTTAGAAATGTGCCGCTTGTCTACAGCTTAACTTAGTCTGTGCTGCATTGACTGTCGACTCATCCTTCGCCACTTCATCTTTTATTGCGGATGTCATCCAGTTGCCCAACCAATTGGAGAGCCTGTTCTGCTTCTTAAATTGTTACCTTTCTCCATCCCAACAGATCCTGTGCCAAATAATCAGAGCTATACAGTGCAATGTAAAAGGGGCCTGGCTGTGTGTGGTGGATTAATTGCACTTGCCCATGCCTCCCACGTACAGCTCTCAAATAACTTCTGCTAAGTGCAAAAAAGGTAGCCACGGATGCACCGAGTTCTGTTGAATCCACATATTGGAGTTTTAGATTTTCCCAGTCAATTACAGGGCTCAAGTTCCTCTGTGCCACAAGGCACTGTCCCACTATTCCAGCCCCCCACAGACTCAACCTGCTCTGTGCAGGCCAGTGACCGCCACTGCCATCACCCAAAACACCATAACTCCTGCTTACGATACATATCGCAACTTAAACCAACCTGCAAATCTAACACAGATTGCAGCAGTAAACGCTCAACCCACTGAGCTATCTTCCCGCCCACTATTGAGGCAATAATTAGAGCAAGCTTACCATGTAAAAAGAGCATGTGAGTTAACACCCAAAGCTCAGTGCAACCCTGGGAGTTCTAGAGCTTGACAGCTTTGGAGCGTCAGAGCAATGAGAAAACGCAGGAGCGGAGTAGCAGAACCGTCACTGCTGCTTCCTAGACCAATAGATTTCTCCACAATAAATCGATAAATTAAAATTGAAGGACAAGGGTGCAACTTAATGAAAGGGCTTGGTCAGTCTAGTCCGTATTCAAATCTGTGACCTACAAGGCATCTGAGCTTTCTTTAGACAGCCCTGCCCAACTGCCAGAATCAGAGGATCCAGACTTGATTCAGCACTTGTCGCACTTACGTCCCATTGCTTCAAATTTCACTGGGCCCAGAAGCCATTGGGGTTGCGCTCCTGAATTACTGGTAAGCGACTGTCACAACCATCACAAGCACAGTTTGAACTGGTAAAGGCCTTCTCAGGACCTATATACTTGCCTTTTCAACTTCTTGCACTTCTTCTCTTTTCCCTCTTTATTCTATCTCTAGATCTTCCTCTATTCCCTGCAATGGTCTGCCCTACTTCACCTCCTATCTTAACGTCTTGTCTTCTTCTGGCTCTCGCCCCTCTGGGATCTCTCCTGCTCTGTGCTCAGGGTATCCTTAAATTCATTTTGTCTCTTGCTCTGCCTTTTCCTATGCCCCCTTCTATGTCATCTTTATATTCTTATTCAATGGATCGGATTCTCCCACAGATTCCTCATCTTAATAGTTATCCAGCGTCAGCTGCTCAGAATTTGTTTCAACAGGGTGTGTAATGCTGCTCATTGTCGACTCGCTCCTTGACAACGGACATGACTTTGATCACATATTAAAGGAGTGCACTACGCCCCCTTACCTCAGATACGTTTTTTCCATGGCCTCAGCATGCTACTCGGAACACGCTCGTTAGTTGATTAGGGCCTAACCCACCAGGGTTTAAACGCTGCAAGGACTGCAACTCTAAAATGTTCTTCACGGACTCACACACTATCTTTGTGTGGCGTCTTGGTGTCTGCCATGATACGGAGCAATGTGGTTCAGGTGATAAGTCGTACCCAACTAAGGATGCATCTAGTGGGGGAGTGGGAGGACTTCAAGAATCTAATGTTGAAAGTCTTTGAAATGGCCACGGCTAGTATGCTTCGGCCTCAACGCTGCAGATGAATTTGGAAGTCAGCCAAGGGAGGCCGAACACCCTCAGCGAGTCAACTGTTCGATCATCAGATGCCGAGACGGAGGGATCTTCTCCTAAGAAGGAGGAAAGACACTAAAAGAAAAATAAGAAGAGTTAACACTCTCGTAGTCACTCCTCTTCCTCCCACATGAAATGGCGACGCCATCGGCACCAACAGGAGGACCCCAATAAGTCGTCAGCAGAGCCAATATCTAGGGCACAGTGGGCGGCTTTTAAGGAACAAATGTTGGCTATGTTCCGAAAGGCAGCTGTGGGCACAGGTGATCTCTCGATGCAGCAGACTCGAGTGGCTCCAGCGGCGTCCGGTAACCCCGACCCAAAATTAACCACCGTTAAGACGTCATCATCATCGGGCTCTGCCGCAAGTAAAGTTGGACCGCCTTCAGCACTGTTACTAGCTAGCACAGATTCAGCACCAGTATCAGCCAGTTGTCGGATGCTGTCGAGTGATCCTATGTGCCTAAATCAAGGACTGATCTCTTCGGCACCATGGCTCACATTTTTGGTGATGACGACCAAATGTCGAGGGGTTTCAACCCTGCCTTTGCAGAGCTGGAGGGGCAAATTTCTTTGCCAACCAGGCAGATTTGGTCACCCTGGCTGAGGGTCTTCATGACGCCAGTGGACTGGGTACGTCCCTGGACGTGGAGACACAGCAGGTCCATCCCTATGGCCATGCTAATGCCAAATATACGGCTCGGGTGGACAGCGTGGTAGGATACCCTGGTCTGGAGCAGTCTAGCCAAGCATTTGTCAGCCTTTGGCCTTACAGATATCCTGGACGAAGGGCTTCCTACTGAGGGGGCCATACCCTTTACTGCAGCCATTATGATATAATAGGTTATTTATAACGCACTTAATTCCCAGAGGTTTCTAATCGCTGACATGGGGATCGAACCTGTGTTGCTCCGTGTCGTCTTGCTTCCAAGGCGAGCATGTTGCCTCTGAGCTATCTTCCTGACACATTGCTGACCCCCCTCGCCACCTTGTGGCAGAGACCTTGCACCACACCCCCGGTTAACACTGATTTCACTACGAAGTACAGGCCGGCAATGGGAGACCCACCTTATCTCTCCACCCATCCGACACTAAAGTGGTTAGTCGTGAAGGTGGCCACTGTCAATACCAGATAGGCCTGATCCATGTCAATTCTCCCGACCAAAAGGGAGGGGAAAAAGATGGTTGCTTTAGCCAACAAGATATTTTCTTCCGGCAGCATGGCACTAAAAGCGGTTAACGCCTCTTGTGGGCTTGCCAAGTATGTGTTTGGTCTGTGGACTGCTATTGGTGCTGATGCCCAGTATATTCCTCAATGGGAAATGCGAGAGGTTTTAGAGACTGGTAGATGATGGCAAGGAGGTGGACCGGCAGTTATTGTAGACGGGCCTGGCAGTTACGGACTCCGTTGGCATTTCCTTGGGGTCAGCGACTGTCTTAAGGAGGCAGGCTTACCTGCACACATCTGGGTTCTCGCCAAATATTCAGAGGAAGCTGCTGGACATTGCCTTTGACCGCGAGAACCTCTTCGGCCCTAAAACCAACAAGTCACTAGCCAACTGTCCAGCAGCCGGTTAAACCTGCCTTTTAGCTTCACCTCAAGGGGTAGAGGCTAAAGGCAGTCCCTTTTGGCAGGAAGGGCCTCCTCAGTAGGAAGCCCTTCGTCCAGGATATCTGTAAGGCCAAAGGTAAGTCCCTTTTGGCAGGAAGGCTCAGTTCCCGCAACCCAGGCAGGGGCAGATGTTTTTGGTGCTCTGGAAGGGGCAGGGGGGCCAGCAGACGGTGGCGGCAGGGGCGACTCTGCCTTTCGAAGCCGTTTTGATTTCACCCCCCACGATTCCCTGGTCGCAGGATGGATAGGCGAGCATTGGGCTCAATGGCGCAAGATTACCTCTGGTGCCGGGGCTCTTCAGCTCGTTCAGTGGGGTTAAGACCACGGGACAGGCCTCTGCCTCTTCCTCAACAACCGGAACAGGAGCTCCAGGAAGAACTACGATCCCAATTTTCTTTAAGGCTGGTATTCCTTGGATTTCCTAGTACCCAAGAAATGCAGAGGACTCCATCCCATCTTTGACCTCAGGGCCTTGAACAAGTTCCTGAGGAAGGACAAGTTCAAGATGGTGACGTTGAGAGAAATTCTCCATGCTCTCAGGTTTCAGGACTGGCTGGTGTCGATAGATCCCCAGAACGCATATTTCCACGTGACTATTCACCAGAAGCACAGGAAATTCCTGAGATTCCTCATAGGGGACAAGCACTACCAGTTCAAGGTACGCCCCTTTGGATTGACCTCTGCCCCAAGGGTCTTTCCCAAGCTCATGACAGTAGTCGCAGCTCACCTTAGGAGATCCTGCATCCATGTGTTCCTTTACCTGCAATGGCTGATCCTAGGGGGTTCGACAGAACACATTTTGTTGCATTTCGAGGATGCCTGCTCACTACTCCACAGGCTGGGCGTCTCCCTGAACTTGTAGAAGTCCCACACAGCACCATCAAATAGGCTCCAGTTCATCAGAGCAGTCTTGGGCACTCTGGTGGGGAAGGTTTTTCTCCCCAGAGTAGAGAGTCGCCAGTGCCAGGCAGATGGTACAACTGTTCCAGTGCCAAAGCACCTAACCAGCAGCTTCCTTCCTCTGCCTCTTAAGTCTCATGGCCTCCTGCATTTGTCTGGTGCCAGAGGCCAGAAAGTGGATAAGGTCTGTGCAGTGTATCCTGCGTGGTCAGTGGTCCCAGTGTTTCGTAACTTTAAGGGACATTCTCAAAGTGTCCAGGTCGGTGGCCAATGATCTCTCCTGGTGGGCCAGCAGCGACAACATGTTGGCGGGGGAACTTTTCTGGCCTCTGGGCCTGTGGCCCCAGGCCAGGGTGGTCACGGATGCATTCTTGAAAGGTTGGGGCGCTCACTGCGAGGAGTTGCAGGTGAGTGGCCTTTGGTCAATGATGGAGGCCTGATGGTACATCAACCGGCTGGATGCTGTGAGTCCTCAGCTTGGCCCTGAAGGCGTTTGTGCCCTCTTTGAAAGGGAAGCATGTCCTGATTATGATGGACAACCCGGATGGGCACTACCTGAACAAGCAGGGCAGCGTGCGCGCCCTCCGCTTTGTAGAGAGGCGATGCAACTGTGGTTCTGGCGTTTAGAGAATCAGATCAGTCTCAGCAGCACATCTGGCAGGGACGGAGAAGGGTTTGGTGGAGGCTCTGAGCAGGCGGAGCGCGGTCTCACATGAGTGGCCAGTGTGCCAAGAAGTCCTAGAGGAGGTCATCTCTCTCTGGGGTACCTCGTCAGTCGATCTGTTTGCCAATGTGTGCTGGGGGATGCGCTTATGGTGGAGTGGACGTTCGCTCTCCACTACGTCTTCCCTCCAATTCCCATCATTCCATGGGTTCTCAGTGTTAGGGAGAATTCTCATTCAATGGCTAATTTCCATTACCTAGTGAGTCCCCCAGCAGCTTTGCTGGATCTCTGGAGTTTATTTTTTCCACTTGGTAAGAGTGTACCCCTTTTTTCCCACTCTTACCTGTATTTTGCCATGTGTATTTCATCTGTTTTTGTGATTGTGGACTCACCACTTCAGTAGCCCCCTTCTTTTGTGTGTTACACAGCACCTTCAGTGCAGTGACACAGGGTTGTCTTTTAGACTTCCCACCGACTCCATTTCTGAGGCTGACTACTGTCCCCCAGAAAAGGGTAAAGTTGCCATTAACTTTACTTAGTCATTTAACCACAGATCCGGTACACCCCATCTTACTTGGAGTACTGGCAAGGGTTAATCCTTAGCCCTTTTTATCTATACCTCCTAGAGCATTGTTTCGCTCTTTTAACATTTAGACTTGGCTGGTGGCAGTGGTATCTACCCTAACTTTTCTACCGCGATTATACTATATAAACGTGGTATTGTTTTAGGCTATTATATTAGCCTCGAACTTAAACCCGCTTGACCAAATACTTTCTTTTGGCTCCAGTCAGGTTTATTCGCCATTTCTTTTTGTTAAAGTCCTTCTTGTGTTTTACTTTGCGCAGCAAACCAGGTTTGCCTCCTTTGCTCACTGTCTTTTGGCAGGCTTCTGCCAGGAAGCCCTCCTCTAGGCGCCTGGGTGTCTAGGTGGGCTGAATGTGAGGGAGGGGTGTAGTCACCCCCTGCACAGGGTATTCTAGGAAACCCAAGTCACACTTTGCCATGATTGGCTGAGGTGGTTGTCCGGGCCGGACAACCCCCCTGCTGCTGCGTGATTGACAGCCAGGCTGTGTGAATGGGGGATTTTCGCATTAAAAGTCAGGTCTCTTGGGCTAGAAGTCAGTCGCCACTGGAACTACAAGGAACCGAAGAGAAGCGGAGAAGTCGTCGACTGCTGCAACTATCCCGTCCCGGTGAAGCCCTGCTGCAGTCCCGAGCCATCTACCCTTCGACGACCAGAGAAGATCCAGTGCGGAGTCTTCTTCCCTTGAGCTTGGTGGGGATAACCAGCTCATCTTCTACAGCAAGAGGATCCTCTTCGTGGTCGAAATTGCTGCACACTGCTGTAGTGGTCCAGATAGCCATCTGAAGAACCTCTCCTGTTTTTAAGGAGCGCACCTTTTATTCACCGTCGCTGCTGCCGGCCTCATCCCTGTGTGGTGCAGACCCCTCCAGACATCCTCCTTCGGATCGAAGCTCCAGGAACCGAGGGTCTGAAGGAAACTACCAGGAACAACTGCCTTGGCACCAGCTTCCTCCTTGAATAAGGTACTGTGTTCTGCTCGATGAATTTGGGGTGAATCCCTTTTCTTCCCCTCCAAGGCTTGCCCTGGTCTTCCCTCCTTCTTATAACTTTTGCTTCCTCTGTTGACAATATCTAAGTACACCTGGCTACACTGAATCGTGAACTGACTGTGTGATCCTCGACAACAGGAACCCGGTTCCACTTGACACTGGCTCCGGCCTATTGACTCTTGAATTTGTGTCTAAGAGTGTTCTCTGATCCTGTCTGCCTTGACAAAAGTATTACCTATGATTTTTGCCCCCAACTCTCTCTGGGTATCTCAGGTGATAAGTGTGTTTTTGCCCCGGTAACATTTCTTGCCCCGTACGCGTTTCTTTAGTAAGACCGAACTGTCATTACTGTCAAAAAGTGATCCCAAGTGTATTCCCGGTAACGTCTTTTGTTTCATAACACCGGTCCGCTAAAACACAGGGTACTTGCATTGAAGTATACCGTACAAAGTGAATTGGTTAGTTGTGTATTTTACGTGTGGTTTTTGAATTAATAGAAGTGCTGTGTTTATAACAAATGGTTTAAAAATAAATGTACTTATAATTTTTTACCTGAAACCTTGAGTCAGTGTTTGCTTGAGTCACAGTAATTGTGGTCCCTTTGTGTAATCTTTGCTACTGCTCATATACTCTTGAGATAAGCCTGGCTGCTCCGCTACTGCTACCACTTTAACATAGTAGTACATGCTTGTACCAAAGGTAAAACTTGTATTGCCACCTGTAGTCTTGTGTGTAGTGGTCCCTAAGGGCACTGCACAGGATTCTGCCTAACACTCGGCAAGGTTTACTAGGTTTCGAGCAACCCTGACCTTGATCACCCCGTATTGGGAGAGAACTGGACTTGGCCGTGTGTCCACCTCTCTTGTTGCCTCGTCTGTTGGATCTCCTATCCCAGTCAGAAGGTCAGGTGCTCCACCTGATCCCAGAATCCCTCAACCTATATGTTTGCCTCTTGAGAGGTATGAGATATGATTGGGACTTCTCAGAGGAGGTACTTGAGATGCTACTGGCTGCATGTAGACCATCAACAGGATAGCTGTATGCGTGCAGGTGGAGAAGATTTGAGGCGTGGTGTAAGGAATGTTAGATTGACCCTATCTCTTGCCCCACCACTACAGTGATGGAGTTCCTTCGATCATTGGCCTCGTCAGGCTTTCAGTTCAATACAGTCAAAGGATACTTGGCCGATTTGTGTCCAAAAGGTCTCCGGATCAAGGGTCTTTCTTTACGATTCCGGTTTGGCCCAATTCCTTAAGGGCCTTGTGAATATGTTGCTGCCTGTTCCCTTTGTTGTTCCAGGCTGGGACCTTAATTTGATTCTCACCTTATGGCAGCTCCTTTCAAGCCTTTGCATTCATGTGCTATATGTTTGATAACCTTGAAGACCACGTTCTTAGTGGCCATCACGTCAGTCAGTCTGGTCAGCAAGCTGCAGGCCTTATTTTGCAAGCGCCTTTTCTTTGTTTATTATTTCACCAACTCGGAGAACAAGAAATGCGCCAGACTGTGTTATAACATTAACTTGAATTTTAATGCTTCTCCAGCATGGGGTCTGGCATGGATTCACATGCTCATGAATATTCCCCGTCGTCAGGCTGGGAATCCTTGGTAAAGAAAAAATCAGTATCAGTTTCGTTTCTGATCTGTCTTTCTTAGTAGAAACCAATCACTGATCTCTGCGTCATACTGACCACAGCCAATGACTGCCCTCTACCTAAGCCCCGCCTCTGGCAGCCATCTTCAGATTTTTACCGCACGTTCAAGTGTTGGGATCCTCGTGCTATTGCTATCGAGCGTTAGTGCTTTTTTTCACGTTTTTTCTCAGAAAAATTTCTCTTTTTTCGGTCAAAAGAGCCTCAAGCTCCACCATTTCTTCATCCGATCAACGGGGACCCGTGTCGGATTCGTCTACGCCCCTCAAGGGTGAAGATTTCGTCGAGCCACGCTTTTGGAGGACTCCAGAAGTTTCTCAGGCCCATCTTGGACATGGCCCAGGAGAAGGGAAGCTCGACGCCCGGAAAGCTGTTCAGGGTCTGCCCTGGATGCCAGCTTCAGAATGTCTTTAAGGAGGACGAACACTCCCTTTGCTTTTACTGCCTACATGAGGACAAGACGCACGTGGAGAAGGACTGTGCGTTTTGCGGCAATATGTCGGAGCGGACCATGAAGGACCGCCATCAACGTCTCGCCAACTGGCTGGAAGGAAAGAGCCCGTCAGGCGAGAAGAAGTCATCGTCCGAGCGGTCTTCTAAGACCTTTGAGGGCGCCCCGGCGACGGGGGTCCAACAGAAGGCCAAGCACCGCGAGTCCGCTGGCACCGGGAGCGCCGAACGGTCGGGCTCTAGAGGTGCCAGGCAGGGCGCATCCTCCACGGCGCCATCAACCACGAGCCAACGCTCTGGCTCGGGTAAGAGGAAGGCCGAGCACCCGGCGAAACTCCTGGAGAGACCCCGGTCGTGCCCTAAGGCCCCATCGTAGGGGGAGCGAGGTGGTAACCCTCCCCCCAAGGAGAAGGCGGTGAGCGCACCTAAGGTGGTGAAAGCCTTGATCCTTCCGGCCAAGGCCTCTATCGAGACAGTCGCGTCGGCCCTGGCTCAGCCTGTGGAGGCTACACCAGTGGTGGCGACCCCGGGGCCCAGAATCTCCCTGCCACCGCGGAGGGAGTCCTCTTTCATGCCCATCGACAGGACCCCCGTAAAACCTCTGACGGAGAAGAAAAAGGGGGGGACAGGAGGTCGTCGTGGACTCAGCCTCAACCTCTGAGGAGGAGCTGATCGAAGTCTTAGGCCACGGCTCTGGCGTGGAAGAAGAAGGCCATCCTGTCGGGAGGGACCCCGACGTGGAGGACGATGAGGGCATCGAGGATGCCGACGGGGCTCCTGATCGCCCGTCGGATCTCCCTCAACCAGTGCCGCAAGACAACTCGGCGGCCATTTTGTTGGCTATACACCCGCCATCACACTCCTCCAAGGAGGAGGAGCGGTTCCACAGGCTACAGGCTAGACCCTAAAAGGGCACTGCATTTCTACATTGCCAGAACGGCAGAGGTTAGGAAGGTGGCCAGTTGTTTGTGGCCTTCTCCCTGGCTAAGAAGGGTTGGGTTGTTTCAAAGCAGACCATCCCGCGGTGGATCGTGCTTTGCATTTCCAAATGCTGCCACAATTCAGGGCAGGTACTACCTCCAGGCATCCGAGCCCACTCCACTAGAGGGGTGGTTGCTTCTTCAACCCTGCAAAGGGGAAAACCAGTGAGGAACATTTGCTCTGAGGCAACCTGGTCCTCACTGAATACTTTTACCAAACACTGCTGCCTGCATCTGGCCCGTGGAACTGATGCTCGATTTGGGAGAGCGGTTTTGCGAAATGTCCTCCTCTAAGAGACTTTCATCCCACCTCCATTCACGAATACTACTTGGAGTATATGTGATGAGTAAGCTACTGGAGATGTTGTTTCTATGGATTCCTCTCCCGCAGATTCCTCATCACCCTCCCATCCATCCCTATTATGAAAGTGCTTGCAGTCAGTGGCTACTTCTTTCTTTGGAGGAAGAGGTGAAGGTCCACTTCTTGTTTGGGTGCCATATTCGTGCTGCTTTCCTGTTTTCCTCGCAAAACCAGTTAGTTTTTCTTTTTTCTGATCAGTTACAGCTGTTTTGGGCGGTTCGTTTAGTCTTCCTCAGCAGCTCCTGAGCTTAGGGGCGAAAGAAGGTGGGGAGCTGACATACAGGTGCATAGTGACGCAGTATATAGATATCGATCTGATGAGAAAACTGCAGGAGAAGAATCCATAGAAAAAACATTACTGGAAGTAATTTCTCCTATGGGATTGTGCCTGGTCTTTCTTTAAATAGGCTAACTTTTTCTTCTCCCTCTCCTTAGCGCTCTCAACCCTCTCTCACCAATTTAGTCTGATTCTGCTCCCTCCCCTTCCTCTCTCCATCTGATGTCCCTCTTGCTTCTTGATCTTGGCTCCCCCTTCGATTTTTCTGCTCTCTCCCTCTCCACCACTGCTCGCCCCCTCCGCACCAGCTTCTTGGTACTGTACTTTTTTTATAACTCCGCCCCAATCTTTCTGCCATCTGGTTTACTTCCCCTGTACAATCTGTTCCCTTCTTTCACACCTCGGTTGTGACACAATCAACAAAGCTGTGAACTAACAGGCTAAGATTGCCCCTTTTCTCTGTGCAGGCCCATTGTAGAATAATGATGGGGGCTTAAGGTGCTGAATGTTCAGCTTTCTTGCCTACACTCTGGCAAGTACAATTTGTTCGGGGCACATAACCATGTTAAGTCCCTGATGGTATCGAAAAGCCAACTTCTACAGCCTCCGAAGAATCACCAGCTTAAAAAAACAGCTTTGAGTTCTCCCCACGTGCTTCTCTAGTTGGAAGGGGAGTCTTCAGTTCTGGGAAAGGTGGTAGGAAGTTATCTCTACCTGGGTCCAACATGGCCCCCGGATATACATTTTCCTTAGCAGTCAGAACCCGAGCTCGAGGAGTGACTGCAAGCTCTTCTCTCGAAGAGCTTAGTCCAGGCAGTACCAGCCACAGAGCAAGAGGTACGTGCTGGTTCTCACGCTACTTCCTGGTCCCATCCTGGAACTCCGCCTTGATCAAGTTCCTGGGGAAGAACAGGTTTAGGATGTTGACAAGTGTTAGGGAGAATTCTCACTCAATGGCTAATTTACCTTACCTAGTGAGTCTCTCAGCAGCTTTGCTGGATTTCTGGGGTTTATTTTTTCCACTTGGCAAGAGTGTGAACCTTTTTTCCACTCTTAGTGTATTTTTGTTTGTTGTACCTTTTGTGCTCATGGGCTAGGGAGTCTCACCAACTCCCTAGGCATCATATTTTTATTTGTGTGTTACACAGCACCTTCAGTGCAGTGACACAGGGTTGTCTTTTAGACTTCCCAATGACCCAATTTTTCGGGGACTGACTACTGTCCCCCAGAAACATGTAAAGTTGCCATTAACTTTATATAGTCACATTTCCACAGATCCAGTTCACCCCATCTTACTTGGAGTATTGGAAAGGGTTAACTACTATCCCTTTTTATCTGTACCTCCTGGAGCATTGTTTCGCTCATTTAACATTAAGAATTGGATAGTGGCAGTGGTAACTACCCTAACTTTTCTACCGCGGTTATATTATATAATGTGGTAATGTTTTATGCAAATATAGTAGCCTCGAACATGAAACCCGCTTGACCATATTGGTTTTAATTTGGCTCCGGTTGGGTTTCGTCGCCATTCCTTCTTGTTAAAATCTTTCTTGTGTTTTACTTTGCGCGGCAAACCAGGTTTGCCTCCTTTGTTCACCGTCGTTTGGCTGGCTTCTCTCGATAAGCCCTGCTTTCGTCATCTAGGTGTCTAGGTGGGCTGAATGTGAGGGAGGGGTGTAGTCACCCCCTGCACAGGGTCTCCTTGGAGACCCAAGTCACACTTTGTATCCATTGGCTGAGGTGGTTGTCCGGGCTGGACAACCCCCCTGCTGTGTGATTGACAGCCAGGCTGTGTGAATGGGGGATTTTGGCATAAAAGGCAGGACTCTTGGGCTGGAAGTCGGAGTCACAACTGGAACTGCAATGAACCGAAGAGAAGCGGAGAAGAAGACAGCTGCTGCAACCCTGAGTCCCGGTGAAGCCCTGCTGCAGTCCTGAGCTATCTACTCTTCAACGACAAGAGAAGATCCAGTCCGTAGTCCTCTTCCCTTGAGCCTGGTGGGATCAACCAGCTCCTCTTTCTTCAGCCAGATCATCCTCTCCTGGGTCAAAATCACTTCACAGTGCAGTAGTCGTCCGGATAGCCATCAGAAGAGCCCTCTCCTGATTTAAAGGAGCGCACCTTTTTATTCATTGTTGCTTTTGCTGCTGCTGGCCTCATCCCTGGGTAGTGCAGTTCGCTCCAGACGTCCTCCTTCTTGTCCCCACAACTGAAGCCGCAGGAACCGTGAGTCTGCAGGAACTACCAGGAACAACTGCCGTGGCACCAGCTTTCTTCAGCGGAATAAGATACTGTGCACATTTGGTCGTTCTCTCCATCCGACCTTAAGGAATTGGGGTGAACCCTTTTTCTCCACGAAGGCTTGTCCTTTCTTTCTCCCTTCTTGTAACTTTTTCTTCCCTTTGACAATATCTAAGTACTCCTGGCAGCGTAAATCTCGAACTGTTCGTAGCGTGTGATCCTCGACAACTGAGCATCTGCTCCAGTGACACTGGCACAGGCCTACTGACTTTCATCTACATCTGTGAACAAGTCCTCTGATTGTATTGCCTTGACAAAAGTGTTGCCTATGATTTTATCCACTTTTCCCTTGTTTTAATTCTAAAGTACAAAGTGTGTTTTAACTTCGTGTGAATTTCTACTTGCGGGTACGTGTTAGCTCCACAACACTGGTCTGTCAAATCCTAATGTACTTACCTTGAATTTGTCTGAACAAGTGGAATTGGTTGTGTGTAGTGTATTTACAGCGTGGTTTCTATTTAATAGAAGTGAAGTGTTTTATGAACAGATGGTTTAAAAATAAATTTACTTATAATTTTTTACCTGAAACCTTGAGTCAGTGTTTGCTTGAGTCACAGTAATTGTAGTCCTTTGTGTAATCTCTACTACTGCTCATTTGCTCTTGAGATAAGTCTGGCTTCTCAGCCACTGCTACCACTTTTTCTGTGTAGTATAGGCTTGTACCAAAGGTAAAATTGTACTGCCACTTGTAGTCCTAATCTTGTGTAGTGGTCCCTAAGGGTACTGCACAGGATTCTGCCTAACAACAATGAAGGGATTTTTCCAGGCTCTACCATCCAAAGACTGGTTGGTGTTGTGGGACCTTCAGGATGCCTATTATCACGTGCCGATCCATAGGAAGCACAGGTGGTTTCTACGGTTAGTCATTGACACTGGTTCAGGAAACGCCCCCTATGCCCCCGAGGTGAGAGCCACCAGAATCGTACAGATGATCATGCTATTACAGGACTCAAGCAGTCTTCTGTCATCAGCCTTCCCCCGTCTCGTAGGCCTCGTGGCCGCCTCCATTTTTCTGGTGCCAGAGGCCATACTCCAGATGCAATACATTCAGTGGCTTCTCAGGAGTCATTTGTCACAGTACTCTGGCGAGATGTCAGATGTCCTCCAAGTCTCACAGGTAGTTGGCAATGACCTGTCTTGTTGGAACAACATGATCAACATGATTGTGGTGGAGCCTTTTTGGCCCCCATCGCCAGAGGGCCCAGATGATCTCGGAAGCCTCCCTGAGGGGATGTGGTACTCGCTGCGAGGATCTGCAGGTGGATGACCGGAACAACATGATCAACATGATTGTGGTGGAGCCTTTTTGGCCC
This sequence comes from Ambystoma mexicanum, assembly GCF_040938575.1. Lineage (NCBI taxonomy): Eukaryota > Metazoa > Chordata > Amphibia > Caudata > Ambystomatidae > Ambystoma > Ambystoma mexicanum. Next base: position 1,294,373,061 of record NC_090933.1, on the reverse strand, counting down.
CCATCGCCAGAGGCCCAGATGCTCTCGGAAGCCTCCCTGAGGGGATGTGGTACTCGCTGCGAGGATCTGCAGGTGGATGGCCGGAACAACATGATCAACATGATTGTGGTGGAGCCTTTTTGGCCCCCATGGCCAGAGGCCCAGATGCTCTCGGGAGCCTCCCCGAGGGGGATGTGGTACTCACTGCGAGGATCTGCAGGTGGATGGCCTTTGGTCTTGAGGGGAGAGCCTCAGGCACATCAATCCGCTTGCGTTGCGGGCCATCAGGCTAGCCTTGACTGCTTTTGCGCCTTCTCTCTAGCATGTCCTGATCCTGACAGACAACACAGTGACCATGCATTACCTCAACTGGCAAGGTGGTGTGCATTCATTGCCCCCGTGCAGGGGGTGCATGCGGCTATCGTTCTGGTTACTGGCGAAAAACATGTCCATCTCTGCAGCCCACCTGGCAGGTGTGGAGACCGGGTTGGAGAATGGGTTGGTGGACGATCTGAGCAGGCAGAGCACAGTGTCTCAGGAGTGGCATATTGCACAGAGGTAAACTCTGAGATCTTCGCCCTGTGGGGAACCCTGACTGTGGATATGTTTGCGACAAGGGACAACACGAAATGTAGATAGTTCTGCTTGAGGGAGTTTTCCCCATGGGGGGCATTGGTAATGCATTTCTTGCAGTTTGTCTTGTACCTTCACTGTACGTTTGCACAGATACCGGTCATCCCGAGGTAGAGGAGCCTGCCTGATTATAATTGTCTAGGATTGTGCGAGGATAACATGATACACAGACTGGAGTTGGCAGCTCGCCTGCTTCCTCGGAGGACAGACTCCTAGTCGGAAGGTCAAGTGCTTCACCTGAACCTGGGATCCCTCAACTTATGTGTGGCTCTTGAAAGGTTAAGGTATGACTAAAGGGACCTAAAAGACGAGGCTTTGGAAGTATTGTTGGATGCCCGCAGGCCTTTCACTCGGCTTATGTATGCTGTATGCAAATGGAGAACATTTTTAAGATGTTTTGGAAGGATAGGTGGGTAGACTAATTGGTGTGCCCAACCTCCAAGTTCCTAGAACTTGTGTTGTCTTTGGCCAAATTGGGGCTTCAAGTGGGCATGTGCTTTCTGTCTGCTCTTTTAAGAGCACTCTGAGCAGGGTTCTTTTTTCTCATTGCCCAGTTCACAAAGGGCCTTGTGTTTCCTCTTTGATAGTTTGGTGTCCCAGCTTGAGATTTAAATATGGTCCTTTTTTATGGCGGCTCCTTTTCAGCTTTTAAATTCCATTCCTGTGGGAATACTCACTTTGAAAACTGTTTTTCAGGTGGCTATTATGTCTGCTAGATGTGTTTGTGAGTTACAAGTGCCTTCATGTAAGCCACCATTCCTCAAATTCTTTAAACGTGTCTGAATGTCTGATCCAACTTCTTACCAATGGTGTATCATAATTGCCAAGTGTGGAGCTCCCAGTTTTTTAATGGATTATTTCCTCCCACGGATTCCTCATCTATGATATCCCGATACCAGCACAGCTGTTCTCCGGAAACATTTCTGCCACCAGGAGGCGCAGCGGGCATCCACATTGACTTCGCCTGATGCCTCTACGCACTCCCTGCCGTACAGGACGTCAGGGTCTGTATATATAGCAACACCGCGCCCCTTGACCTCAGTTCCCTTTTTCAGCACACACTGTTGGCTACTTGGGAACACGCTCATCAAGTTTCTACTTTATTTCTAACACAAGGCCATGCCTACCCTGTAAAAGGCCTCTGGCTTCAAGCAATTGCGAATTCGGTAATGCCAGTCCATGCAGCCGAAGGCCCGCGGGTAAGGGTAGCGAATATCTTCACAATCGTCCACAAAGCAAAGGGTGTGATGCTCCGCTGTTTCGGTCGAGATCACATGGTGCAGGACGATGCCTGTTAGGCAGAATCCTGTGCAGTTCCCTTGGGGAACACTGCAAAACGATTAAGGCTACAGGAGGAAGCAGTAAACCCAATTGGTAGCAGTCTGCACCACACAGATTTACCTGGTAGCTGTGGCTGAGCAGTCAGACCTCTCTCAAGATGAGTAGGGCAGTATACAGAGGATATACAATAGGGCTAAAAACACAGTAGAGCAAGCAAACACTGACCAGAGCTTGGTATTAAAAAGTATATAATTATTTATTTGAGAAACACTTTAGGAAATACACTAAGCACTATAGATTAAAGCAAGTTCAAACAATCAGAAAAGTATACACACCTCCCTTAATAATGATTAGACAAGTCTAGGTCAAAACACCACTATTTGTAAAAACAGATGTGAGCGCGTAACTTAGATGGCACTCCAATAATTAAGTTAAAGTGAGAGAAAAGGGCAGGTCATGAAAATAAAACAGTTCCCAACATTTTTCTAAGACCACAGCAAGTTAGGGAAGGCAGAGTCTACTGTACAGCCAAAGTTCATAGGCCAGGCCCACTTTAAATGGAGCAAGGCGGAATGTGCCCAAGATCACACAGTTTAAAATGCACTAAAATCTTTGCAAAAATGTTGAAAAGAGGTTGGTTTAATGCGAAAGGTAAAGTTAGAAGGTCTGGGAGCCAACCCAGTTGGAAAGACAAGGATTTAAGGATCACCTTTAGCAAACCGTGGAAAAGGAGGCCAGGTGGAACACAGTACCTTTAAAAGTGAGGAAGCTCCAGCGATGGCAGTTGTTCCTAGCAGCGGGTGCAGTTAGTGGTTTCGACCAGGGGAAGATAAGATCTCGTCGAGGAGGAAACTTGGAGTCGTTGCACTGCCCAGGGAAGAGACCAGCCGCGGAGTTCGTTTGGTTAAAAGGTGCGTTCCTTTTATTCGCGGTCACAGTGGTGAAGCTTGGCTATCCGCCGCCGGGGTGCTTGGCACTGGCGATTCGACTAAGGGACGTCCTGGAAGGCGAATGGCGAACTGGTTGTTCACACCAGCTCAAATGGAGAAGAGTCTTACAGCAGAAGATCTTCTCTTGTCATCAGGAAAGTGGTGAGGTCGTTGCAGCAGGGCTCCACCGGTGGTGTCGTTGCAGATGGCTCAGCTTCTCCCCTCTTCGGATTTCTTAGGTCCTGTGGCGACTTCTGAAATTCCAGTCCCAAAAGCCCTGTTTTTATGCAGAAAAACCCCCATTCAACAGTCCAGCTGTCACTCATACATGCTAAGTGGTTAGCCAGGCGGCTCACTACTGGGCCAATCAGAACAGAGTGCGACTTGGGTTGCTAAAGCAACGCAGTACAGGGTGCCAATTCTCCCACCCACACATCCTGTGGAACCCAGACAGAGTGGCACCAGTTGGAGGGCTTCTGTGGAAAATCCCGCCAAAAAGTGGAACAAAGGGCTCAAACTTGGTTGGAGTTACAGAGACTGACGCAAACACCATTTTGAAAAAGAGCTCTGGCGAAAAGACCCAACCAGTGATTTTATATTAAATAAATAAACCGGCGGTATCTTTAACATTGCACCAAAAAAGTGGTGCGTTTAAAATCAATGGGAAAATTCCATAGGAAATATTCTGATGGAATATTTTGCGTGGTAACCACTGCCACCAGCCAGAAACTCGAGAAGGGGGGACTGGACAGTGCCCCCTTGGAAACAGACCCAGGGGATATCTAATTAACCCCTTCAAGTACTTCCACAATATGATGGTTGTACTGGTTCTGTTCACAATTTTGGACTATTAAAGCCAATGGTGACTTTACATGCCCTGGGAGACAGTAGTCAGTCGCAGGGTATGGAGTCTATGTTTGGGGGGTCACTATGATACCCCTTTGTTACTGCACTGAGGGTGCTGGGTAACGCATACACTAAAACAGATGATACCTTATAGCGTAAAAGACCCCATAGCCCATAAGCACACAATAAGTCGAAGACATACCTCAAATCATGCTTAAGAGAGGGAGGAAAAGAGTCTCACCCTTAACAGGAGAAAAATCAAACCCCAAAAATCCAGCAAAGCTGCTGGGGGACTTACTAGGTTTGGGAAATTAGCCTTATAAGAGAATTCTCCTTAACATTGCCCAGACCAACAAGTGGTCCGCGCAAGGAAAAAAGTAGCAGCAGCATCAGATGAAGTCTCACTCTCTGAGGGAGTCCTCGCACCACTCCAGGGAGTCCCTTGAGAACCCGGTGCCGGTAACATATCCAATCCAATACTCCAAGCGAGAGTAATGGGAGACCCTCCGCCTGAAGATGTTGGACATCTTTGCCAAGGCGCTAGCGGCTCTGGCCTTGACACCTCTGGTGCAGTCGACAGAGCCATCCACTTGGGCTGTGGTACTGCAGGTTCCTGCCGCGCCTGCTGCAACTGGCAGGGTACCCTCTGGGAACCACTCCTGCATGCCTAAGGGCTTGGGCCTGGACCAAACAGACTGAGCTCTCTCTGCGCTGAAAGGCCCCGCCTTTGGGAGACGAGGCTTCCGCGCCAGCCTTGTCTTGGTCGCCGTCGCCCAGCCTCGTTGACACTGCAGCTTTGCAGGAATAATTACCATTCCCTAGGAATGCCTTCATGTCAAAGATGTATGACATCTGTGACGAGGAGAGCGACCAGATCCCCTTTGGACTAGAACCTATGGGTTCTAGGGTGGTGAGGGATTTCCTGGAAGAATTGTTCAGGGAAGGTGAGGAAGTGCTGGGCCAGTGGCCTCAACAAGTCCCCGGAGAGTGACATTTTGCCAGCTCCCACCCCAGGAATTCCTCAAGCTTCCTTCCAGCATTTGATGGCTTAGGTGTTGAGTACTGTGGAGCTATATCTGCTCAGTCCAGTTCCAAGATTCAATACGAATTTTGCGATATTGTGGAAGATGCCCCTAAAAAAAAGACGCTCCTGCCCTTCAATCTGGCAGTGGGGTCCCCTGTATTGGAGGTGTGGGAGAATCCTGCCTCTATTCTGGCAGTGCGCAGTGATCTGCTGAGAACGCACCCACCCGCTCCGTCAGACCCAGCTTTTCTTTCCTCCCATGCTTTGTCTGAAAGCTTGGTGGTTCAAGCCGTAACAGCTAACCTGCAGACTTCTACATTTCTCGATAGGGAGAGTAAGGGGTTTGTTGCATGGGGCAAGATGTTTGCATTGGGCGGGCTTGCACTGTGACCAGTGAATGCCTCTTGCACCTTGGCGAAGTTCTCCTTTAGCCTTTGGACAACGGTGGCCAATGCGGCTGAGTATGTCCCAGAGGGATAGATGGACTGTTTCCTGTCCTTGGTCTGACGGGAAGGAGACGGCAGGCCCATGTCAGGACTAAACATGATGGACTGTGTAAGGGCAGGTATATGGCCACTAGCACAGTGGTCCAGCGCCACTCCTGGCTGAGGACGTCCGGGTTTGCGGCCGATGCTCAGTCCAAGCTGCTGGACATGCCTTTCAACAGCTAGAATCTTTTTGGAGCCAAGTTTGATAGCGCCCTCCAGAAGGTCCAGTCGTCTAAGGCAACTGTTAAGACTTTGTGGCTAGCGGTGCAGTAGCCATTTCCGCACAGCTATTTATGGGCAGGTTTCATTCCCCTTTTCCCACCTTTGCCGTGAGGGGCCTTGGTCAGTCTACCCAGGGAAGGGGGCAAGGCAAGCACTTCCCGAGAGGCAGGGTGCCAAACCTCAGTGATGGGCTTCACCATTAGTCACCAGTGGGAGTCGGGGGGGGGGGGGGGGGGGGGGGGAGGGCGGTTGGAGGCTTTGCTTGTTCAACCCAGAATACGCATGAGGCCATACAGGTCTGTAAGTGACTTCAATCCAGCAATCCAACAAAGTCAATGCCTAGTCTGGGATGCCCAGTGGAAGCCCTTATTTATATATTTTTATGTCAAGTTCTTAAATCTGGATGATGAACCCTTCTATAAAACCCCTCTCTTTGAAGCCCCCTGACCTCACTGAGCCAAGAAGTAGGTTTGTTTTGCAAATTAAAAGGTTTATTGGAAAAATTGAATAATATATATATATCACACTTTTATGAATAAATTAATATTTGATAGCACACTTATGGATATAATAGTGATCAACAATGGGTAATATTACAAGAGCACACTCTCTTTAATCAATGAGGAGTTGGTATAGAAAGGATAAGGTAGCAGAGAATAATTTGTATGGTTTCAAGGAAATGCAAGATGGGAAAGAATGCAGCACAGAAATAAACTCGATATGGTTTCAACAAGAGATAATCTGACCACTTTTTCCCTTGTGACAACTCACTCCCCCCTATGCAATATGAAGAGATGGAAGGGAGAGCACACAGGTTTCAGGAATACAATCAAAATGCAGTTCAATTCCATTTCCCCCCAGCAAGCTTAGAGAGGCCCAGGAATGATTTTAAAACACAGGCCAAATGTTTTTAAATGTGGTTGCAATGGATGGGAAAATATGCTAAGGATATTCAGGATGAGTGATTGATACTTTAGATTGGTACAGGTCAACACTAGCAATGATTCATGAATGATTATCAGATTGAAAACGAATTTCAGCAGTGCAAGCAAGAGACAACTATTTTTAACATGTGGTGAAATTGAGCTAGTTTTCAATTCGCAGCACTTTTTCCGAGTGCGTAGATCGCGATTACGGAAAAACTAAACGGAGTTGGAATGTCGTTTTGGGTTTGTTGGAAAGTTTAGGTTCTTAGCTTTAAAATGACAGTTAAATAATGTCAAGGGTTCAGAAGTGACAGATGATGCTTTTACATATTTGAAATCACAGGATGGACACAAAATTCTAAACGCAGTTCTGGACAGGTTGAAATGGTTTGAATAAGATTATTTAAATTAAGAGATTGGGTCTGTACAGTTCTAGGCTGGATACTCGCTCCTAGTTTTGGACTGGAATGGGCCTTGGACTGCACTCTCGCCACCGGACGGTCTCTGGCACTGGTTCTGCTCACAGCGTGGCCTCTGGTCTGCTATCGGCACTGCACAGGTCTGGTCGGCCTCTTGAACCGGATCTGACGGGTTCTGAATACAGCTCTGCTTTCTCTGGATCTCGGTTCTGGCACAGGGTTCTGGGCTAGAAGCGAACAGCACGGCAAGGCTGTTGAATAGTTTGGTTAGGTTGCTGGATTCTGAGGCCTGCTGAGAAGGATTCAGCTGGTGGATTAGGCCTCTTTTCTCCAAGGTTCTAGAGTTTGGGTTCTAGAGTTTGGTTCTGGAGTCTGGATATGTCTGGATCTGAGGTCTTGAGTCTCTGTCTGGATATTGTCTGGGTTTGAAGTCGTCCGGCAGGGTGCTGCGCAAGAAATCAATTGAAGAGTGGAAAATGAATGTCCCTATCTGGGTCTCAGTGGTTCTTTTTATGTGTTTTCAAAGGGGGTGTGGAGGCTGACTTTCCATTCCATGCCCAACCCTCTGAGGATCCTGGTAAGTTAGAGGATTCTCTGTGACCTTACTGGAGAATGGAGTAATGAGTCATCCTATGTCATCAGGTGTCATGTTTATGGCTGAAGGAAAGAACACTCCTCTTAGCTTTTTTTTTTAACATATTTATTTTAGTTAGCACACACGAAAACAAAGTATCACATCAATTCAGCACTTCTTTACAACTTTGACTAATGAACGTGCATCCCCATGTACCAACCCCCATACTTTGTTACTGGCTGTCCCCCGAGGCCTGCTCCCTCGCCAATTGAGTCCGAACCCCGGCTCTCCAGCCCTCAGAATCACGTACATCATTAGGTCCTTTTCATGAATCTCTGAGCTTCCGCCCCACACCCCCTTAGTTCTGGCTACCTTCCAGGACCTGCTCATCCACCAATGGAGTCTGGTTTCAGTCTGCTGCCTACTGGGCATTCAACACCAAACGTGGTTTGTGTGTCAGGGCTGGAAAGCGTTGGTCATAGTCTATCACCGGAGACCACATGTTTGTGAAGCGGTGGAGGCGGCTTCTGCATGCCGCCATGTTTTTCTCGGTGATGAAGATGTCCCAGAGCTTCAACCACCACAGCACCATTAGGGGGCCCTCTGGGGATTTCCATGTCCTGGCTATTGTGATTTTCGCGGCCAGGAGAAGTTGTGTGATGAGGGCTGCTAGCGGGCCCGATCTTGGAAAGATGCCCGGGATCGGGGTCCCTAGTAGGAGTGGCTCCGGCTCCAGTGGCAGTGTGATCTGGGTAATGTCTGTAATGGTGGCAATGCACTGGGTCCAGAAGTCCATCTCAAGAGAAATGTATGCGCACATTCCCTATTGGTGATGCAGAAAGAGGACGAGTGCATGCGTGACCAAATGTCAGTCCAATCTTGATCCTGGATCGGGTGTCCCAGGTCTCTTTCCCACTGCGACATATGTTGTTTTAAGTGCCAATGGATTTACCTGGAACATACGGTACAACGTTGAAATATGTCCTCGGGCTGGGGGGGTCAGCCGCAGTTAGTTCCAGCGCATCAAGCTCCTGTGTGGCCGCCAACCGAGTCTGGGGATGTGAGCACCAGTGCCTGATTTGGATATACGAGAACCTGTCAGACTCCGAGAGATTAAAGACTCTTTTGCATTGGATGAACGTCAGCAGCTGGGTACCTTCGGATAGCTGACTCAAGGAGCTAAGGCCTCCAGCGATCCAGTTTCTAAAGTTCGAGGGGGAGAACCCGGGTGAAAAGGCCGGGTTGTGGAACACTGGGGCTGACGGGCTCAGGTCCCTCTGGATGCCTCTGGATTTGCATGCCCAATCCCATGCCTTTAATGTCCGCTTAGTCGATGATAGGATGGACGGCCACGTCCTCCGCAGAGAGGCAGGAAGGTGTAGGAGAAAGCGCAGGGGGAGAGGTAATCGGGATTGTTCTATGTCCATCCATTTGGGGCGCCCTGAAGCAATGGTCCAGGCCCAAGTGTGAGCTATTTGTGCTGCCATCTGATACCGTTGGAGGTCAGGGACCCCGAGGCCTCCCTGGATTGGGGCACGTAGCATGGTATTCCGTAGGATGCGGGCTTTCTTCCCCTTCCATATAAATCGGAATATCTTCCTCTGAAGTCGCTGTAGCGTGGGACAAGGGACTATAATGGGGAGGGCCCAGCAGCCATAAAGAAAATGTGGTAGTAAGTTCATCTTACAGGCCGTAATGCGACCTATTAGCGAGATTTCCTGCTTGAGCCAACTGTCCAGGCCTTTTTCTAAGGCTTTAAGTAGAATCGGGAAGTTTGTCCGTTAGGTGTCTGCAGGAGAAGCGGGGATCTGCACCCCGAGGTAGGGAATAGACTTTTCGCTTAGTGGGATCGCACACTGAGATCTGAAGGACTCCTTATGTCTCTGGTCTAAGCCTATCCCCAAGGCTGAAGATTTCGCAAAATTGATGGCAAATCCAGAGACCTTTCCGAATCTATTGATTTCCGCCAGGGAGGCCCTCAGGGACCGGGAAGTGTCTGTTATGGTCAGCATCACGTCATCGGCGTAGAGCGCGATCTTATACTGGGTAGGGCCCACTTGAAGGCCTTTGATTCTGGCACTGAGGCGAATCCGCTGGGCCAAGGGTTCCATAACCATGGCAAAGAGGAGGGGGGAGAGGGGACACCCCTGTCTGGTACCGCATATTAGGGAGATCGGGCCAGTCAGTAGGCCATTCACTCAGAGGAGCGTCGTCGGGGTTTCATAATTCGCTAAAACAAGCTTCGAGAAGGATGGCCCAACGTGGAACGCTTCCAAGGTAAGACGAAGGAACAACCAATCTACCTTGTCGAAGGCCTTGGTCGCGTCCAGGGCTAGCAGGGCGAGTTTCCGAGAGTCACGCTTAGCAATCTCGATCAGGTTGAGCACCCTGCAAGTGTTGTCCGTGGTGGCTCTGTGTAGGATGAATCCTGTTTGGTCTGGATCTATAACGTCCGGGAGTATCTTCGCTAGACGGTTTGCCAGGACCTTTGAATAAATGTTCGCGTCTAGATTTACCAAGGAGATGGGTCGATATGCCGCGATGTCTCTGGGATTCTTTCCTGGTTTCAGCGCTACGACTGTGATCGACTCTTTCATCGACTGGGTTATCGATCCTGAGGTGGCGAAGGAGTTGAAGAGAGTCGTCATGGGAGCCAGCAGCTGGGGTCGGAAGAGTTTGAAGAATCGTGGCGAGAACCCTTCCCTTTGCTTTTACTTAGAAATCAATTTTTCATAACCAAACATGCTTCCCAGATACACAAGTTGTTGAGAATACATGTACACATCACAGATTAATTAAGACGGGTCTCTGTTCAACCCTGATCTTTCTAAGAGCTTGGGTTCAGAAATGACAAATTATTTTCGATTTTGGTAGGTTTCGCATTATTGGTTTTGCGCCAAATTTTACCCAGACATATACACACACCCCCTCTGAGCATATTTGTAAGTTGTTATGTTTCTAGCACAAATACTGCAGCTACAATAGTAATAATTACGGGGTTTGGTCTCAGAACATCGTACAGATTTCAGCTTAGTCTCAAACTGTGAGGGCATTCGTCATATTAAGAATCCCAAAGTTGTACATTTCTGTCAGCTTGATACAATATTTAGAAGTATTTTCCTTAAACATATATTTGATGCAATATTAAATCCACAACCCAGTCTGGTCCGCCTCTAGAAGCTTGGTGAGTCAGATGGTCACATGTCTTGATTCTCCCAGAGCAGTGTTTACAGTTACACCTCAAATCAGCATATTCTATTCATCCCAAAGCCCCCATTGTTCCTTCCTCAGAGCTGCAGAGAAAATCTCCTCCTCTCATGATTTACATGCCAATGCGATATCCTGTGCTGTTGGTGGTAAGACCAGGTGTGAAGGCTTCCCAGGGACAGAAGGCCTCTTGAACTTTTAATTAAATCAGACTGCCTTCTAATCAATTTCAACAGAGTTCCTTGTGAAAAAAAGATAACATTATAAACTGAAAATAAGCAACATATCTTTAATCGTCTTTTTCCACATTAAATCAATGTGTGGCACTCTATATGGCATTTTGATAGACTTCTCTGTTTTGGCATATTTATCTTCTGAAATACAGGTCTTCTGTCAGAATTTAAATCGCCAGCACCTGTCGGTGGCGAGCAACGGTACTGCACCCATTTTTGACAGCTGTCTGTCTTAAAAGGGGATTTAGCTTGATAGCATAGGATTCCTGCTAACATTGTACTGATATGGATTCTTGCAGTAAAGTAATGTGGAACACCCAACATGAAGTTGGATCTTTTAGGTGATTTGTGAGCCAGGATTTTAGCAAATTTTTACACCAAATAAAACAGATTTTTGAACAGCTCTATATTCCTTTGCACTGATTTTGCTCTGTGTGCAGCCAAAGGATGGGGTCTGGCAATGGTCTCCTGTATTAACACGGACAGAGGCAAAAGTGGATGGTGGCCTATCTGTCAGGATTTCACTGCGCACTTTCTGGTGATTTCTGGCCAGCAGCATGTTTTCCAGCGGCCATTATGATGTTTCTGCTGCCATTAAGGCACAGTTCTGTTGTAGGGCTTGGATGCGTGGGTGAAAATATCCCACAGGTCATCCAGGGGTAGTGCCTCCTAATCTTTGAGCACCCCCGTATCATGGCCCTCTGGCCACCCCTTTGTTTCCGAACCCCATCGTCCTGAAGGAGCTCTGTCGGCTTCTGTCGAAAAGCACAATAAAGCTAGTTCTGTGCTCAGAACGAAGAACGGGTTGATACTCTGCCTATTGCCTGGTGCAGAAGATCTGCGGCTGCTGAACGTGTTCCTATGCATGAACAAGTGCTAGATGCTTATTCCAGCCAAGATTCTGCAAGCCCTCGATCTGCAGGACTGGATGGTTTACCTGGACCTTTAGGGTGCATGCATACTTCCATGTGGCGATTCATTAAAAGCACAAGAAGTACCTAAGGCTCATGGTGGATCAATGCCATTACCAGTTCAAGGTCCTGCCATTCTGTCTTTCCTCGGGCCCCCAGGGGTTTCACCAAGCTGCTGGCAGTGGTAGTGACTCCCCTCGGGGGTGGGGGGGGCCTTCATGTCTTTGCCTGGATGACTGACTCATCCATGCACACACCCCAGATCTAGTGTCAGAGAATGTACTTTACACATGCAGTCTATTCCACATCTTGGACATTTCCCAGAACTTCAAAAAGTCTCGGATTTCCCTGTCCCAGTGTCTTTGGTTCATCAGGACAGTTTTAGACACTCATCTGGGCAGTGTTTTTCTGCCTAAGGACCGAGTTGAAAACATCCTTTGGATCGTCAATGTCCTCCAAGTCCAGACCTCTGCTTTCCTGCACCTTCGGGGCCTCATGGCCTCCTGCATCCTAGTGGTACTGGAGGCAAGGCTTATATGAGATCGGTTCAGTGGCTTCTCTGTTGCCAATTGTCACAGTTTCAGTCCACATTTTGGACCTTTTACAGGTCTCAATCAGGTGGTTTAGAATCTCGCGTGGTGGGCCGTACGAAACAACTTTCTGAGAGGCGTGTTGTTTCGTTAACCTTGGCCGCAGGTGACAGTCGTCACCAACACATTTCTGACTGGTTAAGGCGCTCGCCTGTCAGACTTAACAGTGAGCAGACTGGTCTCCCGCAGTGTCTCTGGAACACATCGGCGTGCTCAAGCTGAGGGCAATCAGGCTGACCTGCGCCCGGTAACCTAAGGGTCTGGTGCGCAATATAAATAAATAAACAAAACAAACAAACAAATAAACCTGCTGCTCCTTTCAGAAACCTGGTGCTTTGGTACTGGAGGCTGGTACCACATATCGCCTTGAGCTGCTGCTTCATCCCATGTTTAGAAAGAGACGCTGAAGGAGACTAAAAGGCGTACCAAAATGTAATTTTGGATATGCAGTATGGGTCCTGGCTCTGCCCAGAAAATGAAGCATAATGAGAAGAAGCGTAAAGGCAAGAAGGTAGCACTCGTTACTTGGGTGCCTTTACAGCTCTATTCAGTTAAAACCTGGTATTCACCCTATTTCTAGAAGATTCAAATAGATACCTTCTCATAGATTTCTAATCTTCGAAAAAAGTTCCAAACAGTGACTGCATCAGAAAATCGTTCAACAGACACCAGGGGGCATGAGGTGCAACACTATGCCAACAAGGTCCCAAGTACTTTCTTTGTTCTTGTCCCACAGGTGTGGTTTTGTGAACTGTCACTTTCACTGAATCTGTTTGATCAGCCCAGAGGCTTTTGGCAGTGGGGGCTTACATCTGGCACGGAACGCAAGCGGCAGATGTCTGGCTTGCATTCATGCAGCCTATGTCTTTGCTGCCTTGGTGTCGGTCAAGTGAACAGGGGTGAGATTAGAATAATATTCACCAGGCTTTGTGATGATATATCAAGTAGTGTCTCCCTTGTGCCTTGTACCTGGATTATCACTGGAGTCCACAATTGCAGTCTATATATTCTTTTGGTTGTGTGTAGTGTGGCGAGGAAAATCTACACCCAAAAAAGCCTGTAAAGGCAACACCACACAGAGGGCAGGAGAAGACTCCCCGCACCAATTAACTTGGCACCTCTCTAACTATGTTATGCAGGCACTGTGCAAAGACTGTAGGGGGGAGAGAGCATCTGAATGCAAGAGAAATGTTTGCTGGGGATCATAGTGATTTGCATACTCTTAGTCCTTAGTTCTCGCTACCGTCCCCTCATGCACATGCCAGATCCCCACATTAGTGTCCTGTATAACCTCTGAACTGGAAGTTGGTCCCGCTATTGTATGGGGAAAGGAAATACTGTTGTGCGGAAGGTTGTTCGAAGTTGTGCTGCAATTTGCAGCCTTTCCTATGTAAAGGAAGGTTTCTGGCCTGGACTGCTGCTGCAGCAGTTTTCACATTTTGTGATGGAGTGTTAAAAAACAAATAGTTACTGAATCGCAAAAAGGCAGTATTTCATATTGATCAAATGTGTCTTTAAATAAGTAGAAATATTTGTGTTAAAGGTTTGTGTAACATCCACATTAGGTAATTCATTTCTCATGATAAAATGTGCTTTGGTGACTGTTATTTAAAATGTTAACATAACCATGTGAGTGTTTTTCTCGTCCACACAACATGTAATTAGTAATGATCACTTTTCAATGGATTCCTTCCTCCCACATACCTCCAAGATAAGGAAGCTGTGGGAGGTAGGACTCATCCATGAGAACTACCAGAGGTAAGTCATTTGTTTTTCTTCTGAGCTAATGTTCCCTCACATGTCTTGATTTATCGCATGCAATTCAGTGAAATGAGAAGTTGCTTTTCTTGAATATGGAACAAGAAGGAATATTTCCTTTTGTTAGGGGTGAAACATGTTGCTTGCCCGTTAAGTTCTAATAATCTGTTTTACTTTTTTATTGCTCAGGTTCTGGGAATAAAAGTAGAAACCAAGGTACAGTTTGAGGAAACCAGAAGCTACTGGTATATCTAAACTGCATTCACTTTCCCCCTTTCTCTATCCCTGCTTCTAAAATCAAATAATCCTTCTAAAGGGGCTTGCGAGGGGCACTCAAGTTCCATTTGCTTCAGCCTGGCAACTTCTGTCTGAGTCTATTGTGTGCAAAGCTTACTAGAGCAGTACTTTGGCGTTTGAAACCAATGGCTAGCCATGGTTTCCTGCTTTCAGACAAGAACTTACATTAGTTCTGTATGGATATTATTCTGAAGGGTGTTTGTAAGCCCTATCATGGGGGGTATCTAATTTTACCAAGGCATTTCCTATGCACCACCAGAGGAAATAAGGCAGACACTCATGCCGGAGCATCTGAGTATTGAAGTGATTGGGAAACCAAAGCACCATGGAGTGAATAATAACTAGTCTTCCTGGAATAGTAAAGTTGAAATGTGCCCTTTAAACAAACAAATAAAAAAGCTGAAGAAAGTTGAACTCCTAGATCAGATGGTCTCCATTTTGGATTTGTCTGCTGTATTGGAACAGTGGCGAAGTTCAATCTCATCTCATCTCAGTATCTTGTGAGATTCATTCTTGAATATCATAAGATGTCTTTATCTCGTCATTACCCACAGTTAGGTTTATGATTGCTTCATGGTGATGAAATATAAATAGATTACTACTATTTTAACATTGTTTATCTGGGGATATTTTTTATTAAATGCTACTGCTATTATGTCTTTAACTCTACATTTAGATTTTCATTTATAGTTTTAGGTGAATGGACAATCCGCTTACTTTTTGTTGCAGTTTACCTTTCCCAGACTGCTTTAGTGGGCATTCTAGGTCACACATTTTAAGAAAGGTATGAACATGGCCACAAGCATTTTAGGGAATCCTACCCGACACACATATGATCTTCTGTTGGAGAATAAATACATGGGTCATCTTGGGAAATGGACAAATCAAGTCAGACTCTGGGGCCATCAGTAATGGATTCTGCATACTTTCTAGGCTTGCATCTTTTCATGGGGTTTAAGCTTCCTAATGTAACCAGACAGCACTTTAAAAGGCATCTAGAGGCGAAGGTGCTTTAGTGTTGCCGATTGGTGGTGGAAGAGAACTTGATGATTCAATCTCTAGCTTTACTAACTAGTTTTCAATTTCCGCCTTCTAACTATGATTACATTTTGATGGCTTCTTTGAGTTGTTGTGTGTACTGCTCATGCCTTCCACAGCTGATTTTACCACTGAAGAAACTACTGAAACGCATATCCCTACACCTGTTTGTCGCTAGTCCACGTAGAATGGATACCAACAGTTTGCATGCATGCATATGTTTAGGGCATCTCTTAAGTGCTGTTCTGAGACCTATTGTATATATTAGAATTTTTTGTTAAAGTATATGCGTGTTAATTAGCCTAAAATCGACAATAAAAGAAAATCACACATGCATTCAATTTGTTTGATTGTTGGTGGCACCTTTACTCTACTACAACCATTGATTGCATGATGTTAGTACGATATACATTTCCACTATCAAAGCCTCGCCAAGGATATGATGGAACTGACGGTAAAATGTAGAAGCAGTATTTACTTTGATTTATCTGTTTGAGGAAAGAGATTTATTTTGCTTATGTCTTTTCAGTTTTTGAAATTGCTGCAAGTTATTATGGTTAGTTTGAAATCAACAGCTACCAAGAGCTACTTTAGACTCCCAGGACAACTGGTGTCTTACAAACATGGGTTTGAAAATGTTAATAAAGAACAATTGCTATACATCTAGTACACATTAAACATAATGGATCATACATAATGGGCAAAAAAGGTAGTGTGTGCATTTAAAGTGTAGGTTAGATTTGCAGTGCACTGTGTACTTGCTCCTGGCTCCCCAGAGGTAGCTCCTGCCGATTGGGTGATGCCGACATCCAGGAACTCGTTTTAGCTCCTACTCATCGAATCTTAAATTTGAACCCTGCCTTTTTATTATTCTGACCCCAATGTAGTAGCATACATTAAGAAAAGCATCTCCAACTAATTACAGTATTATGGTGAACCAGATCATTTGTAGACCCCTACCCATTTTGGAATTAATGAATCTTTTATTAGGTGCTTAACACCGGAGACCAGTCTCTAAGCGCAAGACCGGGATTCAAACCTGTGTTGCTCTGCATGGTCTTGCTTTCAAGACAAATGCATTGTCCCTGAGCTATCTTTCTGGCCCTTGTGGGATGCCCTCACATCTACTGTTACAGGTACAATCCTAAACTTCTACATGCAGCAATAAGCAAAAACAAGCTGATTAGGTAGCTGGAAAGTGGCCTTTAGGAATTGGAGTTGAAGTATGCAGGAGTTCCTCAGAGGATAAGTTGGCAGCACTTAAGAAGTTAGACACAAGTTGAACTTCCCCTTAACCCAAAAAGCTAAGCGAGGGGGCCCCTTTTACGAGATCAGCATTTTGGTCTACAGATTTAAGAGCAATGTGGAGAAAATATTACGCTTTATTGTTAATGACACTGTCTTTGCAGAATGCACTGTCCACCCTGCCTTTCTAAAGTTTTATGGTGACCTGTATTTTAAAGGTACAGAACCTGATTAGGATTTTCTTATACGTATATTGTCATATGCCCCATTAAATCTAAAAGATTGTCAATACTAGAGTGTGACATTCTGGTAGACGAGTTGAGAGCTGCCATCTTTATGATGTGAAAATAAATGCCCTTTGTTGGACTGTATTGCAGTTGCACATTACAAGCTATTCAGCCATATTTTGCATCCTGTTATGTGCTAAATGTCATAGGATTTGCCTAAGGTGCCCACACCCACTTTCCATTTCTAGAACTGATCTTAATCCTGAAACCCAACCAACCTTACGCTAGCTGTTCTGATTTCTGACAGGCTACCTCTACCGGTATGAATCCAATTGGAAGCAGCCTCCTTTGTATGTAAGCAGTGCATACTGGCTCACTCTTGGATATGGCGGGTACACAGAAAATCCCTGATAGCTATATCATGATGCTGAGTCAGTAGGCATAAGCACAGGCTTCAAAACTCCCAAATCCTACAATAATGAAGTTCACTCGTTGCTGAGCAGGCAGTGCCCTGATCCTAGGTAAAATGCTTAATCTTATTTGGTTTGTTGTGTCCAACTCCCCTTTTCTGGAAGCGAGTCAAGACTTGTGTAACTATTATACACATGAACAGTACAGCAATTGTGAGTTCCCTGGTGTGCCTGCTGAAGACTCAGCACACTAATAGACACAACAAAAGACCAGATAGTTGGAAGACGTGGTATACAAAGCTTATACCTTAATTCAACATGATGGACTTACTTTTTTAGACAGTGTGTTTTTGTTTTACTGAAGTTGCGTTCCTTATTTTATACATATTTATTTTCCTAAAATGTGTTTTCCATTGGCACTTTATATTTTAGCATTTCGAATGAATACATTCCACGCACATATTACTCTTCTTCCGAATATCCATCAGATGTAGTCTTGATTGAATATTTTCAGTTGCCTACCTAGGGACGCCATGTGGCTCTTAAGTAATAATGGATTCGTTCCTCCAACAGATTCCTTATCTATGATATTTTTGCAGCGCAGCTGTTCTTCCGGAATGCCTTAAGCCTCTACGTGCCTGTTAGGCAGAATTATATTCAGTACCCTTTGGGAACACCACACACAATTAAGACTACAAGTGACAGTACAAATTCACCTTTGGTACAAGCCTGTACTACACAGTTGGAGTGGTAGCAGTGGCTGAGCAGCCAGACGTATCTCAAGAGTAAGTGAGCAGTATCAGATAGTTACAAAGGACAGCAATTACTATGATTCAGGCAAATACTGACTCAAGGTTTTCAAGCAAAAGAATATATATTTCTCCAGCATTGGATCTTTCATGGATTCACATGCTTAGAATATTCCCTGTCGTCAGGCTGGGAATCCTCTGTAGGTTATATAGACCTTTTCCATGGGAAAAATTCTGACACTTTTGTGTCCTATCTACGTCGTTTTGGGCCGCGCACGCCGGCGCCACTAGGACCTAGGGGTATATATAGCTCCGCCCTCGCGGCTCCCTCAGATTTCAACCGTCTTCCAAAGTGGCGGGATTACCTCGCGTATCTGCTATTTGGTTAGGTTGTTCTTTCTACTTCTGCGACTGTTTGTTCTTCTTAAGAGAATGTCTGGAAAGGCGTTGTTTCGTCCGTGTGCTACGTGCGGCCTTAAGGTGTACGAAGGGGATGGTCATATGGACTGCATTTACTGCCTTCATCCTCACCACACGGCGGACACTTGTGAAATCTGTCAGGGTTTCTCCCAAAAACCCTCAAAGATCGAAAAAGACGCCTGGTCGATTGGCTCAATGACGGAGCGGGTGCCTACCCGGCATCGGAGGTGGGCTCCATGGCCTCAAAAAGTAAGTCGGAACCCCCGACGAAGAAGGCACGTGCTGCCGAAAAACGAACCTCGGAGTCGGCCGAAAAACGACCCTCGGAGAAACATTCGGAGAAACATTCGAAAGGCCTCCTCCTCTTCACACAAGGCGTCGTCTTCTTCCTCCTCATCTAAAAAGGAGAGAAAAGAACCATCTAAATCCTCCTCAGGAGACCGTCATAAGTCTACCTTGAGTCGAGAGGCCGTGGCCAGCAAGTAGGCCCCAAAAGCAGCGGGAACACCTCAAGGCCCTGCGCCACTGGCTTCGCTGACGACCCGCTCGTCGACGCCGGCGTCATAGGCGGCTCCTCCCACATGTCAGACTGCGGCGGTAGGAAACCTATCGTCGACGGTGGTCCCGTCGATGGGATGGCAACCGGAGGTTTTCGATCCTGTCCCGCCGGAGGCCCTGCTTCAACCAGAGGCGACTTTCTCCATCTCGTCGGCTGACGAGGAACGCGACACAGTCACACACCCAATCGATCTGGGTCTGCAGCCGACCAGCGCGATGTCGCTCTTGGGTGTGGGTTCCATCCCTACTACCTCGTCATTACTGAACCCCCAGGCGGTTCTGTCCTTGGAGGTGCTAAATAAGCTACAAAAACTATTACAGCGTTTGGACACACAAATACCCCAGCCTGGGGCCCCGACACGGAGACACTCTACGCCATTCGTCGACGAGCCGGGCCCGGCTCCTCGCTCGGCGACCAGGATTACGGCCGCTTCCCACGCGCCGGAAGATTGCCCTACCCTGCAAGAAGAAGGAGAACTACAGGACTCTGACCGTTAGGGATCAGGTTCAGACATCTCACTATCCCCCTCAAGGGACCCAACTTGGGACTCTGAAGCGGAGATGGAAGCTCCGAGAAGCCCGGCACAGCCATCGCCACCTGACGACGTGGGTGCATTCCATGCCATGATGCGTAAGGCGTTTTCGGAGTTTGGCCTAGTCCCTGAAGAGGAGAAAAAGGATTGTTTTCTTTTTGATCATATGGGCAAGAGAAGGAAATCCATATTCGCCATTCCGATTTTGGATCATGTCTGGCAAGCGGGCCTGAAGACCACGCGGCACCCGTTCTCTGAACCGGCAGTGAAAGGTCGTTTGGAGAAGAAGTTCAAGGCTCTGGAATCGACTCTCAAGTGCCTGACGTCTCAACCTTTGCCGGAGTCGGTGGTATCGGCGGCGAGAAAGGCCAGGTCTCAACATAAATGCACGACCCCTCCAGACAACGAGGCCAGGAGTCAGGACGCTTTCGGCAAGAAGGTGCTGTCCGTCGGCGCGACTACAGTTAAAGCAGCCAACTCCTTGGCGATTATGTCTAGGTATGACAGGGAAATGTGGCACCGACTGGCTCCTATCTTGGAGCATTTGCCCGAGGAACATAGAAAGTCTGCAATGTTGTTAGTGCGTGAAGGAGAGGAGGCCTCCAACCATGCTATAAACATTGCCGTCGACCTAGCCGAGTCCGGTTTTAAGCAGATCAATAATGGCGTAGTTCTACGTAGACAAGCCTGGCTCAAGTGCACTACGTTCAGACCAGAGGTGCAATATAAAGTCTTGGATATGCCGTGTGAAGGGGAGCAACTGTTCGGTGAAAAAGTGGATGAGGCCTTGAAGGGCATGAAAGAGGATACTGACACGGCACCGTCACTCGGAGCCCTCCAGAGTGGTAGGAATTTTCGTTCCTTTCATCCTTTCAGAGGGGCCTCTGGTAACTCCCGGTTTGGGTCATCTAGAGACAGAGGTTTGAGCAGATCCTCCTACTCGTCCCAAGGCTACAGGCGTGCGGCCCAATCTTCTCGTAGATGCAGAGATTACCAAACCTCCCGACGGCGGGGTGCCTACCCTTCGTCGATGAAAGATAAACAATCCAAGAGCCAACAATGACATGCTTCAGGGCATCCTGGGGAGCCGAGTGTCTCGTCGCATCGACGAGTGGGAGCGCATAACAACAGACCGATGGGTTTTGGACACGATTCATCTGGGACATTTTCTACAGTTCAAGGGCAAGCCACCACACATTCCACCGGTGTTCTCGGCCCAGCCCCACCTTCAAATACTACTACAGGAGGTGGCGCTTATGCTGCAGAAAGGGGCTATAGAACTGGTCCCGGTGGCAGAAAAAGGACAGGGAGTGTACTCCCGGTACTTTGTCGTCAAGAAACCAAATGGAAAATGGCGTCCCATTCTGGATCTACGAGCGCTCAACAAACTGCTCAAGAATTTAAAATTCGAAATGTTGACGCTTCAGGAGGTGATCCGATCGATACAACCCAGAGATTATTTGTCGTCGCTAGACCTTCAGGACACATACTTCCATATCCCGATGCGTCGACGGCAGAAAAGATTTCTGCGGTTCGTCGTCGGACGAACCCAATATCAGTTCAAGGTCCTCCCGTTTGGCCTAAAATCGTCCCCCAGGACGCTCACCAAATGTCTGGCTCCAATAGCAGCCTGGTTAAGAAGGGAAGGTCACCACGTGTACCCTTATTTGGACGATTGGCTAGTGAGGGGACTGTCTCCAGAAAGGGAACAAGAAAGCCTGGATGCCACCCTGTCCCTCCTGCAACGTTTGGGCTTCGCAGTGAACTTCGACTAGTCCTCATTAAAGCCTTCAAGGACCTTGGTCTTTTTGGGGGCAGAGTTCCACACACAGTCGGGACTGGTGAAGCCATCCCTCGAAAGGATTCACAGACTGCAACAAAAGGCATTGGAATGGGAGATCGACACCAGAGTGTCAGTACGAAGGTACATGTCCCTGCTGGGGACCATGTCGTCCTGCATACCCTTGATAGACAACTGTCGCCTCTTCATGAGGCCTCTTCAGGAATTCTTGGCGGATTGATGGGCACAGAGTCGAGGACGCTGGTCGGACAAGTTGACCATCAACGGCCAGCTCGTGCAGGCGCTTCAATGGTGGAGAATCTCCATACACCTAACTAAGGGAATGCCCTTACTGGAGCCTGCGTTCCAGAAGACAGTGGTCACGGATGCTTCTCTAACTGGGTGGGGAGCTCATCTGGACTCCTTACAGGTTCAGGGTCGTTGGTCATCGGAAGAGTCCTCCCTCCACATCAACCTGCTAGAGTTGAGGGCGGTGCGTTGTGCCCTAAAATCCTTTCTGCCACAGATAAAGGGCTCAGTGGTGAGAATCATGACAGACAACACGACAACCATGTTTTATCTACGGAAGCAGGGCGGAACTCGCTCCAGGAGCCTGTCGACGGAAGCCCAGGAGATCTGGCATTGGGCCCTACAACACGACATACATCTGTTGGCGTTCCACTTACCAGGAGTGAAAAATGTGCAAGCAGACGCTCTCAGCAGAGAGATGAATTGTCTACACGAATGGGAACTGAACGATCCGCAACTGCACCGTGTCTTCGCGGAATGGGGTCATCCGGCCCTCGATCTCTTTGCGACGAGAGACAACAAGAAATTCTCCCAATACGCGAGCAGGTGGCCACAACAAGACTCGCTAGGGGACGCGTTCTCCTTCCCGTGGACGGGCAAGTTTCTGTATGCCTTCCCCCCATTCCCTCTCATCCGTTGGACTCTGCAATGGATCCACAGATATCCTTGTCGGGTGATCCTGGTGGCCCCGTATTGGGCCAGACAAGTGTGGTTCTCCGATCTACTTCACCTCTCAGCGGCAGAATGAGGTTCCAGAAGATCCCCAACCTTCTGTCTCAGGAGAAAGGGACCGTTTGGCATCACGATCCGGACAACCTCAGTCTGACGGCCTGCCTCCTGATTTCACCGAGTTTGGCGCGTTAGCGATTCCAGCGGATTGCTGTCGTATTTTGCAAGCCGCAAGGGCACCTTCTACGAACACTTCATACACATACAAATGGAAAAGGTTCTGCATATGGTGCGCACCTCAACCAGGTCTGGTCCCGCGGGCGATTACACTGGAACAACTCCTACCATACTTGTTGCTCCTGGCAAATAACGGGTTATCTGTCTCATCCATAAAGGTGCATCTAGCTGCCATCTCGAGATTTACTCGGAAGAGACATTCCACTCCACTGTTCAGTGACCGCCTAGTTAAACACTTCCTTAAAGGGTTGTTTCGAACCTTTCCTCCCAAGAAGTTTCCTCCGATCTGGAGTCTGAACCTGGTCCTGGCAGCCCTGATGAACCCCCCTTTTGAACCAATGTCATCGACATCATTAAAATGTTTGTCCGTGAAATTGGCTTTCCTGGTGGCCATTACTTCTGCTCGTCACCTGTCGTAAATACAAGCTCTAGTGATCGACCCTCCGTATTTGAGGTTTTTCAGTAATAAAGTCGTGCTGGCCACTAACCCGCATTTCATACCTAAAGTACCTTCCATGTTCCATAAACACGCTACTATAGTGTTGCCTACATTCTTTCCAACACCGTCTTCAGTGGCAGAGAAGACTCTCCATACATTGGACGTGAAAAGAGCTTTGAAATTTTATCTCCAACGCACTCAAAGCTTCAGAGACACGAGACAACTCTTCGTAGCTTATGGTCCTGCGGCTAGGGGTAAAGCGATTTCAAAACAATGACTATCCAGATGGGTCTCTTCGGCCATTTCCTATTGTCATTCCAAGGCCGGAAAGCATCCAAGGGCCCATTCGACAAGATCTACATCGTCGTTGACGGCTTTGTGGTCCGGAATTCCGCTGGGGGATATCTGCCAGGCGGCTTCCTGGTTGGTACCACATACGTTTACCCGACATTACTGTCTCGCACAGCAACATGCTGAAGATACACTGATTGGACGGGCAGTTCTACGTCACCTGTTCCAATAAGGTAAGCCCCAAGTGGGGTTGCATCCTCCGGCAACTATGCTTTAAAGTGTCGTGTCTTTTTCTGTGAACATGCTATAATGTAATGCGTTGCCATATTAAGTGGGCACTGTGCTTGTTGTGATGTTGGTTTGCATACACGCCTCCAATGTTGGGGGATACTGCTATACAATCTATTCTAAGCATGTGAATCCATGAAAGATCCAATGCTGGAGAAGGGAATAGTTTCTTACCTGTAACTCCATTTCACCAGCATTGGTATCTTTCATGGATTCACATGCGCCCTCCGGCCTCCCCTGAGCATGCAAACCAGAGACCCCCTGAAATCTGAGGGAGCTGCGGGGGCAGAGCTATATATACCCCTACGTCCTAGTGGCGCCGGCGTGTGTGGCCCAAAAAGACGTAGATAGGACACAAAAGTGTCGGAATTTTTCCTATGGAAAAGGTCTATATAACTTTCCGAGGATTCCCAGCCTGACGGGGAATATTCTAAGCATGTGAATTCATGAAAGATACCAATGCTGGAGAAATGGAGTTACAGGTAAGAAACTATTCCCTTATTTCACTCTTCAGTTCTATAACAGTTCACTCTTCCAAGCAGTTTAAAAATCACACTCTTAATACACCACACCACTTCCCTTAAATTCCAGACAAGTTAAGCTCACAGAATGAAGTGGGAGCAAAATGGCACTCCAGCAATTTAAAAGGGAGGGAAAGACAGAAGTTAACAGAAATTGAATCACACCAACAGGTAAGTACTCTGGGCAATTGAACAAGAGAAACTACAATGATAAAATCAGATAGAAAAGGCTTAGGGCCAAAGTCAATGGTTCAAACCTCTTTTGCTCAAGATAATACAGTTCAGTGTAGTTTGCAGTAAAGTTTGTGCCACGGATTCCGGACGAGGTTGGTTGGTAGAAAAGTTAGCTCAAAGAGAAGGACAAGCCCTTGGAGAAAGATTTCAAACACTTTCACTGCGGCTGAACAAAACGAACAACTGGATTTGCACAATACCTTAAAACAGAGTGGAATCTGTAGCTGAGGCAGAAGTTCCTGGTAGTTCCTGCAGGCTCACGGTTCCTGAAGCGACTGTCGGACTGATGAGAAGTAGGAAGAATGGAGGGTCCTGCACTACCCATGGAAGAAACCAGCAGCAGAGCAAAGCAACAAATAAAAGGTGCGCTCCTTAAAACCCAAGCAGGGTCCGACCTTACTGGCTATCCGGCCCACAGTAGCTCTGTACAGCGAATTCGAGCAGAGGAGGGGTCCTGGCTTGCAGTTTGGGCGAACTGGTTGGTCCCAGCAGCTCAAGGGAAGAAGTTTCCTGGAGGATCTTCCCTGTCGTCGGATTCTGAAGATTCGGACCTGCAGCAGGGCTTCACCGGGCGGTTCAATCGTGGTCGGGGTCCTCTTCCGTCAGTTCCTCGTTGGTTCTTGCGTTCCAGTGGCGACTCTGCCTTTCCAGTCCCAGAGACTTGCTTTTTATGCAGTTTTCCCCCATTCATACAGCCAAGCTGTCAATTACACAGCAGGGTAGCTGTCCTGGCAAGGACAGTCACCCAGCCAATCAAACAGGAGTGCGACTTGGGTTACCAAGGGAACCCATGGCAGGGGTCCTAAAACCCCTCCCTCAGATCCTGCATACCCAGACTTTCAGGTGCCTAAAGGAGGGCTTCTGTGTAGAAGCCTGCAAAAAGGCAATGACCAAAGGGACCAAACCTGGTTTGGCGCGCAGCGTAAAATACGAGGAAGACATTTACAAAAGAAATGGCAAATAAACCCAGCCGGAACCGTAATAAAACATACATGGTCAAGCGGTTTATGTTTGAGGCGAATATAATAGCCTGAAACAATACCATGGTTTTTTAGGATAACCGCGGTATGAAAAATAGGGTAGATACCACTGCCACCAGCCAAGTCTTAGTGTAAAGAGAGCGAAACAATGCTCCAAGAGGCACAGACAAAAAGGGATAGGAATTGACCCTTTCCAATTCTCCAAGTAAGATGGGGTGTACTGGGTCTGTGGTTTTAAAATTGACTAAGTAAAGTTAATGGCAACTTTACCTTTTCTGGGGGACAGTAGTCAGCCCCAGAAACTGGAGTCGGTGGGAAGTCTCAAAGACAACCCTGTGTCACTGCACTGAAGGTGCTGTGTAACACACATGAAGAAAATGGTGCCATGGAGTAGGTGAGGCTCCAGTGCCCAAGATCACACAAAAAGTAGAAATACACTCAGCAAAACACATGTAAGAGTGGGAAACAGGCTCACACTCTTACCAGGTGAAAAATAAAAAACCTAGAAATCCAGCAAAGCTGCTGAGCGACTCATTAGGTAAGGGAAATCAGCCATTTACGAGAATTCTCCTTAACAGTGCCCCATGCTGGTCATTACGTCGGATCCATTATATATTGAAGCATTGCGCCGTATGACCTCTGTTCCTTTTTTACATGCACTCTGTTCGCTTGTG
Source organism: Ambystoma mexicanum (assembly GCF_040938575.1). Lineage (NCBI taxonomy): Eukaryota > Metazoa > Chordata > Amphibia > Caudata > Ambystomatidae > Ambystoma > Ambystoma mexicanum. The sequence goes on along the minus strand of NC_090933.1, from coordinate 1,294,347,142 downwards.
GGGCACATACTTTGTTCCTTCGATTTAAGTAAATTCGGAACCCTGAGGTTTTAATCCTTGTGCAAATTGCGGCCGATAAATGCTGGTACTTGTACCGCACAGGATTTGTCTTTACTACTTGGAGGAGAAGTATGATACCAAGGAATGTGGATCGTGTCAATCCATGCATATCGAGGTCCTCGGAAAAGAGCAGCAAAGCTCTTCACGTACTTCCTCATGGAGAGCATTGACGTTGCGATGTCTTGTTAGGGGTCGTGTGACATTTAGCACCGGTCCGATGACAAGCCGTCCACACGTAAAGATCAGAAGAAACGCATCATTCGAAGGACTCTCTAGTGGTGGTGCCACAGGTACCATTTCCCACCCTGTCCTCCACCCCATGGAAATTGGAAAATGTCCCATTAAAGATGTTCGACATCTTCCCTAAGGCCCAGGCGCCAACATCATTGTTGCCTCAGACTGACGGGGACTACGCAGGGGAACACTCCATATGCATATGGGCACAGGCCTGATCCCCCAAGGGCGATCATGTCTCCCTTCAAGTGTTGAGGCCTCGGCAAGCACGTTTGGAATTCTCCCTACTTCCCATGAGGCCTTTCATGTCTAAGATGGACCAGAGTTTTTTTATGGGGAACTGGTTAATTTTGGAATGGAGCCAATGTGTTTGACAAAAAAGAGAGACTTCACAGAGGAATGTTATGAGAAAGGGGAGGTTCTTCAAGTCCTGGCCTCAGATTTTCAAGGACAGTGGGCTTTTCACCTCCCAAGACCTGGATATTCTACCAGCCCCTACCCTGGGAAAACCTCACATATCCTTCCAGAGGCTGATGGCCAGAGTTGTCAAAGCCTGTCCAGGTCCAAAGTCCAGTTTGAGTTGATGGACATCCTGGATGAAGGGCCCAAGAATAGGACCTTGCTGCCATTTAATGTGGCTGTGGAGGCTCCATGAATATGTGAGAGAGTCCCACCTCACCCCCCTCTCCCCCTACAGTCGACAGGGAGCTGGCGAAGAAACACTGCCCAGCTCTAGCCTTCTTGTCCACCCATGCCTCCCCTGAGAACTTGGTGTTGCAGGCTGTGATAGCCAATTTGTAGACGTCCACTTTCCCCTCTCTTCTCCCTGACCCGGAGAGTAAGCTGTTACGCTCACCTGGCTCCCACAGAGGCGTCGATCGGAACTGGACAGCTGCGGTCTCCACCAATGTGACGCGTAGGGCCGAGATGACGGACTGGACTGGCCCACCTAGCTTAGTTTGCTTGGCCCGTAGGAATATTCTTCTGCAAATGGAGAAAGGGAATTAACCACCCGTGGAGTTGAGCGTAAATCCCCCCACCCCCGCTGTTCTCCGCACAGATCACCTTTGATGTCCCCTCTTATAGTCTCACCTGATGGTTTGAAAAGATGAGCTCTCCATCCTGCATTGAGAGCAGGGGCGCGTTGATAACCAGTTGCTTCACTGGCTTGAAGGAATTTGTGAGTTCCAGAACAATATTGACTCCGAGATTCCCAGCAAGACGCCGTAAGTATAAAGTTAGTAAGAGTTCAAATGCCTGACTTTCACTCTTGTCCGATTCCTTGCAGGTTGCAGCTTGACCCTAATGAAGAGTTCATCGTGGCAACCGGTAGTATTCTGGTAAGGATTTGTATCTTCCAACACAGTTTGATAAAATATTGTCAATATGTAACCTGTTGCTTTCTCCCTTATTCAGGCGCTGAGAGAAAGTATGAAGTCTTGGGGAATAATACCTCCGGCAGTAAAATCAGGTAAGTCTATTGTGGTGAGGAGGGTTCCCCTTGTTAGTCCCTTTGTTTCACCTTGCTGTCCTTTTGTTTCCCCTTAGGGGCCGGGGTTCGGCAAAGATGCAGTGGAAGCTGCGCTGACCTGTGAAGAGGAATAGTACCCCCAGTGGTAAAATCAGGTAAGTCTCTGGGAGGGGTAACTAATATTCTTCTGTGTATTCACTTGGCTCACCTTGCTGTTCTTGTCTTCTCGTTAGGTGCCGGAGTGCGGCGGGAACATGCAGGAGAATGCAGTGGAATGTGAAGATGCTGCGAAGGCCGGTGAGTTCAGCGCGGCGCTGCAGCAGGCGAGGCGATGCGCATAAAATAACTTCTTTCTTACAGCTCGAAGGCGCGATGGATCGGGAATTCAGGTAAGGATTAAAGGTATTGCTCTTGTTCTAACCTTTTCTCCTTCTTTCTCCCTATTTCTAGGAGCTCCAAACTCGAGGCAGGCGTGGCAGAAGGCTGGATGCAGACTTGCAGGCACGGTGAGCATTACGCTGCTGGATACAGAATAACGCGAAGCGTGTGCTGCTCTTCGGGCGTGGTTTAGCCTCCAAAGTAGTCCCAGGTAAGTATTTCTCCCCAGCCCCGCCCGAGTAAAAAATAGTCCCTAAGTAAAGTAGTCCCTTCCAACCCTCTTTTGGCTTGGAGCTCTTACAGCATGGTCTGCATCAGGTAAGTTTGCAGCATGGTCTGCATCAGGTAGGTTTTAATCTATGAGCCTTGCGCCATAGGCGCCAGGACTGGACCCAAATAGCCCCTAGCAGGGGTTGTTGGGCTTGCTTAGGATAACTTGATGCCTGCTTCCGGGGTTGCTGGACGTGGTCTGGGTCCCTGGGGGTAGGCATCATGACATAGCAGACACTGGGACAAGAAGGTCTTTGTCTCTAGCAGCCTTGTGTCTGGGAGGTGAATACCTCCTGGGTCTTGGGGAAATTCTCCTTTGGTCCACTGTGGCAAGTGTAGCCAATTACCTTCCACAAGGTGACGTAAATGATGGTTTCTTGCCCATTATTCAGGGTGGACAAGGAGGCGTTGTGCCACATTTTGCAGTCCGGACTCGACATAATAGTCTTTGTGGGTTGAGCGATGGCCACAAGCACAGTGGTACAACGTTACTCATGGATGAGAGCTTTCGGCTTTTCCTAAGACGTCCAGGCTAAACTTCTGGACATGCCATTTGGTGGCAAAGCCACTGACACCTTTACTCTGGTTACAGTCATCCAAGGTGATGTTTTTGTGCTTGTCTGTGCAGCAGCCCACCGTGCCATCGAACCGTGTTTGTTTTTCACCCCTGTGCCTCCTGTGGGAGAGGTCAGGCTGCCACAGGGAGACATTAAGGCAGATGCTTTCCGAGGGGTAGAGGCAGAGATGTCTCTAGTGGTAGACCGGCTGTCGCTGATGTCCCTTCAGCCTCCAAGTGTACTAAACACCTGTGAAACCTTCTGCCACTAAGTCCCCAGTGGCTGGGAGAATGTCCCAGTTCAGCTTGGAATGGTCCTAGACCACGTCCGATGCTTGGCCTTGCAGGTGATTCCACAAGATTACTTTCTTCCCTTCGTTCAGTGTCCTCAGGACCACCGGCCTCACACCTCAACCTTCCCTCTAGGTCCCATCCTTCTAGAGGAAATCCATCCGGTTCTCTCGTATCTCACTGTAGAATGTATACCATGCTCGGAACGTGGCAAAGGCTGGTACTCATTTTCTAGTGCTGAATGAGAATGGGAGATTGTGTCCGATACTATACCTGAGGCTGCTTAATTTGTCCCTCATAGAGGACAAATTCAAGATGGTTACACTGGGCCATATTCTCAAAGCCCCCTCGGTCTGCATGACTGGTTGGTGGCACTGGACCTTCAGGATGCATACTTCCACGTGCCTATTCATCTGAATCACAGGAAGTACTTGAGGTTCATTGTGGGCCAGCATCACTACCAGTTCAAAATCCTGCTGTATGGCCATTATTCGATGTACATTGTTTTCACCAAGCTACTGGCTGTGGTGGTGGTTTGCCTCAGGAGGGGGGGGGGGCATTCATGTATTTCTCTACCAGGTGTCTGTCCATCTGAGCTGAATGTGCAGTCTGTTGCACAGCTTGGGCTTTTCCCTGAACTACATAAAGTCCCAGGTTTTGCTGTCAGTCTGTCCAATTTATCGGGGCAGTCTTGGACAGTCGTCTGGGCAGTGCCTTACCGCCCGGCAAACATTTCCCGGATTGTACATGGTCTTCGATCACAGGGTAAAGTTCCTGCCTCAGCCTTCCTGTGTCTCTTGGTTCACTTGGCCTCCTTCATTCAGGTGGTTTTGGAGGCCTGTCTATTCATGAGGTCTCTTCAGTGGCTTCTCCAAGTGGCGTTGCCAATGGTTGCAATTGAAGCGACAGATCAGATCTTCCGCAGGTGTCAAGTCGTGTTGCTCGGGAACATTCATGGTGATCCCTGAGTGACAACTTGCTGAAAGGAACATTGTTTCATCGACCGTGGCAGCAGGCGGTGGTCATCCATCCATCCCTGACTAGTTGTGGCACTCAACTGTCGTAGCTGGCGATGAGTGTACTGTGGTATACCTTGGAGTCTCAGAAGCACATGAATTTGCTGGAGTTGAGAGCAATCATGCTGGCCCTGGTTGTTCTCCTTTCCTCTGTGAAATGCAAAACTCTGCTGATCCTGACAGCGCAGTGACCATGCACTACCTCAAGCAAGGTTGTGTGTGGCCCTTGCCGCTATGCAGAGAAACAATGTGACTGTAGTTCTGAGCTCTAGAGAACGCCGTCTCTCTAGCCTCTGCCTATTTTGCCAGAAGAGAGAATGTCACAGTTGATGCCTTGAGCAGACAGACTTCGGCCTCCCATGAGTGATAACTCTGCCAGGATGTTCTGCAGATGTTCGCCGGCTGGGGAACATTGCAAGTGTATCTCTTCACTTCCAGTATGAACAGGAAGTGTGAGGCGTTCTGCTCCAGGGAATTTCCTTAACAGGGAGCTCTGGAGAACGCATTGAAAGTAGAGTGGACGTTCGACCACCTTTAGGTGTTTCCACTGATCCCTGTCGTTCCGCTGGTTCTCAGGAAGCTGCAACTGTTTGTGTCCACATTGATTCGAATCTCTGCAAACTGTACCGGAGTCGCTGAACATGTTCATCTGCCCTCCAATGGTGCCTTTTGCAGAGAGTATATCTGCTATCCCAATCGGAAGTGAGGGTACTCCATCCAAACCTCAGCAGCCTGAACCTCCATGCTTGGCTACCGAGAGGCTGAGATATAAGGAATTTGACTTGTTGGACGATGTCACAGATGTGCTACTGTCACCTTGTAGACTTGCAATTAAGTCGATTTATGTCTGCAGATGGTGTACGTTTTTGGTTTGGTGCCGGGAAAGGGATCTGAACACTTTGTGTCCTTTATCCCCTGTCTTGAATTTTATTTGTCTTTGGCCCAGTCATGCCTACAACTCGGCACTGTCAAAGGATACCTAGCCGCTATCTCAGTTTTAAGGAGGTACCCTGAACAACAAGGTTCTTTTGTCACAATCCCCACAGTTATGCAGGGTATGTGCAATCCATTTCCTCTATGCCAGATTATGGTTCTGACGTGATATTTGAATTTGGTGTTAGAATTTCTTTAAGGTGCTCCCCTACATTCTTGTTCTATTACACTGCTCAGTGGTTCCGATTAATTCAAAACCTTCCACCCATCACTTTTTTGGTTTCAGTTTGTCTCCCTGTGTGTGAGAGAGAGTATGCCCAGACGTGGGTCCCTTGCTCGCTGCGCCATAGGGAACCAAGCTGCACCTCACTGAGGAGGCCCAACAAGGCCGAAACATGTCTGGGGTTGCTTGTGTTTCCGTGCAGAGGGGACCTGGCCTAGCAATTTGGGCAGGGCTGCTCCCATTGGTGGCAGTACCTTACTGATTTGCATATGGCTGGACCCCTTTTGCAATGGCGCAGACGGGCTAGAAAACGGTGGTGTGGAAGGTTGCCCAGAGCAATGCCAGTGGTTCAGATTAATTCAAAACCTTCCACCCATCACTTTTTTGGTTACAGTCCTGCTCAACCTAATCAAGGTCCTGCTCGGCCTTCTCCAAGGACAGGCTCTAGGCAGACACCTGTCCAGGTTGACACTTATTCCAGACATCACCAGGGCCCCGTTACCTCAGGCTTAGGGGACGTGTCTATGGATATCTTGTCCACACTAAAGACGCTGGTTTCCGAACTTCAGTAATGTCCCTCAGCTCCACTGTTACCTTCTTCCTCACAGCCCTTTTCCTGTGAAGGGAGGTTTAATCCTCCACCACCCTCGGTCAGCCCCCCCGCCCCTCTCTAGGGGCCCTACAGTTGCCACAAGGCACCCCCACAAATATACAGACAGACTATCAATGTATTGCTTTTCTCCTGCAGATTCTTCATGATATCCATCATCCAGCTCTTTTTGAGAGGGGGCGTAGTAGACCTCGACTCGGCCATCGATCGTCCATCCGTCTTGTCTGGCTCTCGATCGCCAGCTCTGGAGGTGACGTCAGGTGTCGTGTATATATGGCACGTCACTACGCCCCATGCTTCAATTCCTTTTTTCTGTGCGCTTGTACGCTGCATCAGGAACACAACTCGAGTTTACTCAATGTTCTACTTGTGCTATTTGTATGTTTTCCTTTGAAAACCTCGACGCAATGTCGTCTCACAGGGTTTCGACCTTCAAGCGACGCCACGATTGCAGGGCCAAAATGTCTATGGCCGACCCCCACAATGTCTGTCTATAGTGTCTAGGTGTTAGTCACGGCACAGAGTCTTGCGCATCATGCGCAAAAATGCAGCTGAAATCCCTACGTGAGAGGGCTGGGAAACTAGCCGTGGGCTGGCCATGTGCCAAGACTCTGGCATGGTCTCTCGTCTGGTCTTCGGAGGTCAAGACTGAGGAACCCACTCCTGTCAAGGGGAAGGAACGACATTGCAAGCAAACCAAAAAACTGTCCCATTGCAGGAGCCATTCCTAGTCGTCTCCCTCATGGAGGAGGAAGTAGCACCACTGCCATTGACGCAAGTTCAGCTTGTCCCTGGAATGAGGTAAGCCTCGGCGGGGCCGACCACTCAGGAAGAGTGGGAAAGTTTTAAAACTTCAAATGTTTAAGAGGCAAGCTACTGTAGGTGCTGCTCCGGCCCCTGACCAGCAAGCTTTGGCGGCAAAAGCAGCACTCGGTGCTCCCGACCCTAAGCCAGTCACTCCGTCCACATCATCGGCGTCAAACACCTTTGGTCATTACGCCTACAGGCATAAGTCGCCAGAGGGCTTTAAGTCCGAGGCCCATGATGCCCATCGGTTATCCAAGCATCCCTCAGTGCTGAAAGAAGCTTCGGCTTTGAAAAATATTCTCAAGCCCTTGCCACCGTCAGTCGGCGACAGTTCATTTGTGCCGCTGTTGATCGGGTTTCTTCGATTCAATGCAATCCATATTTGGCGTTGATGAGCCTGAGAACTCAGTCGACCCCGTTTGCATGGGAGACGACCAGGCCGAGCTTTCAGCCGTAGCTCATGGTCTACAAGACTATTAAGTTCAGGGATTTGGTTCACAGAGTTGTGGACACCCTTGCGTTGAAGGCATCCACTACACCTCTTCAGGTGTATGAGCTTACCCACATTTTGGATGAGGGTCCTACAGTCGAGCATAACATGCCATTCAACCCAGCCATTATGGACACTTTAGCCTACCTATGGCAGCACCCTTGTGCCATTCCCCTTCTGAATGCCAATTTTAGTGGCAAGTATAGGCCAGCAAGAGGAGACCCTGCTTTCCTCGCCATACACCCTTCCCCGGAAGGGTTGGTTATACAGGCTGCCACTATTTCCACCAGACCTGCAGCATTCACCCCATAATCTGCCTACGGACAGAGAGGTTAAGAAATATGGTGCATTGGCCAGAAAGGTGTTCACCTCTGGTAGCATGACTCTCAAAGCCACTAACTTAGCATGTGAATTCGCCAAGTACTCTTTTGGCTTATGGAAGGCTATGGAACATGTTGCTGAATACGTCCCTGAGGGTGCCATGCAGGACCGATTTTTACAGCTGGTAGAGGATGGGAAGGAGGTAGCCAAGTAGCCATTGCAAACGGTCCTAGACGTAGCAGACTGCGTTGGCAGAACAATGGGTTCAACAGTTGTAATGCCAAGACTATCTAACAACTTCTGGCTTCTCTACAAATGTTCAAAATAGGCTGCTCTACATGCCCTTTGAAGGTGACATGCTTATTGTACAAAAAGCAGACAAATCCTTAGAGGAAATTCAAGGAATCCAAGTTGGCTGCTAAATCATTGGGCCTAGTGGTGGAGCCAGCCAAACCTGCCTTCAGCTTCACCCCCGGGGGCAGAGGCTATAGACGTTAGGTGCCCTATGGCACAAAGGCGCAGCTCCCACAAGCCAGGCTAGGGCAGAGGCGCTTGTCGTGCCCGTGAAGGGGCAGAGTGGCCTGTAGAAGCCAGCAAGCAGCAGCAGTAGGGTCACCCGCACCCTCTAAGCCGTTTTGATTTTCCCTCCCACGATGCACCAGTTGGTGGACAGTTGGCAGGGCATTGGTCCCAGTGTCAGGAAATAACTTCTGATGTCTGGACCCTGCGGTTGCTTTGGTGGGGTTATTGTCTGTTTTTTCTAGAGGCCTCCAGACAGACCTCCAGCTCCCCCAATCCAACCGGGACATGAGCTCCAGGAAGAACTGTGCGCCCTGTTGAAGGGTGCTGCGGAAAAGTTACCTCCCGGTTAGAGAGGGTCAGGCTGGTATTCCTGGTATTTCCTGGTGCCCAAGAAGGGAGGAGGTCTGGAGGAAGGACAAATTCAGGATGGTGACTGTGAGCGAGATTCTCCACTCTCTCGAACTCCAGGACTTCCTAGTGTCAATAGACCTACAGGATGCTTAGTTCCATGTGCCGATACACCAAATGCACAGGAATATCTAGGTTTCTCATAGGCGACCAGCACTATCAGTTCAAAGTGCTTCCCTTTGGGTTGACCTCTGCGCCAATGGTCTTCACCAAGCTCAGGCAGTAGTTGCGGCTCACCTCAGGAGATCCAGAGTCTGTGTATTTCTGTATCTGGACGACTGGCTGATCCGAGGGAAGTACGCGGGGCAGGTCTAGTCTCATCTGGAAGACACCTTCCAACTACTCCACAAGCTGGGCTTCTCCCTCAACTTGGAAGTCCCATTTGACACTAGTTCAGCGGTTCCAGTTCATTGGAGCAGTCCTAGACAATGGGTAGGAAAGGCTTTTCCTCCCGAGGAGAGAGTCTGCAAAATAGCCCAGATGGTGCATTTGTTTCAGAACCATGCCACCCTTCCAGTGACATCCTTCCTCTGCCTCTTGGGTCTCATGGCCGCCTGTATTTTTCTAGTGCCAGATGCCAGGCTGCGTATGAGATCCCTTCAGTGGCTCCTGAGGGACCAGTGGTCTCAGTATCTGGGAGCTCTCACGGATCACCTTTCAGTGTCCAGCCAGGTAGTCTGCGAACTTGGCTGGTGGAACACGCGCAGCAATCTATTGCCGGGGGAACCCTTCTGGCCTCCTTGGTCCCAGGCCTGAGGGGTCACAGATGCATCCCTGAACAGTTGGGGTGCCCACTGTGAGGATTTGCAGGTAAGTGGCCTGTGGTCCATCAGAAGCCAGGAGGCATATGAACAGGTTGGAGTTGCGGGCCGTCAGATTAGCCCTGAGTGCCTTTGCCCTGTCTCTCAGAGGGAAGCATGTCCTCGTCCTGACGGAAATCATGGTGGCCATGCACTACCTCAATAAGGGAGGTGGTGTGAACTCCCACCCACTCTGCGCCGAGGCAATTCAGCTGTGGTACTGGTTGCGAGAAAACCAAATATCAGTCTCTGCAGTTCATCTGGCTGGGACAAGGAACACCTGGGCGGATGCTCTGAGCAGGCAGAGCTCGGTCTCACATGACTGGGAAGTGTCAGGAAATCCTCTAGGAGTTCTTCGCTCTCTGGGATACCCCCCCGGCAGTGGATCTGTTTGACACAGTCCAACAGGAAGAACTAACAGTTTTGCTCTGGAATTACTCGCGAACGGTGCACTGGGGGACGTGTTTCTGGTGGATTGGATCTTCCCTCTCCACTACGCCTTCCCCCCCTGATTCCCGTCATCCCTGCTCAGGAGGTTTAAGAGATTTCAAGCCACCTTTATCTTGATCGCCCCTGATTGGGCGAGGAGAATGTGGTACTCTGATGTCATGAATCTGACCATCTGTCCACCTCACCGGTTGCCTCAGTGTCCGGATCTCCTAACCCAGTCGGAGGGTCGAGTGCTCCACCCAACCCCGGATTCCCTCAACCTACATGCGTGGCTCTTGAGAGGATGAGGTATGATGACTCGGAGCTCTCAGAGGAGGTACTTGAGGTATTGCTGGCTGCACGCAAACCTACTAGATCTCTGTACTCGTACAGGTGGATAAGAATTTAGGCGTGGTGCAGGTAATGCGAGACTGACACTATCTCTTGCACCACTATCTGTAAGAAAGGCATTGCATCAAAGTAAGACTGACACAAGTGTGATTACAGTTTAAGGGTGCTTATTAAACTGTAAAATGGATGATATAAACACTAATGTAAACCTAAATCGAAGATGTGAGTAAGCTACGACTATCAAATAATAATACTGTCCAAGTGAAGTTTAGTCAAATAAAAGGGCCTATACTAAGAAACCTATTGCCAATCCTTACTGCTATGTTACAAAATAGTATGGGATAATGCTCATATGAAAAGAAAAACGTATTCAGAAAATTATATGTCAGGATGTTATGGCTGGGGTCTACCTTCCCCACGTTTTTAGCACGGGACGAGGTGAGACTCTCGGGCGCAGCACACTCCTGGACTTCTCCGGCACGAGCTTACAGTTCCTTTAATCAGTATCAGGGCATATTGTGCCCAAGTCTCTACTCATGCAACGTCTCTTGCTTCAGAGGGCAAGATATGCCAAAACAACAAAACAAAAGTTCCTTCTGTTAACCTTTACGTCAGGTGATTAACCTTCACTGTTGAATCCCCCTCAGCCGGACTTCGATCCTTCTGTCGTCAGCCTCCCTCAGTCGGGTTCAGACCAACCACTCGCTGTGGATATCCCTCAGTCGGGCTCATACAATCACAATGTTCACGGGTGTATCCATGCTCACCCTAATTTGCATGCATCCATCAGCCGGGTTCACATTTGCCAAAATAACAGCTGAGTTCAACAAAGAGTCGTTCTAGACTTCTTCCTTTTAATGTCTTTTTAAACAACCCCTTAGGTTAAGTGAGCTCGCCCTCATCCGGGCTCAGACCTTCCATGTACTGACCAATCTTTAAACCGAGACTTCCGAAGGGCGATCTCCTCTCGCTGGGTCAATCTGTTAGCGTATTGCAAGCGCGGGCTTCATACCATCACAGTTCGTACAGCGTTCCCCCTCAGCTGGGCGCAAACAACCTGTTTCACGATAACAATGGCTTCTGTAATGTGTTGAGCACTTTCAGTTGTACAAGAGATTTGGCTCGACCCTTGTATGATCATCGTAACTTATACCGGCTTTCCCTATGGCCTCTTGGTACTTGCAGTTTCTTTACTCGCAATTTTAAACAGTCTTTGTGCAGGAGAAGGGCACAAGCCAACGACCTTCGATGGAGCGCCCACGTTGCGCCAGCCCACTCTATCTCTGGTACCGATTTCGTTCACAAAAGACCTGTCTATCCAATTAAAGTTGCCACTGCAGCCTTGAGCCCAACACACTGCGGTCGACTATCAGGTTCTTTTGACTCACCGGCTATGCTGAACTCGTTGGCCGTTCCTTTGCTGCTGGAGTCAAGGACGGTACCACAATGGCGACCTCGTCTTCCCGGCCCTGGCTATCTGTGCTAGAGGGTGCCATGTACTGCTGACAACCGTCGCACCACCTGCCAGCTGCGATTCCCGGTCTTCTGTTTCTTTCATCAGAGGCTTCGTGGGTCTGGGTTGAAAAGGGCAACTCCCGCCTTTTTCATCCGTTTGAACTGCCATCATGTAATGGCTTCTTCCTCGTGCTTTCGACCTTGCTCGAAGTGTGCTCTTGTGCTCTGCCTTTTATCCCTATGGGGAAGGGAAAGGGTAGTCATGTGTGTGTAGTTGTGGGTAATTGCCTGACTCCGCCTGACCCTTGTGTTGGGACATGTCAGGTAAACGGCTCGGGTATCGGTCCGCTGTTCATGCTGTGAGAAAGTGTTCATGTTGAAAAGGGGGCGGGTTGAGTTTCTACGTATCCTACTAAGCAGGATGGGGAAAGGGTGTTACAAGAAAGGGTATACCACGTCTCAACCTTCGGTGTCCCACTTCCACTCCCCGAGGACCCCCATCAAGGAGATCCCCCCGCACTGGTCCACCCCCAGGAACTGGATCCAGTAGCGATGGCCATGTCCTGTCCACCTGGATGACAGATCCCTGCGGACTAGCGGGTGAGACACCTTCAGGTTTCTCACACACCACTGTGATAGAGTTCCTTGCGTCACTGGCCTCTTCAGGCCTTCAGGTTGCCACAGTCAAAGGGTATTTGGCGGCCCTGTCTGTGTTCAAGAAGTCCGCAGACCAAGGTTCCTTTTTTACTCTTCCGGTCATGGCCCATTTCCTTAAGGGCTTTCTCAACAAGTTTTCGCCAACCCCATTTGTTCTCCCATATTGGGATCTTAATCTTGTTTTGACCTATTTGATGGCGGTTTTGTTTAAGCCTATGCATTCATGTTTTTTGCAGCTGTTCTCCCTTAAGGCAGCCTTTTTGGTCGCAATCACATCTGCCAGGATGGTTAGTGACTGCAAGCCTTGTGCTGCAAACCACCCTTTCTGAAGTCTAAAGACAGACCCAGATTCCTTCCTGAAGTGGTTTGAGTTTCATCTGTCCCAGTCTTTTGATTTACCTGTCTTTTGTCCTCCTCCACATCCCTCAAAAGAGGAAGAGGGGTGTGATGCTGGAAATGCATTGTAGGGACAGGGCCTCCATGTTCTTGTCCTGTACTCCCTTATGTGTGTTCTGTGTTTTCTGCACAGGAGTCCATGTGGGACTCTTGGCAGTGCATCTCTTACTCTTTTTGGTTGTGGTGAACAGAGACCCTTGAGATACCCTTATGGCACCCATGGGTGGGGGTACAACCCTCTACCCCTAGTGTATCTCTTTGGGCCAGTGTTTGTGACCCACAGAGCAGGGTATGGGCCGGAGGCATCTTCATGCTGAATTTGACAGGTGCTCGGAGTATCCTCCATTTTGGGATACCCAGGCCCTGCCATAGGAATCAGTGGATTCCCGATAGACAAGATGGCCCCTGTGGCCTCTTGGTTTCTATTACCCGTTAACTTGTTTTTCCAAAGTCCTGGGAAGCCCTGACTCTGTCCCTTCCCCTGACTGGCTGTTGGGTGGAAGATCCATATATGGCATTCTGGGGAAGTCCAGGCCAGACTGGCTGGAGCCTTCCCAGTGACTATATGTTGTGGGTACACCCTTGGGGTGTGACCTGAGTGAATGGAGTGTGTGACCAATATGCATTCCATGTTATGGGTGTCTGGTGTCTGTGTGTGTGTGTGACACAAAGAATGAGACAGCCCTGCCTGAAACTGACATGAATACAGTGTGGTGTACTGAAAGGCTGGGCGCTTAACCCAATACACATTCCTTGTTATGGGTGTCTGGATCGAAGTGAATGGCCTGAATGCAATGTGAGCCTGATTGGCTGCCTGCCTGCATGAATGCTCTTCTGAGTGATTAGCTGTCTGAGCTTGGCTCAGCAGTGCAGATGAGTGACAGAACAGTATATCTGGGGACCTCTCACTTACCAGAATTGTTCAGAAACTGAAGTTGAAACTTGATGCTTAACCTTGAAGCCCAGCTGGAAGAAGGTTTTGTTGCTGCTTGCTGTTGACGAAATCCGAAAGCTGTCGTGTCTGTCAAGGAGTGATCCAAAAGATGGACCTGGCTAGGAGACCTCTTCCCGAGCTACGAGGGAACATCGTGCAGAAAGCTAATCTTCACCAAGGCACCCTGGAAGTCATTCCCAAAGGACTGTCCACCGGAGACTGGGACCGCCGAGGAATCTGAAGTGAAGCACCCGGACATCGAAGTCCATCGTTGTCGACCACGATTTGGAGGACCGCCGTAACCACTAAAAGCCAGTCGAGTCGTGTTGCCCAGAAGTGGGGACTACTTGACGTTGTGCTGCTCGACGACCGTAGCTGCGCTGCTCTACCTTTGCCTAAGACACTTTGAAATGAAGGACTCTCTTGCCTTCACCGTCGACTGATTTGTCCTGCTGGAGAAAGTAGAGGTCGTTGACAAGCCGAGGAGAATCCGCCAGTAGGTTTCTCACCACCTGATGTCCACAAAGACCAACACAGATACGAAAGCCAGCCATGGTCTAGTCCCGATCAGACACCCGCTGCCGGGCCTACATTCTTCAAGTAATCTTTGCGGCAACTACCTCTTGTCATTGAACTGCACCGCATGCCTCGTCTTCACCGGACGTCCACGACTGATGGTTGCCGAGCACCGCAAAGGTCGAAGCTGCTATCTCGACGACAGTGTTCACATTTCTTCAAGGAATCTCAAAGCCCTTTAGATCCTGCTTTTAAGGGAGTTCACCCACGAGGGACCTGATGACAAACCGTCGTAGAAACTCTGCTAAACCAGCTACATTGGAGTAGTAGAACATTTTTAGCTGGACACAAGACTATTTTCAACATATATGGACTGGGCTTGTTGATTCGCTTTATTTACAGGTTGCCCAGGTTGGGGGGCGGGGGGAATACTCACACAGAACTGTTTCATGGTAGTGGGACAAACTATTATGCCATTGTTTAACCTAACTTGTCTTTCTTCTTATGTCTGATGTTGATACACATTGCTCTTTGGAGTACTGCAAGGCTCCTGTCTATCCCCCACGTTGTAGGAGATTTTCACAATCTCCCTCTTCAACCTACTTGACTCGCTCGGTATCATGTACATCAACGATGCCGACGATACTCAAGTCTGCATGCCTCTCTCCGGCAACTATGTGGTTGATTCCAACACTCTTAAATCCATCTACGCCACCTTCCCCACATGGATGGCTGAAAACTGGCTATGCCTGAACGTGGACAAGACAGAACTACTACTGTTAGCCCCCACTGACTCATGCATAATTCTTGATGACAAGTACCCATCATTCACCATCGACAACATCACCATCCCTGTCTCCCACTCAGTCAAAACATTGGGCGTCTACTTGGACTCTAACCTAACCATGTCTAGACAAGTGAGCGCACAATCGCCACCTCTGCAGCCTACTACTCCAAACTCCTCAATGCCACCAGACCGTTCCTCGCCACCACTAACTGTCTAACAATTGCTCGAGCCCTCATAGGCTCATGGCTGGACTACTGTAATGTACTCTACACAGGAACCTCAGCAAAATCCTAGACAAATTACAAACTATTGAGACTAACGCCCTCTGCGCAGCACTGGGCATCTCCAAAAAATGAACATATCTCTGCAGCCTGACAACACGCGCACTGGTTCCCTGTCCGCCAGCGCATCCTGTTCAAAACACTCGCCATTACGCATAAATGCATCCGTCACACCGCACCTTCTTAACTCTCCCACAGAGTAATCTTGCCTTCTGCTGCAAGACCCATAAGAACACCATATGCCAACCTACTGCCTGTTCCAAGAATTAAACGTGCTAGAGGCATTGGCGCAAGCTTCCCCTTCATTGCCTCCAGGCACTGGAATTCCCTGCCTTCTCCAGCATGGGGTCTGGCATGGATTCACATGCTCATGAATATTCCCCGTCGTCAGGCTGGGAATCCTCGGTAAAGAAAAAACCAGTATCAGTTTCGTTTCTGATCTGTCTTTCGTAGTAATAACCAATCACTGATCTCTGCGTCATACTGACCACAGCCAATGACTGCCCTCTACCTAAGCCCCGCCTCTGGCAGCCATCTTCAGATTTTTACCGCACGTTCATGTGTTGGGATCCTCGTGCTATTGCTCTCGAGCGTTAGTGCTATTTTTTTTCACGTTTTTCTCAAAAACTTCGTTTTTTCGGTCAAAAGAGCCTCAAGCTCCACCGACTCTCCATCCGATCAACGGGGACCCGTGTCGGATTCGTCTGCGCCCCTCAAGGGTGAAGATTTCGTCGAGCTACGCTTTTGGAGGACTCCAGAAGTTTCTCAGGCCCGGTCATGGCCCAGGAGAAGGGAAGCTCGACGCCCGGAAAGCTGTTCAGGGTCTGCCCTGGATGCCAGCTGCAGAACGTCTTCAAGGAGGACGAACACTCTTTTTGTCTTTACTGCCTACATGAGGACAAGACGCACGTGGAGAAGGACTGTGCGTTTTGCGGCAACATGTCGGAGCGGACCATGAAGGACCGCCATCAACGTCTCGCCAACTGGCTAGAAGGGAAGAGCCCGTCCGGCGAGAAGAAGAGGAAGAAATCCAAGCGGTCTTCTAAGACCTTTGAGGACGCCCCGGCGACGGGGGTCCAACATAAGGCCAAGCACCGCGAGTCCGCTGGCACCGGGAGCGCCGAACGGTCGGGCTCTACAGGCGCCAGGCAGGGCGCACCCTCCCCGGCACCATCAACCACGAGCCAACGCTCTGGGTCGGGTAAGAGGAAGGCCGAGCACCCGGCGAAGCTCCTGGAGAGGCCCCGGTCGAGCTGGAAGGCGGAGGGGGAGCGAGGCAGTGTCCCCCCCCCCTCAAGGATAAGGCGGTGAGCGCACCTAAGGTGGTGAAGGCCTTAATCCATCCGGCCAAGCCCTCTATCGAAACTGTCGCGGCGGCCCTGGCTCAGCCTGTGGAGGCTACACCAGTGGTGGCGACCTCGGGGCTCAGAGTCTCCCTGCCACCTCGGAGGGAGTCCTCTTTTGTGCCCATCGATAGGACCCCCGTGAAATCCCCCGTGGGGAAGAAAAAGGGGGGGCAGGGCGTCGTCGTAGATTCGGCCTCAACCTCGGAGGAGGAGCTGGTCGAGGTCTTAAGCCACGGCCTCGGCGTGGAAGAAGACCGGCCCGTCGGGATGGATCCCGACGCAGGTGACGACGACATCGTCGAGGGTACCGACGGGGCCCCTGATCGCCCGTCGGATTCCCCTCTGCCAGCGCCGCGAGACAACTCGGCGGCCATTTTGTTGGCTATACAGTCCTTATGCTCAGAGATAAGGACGAGACTACCGTTGCCGACGGAACCTCTCCCGTCGGGGGACCCAGAACCGGGACCTTCTGGTGTTCCCCCTACCAAGAAAAGAAGGATCCACCCTCCACCTCCTTTTCAGCCGTCGCGCCCCTTCCAGCCCTCCTCCCCGTCCACCCGAGGGGATGATACGGGGACTGACACGGCAGCGACGGGTACGGACGACGAGCTATACGACGAGGATGTACCGTCGTCGCCTCCCACCAGGACTTCTCCGCCCGACGAGATTGGATCGTTCCACTCCATGATCACCAGGGCATCCGAGCTTTTCCAACTGTGCCCTGAGGAGAAGAAGAAGGAAGGTTTCCTTTATCAGCGGCGCGAGGCCAAGAGGAAGACGGTCCTCGCAGTGCCTCTATTGGACGACATTTGGGATGAGGGCCTCACCCTCCTCAAGAACCCTTCCACGACGCCAGCTAGAAGAGACCGGTACGAGAAGAAGTACCGGGTCCCGGACACGGCCCCCCTGTGCCTCCGGGCGCAGCCTACCCCGGCCGAAAATTCCTCAGGTTTGTGGTCCAAGGGCGTCATTACCAGTTCAAAGCCCTCCCCTTCGGACTAGGGTCGGCACCCAGGGTGTTCACCAAGTGCCTCGCACCGGTGGCGGCGCAGCTGCACCGCGAGGGGATCCACGTCTACCCCTACCTGGACGACTGGCTCATCCGAGCCAAGACGAGGGAGCTCGCCGTGGTTCACACGGCAAGCACCGTCCAACTTCTCACGGACCTGGGATTCTCCGTGAACTACGCCAAATCCCACCTGGTACCCGCGCAAGACGCTCTGTTTCTGGGAGCGAGGCTCAACACAGTGTCCCTTCTGGCTTCCCCGTCGGAGGAGAGGACCAGGACCATCCTGGGCAAGGTGCAGCGGATGTTGGTGGCCGACGCGGCCAAGGTGAGGTCCATCAAGTCCCTCCTCGGAATGATGTCTTCCTGCATCTACCTCATTCCCATGTGCAGGCTCCGGATGCGCCCGTTGCAGGAGTTCCTGGACGCGCGCTGGATCCAAACGACGGGCAGCTTCGAGGAAAGGATCACACTCGACGAGAGTTTCCGACGAGCGATCCGGTGGTGGGGTACCCGCGCGCATCTGACGGCGGGTATGGACTTCCAGACCCCAGCCCACCAGGAGACAGTGACCACGGATGCCTCCCTGGAAGGGGGTGGGGAGCGCACACCGAAAATCTGCACGCAAGAGGCCTTTGGCTCCCGACGGAGAAATCCCTACATATCAACGTCCTGGAGCTCCGTGCAGTGTTTTGGGCCCTCAGGTCCTTCCTTCCGTCCCTCAAGGGCAAGGTGGTGAGGATCTTCACCGGCAACACCACCACCATGTTTTACATCAGGAAACAGGGCGGAACCAGGTCCCCAGCACTGTCCAAGGAGGCGCAGGACCTGTGGCATTGGGCCGTCGCCCAAAGGATGTTTCTGGTGCCGTTTCATCTGGCAGGGATAAAAAACACCATCGCTGACTCACTCAGCAGGGAGCTGCGCTCGTGCCACGAGTGGGAGCTACGGCAGGATCTAGTGGATCGCCTCTTCCGACGGTGGGACACACCCCAGATCGACCTGTTCGCGACGGCGACAAACTCCAAGTGCCAGAGGTTCGCCAGCAGGTTTCCCCAGGCGAGGAGCATGGGCGATGCTTTCTCGTTCCCCTGGGTGGGCCTGTTCCTCTACGCGTTCCCTCCTTTGCCACTGCTAATCCGGCTCGTCAACCAGCTCAAGAGGTCACGGTGCAGGATGATCCTCGTCGCACCTGCGTGGCCGAGGCAGATATGGTTCCCGGACCTTCTGGACTTGTCAGCGTCCCCGCCAATCAAGCTGCCGGTGGACGCGGATCTACTCTCCAGGGAAGGAGGCGCCATCCTCCACCACGACCCGAAATCGCTGAACTTGCAGGCCTGGCTCCTGCAGCGCTAGAGTTTGGAGGATACGACATACCGGCCGACTGCAGAGAGGTTCTTGCAAAGGCCAGGGCATCCTCGACTCTTAAATGCTACGGACACAAATGGAAGAGGTTCTCTGTCTGGTGCCACGCACAGAAGATTAACCCTCTACGGATTACGGCTCCCCAAGTACTGCCGTACCTGCTGACGCTGGCCAAAGCTGGACTGGCACACGCGTCCAACAAGATTCATCTTGCTGCGATCTCTCGATACACCAGAACCACGGGGCGGACGTCCTTGTGGTCTCATCGTCTGGTGAAAGAGTTCATGAAGGGACTGTTCAGATCGTTCCCGCCGGTGAAGGCTCCGGCCCCGGCGTGGGAGCTCAACGTGGTGCTGACCAAGCTCATGGGACCTCCGTTCGAGCCTCTGCACTCGGCTCCGTTGAAATTTCTGTCGTGGAAAACAGCGTTTCTTGTGGCCATCACCTCCGCACGACGAGTGGGAGAGATCCAGGCCCTTTCCTGCAAGGCCCCGTACTTGACTTTTCACGACACGAGGGTAGTGCTCAGGACGCACCCCCTCCTTCATGCCCAAGGTACCGTCGGACTTCCATCTCAACGAACCCTTGGTGTTGCCTGTGTTCTTCCCGTCGCCTTCGTCGCCGGCTGAGAGGACTTTGCACTCGCTGGATGTGGCTAGAGCGCTGAAGTTCTACGTAGACCGCACGAAGTGTTTTCGGAAGACGTCACAACTCTTTGTGAACTTTGGACCTGTCAATCAGGGGAAGGCTCTCTCGAAGGCTTCCATTTCCAGATGGCTCTCCGGCTGTATCATGTACTGTCACCGGTTGGCAAACCGACCGCTGCCTGGCCGTCCGAGAGCCCATTCCACCAGAGCGATCGCAGCTACCACGGCGTTCCTATCTGGTGTGCCCCTGCTGGACATATGCAGGGCTGCTACGTGGAGGTCGACGCACACCTTCACCAAATTCTACTGCGTCGACCGGGATTCCAGGGAGGAGTCCAGGGTCGGCCAAGCAGTGCTGCGCAACCTGTTCGCCTGAGGTGAGCCTGGTGAGGAGGTAAGATGCTTAATGTTGAGTTTGATGTAATGCTTAATGTTGAGCCTTTGCCACCTCCCGTGGTTGTGCATGTGTGTACTGCTATGTATTCTTTATTCATGAGCATGTGAATCCATGCCAGACCCCATGCTGGAGAAGGAACAAGTTACTTACCTGTAACTGTTGTTCTCCAGCATGGGTCTGGCATGGATTCACATGCGAACCCTCCCGCCTACCCCTCTGCGGCTCTTCACTTGGTCATACTGCCACTTCACGTGCTTCCAAATCTGAAGATGGCTGCCAGAGGCGGGGCTTAGGTAGAGGGCAGTCATTGGCTGTGGTCAGTATGACGCAGAGATCAGTGATTGGTTATTACTACGAAAGACAGATCAGAAACGAAACTGATACTGGTTTTTTCTTTACCGAGGATTCCCAGCCTGACGATGGGGAATATTCATGAGCATGTGAATCCATGCCAGACCCATGCTGGAGAACAACAGTTACAGGTAAGTAACTTGTTCCTTACTCCATCAGAAACGAGCCCTCGCATCTCGCCTTCTGTTAGGCAAAATCCCGTGCAGTGCCCTTAGGGACCACTACACACAATTAAGACTACAAGTGGTAATACAAGTTCACCTTTGGTACAACAAGCCTGTACTAAGTTAAAGTGGTAGCAGTAGCGGCGCAGCCAGGCTTATCTCAAGAGTATATGAGCAGTAGCAGAGATTACGCAAAGGGACCACAATTACTGTGACTCAAGCAAACACTGACTCAAGGTTTCGGGTAAAAAATATAAGTACATTTATTATAAACCATTCGTTATAAACGCAACACTTCTATTCATTCAAAACCACACGTAAAATACACTACAACCAACCAATTCACTTGGTACAGTATAACTCAAGGTATTTACCCTATGTTTTAACGGACCGGTGTTGTGAAACAAAAGACGTTACCCGGAATGCATATGCGAACACTTTTTGACAGTAATGACAGTTCGGTCTTACTAAAGATACGCGTATCCGCTGCAAGAAATGTTACCGGGGCAAAAACACACAGCACCTGAGTTAACCAGAGAGAGTTGGGTGTAAAAATCATAGGCAATACTTTTGTCAGGGCAGACAGAATCAGAGAACACTTGTTGACAGAAATTCAAGAGTCAGTAGGCCAGAGCCAGTGTCAAGTGGAACCGGGTTCCTGTTGTCGAGGATCACGCAGTCGGACAGTTCAAGATTCAACGTTGCCAGGAGTACTTAGATATTGTCAACAGAGGAAGCAAAAGTTAGAAGGTGGGGAGATAAGGGCAAGCCTTGTAGGATGAGAAAAGGGATTCACCCGAATTCCTCAGGCAGAACACAGTACCTTATTCAATGAAGAAGCTGGTGCCACGGCAGTTGTTCCTAGTAGTTTCCTGCAGACACACGGTTCCTGGAGCTTCAGCAAGGAGGACGACGTCTGGAGGGGTCTGCACCACACAGGGATGAAGCCGGCAACAGCGTCGGTGAATAAAAGATGCGCTCCTTAAAAACAAGAGAGACACTTCAGATGGCTATCCGGAGCACTACAGCAGTGTGCAGCGATTTCGACCACGAAGAGGATCCTCTGGCTGTGGAAGATGAGCTGGTTATCCCCACCAGGCTCAAGGGAAGAAGACTCGAGACTGGATCTTCTCTGGTCCTTGAAGGGTAGATAGCTCAGGACTGCAGAAGGGCGTCACGGGGACAGGATAGTTGCAGCAGCCGTCGTTTTCTCCGCTTCTCTTCGGTTCTTTGTTGCAGCCCAGACAACACCTCAGCCAATCATGGCAAAGTATGACTTGGGTTTCCTAGGATACCCTGTGTAGGGGGTGACTACACCCCTCCCTCACATTCAGCCCACCTAGACACCCAGGCGCCTAGAAGGAGGGCTTCTTGGCAGTAGCCCGCCAAAAGACAGTGAACAAAGAAGGCAAACCTGGTTTGCCGCGCAAAGTGAAACACAAGAAGGACTTTAACAAAAAGAAATGGTGAATAAACCCGACCGGAACCAAAAGAAAGAGTATTTGGTCAAGAGGGTTTATGTTCGAGGCTAATATAATAGCCTAAAACAATGCCACGTTTATATAGTATAATCACGGTAGAAAAGTTAGGGTAGATACCACTGCCACCAGCCAAGACTAAATGTTAAAAGAGCAAAATAATGCTCTAGGAGGTACAGATAAAAAGGGCTAAGGATTAACCCTTTCCAGTACTCCATGTAAGATGGGGTGTACTGGATCTGTGGTTTATTTGACTAAGTAAAGTAAATGGCAACATTACCATTTTCTGTGGGACTGTACTCCGCCTCAGAAATGGAGTCGGTGGGAAGTCTAAAAGACAACCCTGTGTCACTGCACTGAAGGTGCTGTGTATCACACAAACGAAGGGGGCTACTGAAGTGGTGTACTCCAGAGTCCACAATCACAAAACAGATGAAATACACAAGGAAAATCACAGGTAAGAGTGGGAAAAAGAGGTACACTCTTACCAAGTGAAAAAAATAAACTCCAGAAATCCAGCAAAGCTGCTGGGGAACTCACTAGGTAAGGGAAATTAGCCATATAATGAGAATTCTCCCTAACACCTTCCGCAAGGCAAGTAAAACCAGATTGTTTTTCTAAACAATAAACACAAATGTTAAGGCCTTACCCCATGCATACATGTCAAGGGATAACCTCTGTATCATTCTGACACTGGTTTCCCTAACCAAACAATTGATTTATGTATATGATGGCAGCTCAACATGTAACCCTGCTGCCTCTTACACACGTGTGTAACCAATGTAATTCAGCTTGCATACTGTAACCTCATGCTCATTATAACCGATGAAAGGCAAATGTAACTAAGCCACCTACCTAAGTACTGTAAATAAGACAAGTACTTTGCGGCTAATGTAACCTAAACGGCCACATACGTTTTGCAACTAAGACATAATCCTGTAACAGCGCCTCAATGCCGCATGGCTGTTTGAGCGCTTTATAAATGCAAATAAACTGACAGCAGTTGGTGCATTTTAAAGGAGTCAAGAGTTAACTGTGGTACTACATAGACATTGTAAATAGTTATAATATTAGTATTGCCAAAGCACAAAGTGTGTTATTTTTTGTGTATATATATATTGAACCTTATTTATATAAAGAACTGTTATCACATAACATAGTGTGTGGACATTCCTTTGTGGGGGATTGGGGACTACACAGTACTTAAGAACCAGCCCGCATCACCTCCTGAGATCTTAATCCTTGGTTGCTCGTCCATTGCTACCCTATAGAGAACCTTGGCTGGGGTGTTCTGTGCTTCTACTCTGTCGTATAGAGGGCAGGAGTGCAGATAACCCCCCTCCAGTCTTTACAAGCGGTTCCACTGCCTTGACCCCAAGAGAGCGTTAAGCTTCTATGTTGCTCGCACATCTGAGTTTTGTAAATCGGACCTCTTTGTGGCCCATTCTTTGTCTAGAAAAGGTCTTACCATCACTAAATAAACTTCATAACGCTGGATTATTTGGATCCGAGTGTTACCAATCCTTAGACAAGGAGCTTCCAGCAGGCATCAGGGCCCACTCGGCCAGAGGGGTCTCAGCCTCTACAGCCCTCCAGAGAGGGATGCCTGTTGGGGATATATGCCGGGCAGCCACTTGGTCATCCTTACATACTTTCACCAAGCACTATGCCTTGGAGGTTGCACAGGCAACTGATGCAAGGTGTGGTAGGACGCTTCTTCAGAATGTACTGGTTTAAATCTTTCTGCCCTCCTCCGTTATCCTGACTGCTTGGGTAGTCTATCATGATGAGGAATCTGTTGGAGGAAAGCAATCCATTGAAGGAGAAATTACTCACCATAATGACCTTTCAATGGATTGCCTTTCTCCTGCAGATTGCTCACCTGATAGATATTCACTCCAGCTTCACTGCTCAGAAATATTTTGACAGCGGCCGTAGAGAACCTCGTCCCAGCCATCGATCGTCGATTCGTCTTGCTCGGCGTCTGGTCATCGTTCCAGAAGTGACGTCAGGCGTTGTGTATATATTCCACATGACTACGCCCAAACCTCAGTTCCATTTTTTCTGCGTGCTTACGCGCTGCTTGGGAACACAGAGCTTCGAGACTCTATGCGTTCTCGTCAGAAAACTTTGTACATTTTTTCAAAATTCTCGACGTGAGATGTCGGTTGCTCGGATATCAGGTTTCCGTTCTGATTGTGGTACCAAGATGTCCATCACTGACCCACACGAGTTGTCTCTTGTCCTTCGGCACGGTTCACGGGACTGACTGGTGTCAGTCGTGTGCCAAAATGCAACCTAAATCACTTTGCAATCGAGCTTCAAAACTCGCTCTTGGTCGACCGCCTTCAAAATCAGCGGCATGGTTCGGTCTTTGGAGGCCGACACTGAGGTGCACACCCCCGAGAAAGAACACAGGCGGAAGAAGAAACGGTCCCACTCGAGGAGCCGCTCTTCCTCATCCCGAAAGAAGAAAAGGCGCCACCGCCATCGTTGGGACTCTGAATCATTGACTGAAAAAGGTAAGCCGTCTGTGCTTGAAATGCTCAAGAAGCATGTTGCATTCAATGCTGCTAACCCACCTCCTACCCCCACGCAGAAAGCTCTGGAGCCAAGAGCAGCGCTCTGTACACCCGACCCCTCTAGTGCCCCGGTACCGACAGTGTCAGCGCTGAAAAAATTGTTTCAAACCCGAAAGAGATCCAATGGAATCCAGATCCTCCCTGTGCATCAAAGGATGCCGACGATACAGCATCTCAATCCTGATCGACACCACCATATCGGCGCCGAGAGACAAACCCTCAATGTTGAAGGCTGTCAGAAAAAATATTCAACCCACAAAACCGGTCCAAATTTTTCGATACTATGGCGGGTATCTTCGGTGGCCATGACGCCGATGAACAGGTGTTAGTCGACCCAATTTACTTGGGTTCAGGAGGGGCCGATTATTTTGATGACCAGAATCGGCTTTTGCAACTGGCTCAAGGCTTCCAGGATGCCAGCGGTCTGGACACCTCTTCAGACCTCGAATTTCTGCAATCCCAGCCCTACCTACATAATTCTTATAAATTCAGGGTTCTGGTAGAAAGGGTTGACAACTTGGGATTGCACTCATCAGTGGCTCATGTACAAGGTTATGACCTTACCGACATTTTAGATGGTGGTCTTACCACAAAGCGAAATATGCCTTTAAACCCTGCCATCGCCTATCCTTTAGCAATTCTGTGTCAAAAACCTTGTTCCATTCCTCTCCTTAGCTCCAACATTTCTGGGAAATACAGCCCGGCTAGAGGAGACCTTTCATACCTCTCCTCTCACCCTTCCCTGAAGGGGCTTGTTATGCAGCCTGCTGTGGTCTCTTCTAGACCTGCATCTTCTACATCCACTCTGCCTCCCGACAGGGAAGCAAAAAATGGTAGATGCCTTAGCGAAGAAGGCATTCACTTCAGGTAGCATGGCCCTCAAAGCAACCAATGTGGCAAGCAGTTTTGCCAAGTACTCCTTCGGTCTATGGACAGAAGTAGAAAATGCTGCTCCGTATGTCCCAGAAGTGGAAATGCACGAGGGCTTCTTGCAACTAGTGGAGGATGGGAAAGAGGTGGCCAGACAGTCGCTGCAAACGGGCGTGGACGTCGCCGTCAGTTTGGGCCGATCTATGCCGTCAGCCATAACACTAAGAAGCAGGCCAAGTCAAGCTTCTGTACATGCCCTTCTGGGGTGATCTTCTTTTTGTCCAGAAAACCGACTATTCCTTAGAGAAATATAAGGAATCCAAAATCGCTGCCAAATCTTTATGGCAGCCAAACCTGCATTTAGCTTTGGCTATACGGCACAGGGCTACGGAAGATATGTTCCTTACAGAAGGATAGCGCAGTGGCCAGGCAAGGGCAGAAGCGTTTCTCACATTCTGGAAGGGGCAGAGGGGCTTCTAGAGGGCAGCGTCGGTGGCGGGGGCGATCCAGCATCCGAAGGTGCTGCGATTTTCCCCTCACAGTGGTCCGGTTGGAGGACGGTTGACGGAGTATTTGCTCCAGTGGTAGGGAATTAATTCTGATGTCTGCGCTTTGCAGCTCATTCAGTGGGGTTGTTGTCTGCCATTTGTAAGAAAAACACCAGACAGACTGCCCCCCACCTCCAATCCAAATGGGACAGTACCTTCAGGAAGAACTGAGAGCCTTGTTGCTGAATGGTGCTGTTGAAGAGGTACCGCCCGAGCAGAGGGGCTCGGGTTGGTATTCCCGGTATTTCCTGGTACCCAAGAAGGGAGGAGGTCTCCTTCCCATTGTTTGGCAGAAACCTGTGCAGTTCCCTTAGGGACCACTGCAAAAGATTTAAGACTACAGGTGTTGGCAGTAAACCCACTTGGTAGCAGTCTGTACCACCCAGATTTACCTGGTAGCTGTGGCTGAGCAGTCAGACTTCCCTCAAGAAGAGTTAGGCAGTATGCAAAGTATACACAATAGGCACTCAGATACAACAATACAAGCAAACACTGACCAGAGCTTTGGTATCAAAGTATATAATTATTTATTTAAAAACACACTTGAAAACACTCCAGCACTCTTATTGCAAAATATTCTAAACACAGTACCTATTATAATATATACACCCCTTTTTCCTTATCAGATAAGTCACTGTAAAACACCACGTATTTTCATACAGAGGTGAGCGCTTAACTAGATGGCACTCCAATAAGTTTGTGAGAAAGGGAGGGAAAAAGACAGAATATGGAAAGGTACACCACTCTAAGGTTCAGGAACACTGTTAGCAAGGCAGAAGAGCAAAAGTCACTGGTGAGTCAAAGTCCAAAGGCTGGGCCCACTCTTAGAGAGAGCAGAGCACAAATGTGCCCAAGATCACACAGTTACACTAGGCTTAGTCTTGCAGAGGGTTCAAAAAGAGTTTAGAAAGGCTTAGGAAAGTTTAGCCAGGGTGTCCCAGACTAACCCAGGTTCGAAAGCCGGGGGCTAAATCTACCCCGTACAGTCGGTAGCAAGGGAAGCCAGGCGGGACATGGTACCTTAAGTGGGAAGGATCCTCCAGCGGTGGCAGTTGTTCCTGGTAGTGAGTGCAAGTTGCGTCGTCGTCCAGGGGAAGAGAAGATCTCGACTTGGAGGAAAGATGAAGGTCAGGGCACTACCAGGGCAGAAACCAGCCTCAGAGTTTTCCGGTTAAAGGTGGTACCTTTGTTTCGCAGTCGTGGTAAAACGTGGTATCCCGGTTGCCGGGGTGCTTGGCACAGGCAAGGCGGCCACGAGGTACGTCGGGAAGGCGAAAAGACGGTGAAACTGGTTATCCCCACCAGTCAAAGGAAGAAGACTCTCCGGCAGGAGATTTCCTCTGTCGTTGGGAAAAAGTGGTGAGACGGTCCAGCAGGGCTCCACCGGTGGTGGTGTCGTGGCAGGTCGGCTCAGCTTCTCCCTCTTTTCGGATTCTTAGGTCCTGTGGCGACTTCTGAAGTTCCAGTCCCCAAAGCCCTGCTTTTATGCAGAAAACCCCCATTCACTCAGCCTAGCTGTCACTCAAACATGGTAAGTGGTGAGCCGGCCGGCTCGCCACTTGGGCCAATCGGGACGGAATGCGACTTGAGTTGCCTAGGCAACTCAGTCCAGGGTGTCTAAAACCCCCTCCACCGCTCCTAGGTACCCCAGACAGAGTGGCACCACTTTGGAGGGCTTCTGTGGAGAAGCCCGCCAAAAAGTGGAACAAAGGGCTCGACTTGGGTTGGAGTCACAGAAGAGAACACAAACGCCATTTTAGAATCAAGTTTTGGCAAAAAATACCAACCGGAGAATTAATATTAATTAAATAAACCGGCGGTATGTTCGAGGCTACCGTAAATAATTAAATAAAGATAGTAGCCTAAAACAATGGGAAATACCATAGGAAAATATTCGCGGTTGAATATAAAAAGTAGTATCCACTGCCACCAGCCAAAACTCGATCAGGGGGGACGGAGACGTGCCCCCTCGACTAACAGACCCTGGGGCAATTGAATTGCCCCAGCCAGTACGTCCACAATATGATGGTTTGTACTGGTTCTGTTCAGAATTTAAGACTAGTAAAGTCAATGGTGACTTTACATGCCCTGGGAGACAGTAGTCAGTCCCAGGGTATGGAGTCTATACTGGGGGGGGGGTCACTATGACACCCCTGTGTCACTGCACTGAGGGTGCTGTGTAACACACATCAGAAAAACACATGAAGCACTACGGAGTAAAAGACCCCATAGCCCATTAAACACATCTAGATTCAAAGAAACACACTCAAATCATGCCCAAGAGTGAGGGTAAAAGAGTCTCACTCTTGGCAGGAGAAAAAAAATAAACCCCAAAAATCCAGCAAAGCTGCTGGGGGACTCGCTAGGTTAGGAAATTCAGCCTAAACAGAGAATTCTCCCTAACACCCATTCTGGATCTCTGGGCCTTGAACAAGTTTTTGAGGAAAGCTACATTCAGGATGGTGCAGTTGAGAGAGATTCCTATGTCCTGTCCCCTTTCCTCCATACTGTATGGGCGTCCCTTGCTAGGGACAGGAGACGGAACCTTTACATATAGAGGCACGCAAGGGCACAGCCCTGGGAGCATGCACTCCCCTGACTCCGCCCACCAGCGACACTACCCAGTCCTCCTTTCTGCATCGACGGGAACGGACTGCTCCCACTAGCGCTACTGGGTTAGGCCCCAAGCCTAGTAATTCCACATGCTTTTCCCCAGAGAAGTTTTTTTGTCTTCTTCTTGCTTCTTCTTGCTTGTCTTTATTCAGATACCTCTCTCCTCCCCGGTGCATGTCGACGTCAGCAGGCTCTTCCCTACGTCCGACACCCCCCCCCCCCCACTCTCTCTGCCTCTGCTGCCTTAGCCCTGACCACGGCTGGGAAGGCTGCTCCGCATGCGATGCTCTTACACCGCGCAATCCGAAGAACTGGCTAGCTCGGTGGAGGGAGCTCTTGGGAAGGTCGGCTCCAAGAAAGCACACCAGCAGGAGGGACCTTTCAGGTTCTTGTACCAGGGCGAGTACCGAGGCTGCGACAGCTACCGGCCACTAGGCCAAGGGGTCACGAGATCCTACCAGTGACATGACCGAGGGAATGCAAGGTTCTATTACAGGGTCTACACCCGAGGGGCTACACCCTAGTACTGGACAAATGTCTGAGGGGTCGCCTGTACGCTTCACTACCGGCGACACAGCCGAGGGCAGTCAGCCTACCAGGCCTCGTCCTGAAGTACAGGGTAGGCCTCAACCTCCACTGTCAAGAGTCTTGGAAGAGGCCAGGCCCTTTGTGCAAGCACCACGACACAGGCACCTGGCACACAGCCAGACAAAATGGCCACCAGGCCCAGAGAAAATGGCTCCTCGCCCGACACATCCCCCTTTGGGAAACAGGTAGGGGAACGATTTTCCAGGTGGGACTGGTCTTTACAGGGCATGTGGCCTACGGCATATCCTTCGTCGCAGGGCAGATGCACCCCACAGACAGCAAGACATGGTGTGCCCAGGTCTCAACCCATGGCCGTGCCTCCAAACGCTCCACCGGCCAGTGAAGAGAGGTTTTTTGAGTTTCTGACCCTCATGAGGTCTCTGCAGATGGTCATCATCCTCAGGGATGTGATCAGGGACATGCTCCCTCCTCCTGTTCAGCCGCTGTTACCCATTTCACCCGTGGTTCCTGCGACAGGACCATGGTGCAGCCTCAGCTGCCCCTGCCAGCTCCCATCACACCGGCTCCCACGTCGGCACCACAGCCACCTCAAAAGCCGCAGGCCCCTGTCAGTACACAGCAGCCACTGGCGCCCAGCACTCCTCCAACTTCTTCAGACCTTCAGGGCACCTTGGTGGACACGGATGAGGAGTAGTACCCAGATACACCATCGTCGGCCAAGGCCTTCCATAGGTGGCTCGCCGGCTTGGCCGAATACTTGGGGCTTCCTCAGCCTGAGATGGAACAAACCCAGAGGCAGGGTTCTAGCAAAGGTACTCCTTCTACGTCCCACGGCTAGAACGGGGATCCCGATGCAAAAAGACATAGTGGCTCTAGCCAAGAAGGGATGGCTTAAACCCCACTCGGCGCAGCCTACCAACAGGTCCCTCGACGCCAAGTTCAGGCAGATGGAGGGGGATCCACTCTTGCTGTCGGCACACCCTCATCCACACTCCTTGGTGATCGCGGCAGCTTCGCTCTACTCCAAGCCACAATCGTCTTCGGCTACCTCAGCCTCTGCACTCCTGGGCAAGGAGGAGAAGATCCTGGAAGCATACGGGAAGATGATGTATTCCAACACTTCCCTTCATGTTTGTAAGTCTAATGCAGATGCTATGCTCACCGCTGTCAACCAGAGGCTTTGGCAGGAAATTGCTGATTTTCTTCTGGAACTTCAGATAGAGAGCCAGGCACGCTTCAAGGCGGGGCTGGCGGAGCCCAAAATTGTAGCACTAGACATTATGGAGTCCACAGTGGCGCACTTTGACACCTGAGGCCATGCTATTTGCATCACTACGGACATGAGAAGGACGGCCTAGCTACGGGCGACCAAGTTCAACCCAGACGTCCAGGAGCGCATACTGGATCTTCCTGTTGTGGGTGGCGACCTGTTCCATTCCACTACGGACAAGGAACTGGATTAGAAGAAACAAGTCAGACTGCCAAATCTTTGTCCATCCTCACTAAAACCCCCCCTAAAACATACAGCCAGATGCAGCGGTCAGACAAGGGTCGGTCCTTTGGTGGTTTTTGGGGATTCCAGGAACGAAGGTCCAGGCAACCTGACAGGTCTCCAAGCCAACACTGGCGCAAACACAAGGCTTTGCACAAGTTTTTTTTTTCCAGTCCTCAGCCTCAGACTCAAAAAAAGCATGACACTCCCATTGGGGTCCACGTGTCTCTGGTGGGGGGCTGGCTTTCCCTTCACTCGCAATGCTGGCGCACAGGGTTCGCGGGCCCCAGGATCCTCTCAGTAGTGTCCACTGGCTACCGCCTACCGATCCCTCCTTCTCCTCTCTCCGCTCCTCCCACAGATTGGGACAGCAACTCTGTTGGCGGAAATTCAATCGCTCGTAGAGAGTCAGGCAGTCGAAGTCTGAGTCTCCCAGCGGGGGTCTGGGCTTCTGCTCACAGATTTACACCATACACAAGAAAAACCAGGGGGGGCCTGAGAGTTGTGTTGGACCTTTTCCTCCTTGAACCTTTCCCTCCCTCTTCAAAAGCTCAAGATGATTACCCAGGCGCTTATAGCAGAGACACTGTGCATGGGAGACTGGATGTGCTCCCTGGATCTGAAGGATGCTTACCTACATGTCGCGTTCTGGCAACCCCATCGGTCCTCTCTAAGTTTCAGGATCGTAGGCTTTCATTTCCAATACAAGGTTGAACCCTTTGGCCTCAATTCAGTCGCAGGGTATTTACAAGACTAATGAATGCGGGGGCAGCTCTCCTCAGGGCCCAAGGTCACCACGTCTATCCATACCTAGACGACTGGCTTGTCAGGGCAGGGTATCTGGAGGCAGTCCACCACACCTCCTCCGCCAACATGAATACTCTTCATGAGTTGGGATTTTCCATCAATCTCAAAAAGTCACAGCTGGAGCCTACGTAGAATCTAACGTTCCTGGGTCTCATCTGGGATACTAGCTCTGAGGGCCACAGGGCATTTTCTCAGCAGAGAAGTGACCTTGGCATTGTGGTACCAACACCTCCTGGGCATCATGGCAGCATGTCTCCTGGCAGTGCCATACACAAGGCTCAAAATGAGGCGCTTGTAACTACACATGGCAGCCTCCTGAAATCAGGAGAAGGGTTCCCAGGCCGAGCTGGTCAGCATCCTTATTTATCTCTACCAAGACCTAGTGTGGTTGAGCACGGACTACAGCATGCAAATAGGCAGGCCCTTCCGGCAACCAGCACCGCAGGTTACCATCACCACAGACTCAACCCTAGCGGGCTGGGGAGCTACACTGAACAGCCAGAGTGTCCATGGGGTTTGGTCCAGTCAGGAGCAGGAGGCCAACATCAACTGGCTCGAGTTGATGGCTATGTGGCTCGCTCTCAAAGCCTTTGTCCGTATGATCAGTGGCAAGGTGATCCTCATTCAAACGGACAACTCCACCAACATGTATTACATCAACAAGCAGGGTGGCACCAGGTCTCCTCCCCTCTGCACTCTAGTAGTCAACATTTGGAAGTGGGCTCTGGTAAACAACAAGCACTTGGCAGCAATCCACCTCCCGGGGGAGTCAAAGCTGCAGGCGGACAGGCACAGCAGGCTCGGTGCGGACAATTACGGATGGCAGTTGAACAATCAGGTCCTTCAGGGGATCTTCGGCAGATGGGGTCATCCTCAGGTGGATCTCTGTGCCACCTGGTCCAACAGGAGGTGCCCCCAGTTCGCATCCCGTCAGGGGCAGGGATGGGGCTCTCTGGGTGCTGTGTTACAGATACAATGGAACAACATAGACGCATATGCCTTCCCTCCCACTCCCCTGGTACACAGGGTGATCTGCAAGATGAGGGAGTCCCGGCACCTCAGTATCATTCCGATAGCTCCTTGGCAGCCGGCGAGGCCATGGTACTTCGAACTGCTCAGTCTTTCGAATCAGCCACCTATGCACCTTCTGCTGGGCCCAGCTCACCTATCCTCTCAGCAGGGAGGCACAGTTATCCACCCCGCCCCCCAGAAGTTAGCCCTTGCAGCGTGGTTCCTGAACAAGTCACACTAAAGCATTTGCATCTGTCACAGGCTAACCTAGACATCCTACAGGGCGCTTGGAGCGATGCTACCAGGATCCAGTACAAAAGCAAGTGGACTAGGTTTTGTCACTGGGCGGAGTCAAGGATGTCGATCTGCTGACCGGCCAGTTGGACAACGTGTTATCGTTCTTAGCACACCTCGCACACTCAGAAGTGCAAGTAGACCCATGCTGCACCTATCTGGTGGCCATCAGAGCCTACCGGAACTCGGAGGAGGAGGTCCTTTCATCAATACAGTGGTTAAAAGACATCTAGTGGGCCACACCAGGCTCTATCCGCCTATCAAGAAGCCACACCCTGTGTGGGACCTCAACATATTCTTGGGCGCCTTGGCACATAAACTATTCGAGCCAATGGCGTCCGCGGACCTCAGGCTAATCACCATTAAGACAGCCCTCCTGGTGGGTCTTACGTCTGCATGCAGGGTCAGTGAAATACATGCCCTGGTGGCTTCAGAGCCTTATACTACTTTTCATAGGGACATGGTGGTGCTTAGAACTCACCCTGCCTTTTTAGTATTTATTTTATTTATAGAGCGCACCAGGCCCGAGGGCATCCGGGCGCGTCACTTAGTTACAACATGATAAGGCATTACAATTTAAGTTACAGATATATACAAAGGCAGTTACAGAATTAACATAAAAACCATAACCTATATACATGAGGTGAGGCAGGTGGCTAGTGCCTGGAAGGAGGTTGGCCAGTAGAAAGGGGGGGGGGTCTTGGGCGGACAGCCAAGCTTTGGCCAGGTGTTTGAATCTGTGGAAGACTACCAAAGGTAGTCTCCTTGTTTCACCTGAATGAGGAGATAGTGCTACCCACTTTCTTCACGGACCCTAAGGACGAAGCTCGGGGGGTTCTGCAGTG
The DNA here is from genome assembly GCF_040938575.1 of Ambystoma mexicanum. Lineage (NCBI taxonomy): Eukaryota > Metazoa > Chordata > Amphibia > Caudata > Ambystomatidae > Ambystoma > Ambystoma mexicanum. The sequence goes on along the minus strand of NC_090933.1, from coordinate 1,294,313,581 downwards.
TCTAGATGTTAGGCATGCCTTAAAATTCTACCTAGACAGAACCAAGAGCTTCCCCAAGTCAGAGGCTCTCTTTGTCACATTCGGTCGTCAAAACCAGGCTATCAAGCTTCCAAGGCCTCCATAGCAAGATGGATGGTCGCGGCCATCAAGGAGGCCTATAAGGGGCAGCACAAACCACTCCAGGTACATATGCACGCCCACGCTATCAGAGCCAAGGTCACAGCAGTCGCGTTTCAGAGGCATGTTCTGTGGCAGGTCATCAGCAAGTTGGCTACATGGGCCACGTCTTTCGGCCTACTGCAAGCACTACTGCTTGGATGCCGGCTCCAGGTCAGACACCGCATTTGGGCAGGCAGTTGTAAGGAACTTGTTTTTTTAGGAGGGTCACCTCTCCACCCTGGGGCTACATTTAGTTGTAATCGCCAATACAGTATGGAGGAAAGAGGATAGGACGTAGGAGTAATTCTAAGTAACTCACCGTGCTAACATACTCCTAGTCCATAGTGTCCTTTCGTCCATATTCCCACCACCCACCCCTCTAATAAAACTGGTGTCATTAGGCAATGGTAATATTGTCGACGAGTCAAAGGGACCGAGGAGTGGCGCTGGTGGCCGGAGTCAGGGGAGTGCACGTTCCCAGGGCGACGCCCCAGCGCACCTCTAAATTTAAAGGGATGACGTATTTTTCTGGTGAAAAAGGTTCTGTCTCCCGTCCCTAACGAGGGACGCCCATACAGTATGGAGGAAAGGGGACTATGGACTAGGAGTACATTAGTCACTAAGGTGAGTAACTTATAATTTCTCCAAGCTCTCGAACTACAGGATGGCTGGTGTCGATAGACCTACAGGACGCTTACTTCCATGTGCCAATCCATCGAAAGCACAGGAAGTTCCTAAAATTGACCATAGGAGATATGCGCTATAAGCTCAAGGTGCTTCTCTTTGGTCTAACCTCCACCCCAAGGTCTTCACCAAGCTCATAGCGGTAGTTGCGGCTCACCTCAGGGGATCCGGTGTCCACATATTTCCATATCTGGACGACTGGCTGCTCTGAGGGAAGCCTGTAGTGCAGGTCTTATCCTATTTACAGTTCACTTGCTTGCAGCTGCACAAGCTGGCCTTCTCCCTTAATTTAAAGAAGCCCCACATGGCACCAGTCCATCGGCTCCAGTTCATCGGAGCAGTCCTAGACACCCGTTGGCACATCAACAGGTTGGAGATGTGATCCATCAGGCTAGCCCTGAAAGCTTTTGCCCCGTTTCTGCACGGGAAACATGTCCTCGTTCTGATGGACAACTCAGTGGCAATGAACTATCTCAACAAGCAAGGTGGTGTACACTCCCACCCTCTCTGCACAGAGGCGATGATGCTTTGGTTCGGGTTTCTGGAGAAGGGGATCTTGGTCTCGGCAGTTCATATGGTGGACACAGAGTACAGCTTGGCGGGTGCTCTGAACAGACAGAGCACGGTCCCGCACGACTGGGAAGTGGTGTGCCAGGAGGTTCTGGAGGACGTCTATGCTCTATGGGGTACCCCAGCAGTGGATTTGTTCGCAACAGAGTCCAACAGGAAATGCAAACAGTGTTGCTCGAGGGAATTCCAAGCGAACGGTGCACTGTAGGACGCGTTTCTAGTGGATTGAACCTTCCCTCTCATTTGCGCGTTCCCTCCGATTCCCGTCATTCCATGGGTTCTCCGGAGGTTGAAGAGGTTTCAAGCGATCATGATCTTGATTGCCTCGACTGGACCAGGAGAACGTGTTACTCTGACCTCTTGTATCTGTCCACCTCACTGGTTGCCTCGACGTCCGGATCTCCTAATCCAGTCGGAAGGTCGGATACTCCATCCGACCCTGGAATCCCTCAACCTACAAGCGTGGCTCTTGAGGGGATGAGATATGATGACTGGGACCTCTCTGAGGAAGTACTCGAGGTGTTGCTGGCGGCATGCAGACAATCTACAGGATCTTTGTACGCGTGCAAATGGAGAAGATTTGTGGCGTGGTGCAGGGAACGCGAGATTGACCCCATCTCTTGCCCCACCACCACAGTGATGGAGTTCCTTCTGTTACTGACCTCTGCGGGCCTTCAGGTCACCCCAGTCAAAGGATATTTGGCAGCCTTGTCTGTTTTTAAATGATACCCGGATCAAGGTTCATATTTTATGATCCCGGTAATGGCACAATTCCTGAAAGGCCTTGTAAATACGTTTCTGCCAGCTCCCTTTGTTGTCAGGATTGGGACATTAATCTGTTTCTGACATATCTGATGGCGGCTCCTTTTGAGCATAGGCACCCTTGTCCCTTACAGCTTCTCTCTTTGAAAACAGCCTTCTTGGTGGCAATTAGATCCGCTAGACGGGTGAGTGAACTACAGGACCTATGCTGGGAGCCACCCTTCCTGCCTTTTTTCTGGGAGAAAGTTTCACTTGGGGTAAGGCCTGGTTTACTCCCCAAGTTTGTCTCTGAATTTCACCTGTCACAATCCATCAACCTTCCGGTTTTCTACCCTCCTCCACAACCTTTTAAGCAGGAGGAACAATTACATTGCCTGGACCTGAAGAGGGCGTTGAGTTATTATATTGCCAGGATAGCTGATTCCAGGAGAGCTGACTAGTTCTTCATGGCTTTTCTTTAGCCCGTAACCAAGCAGACTTTATCCCAATGGATACTTTTCTGCATAATCAAATGCTACCTGTCCTCTGGGAAGATATTGCCAGCAGGCATCAGGGCCCATTCAACAATGGGAGAATCACCATCAACAGCTTTGCAGAGGGGAGTCCCTGTCCGGGAGATTTGTCGCGCTGCGATATGGTCATCCATGCATACCTTCGCAAAGCACCACAGTCTGGATGTGGCGCATACTACAGATGCGTGTTTTGGCAGAGCAGTGCTGCACAATGTCTTGGTATAACTTTCTGCCCGCCTCCTTTATTTACTGCTTTGGGAGTCTATTGGATGAGGAATCTGCCGGAGTAAGGCAAACCATTGAATGAGAAATTACTTTCTGTAATATTCTTTCTCTGGATTCTTCTCCCCTCCCATCCATCCCTGCTCAGAAAGTCGGTGGTTGGTGCACATTTTCTCTTTCACGTTAACTTGGTGATGGTCCTCTGTGTCAATTTTCTGTCTTCCTGCCACAGTTTTTAAAGACCTTCGGAGGTCTTTAGTACTTTTTTAAGTGCTCTTTAGCCTGTTTGTTATCTTTGTTTTCCTATGCAGCGTGTGGTGCTCGGGGAGGGTTGGGGGGGGAACTGAGGTTGGGGCTTTGTGACGTGGTATTTATACGACCCATGATGTGATATCCGGACCCGGCAAGACGGATCGACGGTCGAGTCAAGCTCCACTATGCCCCCTGTTGAAAATTATCTATCGGATGAGGAATCTGCGGGAGAAGAATCCATAGAAACAAGTAATGTCTCCTTCTATGGATTCTTCTACCACTGATTCCTCAACAACCCTCTTATCCATCCCCGCTCCGCTCAGATAGTTCTGTGCGTTGTCGCTTCTGTCCAAAACGAGAAGGCATCTGGTGATGGCTCTGGGATGACTGCTTCTTCCTCATTCTTTAAAAAAAAAAAAACAAATGCAATCATTGTTTTGGGGGTTCTCGCTGTTGGGATGTATCCTTGTTAAAGCTTTGCTGGCTGCTTATCCTTCTCATGTGGTTGTTCCTTCTGCAGCATTGAAACGCGGGGGAAATATTTAGGAATTAAAGCATGGGACATATTGATGTGCTATATATAAGAGACCTGATGTCACTTACGGAGCCGACGATCGAGAGCCAGACAAGACGGATCGACGATAGGCGGCCGACTCAAGGTCCACTACGCCCCCTGTCAAAAAGTTTCTAAACAGCAGAGCTGGATGATGGATATCTATCGGTGTCCAGTCAATTCGTTGAAAAAAAACTGGTCGACTGCAATTTGGTTGACGCAATTTGGTCGAAAACCAAATGGCGAATTTTTTTTTTATTTATATATTTATTTTTCGGGTTTTCGTTTAGTTAAAAAAGGGGTTTTTAGAGAAAAAAAGGGGGTTGGGGGGGACCCCCCAAAAAAATAAAAAAAAGGGTTAAAATAAAAAAAATAAAAATTTCGACCATTTGGTTTTCGACCAAATTGGTTCGACCATTTGTCTGGTCGACCAATTTTTTTCGACCAAATGTCTGGCAACCTATCTATCATGATGAGGAATCTGCAGGAGAAGAATCCATAGAAAGATCATTATGGTGAGTGATTTCTCCATTTAACGGTTCGCCACGCTCTAACTCTATGGATGAGTTTGAGGATCTGTTGCCAGGTGACGGTGAGCCAGCAAATCTACCGGCTTCAGTGGTCATCTCTGCTCACCTACCACCTTTCAAGTCACTGGCACATATTGCTCCTCATGTCTGGAACAGTGAGACAAAAAGAAAGAAGTGAGTCCCCTTCAAGAACTCAGTCTTAGTGTTCAAGAAAGAGTAATTGATGATCAAGGCATCTGTTCGTGTCCATGGACTCAGAACAGCACCTTGTACAGAAAGCTGCGGCTAGACTCTTGTCATGAATGTAAGGAAGGCATGGTATCAAACAGTGAAGACAGACACAAGTGATCACAGTTCAAAGGTGTTTATTGAACTTCAATGGGTTGGTTGAACGCCTATCTAATCCTAAATCTAAGGATGGGAGCAAGCTACGACCGTCAAATAATGATGCAGTCCTAGTGGAGACTGTCAAAATAAAAGGGCCTATACTAATAAACCTATTGCCAATCCTTACTTCTAAATATAAATGGTTTGGGAAAACGATGTATGCAAAAGAAAAGTGTTTAAGAAACAATATGTCAGGATAGTTGAGCAGTTGGCTTCCCTTCAGAACGTTTTCAGGATGGGACAAGGTGGCACACACTAGCTTCGCACACACTCTGGCTTCTCTACTACAAGGATGCAGTTCAAAACATAGGTATCTGTCCAGGGAACCGCATGTCGGATTTGCCTGGGACACCTATGCTTTGCCTTAATGTAATTTGCGGCCACCGCTGCATGTTTTATATGTGACCTGCCAACTGTTTTGTTCTCATTTTATGTTGTGCACCTTAATAAAACAAATAAACTGAATAAAAATAAATTAAAAAAATGGGTATGTGGGCCTTCCGCGCCAAAGTGTTTTCCAATAAAATTCTCTTATTGCAGATTACCAAAGTTCCTTTCTCATCAGGATTTTAACATTCACAAGTTGTCAAGGTTTACTGTTCACCACGGGTCTCCCTCTATCGGGCTCGGACCCCCTGAAACACAATGTTTACAATTGTTTTCCCTCGAACCACAGGTCTCCCTCGATCGGGCTCAGACCTTGTAATCTCACTTTCTTTGCTTTCTTTTTGTTATCAAAATTTGAATACTTTCGACTGTGCGATGGATTTTTCTTAAACCATTGCAGGACCACTTCGTTTCACTTCATCCTTAAGTTTCACTTTATTGCTTTTGTATCTGCCACTTCTCAGCAATTAAGCTTTACTCGTGTCTTTCATCACACGCATTAATATTCATACAATGTTGCCGCTTGCAACCTTGACTTCAACACAGGTCGGTCTCCTTAACTCACTGGCTGTGTTGATCTCTCTGGTGCTGCTTTGATCCTGGAGCCAAGGACACTACCATGGCGGCTCCTGTTCCTCCCAGACTCAGCCAGTCATGCAGGAGGGCCTCGGCTATCTCCGACACACAATGCAGGATTCTTCAGTCTAGTTTCCTGACGTTATGCTTTTTAATCTGAATGCTTCTGGAAAGTAACGATTTCTCGCTGGAATGGCCAAGGGTATCCCCCTCCTTGCTCCCCCTTCTCAGTTTGCTGCCTTTCTCCCATTGTTCAGCTGCCATCTGGAAAACGCTGTTCCTTCGTGTGCTTTTCCTCGCTAAGAGTGTGCTTTTGTGCTCCGCCTTTTATCCATGTGGGGAAGGTTAATGGAAGTCAGGGGTGAGTTGTTGACAGTAATTGCCTAACTTTGCCTGACCATAGTAGTGGGACTTGAACAAGGGAGTAGGGGGACGCAACAAATTAAATTGTGGTCATTAATAAGAGTGCAAGATGCACCTATTCAATCCTTAACTGTAGGTACATACATTCAATTATTTCAGGTGCGTATGGGTCAAACAGTCTAAAGGCCACCCAAGACTGTAATGGGGAACAAAAATGAAACAAAACCTGTTAATCGCTAGCAGGAGACCCATTAGCACACTCTTATGGGGATAGAAATCCCATGGTAACTCTTACAAAGGTATTCTGGGACAAGAAATCCACATGACCAGTGTTAATATTACATGAATCAAGTAATCGCATGCAATATGTTTGTTGAATAATCATTTCATTTTTAGCAATAAATTGCAAACAACTAAGTATGTGAAGGTATCTATTGCCAAAAAACAGACACTCCACTGGTTTCAATTTTCATTTTTTAGTATACATGACACAATAGTAAATAAAGAGGAACGTCAATTCTAATACAGCACTGACATCACGATTTCCCAGTTCAAAATTAATACATAGTCCACTTAAAATGCAGTGGTTGTGTTATTGTCACACAAAGGTGTAATCGCATTTCTGTAAACATTCAGAGTCTGTAGTCTGACTCTAATAGGCTCCTTTAAGTGTATGCCGACGCGTATCGGATATAATCTGTCTACAGGGCCTGGTGCCTATTGTTCCTTATAAAATTTGGTTCTGTTTTCAATGTTGTCACTCATATGAATTCTGAAAATAAATGTTGAAGGGTCTTTTAGTACTCCATTGCTAAATGTATGTCTTGATATGCTGCTGGACGTGTATCACAAAACATTACTGACCTTGGAGTCTTGGCCATTGCATATGCTTAAATCCAAAATATCCAAGTCCCAAATCTCTGGTCTGGATTACGATGGTCGGTTGGTTTCCCGTATTGTGTAGAGTAACACTGTAAAGCATGTAGCTGCAGGGCAAGGGAAGAAGCGAACGTGGTTGTTCCGCCTAATACCTGCAAGTAAGATACGGTGTATTGGGTAGTGTAGCATGAATATAGATCTCTTCGGTGAGGTACGACCGTAACAACGGCTCCCCATGAAAGTTAGCGACTGCATAGTTGTAATGAGCTTGTGCTCCGTGATGGATGTTAATAGCTGATTAAACGTGTGTGTCACATCCCGCTGGAGGGGGGGGGGCACTGTTTTAGAAAGTGTTGGGTGCATGAAGCATCCCTGCTAGAAGAATCTAATCATATGAAAGTGGCAGCGCTCACCTGTCGGTTATCCCCACCGCTCGTCTGCAGCAGTGAAGCCGCCACGCGAACGCTGTACAGTTTGTGTACCCTATGGTTGCAGAGTGCCGCCCGCGCATGGGCGTCGTGTCGCGAGGCAACCATCTTGGTGTGGGATTTCATTGCTATGGCAACGTCTCACTAAGATTCGGCTTTGCGGATTAAAGAGTGTGTAACCACTCGAGTGTCTAGTGAGTCATGATTGTCTATGTTGAAATCTTAAATGATAATTATGGGTACATAACTGATGACAGGGGGTGGGGCTCGCTCCCGAACAAAGTCGGTTGGGCGCCCCTAACCCTGTCTGATTTCAAGGTGCAAAATGTGTTGCCCATAGCACGCGTGTCCTCGAGCACCAAAAAGCACCTTGGTGCATGTTTTATATATAAAGCCTGATGCCGACCTGACATACATCAGACTGCCTGTTGTATGAATTTACAGATTCATCAATACAGTGCAGTAGTTCTTTCAAGCGAAACCACGTCCTGCGAAGACTCATAAACATTTCAGTATTCAACCAAACATATTAGAATTCAAACAAAACATATTAGAACACAAAAAAAAATATCAGGATTTAAAATAAAAACCTTTACCATTTTTGCGAAACGTGTTGAGAGATGGAGACTTAACCCTGTCACCAAAATGCTGAACACAACCCAAGTGAATCCTAAGGACCACAACCAGTGGTGTAAGGACCATATTGGTAAGAAAGCATCAAGTACAAAGATTATGATGGAATAAGCTCAAGTTTCGATCGAACATAAACGTATCAGTACATAGAAACTACCATACAATGTAGCATTTAGCTGCAGAACGTCCTAAGGACAGAAGTTCTGAATGTCCATTGGTTCTGTAAGGCAATGAGACTATTAGTACAGGTAAACACTTACATAAAATGTAGCAATCAACTAAGAATCATCATAAACAAAAAGGTCAAAATTCCCATTAGTTCTATAAGGTCATGGGTCTATTGATGCTTTGTTCATGAAGTGCATCTGCATACTTGTATAACAGGTGCATATCCTAAATTTTGTAAAAAACAAAAGGTAACTCAAACTAAACACATGAAGTCAGATTCACAAGTCATCCCTCTTGGGTATATACAGTCAAGTAGGTCGATCCACAGTACTTCTCTTTGCAAAAGCTTCCTGTTCAAATCTCCACCCCTAATCCCCAATGTGACCAGTTCTAGAATGACACATTTAAGTTGTGCAATTGTGTGACGGGCCTCAAGAAAATGCATGGCCACAGGTGATTTCTGATTCTTGGTCCTTATGTTGGACTTGTGCTCTGTCCATAGAGTCTTTGCCTTCCTCGTGGTCATGCCAACGTAATAATAGCCACAGGGACCTTTCAGTGCATAGATCACGTTTTTAGAGTCACATGTGGATGAATGCCTCAGTGTGATGGGTTTCCCAGAATGTGGATGCATGATTGTATTGCCCTTAATTATATTGCCACAATGCTGACAGTTAAAGCATGGTTGTGTTCCTTTAAAAGTCCTCCTATTGGGATCAACTGTATGTACTTCTGCTTTGATCAAGCTGTTGCGTAGAGACTTGTTATTACGATAGGCAAATGTTGGTGGCTCCCTGAATAAAGTTTGTAGTGTTGGGTCCATATGCATCATGGGCCAGTTTGCTCTGATGATCCCTTGGATTTTATGGCTCTGTGTGGAGTGTGCTGTAACATACACCAGTGCTTCTCCTTGCTCAGGTGGTTTGGGAGTGAGGAGAGTATCTCTCTCAATGGTGTCAACCTTTGGTGAAATATCTGAAGTAAGAGCGGGGCTGTATCCCCGTTTCTTAAATTTCAACTTAAGGGTGTCCGATTGTTGCCTGTATTCTTCGTTCTCCGAGATGTTTCTTCTATAATGAAGAAATTGGCTTAGTGGTACACTTTGGATGGTCCGTTTGGGATGGAAGCTTGTGGCCATCAGAAGGGTGTTGCGATCCGTTGTCTTGGTATAAATTTTGGTTTCCAAAGAATTGTTCTTGCTGTAGATCTCAACATCAAGAAAGTGTATGTTTGTTTTGCTTGTGCAGGTTGTAAATTTAATGCGGTGAAGCATATTGTTCATCATGTTGAAAAAGTCAGTAAGCTCATTGCTGTGACCAGACCAGATCCCAAAGATGTCGTTGATGTAACGGACATAGAGTAGGAGGTGTTGTGCGCATCTCGCCGTACTGAGGACATTTTCATATTCCAAGTAATACATAAATGTATTAGCATAAGTGGGTGCCATTGCAGCTCCCATACTAGTGCCCGATAACTGAAAGAAAAATTGATCTCCAAATTTGAAAAGGTTGCTCATTAGAACGAGTTTCAGAAGGGTGAGGATGAATAGTCTGTCTCCTAGACAGTTCTGAGAGCGCAATAAAAGCCACTCTACCGCTTCAAGACCTGCCTCATGCACAATGTTCGTATAGAGGGATGTAACATCCATCGTGAATAGTCTATCCCTTCCTTCCATGAACTCAACGTTTTTTAATCTGCTCAGAAAGTGCATGGTGTCACGTATGTAGGTTTCCATGTTCTGGATTAGTGGCTGTAGAACTCGATCCAAATATTGTGCCAATGGTTCCAGTATCCTGTTCGTGGCAGCTATGATCGGCCTCCCTGGTGGTTTGTCAAGCCTTTTATGGATTTTCAGTATAATGTATAGTACCTGGATGATTGGATGTTGATTCTCCAGATATAGTCGGGTTTTTGCAGAAATAACCTGACGTTCCAGTCCTTCATCCAAAACCCGCCGGATTAGAGTGCGGATCTGTTCCATCGGGTCATGTGGGATCTCCTTGTAGGTTTCAAGGTCTGCCAGTTGTTTCTGTATCTCCTCGAGATAATCACATTTATTCATGAGAACCAGTGCTCCCACCTTGTCCGCGAGTTTGAAAATTATATCGTTATTATCCATCAGATTTTTAAGTACTCGTCTCTCCTGTTTGAAAAAATTACTCTGTTTTCTGGCTGTAAACGATAATTTCTTGAGGTCCTCCAACACAGTTTTTTCAAATACTGTCAATACATGATTTTGTATAAGTGGATTGAAGGTGCTTTTTGGTGGTATCTCCAGGAATTCTGATGTTTCATCATCTTCCTCTTCCACGTCCAAACCACTAAAGAAGACTTAACTTCAATTTCCTCATTAGTTTAAAAAAATCTATTTTTTCTCTGAGGAGGTTACTGCTACTTTCTGGGACAAAGGAGAGTGCATTTCTCAATACCCCTAGTTCAAAGCGGGAGAGCGTGTAGGAAGTGTTAGGGAGAATTATCATTCTATGGCTAATTTCCCTTACCTATAGAGTCCCCCAGCAGCTTTGCTGGATTTGAAGGGTTTGTTTCTTTTTACCTGCTAAGAGTGAGACTCTTTTTCCCACTGTTAATTTTTGCTATGTATGTTCTAGGCTATTTTTGTGTTTAATGTCTATGGGATTTTCTCACCCCAAAAGGAACCATCTTTATTCACATGTGTTACACAGCAGCCTCAGTGCAGTGACACAGGGGTGATGTAGCGACCCCCAAACATAGACTCCATACCCTGGGACTGACTACTGTCTCCCCGGGCATGTAAAGTCCCCATTGACTTTACTAGTCAATTTTTATGAACTTAACCAGTACAACCCATGGAACCTATGGAGGTACTGGAAAGGGTTAATAGTTTTTCCCTTAGGTTCATTTTCGAGGGGGTACCGTAAAGTCCCTCTCTAGTTTCTGGCTGGTGGCAGTGGTTACTACCATAAATATTCGACCGCAAATATTTTCCTATGGGATTTTCCCATTGTTCGAGGCTACCACTTTTTATGACGGCCTCTAACATACCGCCGGTTTATTTTAATATTAACTATACTCCGGTAGGTTTTATTTGCCAGATCTTTAATATAGCTTCTTTCTCGTGTCTTTCTCTAAACTCCTAACCCAGGTCGGGGATCCTTTGTTCGTCCTTTTGGCGGGCTTCTGCCCAGAAGCCCTCCTTTCGGCGCCACTGAGTCTGGGGTGGGTCCATTGTGTGGGAGGGGGAATAGGACCCCTGGACAGGGTTGCCTCAGCAACCCATGTCACACTCTATCCTGATAGGCTGGAGGGTCTCCCGCCAAAGATGACCACTCCACTGTGTTAGTGACAGCTAGGCTGTATGAATGGTGCACTTTTTGCATAAAAGCAGGGTCCTGAGGACTGGAAGAGAAAGACGTCGCCACTGGAACTAAGAAGCCGAAGAGGAGAGAAGCCAAAGACATCTGCAACGACTAAACCACCGGTGAAGCCCTGCTGCAGCGTCTCACCACTTTTCTCCACACGACGAGAGGAGATCTTCATCTGCAAGAGCCTTCTTCCCTTGAGCTGGTGGGGCCAACCAGTTTGCCAATCGCCTTCCCAGACCTGCCTTGGTCGAATCGCCAGTACCCTGTACTCGGTGGCCAGATAGCCAGGCACCAGTCCACCCGGACCGCGATTTAAAGGAGCGTACCTTTTATTAATCGGGCAGCACCACGGCTGGTTTCATCCCTGGGTAGTGCAGTAACTTGAACCTTCGTCCACGATGAGAGCCTCTCTTCCTCTGCTGGATCACCCGAACTGCAGGAACTATCAGGAACAACTGCCACCGCAGGTGCCACTTCTTCATTTAAAGGTACATTTTTCCGCCAGGCCGTCCTTTCTTCGCGGTAGCACTAAAGGTGTTTTAAATCCTTTACTTACCTGTTTGGTTGGCCGCCCCTCTCTCAACATTGTCTTCATCCTCTGCATCCACCTTTTCAAAATCGTTAACCAAAGACTTGACTGCAGCTACAAGAACATTTTGCTCCTGGGCCCTTGCCCTGTACCACTGACTCTGGCACAGGCCTACTGACTCCAGGCTACATTTGTTAGATCTGCCTTCATTAGATTGATTCTCATCTAGAACTGTGTGCAGCACCTATTTCTTACAACTGCCCTTTTCTAAACCTTGTGAAATGCCATTTTGCTCAGTTTTCATTTAAAGTATTGCCTATACTGATGCACTGTCTTGCTTAAACAGGTTCACAAACGTAAGAGAAGTGTTGCTAGGGTGTGTAAGAAGGTATTTCTGAATAACTTGTGTTTTCCCTTCCTTGTGAGAAATTGTTAAAACATCCCTTGTGTGTGGCTTTTCACTGTGCCGTTTTGCTCAGTTTTCACTCTGGTTCACTTGGTCTACAATTTAACTTGGGAGTGTGTATAATATTCCTTTGACTTAATTTAACTTGCTTGATGACTGTGATACATGTGTTTTATTAGAAGTGTATAAAATAAATATATATCTACTTTTTAATACAAAGCTTTGGTCAGTGTTTCCTTGTCCCATAGTACTGTAGGCCTAATGTGTAAACCCTGAATACTGCTCATCTCTCTTGAGATAAGTCTGACTGCTCAGCCACAGCTACCAACTAAATCTTTGTGGCACAGACTGATACCAAAGGGGATTTATTGCTCTCACCTGTAGTCTTAATCTTCTGTAGTGCTCCCTAAGGGAACTGCACAGGATTCTGCCTAACGGGAAGAAATGTTGACAACTATGTCTTCTTGTTCGTTGGTTTTTTCCTTTGAGGATTTTTTTCTTTTTTTCCCTTCTAGTGGGGCCTTTTCTAAAAAAACCACCACCACTGGTGCTTGCTGTCGCTCCTGTTGCGTTTGATGGTACGGTAGTATCTTCCTCGTTGTGCTCTGTGGTTACCTCGAGTTCGGCACTCGAAGCTTCTGATGAGGTGGTCTCTGCGTTGTTCGGGCCTGTTCTTGGTGTGTATTGTCTTGGTGGTCTATTGGGCTGTTGTCCGTAGTATTGTTGCCAAGTATACACTATTTCCAAATTATAGTCCTGAGTGTCTCTTCTAAACTTTCTTTTTTTCTTTGTCTCCAGTTCCTGCTTGTATCTGTCCAATTTATTATTGGTGTCCTCAAGAATCTGTTGTAGTTGCTGTCCCGTTATACCTTTACTGATGTCTGCTTTGATGATTTCAATTTCTTGGTCTAGTAGGTCCAGGTTTTTGGCGAGTTCTTGTATTGTAAGTAGAATCAAATCCAAGCTGCATTTATTAAGTATTTGTCTCCATCGTTTCGCGAACTCAGGGTTTTCCTTACATAAAGTAGGTTCAAGATTGACCCTTAGTCCCTGTGGGATTCTCTGAGCTTTGTGGTGCTGCGGCAATGTGGTTGCATGTAGTTTAAGGTTAATCGCACGTCGGATCTTCCATTCCAATTGCCTAATAAGATTCTCAGGTTTTTCTGTCGTTCGAAGTTCGTCGTCCGTGGCTTTAATTAGACCGAGGATCCTCTTTGCCTCCTCTTCGCTGAACCCTAGGGTCTCAGCCCTATTTGTCGTGGTCTGGTCTGTTTGTGCAAAGGACATTTCAATGTTGATTGATAGTTCACCTCTGGGTTGTGTGCTCCCCCTCATTTATGGCTGTATAAAAGGTAAGAAAATGAACAAGGGGGGTGCAACAAATAAAATTGTGGTAATTAATAAGAGTGCAAGATGCACCTATTCAATCCTTAACTGTAGGTACATACATTAAAGCATAGTAGTGGGACTTGTCAGGTACAATGCTCGGGTATGAGTCTGTTCTCCCCCAGAGCGGGCTGTCTTTGTGAAAGTGTTTGTGTAGTGAAAGTGGGCGGGGGGAGTTACAGTTGTCGGGTATCCTACGTAGTAGGATGAAGTAAAGGTGTTATAGGTGGGGGATAACACATCCCGCCATCAGGTGTCCCACTCCCCGAGGAGCCCCCACCCAGGTGATCCTCCCGCACTGGTCCACCTCCAGGGTCTGGATCCAAAGATGATGGCCGTGCCCTGGCCAGCTGATCCCCAGGGACTAGCAGGTGAGATACCTTCTGGTTTCTCACAATAAGCAGAGCTGCAGCAACACAGACACCACCAACTTTGGGCCTTGCTTCTCTCCCTTGATATGATATGGCATTTATAACGCACCTGTACACAAGTGTTTCAAGGCACGACGAGGCAAGGGAGGGGGAACAGAGGGAAGACGGAGACGAGGATCTTAATAGGCCAGGTGACATTGAGATCGTGCAGGGGAAGGGGGAAGGGAAAATGTGAGTGTAAGGGGGTAGGGGCAGTGCAGTACATAGGATCAAGAGTAAAAAATAAATAGAATAAATAAAAACAATAGGTAAAAAGTGCGGCCAGCTTGTGGCAAGTGCAGGGATGAGTGTAGACATCAAGTGTCAGGAGCTGGTGGGGACTGTGGGGGATACAGAAACAGCCCCCAAGTGCCGGTGTTGCCTGGGAGGCAGTTCAGGTGTGCAGTTGGCGAGGGAGGGGGCCTCGGCCCGAGATCAGAGGGTAGCCAAGTGACCAGTGCAGTTTCAGTCAGGAGTTCAGCAGGGGAGAGGAGGAGAGAAAGCAGAAGCAAAGAGGAACGTCTTGATGTGCTTCCGAAACCGGAGATGATTCTCCTCAAGTTTCAGGGAGGAGGCCCCAGCCACAGAAAGAGATCTACCACCAACTTGTTGCTTGGAGAAGTGACTGGCACTGAGGGAGTTGGAGACGGATGTGCGAAGGTCAAGTCTTTGGGCTTGGAAACTATTATTTCCCAGGAATTTTTGTGGACATGGCTATCTGGACAAAAGTAGTTCAGGTACATTCAGTAAAGAAAGTCAATGTGTAAAACAATCCTAGGATGTTTTCTCCAAAGAAGTGTGAATTCAGAAAGACACTACAATCCTGGGGTCCTTTCGTGGGGTGCCTTATCCACTTCTTCCTGTGGGTGGGGGAGGTTAAATGTAAACCATGCACTTATGTCTTTGGCTCCAGGTCTTGATATTGGTTTCCCTTTTGGGATGCTTTTCTGCTTCTCGTCATGAGTTTCCATGTGTCTTTGGGTGCAGGTGTGGCTGCCTCTTCAGACTAGGCAGCAGCAGGATGGAGGGATGCCAGGCCTCCTCCCACCTCCCCTCAGGTCTCCACTTTTTCCCTTCTGTCGTCCTGTTCTCCACCTCTGCTTGCTTTTTCAGTGTTATCTTTGAACCATTTTTGCTGCTCATATATTTTTGATGTCCGCAAAATACGTCCTTATCTGTCCTTTCGCTAGACTAATGACCTTTCCCATTCTTTCTTGTCTTGACTGCTGTTCTGCCCTGCTTTTTGGCCTTCCTTTCTCACACCTCTTTTGCCTTCCTTTCTCACACCTCTACGCTAGGTTTTCAATTCCACAATTCATCTTTTTTTCACTTAATGCTCGCTGTTATATTACGTCCTATCTTCTCTCTATCTCTTTTCTTCCTTATGATTGGTCTTCTCTTTCATGTTCTCTCTATTGTCTTTAAGTACTATCATGGTCTGGCTCCTCCTACCTTTCTTCTCTTGTTTTCCTCTACTATCGTCCATGTTTTTTTTGCTCTCAACATCTTCATCTCTTACCTCTCGTAAACCTCTTTGTGCTCCCTCACGTTTCTGTTCTTTCTCACTTCTAGTCCCCAAATATTTGAATGCTTCACCACCCGACATCCGTGTTTTCCCCTCCCATCACATATTTTGTTCAGGTCTTAAGGCTCATCTTTCTTCTCTGTAATCCTCCTAAATACGGTTTCACACGCTGATTGTTATTGGATCTATGAGTTTATTATTTTGTACCGCTTTTTGCCTTTTTGTTCAGCCCCTTTGCGAAGGTGATTACTATATTAAAATAAATACAAAACCACATGCCTCACATCTTGGATCCAGGCACAACTTTGAGAGAGAGCCAAAAGGAAGTGGGAGCAAAATGGCACTCCAGCAATTTAAAAGGGAGGGAAAGACAAAAGTTAACAGAAATTGAATCACACCATCAGGTAAGTACTCGGGGCAATCGAACAAGAGAGACTACAATGATAAAATCAGATAGAAAAGGCTTAGGGCCAAAGTCAATGGTTTCAAAAGTCTTTTGCTCAAGATAATACAGTTCAGTGTAGTTTGCGGTAAAGTTTGTGGCACGGTTTCCGGACGAGGTTGGTTGGTAGAAAAGTTAGTTCAAAGAGAAGAGAAGGACAAGCCCTCGGATCGGAGAAAGATTTCAAACACTTTCACTGCGGCTGAACGAAACGAACAACCGGATTTTCACAGTACCTTAAAACAGAGAGGGAGCTGTAGCTGAGGCAGACGTTCCTGGTAGTTCCTGCAGGCTCACGGTTCCTGAAGCGACTGTCGGACTGATCAGACGTAGGAAGACTGGAGGGTCCTGCGCTACCCAGGGAAGAAACCAGCAGCAAAGCAATGAATAAAAGGTGCGCTCCTTAAAACCCAAGCAGGGTCCGACCTTCCTGGCTATCCGGCCCACTGTAGCTCTGTACAGTGAATTCGACCAAAGGAGGGGTCCTGGCTTGCAGTTTGGGCGAAATGGTTGGTCCCACCAGCTCAAGAGAAGAAGTTTCCAGGAGGATCTTCTCTGTCGTCGGATTCAGACCTGCAGCAGGGCTTCACCGGGCCGTTGTCGTTGTAGGGATCCTCTTCCATCAGCTCCTCATAGGTTCTTTCGTTCCAGTGGCGACTCTGCCTTTCCAGTCCCAGAGACCTGCTTTTTATGCGGTTTTCCCCCATTCATACAGCCTTGCTGTCAATCGCAAGGATAGTCACCCAGCCAATGAAACAGGAGGGCGACTTGGGTTACCAAGGGAACCCATGGCAGGGGTCCTAAGACCCCTCCCTCACATCCTGCCTAGCCAGACTTTCAGGCGCCTTAAGGAGGGCTTCTGTGTAGAAGCCCGCAAAAAGACGGCGAACAAAGGCACAAACGTGGTTTGGCAAGCAGAGTAAAACACGAGAAAGCCATTTACAAAAAGAAATGGCAAATAAACCCAGCCGGAACCGTAATAAAACATATATGGTCACGCAGGTTTATGTTTGAGGCTAATATAATAGCCTAAAACAATACCATGGTTATTTAAGATGACCACGGTATAAAAAATAGGGTAGATACCACTGCCGCCAGCCAAGTCTTAGTATAAAGGGAGCGAAACAATGCTCCAAGAGACACAGACAAAAAGGGATAAGAATTAACCCTTTCCAATACTCCATGTAAGATGGTGTGTACTGGGTCTGTGGTTAAAGTGACTATTATAAAGTTAATGGCAACTTTATCTTTTCTGGGGGACAGTAGTCACCCCCAGAAAATTGAGTCGGTGGGAAGTCAAAAAGACAACCCTGTGTCACTGCACTGAAGGTGCTGTGTAACACACATGAACAATATGGTGCCATGGAGTAGGTGAGGCTGCAGTGCCCATGATCACACACATTGTAAAAACACACACAGCAAAACACATGTAAGAGTGGGAAAAAGGCTCACACTCTTACCGGGTGAAAAAAATAAATCCTAGCAATCCAGCAAAGCTGCTGAGGGACTCATTAGGTAAGGGAAATTAGCCATTTTGGAGAATTCTCCCTAACAAGGACAGAGGGAATGCTAGAGTCAAGGTTGGAGAGCAGGTCTTCACAGATGTTCAGGAGAGCAGTTTCTGTGCTTCTGGCAGCTCTGAAACCAGATTGGTGGTCATGGAGAGAGGCAACACATGTCGAATGGAGATTGAGCTGAGATAGACCCTTCTTTCCTTGCCAAACATCCTTCCCCAGAAAGGTTGGTTATACAGGCTGCCACTTTTTCCACCAGACCTGCGGCATCCACCTCTAATTTGCCTACAAACAGAGGGGAAGAAATCGGATGCATTGGCAGAGAAAGGTATTCACCTCTGGTAGCATGGCTCTCAAAGCCACTAACTTAGCATGTGTATTCGCCAAGTACTTTTTTGGCTTATGGAAGGTTGTAGAACATGCTGCTGAATACATCCATGAGGGTGCCATGCGGAATAGATTTTTACAGCTGGTGGAGGATGGGAAGGAGGTAGACAAGCAGTCATTACAAACAGGCCTGGATGTACCAGCCTGAGTTGGCAGAGCAATGAGTTTGTCATTTGTAATGAGACGGCAAGCCTATCTAAAAACGTCTGGCTTCTCTCCAAATGTTCAAAAGTCAAACAGGAAGTGGGAACAGTTTTGCTCGAGGGAATTGCCAGCGAACGGTGCACTGGGGGATGCGTTTCTGGTGGATTGGATCTTACCTCTCCACTACGCCTTCCTCCCGATTCCTGTCGTCCATTGGGTTCTCAGGAGGTTGAAGAGATTTCGAGCGACCATGATCTTCAGATCCCAGATTGGGTGAGCAGAACGTGTTACTCAGATCTCCTGGATCTGACCATCTGTCCGCCTCATCGGTTGCCTCAGCGTCTGGATCGCCTAACCCAGTGAGAGGTTTGAGTGTTCTACCTGACCTCAGATTCCCTCAACCTACATCCGTGGCTCTTGCATGATGACTGGGACCTCACATAGGAGGTACATGAGGTATTGTTGGCTGCACGCAGACCTTCTACTAGATCTCTGTACGCTTGCAGGCGTAGATTTGAGACGTGGTGCAGTGAACGCAAGACTGACCCTATTTCTTGCCCAACCACCACTGTGAAGGAGTTCCTTCTGTCACTGGCCTCTTGAGGCCTTTGGTTTGCCATAGTCAAATGGTATTTGACGGCCCGGTCTGTGTTCAAGAGGTGTCCTGTGAGAAACCTTGAAGGTGTCTCCCTAGCTAGTCCCCTGGGATCTGTCAACCACATGACCAGGACACAGCCATCTGTGTTGGATCAAGTTCCTGGGGGTGGACCAGTGACGGAGGATCACCTGGATGGGGGGTCCTCAGGGTGTGGAAGTGGGACACTGACGGGTGAGACGCGGTATCCCCCTTCTTCCAACACCTTTTCCCCATCCTACCACCTACAACAGACTAACACCAGAGCCGTTTACCTGACATGTCCCAATACAAGGGTCAGGCAATTGACCAGAATCACACACACCTGACGGCCCTTTCCCAGAGGGATAAAAGATGGAGCACGAGAGCACAATACGAGCAAGGCAGACCACATGACGAAAGAGCTATCCAGGCACGGCAGTTCAAGAGGAGGAGAAAGGCGGCGAGAGGTGAGAGACTGACAAGGAGAGAAGGGACCGACCTTGCCCTTTCAGACCCAGACCTGCAAGACCTCTGGAAGGAATCGTAAGACCGGGGACAATAGCCCAAGTGTGTTGCAGCAGATGTCAACGGTACACAGAGCGTGCCTACGTGACCAGGACAGAGGGAGACCCCTGCTACCGTGGTACCGGTCTTGACTCAAGATATACTGAAAAGCCAAGCGGTTCATCACTGCCGGTGAGTCGAGGGGAGAACCGTAAGAAAACCAAACTGTGTTGAATGAAAGTCGCAAAGTAGTAAATTGTGGAAAGTTCAAAGAAAGTACATTGTTAAGGGAAGACCAGCTGCAGAGGAGATCAGCACCACGTAGGTGCTCACTCAAGAGACTCTGGTTGATCCCGTGTTGATTGAAACTACTAATACCAGAAGGCCAAAGTGGTCATTTAGGGGTCTAGCAAAATCCCTGAACAGTCGAAAGTCTTTGACCGACAAACCATTGAGAAACGCAATGGAAGTGAATCTTACAGCAAGAGAAAGCAAAAGGAATTGTGAAGTGGCAAGAGTGAACCCGGCGGAGGGATGCCAATAAAGAGGGGCAAAGTCTAAAGACCTAAAACAGTGTGTTGACAAAAGTAAATCCGGCAGAGGGATGACCACAGTGAACTCTTTAAAAAGACTTTTTGAATGCAACTGAGAAATTATTTGGAATATAAGCTAGAGTGAACCCGATAGGACGGAGGCTGATATTCGAGAGGGGATCTGCACCCAGAAGAGGGGGACGCAGGGGTGAAGCATCACCCAACGTACATTTGGAACAGAACTCCTTTTGTTTGTTATTGTTTAAACCCATCAGGTCTTTGGGGCAAGAGACTTTTTTGTTGAAAAGAAACGTAACCATTGAAGATCCTGATACACGAAGCGGAACTGTTGTCTCGTGCCGTGAAAGCTCGAGAGTGTGCTGTGCTCAGGAGTCCCGCCTTGTCCCGTGCTCAAAACGTGGGCAAGGGAGACTCCCGGGTAACACATCCTGAGTTATCATTTATAAACACTTCTTTCTTTCTTGTGAAACCCACCCTATTCCACACTCTTTTTGTGTTTAGCGTAACGATTGGAAATGTTTTATTTTGTTTTTTGTTTTATTTTTTTTTAGTATAGGCCCTTTTTATTTGACACAACGCCACTTCGACAGCCTTATTATTATTTGATGGCCATAGCTTGCTCCCATCTTAGATTTAGGTTTAGAATAGGCTTTTTTCCAACATACCTATACAGTTTAATAAACACCCTTGAATTGTGATCACTTGTGTCGGTCTATTCTTGATACCATGCCTTCCTTACAGCCCAGACCACGGTTCCTTTTTTACTATTCCGGTCTTAGCCCAATTCCTCAAGGGCCTTCTCAACAAGTTTCCGCCAACCCCAATCTGGTTTTGTCCTATTTGATGGGCACTCTGTTTGAGCCTAAGCATCCATGTTCTTTGCGGCTGTAGTCCCTTAAGACAGCTGATTTTCTCGTGATCACCTCAACAAGCAGGGTTCGCAAACTATAAGCATTGTGCTGCAATCCTCCTTTTCTGAAGTTCTTTTGTGAGAAAGTATCTCTTAAAGTCATACACAGATTCCTTCTTAAGGTGGCTTCAGAATTGCATCTGTCCAAGTCTATTGATTTACCTGTCTTTTACACTTCTCCAGATCCCTCAAAAGAGGAAGAGCGGTTCCATCGCTTTGACCGAAAGAGAGCGTTAAGCTTCTATGTTGCTCGCACATCTGAGTTTAGGAAATCGGAGCAGTTTGTGGCCATTCATTGCCGTCTAGTAAAGGTCTTGCCATAACTAAACAAACCCTGTCACGTTGATTATTTTGTGCATATCAGAGTGTTACCAATCGCTGGCAGCTAGGCCACTTAGTCATCCTTACACACCTTCACCAAGCACATGTTGCACGGGGAGCTAATGCAAGGTTTGGTAGGGCGGTTCTAAAGAATCTACTGGTGTGAATCTTTCTGCCCTCCTCCGTTATCCTAACTGCATGGGGAGTGTATCGTGATGAGGAATCTGTGGGAGAAAAGCAATCCATTGAAGGAGAAATGACTCACCGTAATCTTTCTATGGATTCTACTCCTGCAGATTCCTCATCGACCATCCCATCCATCCCCGCTCAGAAGGTTCTGTGGGTTGTTGCTTCTGTCCAAACGAGAAGGCATCTGGTGATGGCTCTGGGATGACGGCTTCTATCTAATTCTAAAGAAAATGTATTTAAAAAATATAAAACATTTTCAATCATTGTTATGGGGATCACCCTCTTGGGATGTTTCCTTGTTAAAGTTTTTGACGGCTGGTTAGCCTCCTCCTCTGGTTTTTCCTTGTGCAGCGTTCAATCGCGGGGGGGAAAAATGGAGGAACTGAAGCATCGGGCGCAGTGATGTGATATATATACAACGACTGGCGTCACTTCCGGAGCCGATGATCGAGAGCCAGACAAGACGGATCGACGATCGGCAGCCTAGTCAAGGTCCACTATGCCCCCTGTTGAAATGTTTCCGAGCAGCAGAGCTGAATGATGATTATCTATCATGATGAGGAATCTGCGGGAGAAGAATCCATAAAAAGATTGTTACAGTGAGTCATTTCTCCATCTCTTGCCCCACTACTACATTGATGGAGTGTCTTCTGTCACTGACCTCAGCAGCCCTTTGGGTCACCACAGTCAAAGGATATTTGGCGGCCTTGTCTGTGTTCAAAAGGTCCCTGGATCAAGGTTCCTTTTTCACAATCACGGTTATGGCCCAATTCCTGAAAGGCCTTGTTAATAAGTTTCCACCAACTCCTTTTGTTGTCCCAGATTGGGATTTAACTCTCGTTCTTACTTTCCTGATGGCAGCTCCCTTTGAGCCCTTAAATTCTTCTTCTTCACGGCTGCTTACAAGACAGCCTTCTTAGTTGCCATTACCTCTGCCAGGTGGGTCAATGAATTGCAGGCCCTTTGTTGTAAACCTCCAAGAAAGTATTGCTCAAGGTAAGCGTCATGATCGCTCCCCCTGGAAACTATGGCATAACTGGAGTCTCTGCCATTAGCGTTTCACCACGTTCGCACCGAACGACTGGTGTCGGTCTAGTTGTTTCCAACATGGGACCTGCACACTGGAATACATTCAATCCTGAGCCGATCATCCCTGCTTTGCAATCTTTTCGTGTTTCTCTTGGGTAAGACACTAGTTCTCTGATCTCTTGTGCCTTTGGCTCTGCTTTATTCCTTTCCGCTCCTCTCCTATGTTGAGCCCAGTGGCACTGTCCGCATCTTCCTCTTGCTCACTGACCTCTGACCTTACAGCTCTTCTGCTCCGTTTTCCCCGATCAGCTTCTTGGAGGAGTGGTGCCGCTCCGTCTCCTTCTACAGCTTCTGTTTGAATTCTCCTTGCTTTATCCATTGCCACCCTGCATTATCATCTGATGTTTTTTTGCCGTGCCAGTCCTTTTCCCTCGATTGCGATATTCCTGAGGGGGGGTGGATGGAAGGCATGGTATCAAAGCAAGACAGACACAAGTGATCACAGTTCAAGGGTGTTTATTAAACTGTAAAAATGGGTGAGATAAACGCCTAATCTTAAGCTAAATCTAAGATGGGAGCAAGCTACGACCATCAAATAATAATAAAACCGTCCTAGTGGAGTCTAGTCAAATAAAAAGGGCCTATACTAAGAAAACCCTACTGCCAATCCTTACAGCTATGCTACAAAATAGTGTGGGATAATGTTCACAAAGAAAGAAGTGTTCTCAAATCGATAAGTCAGGATGTTATAGCTGGCGTCTCCCTTCCCCGCGTTTGAAGAACGGGGCAAGGCGGGACTCTCGAGCACAGTAAACTTTACAGTTCCTTTTTCTTTACGGGGGCCTTCTGTGCCCAACTTTCCTTAATGCAAAGTCTCTTGCTTCAGAGGCCCTGTTGCATCACAAACAACAAACAAAAGTTCCTTCTATTTACTTTCACGTCGGGCGATGACTCTTCAACCGAGGATCCCCTTCAGCTGGGCTCCGATCCCTTTCACAACGTCAGCCTCCCTCAATCGGGCTCAGACCAGCAACTCACTGTGGACATCCCACAGTCGGGTTTACGTTTGTCACCATAATGCGGTTCATGTAGTTTTTCAATTCATCGTCGTCTTGCAATATTCAGGAATCTCACTGTCTTCAACAATTCACTGGGTTACTGGTGTCCCCTTTACTTAGGTCCCCCTTGTCTCAGATCTCCTTCATATGCTTTCCAAAACAATTATCACTTTACAGCGAGACTTCCCAAGGGTGAGCACGTCTCGCTGGGTCACTCCATGTTTCTATGGCAAGTGTAGTTTTCACTTTATCATAATTTATGCAGTGTTCCCCTCAGTAACACAGTTCACTTCACAATGTGTCAAAGACTATCGACTGTACAAGGAGTTTTAACTTGACCCTTGTATGACCACTTTGACTTCTCTTGCTGGCCTCCCCTGGGGCCTCTTGGTTCTTGTAGTTTTCTCAGTTAAACATATCCTCCTTGTTCAGGAGCGGGATATTCGTTAGTCTTTCAAATGAGTGCCCATGCGGTGCTGGACCACTCTAACCCTAATACCTCGGTTGTGCACAAAAGAACTTTGTCTATTCTTTTCTTGCCTTTTTCGAAAATGTTGCCACTGCAACTTTGAGCTTAACAAAGTCCAGGCCACTATCAGTTTCCTCCAACTCACCAGCTGTGTTGAACTTGTTGGCTTTTCTTCCGCTGGAGTCAGGGATGGTATCATGGCGGCAAGCTCTTTTCACCGTCCTGGCTATCAGTGCGGGTGTGCCATGTGTACCGTTGACATCTGCAACACCAATCGCAAGCTGCAATTCCCAGTCTTAATGTTTTTATTTCAGTCTTCAAGGCACTGAGTTGTAAAGGGCAAGGGCAATTTCCTCATTGTCGTCCTTTCGGTTTCCACCGCCTTTCTCCTCTGTTTAAACTGCCATCCCGTAATGGCTGCCTCCTTCTGCGTTTGGCCTTGCTCAAAGTGTGCTCTCATGCTCCGCCTTTTATCCCTGTGTGGAAGGGAAAGTGCCGTCAGGTGTATGTAGTTATCAGCAATCGCCTGACTCTGCCTGACCCTTGTGCTGGGAGATGTCAGGTAAACAGCTCTGGTGTTAGTCCGTTGTCTTTCGCTGTGTGAGAAAGTGTTTGTGTAACAAAGGGGGTGGGTAGAGTTTTTAAATATCCTACGGTGTAGGCTGGGGTAAATGTCTCATAAGGAAGGGGGTACCGCGTCTCACCCGTTGTGTCCCACTTCCACTCCCCGAAGACCCCCCATCCAGGTGGTTCTCCCACACTGGTCCACCCCCAGGAACTGGATCCAATAGCGATGGCCGTGTCCTGGCCACCTGTATGACAGATCCCCAGGGACTAGTAAGTGAGACACCTTCCTAATATCTGATGAGTCCAGGCGAAGAGATTTATATGATAACGTTCAGTCAGCCAGTGGGTTGGATACCTCGCCAGGGTTAGAGTTTGGCAAACCAGACCCAACTGAGTATGCTGACTCTTCATACAGAAAACTTATGGGGAAAGGTTATTGAATTTTTAAGATGGAGTAGGCCTCCTCCTCCTCCTTTTGAGCAAGATGACATGACGGACATCTTGGACCAGGGTCCTCAGAAAGACCCAATTTTGCCCTTTCACATGGAATTACAGAAAAGGGTCTTTGCAAATTGGGGGACACTAGAAACTGCGTCTGCAGTAAATAAAAACTTTGTAAGGAAGTACAGACCATCCAGCAGTGACCCGAAGTACCTCACTAAGCATCCCAGACCAGAAAGCTTGGTCGTTCAGGCTGCTACATCTACCAAGCAGTCTGCTTACCCATCCATCCCTCCTGACAGGGATGATAATATAGTGGATGCCCGGGCAAGAAAAGTTTTCACTGCTGGTGGTATGGCATTGATGTCTTCATATGTGACTTGCACATTATCAAGATTTAAGTTTACCCTCTGGGACTGTGTTGCTATGGCGGCTGACCACATCCTGGAAGGAAAGGAAAGAGACTGCTTCCTGGTAATCACCAAGGATGGTAAGGAGGCCATGGGTGAATGTCGCCAGTCAGGTTTAGATACTGAAGACCGCATCAGCAGATCCATGGTGGCTAGCACAGTGTTACGCATATTTGCGTGGTTGAGGAAGTCTGGGTTTGCACCAGATGTGCAAGCTAGACGACTCAACATGCCCTTTGACGTCTTGATGCTGTTTGGCAGCAAGGTGGTGGAGAATTTGGAAAAGCTGCAGACCTCAAAGGCGGCGGCTAAAACCCTTGGCGCCACCATTAGATGGCCTCAGCAACCCTATTCTGGCTCATCTTCCTGGAGAGTTAAGTCCTTTTGATTCCACTCCGCCTTTGGAAGAGGAGGAGGACAAGCAGGTCAAAGAGGTCGGAGAAGATTCCCTTGTGGTGGACGAGGGAGAGGTGCTAAGTCAGCCAAAGCAGCGGCAGCCTTACCTTCAGCTGCTGCTTCAGCCGCCTCTAAACCACTCTTAGGCCTTGACTCACAAGACCCCGGTGGGAGGCAGACTTACTCAGCATCTGAAGGAATGGCTGGGCATTACTTCAGGTGCTTGGGCACTGGAAACTGTGGCCCCAGGTTACTGCCTTCCTTTCCAAAAAAGGCCTCAGGATCATCCACTGGGAAACAACTCTTTCATAATTCTGTATCCACTCCTTGTGCAGGAAGGTTTGACCCTTCTAGAGAAAGGTGCATTAGAACATGTACCTGCAGCGGATAGGAACAAGGGTTGGTATTCCCCATCCTTTCTGATTCCCAAAAAGGATGGAGGATTGAGACTCATCTTGGACATAAGAATCTTGAACAAGTTCCTCAGGAAGGACAAGCTCAATATGGTTACCCTTTCTCAGATCCTTCAGGCTCTCCAACACCAAGACTGGATAGTATCATTGGACCTTCAGGATGCTTACTTTCATGTGCCTATCCATCACAAGCACAGAAAGTACCTTAGGTTGGTGGTACTCGTTTTCAGTTTCGAGTTCTGCTTTTAGGACTCACCTCCGCCCGAGTGTTTTGACCAAGTTGATGGCGGTGGTGGCAGCGAGTCTCAGGAGAGGGGTGATTCACATCTACCCCTACATGGACGATTGGCTGGTCAGGGCTCGTTCTCCCCAACAGGCCCTGGAACGTCTCAACATAAGCTGCCACTCTCTCCAAAGACGGGGCTTCTCCCTCAATTACAAGATGTCCCATATGTACCATCTCAAAGACTTCAATTAATTGGAGCGGTACTGGATGCATCCTTGGGAAAAGCCTTGCCTCCCGAGGTGAGGGCTCAAGACATTCTACAGATGGTCACCAAATTCCAGAGTGCCCAGCGTCTTCCAGCCTTCGATTTTTTTGAGGTTGCTCAGCCTCATGGCATCCTGCATTTTTCTGGTGCCAGAGGCTCTACAGAGAATGAGATTCCTCCAATGTGCTCTCGGGGAACTCAATGGTCTCAATTCTCAGGCAAAATGTCAGACCTTCTACAGGTTCCGAGCAGAGTCGCATAGGACCTTCTGTGGTGGACCTGTGAGGACAATATTCTGAAGGGAGAACCCTTTTGGCAACCATGGCCGGATATAACAGTAGTATCGGACGCCTCACTCATGGGGTGGGGAGCCCAGGCCAATCATCTCAAAATCAGCAGTCGTTGGTCTCCAACAGAGCCCAAACTATGTATCAATCTTTTGGAGCTGAATGCAATCAAACTAGCGCTGAAGGCCTTTCTGCCCTCTGTACGGGGAAAGAATGTCCTGACAATGACAGATAACACAGTGGCCATGTGCTACCTCAACAACACAGGAGGTGTAGAGTCACTACCACTATGCAGAGAGTCGATGCAGATCTGGTTCTGGGCAATTCAAGAAGGAATCTCCCTATCTGCAGTTCACCTAGTCGGACAGGAGAACGCGGCGGCGGATGCTATTAGCAGGCATAGCATAGTCTCCCACATGTGGGAACTAGCTCAGGAAGTCCTTCAAGAGATGGGGAACCTCTTGTGGATCTGTTGACGACCAGTGTCAACCGGATCTGCGAACTGTTCTGCTCCAGGGAATTTCCCCTAATAGGCGGTCTAGGAAACACATTCGTAGTGGACTGGGAGTTGCCACTTCTATATGCGTTTCCTCCGGTCCCCACGTGATCAGGAGGGTGAAAAAGTTCAGGAAATCCATGATGCTGATTTTTTTAAAAAATATATTTGTAAGTCTTGCATTTCAGGATGTTCAACAGAATTAACATTGCAGTGTCATTGCTTACTTATGCGTTAAACTTACAACTACTAACAAACAATAAACATGAACTGTCTTCATTCACCCTAGTGGTTTTGCTGTCAGATCTGTTGTTATGAGGGTATAGCTCCAGTTCCAGTTCAGCAATGAACAGTTCATAGGTGGTAGTCGAAGGAGGTTACTGCTCCATTTTGTCATCTAAATGTCTAAATGTAACCCTCGTTACACTCATGGCCTCGGGGGGGGGGGGGGCATATCGTCTGATGGGAGGAATATGTCTCTAATCAAGGCCTTGCATGCTTCAAATGTAACACTGGCCTCTCCTGCAGTGCCGACAATTCCTACTCCCCAAGCCTTTGTTTCCGCTGCAGTCCAACGTTCCATTTCCCCCTCCACCTTGCGTATTGCGGGCCCGCCTTTCATTTCCATCCCAGTTCAATTGCCCTTTTTGCCAATACGCACACCATGCCCATAAGCTTCACAGTATGTTTGAGTTTACTCTGCCTGGGTATGTGCCCAAAAGGCATTCCTTCGGGGACCAGTCATATCTATTGACTCCAGCTCTTTTACACACCCGCTCAATTTTGGCCCAAAAACTCTATGCTTTCTTGCATCCCCAAAATATATGCATCAGGCCCTCCCCTTCACTGTTGCACCACAGACACACCGACCTGGCCTGTTTGTTGAAGCTTGCTACCCTCATTGGGGTCATATAAGTTCTATATAAGACATTCATCTGTATCACTCGGAACCTAGCGTTCCTGGACACTTCCTTACGGTGCATCAGTGCCCATCCTGATTACTCCGGATTGGGCCAGGAGGACGTGGCATCCTGGACATGTCCATCTGCCCTCCAATGCGTCTTCCACAAAGAGAAGACTTTCTCCCACAAGAGGAGGGTCTGGTTCTCCATCCAGAGGTCAAGACACTTAACCTTCACGCGTGGTTTCTGAGAGGTTGAGATATAAGGATTGTGACCTCCCGGATGACATAATGGAGATCTTGCTTTCGGCCAGAAGACAAGAAACAAAATCTCTGTACGGCTGCCATTGGAACAAATTCAGCATCTGGTGCAGGGAAAAGTGTGTCCCCTTTTCAATGTGATACACCTATGGAGTTATCTTTTCTGTTAAACTTAGCGAATCTGGAGCTCCAGATTGGAACCATAAAGGGTTATTTGGCAGCGCTTACGATTTTCAAGCGCTCATCAGAAGAAACTTCATACTTTAAAATCCCTTTAATCATACAATTTCTTAAGGGACTCTAATCTATGTTCACCTACTCCTTTTCAGGTCCCAGTATGGGATTAAAATATTCTACGAAAATGGCTAACATGCATTACATTTGAACCTTTGCATTCATGTCCATTAAGACTGCTAATGTTAAAAACCATGTTGTTAGTGGCAATAACATCAGCCCGCAGGACGAGCGAGTTGCAGGTTCTTCTTGTAAACCTCCATTCACTATATTCTAGAAGGTCAAAGTGGTTCTTAAAGTGAAACCTTCTTTACTGCCAAAGATAGTCTTCAATTTTTCTAAAAAAAATAATGTAACTAACTTTTTACCCACCTCATCATCCTGGAAAGGAGGAGGAAAAGTTGCATAGACTCGACCCAAAAAGGGCACTCAGTTTCTATATTTCATGAATGGCTAAAATTCACCAAGTTGATCAATTATTTATTGGTTATAAAGGTCATGAGTTAGGTTTGGCAGTAGCTAAGCAAACTCTATCCAGGTGTATTATTCTGGCCATTGGGGAAGGTTATAGACTGGTTGGTAAAGATCCTCCAGGACGGTCTGAGGGCCCATTCTACAAGGAGCATGGCAACATCTTCGGCTCTTCAGAGAGTGGTACCAATTAAGGACATCTGTACGGCACCACTTGGTCGTTCATCCATACTTTTGCAAAACATTGTCTGGACTCAACTTCCACTCAGGAAGGAGGATTTGGGAAGGCAGTCCTTCATTCTGTCGATGATACTTCTGAAGGACCGGTCTAAATTCTTACTCCCGCCTCCAAGACAAATACTGCTTTTGGAGTCTATCAAAAGATGAGACATACGTGGGAGGCCACAATTCATGCTTAGAAAAAGTTACTTATTCCTTGTAACGTTCTTTGGATTGGATGGTCCTCCCACGTATTCCTCGACGCCCCTCACATCCTACCCCACTGTAGAATTTCTGTGATTTTTACATTTTATGCTCTTTTAGAGTCTTTTATGGTTTTTAATACTATTGCTAGTCATTCCTCAAAAAGGGGAAAAACACAACTGAAGCCAACGGGTGCTGCGCTTGCAACCTATGCTGCTGAAGATGTCGGCCAGAAGCCTTCGAGGGACATAGTCTCGACGGGACCAGCATACAGAGCCCTCTGTCGAGGAACATGTTTTCCAAAGCAGCTAAATCTGGAAAGGAAATATCAAAAGATGAGGAATACGTCAGAGGAACATCCCATCGAAAGAACGTTGGCAGTGGTAAGTAACTTGTTCTTCTACTTCCCAAATTGAGGAGATGGAACCAGTAAGCTTGCCAAAACTTCCCAGATGAGGAAGATCGTATTCAGCCGTTTATTTATGACATTCATATAGCGCTTTTATCTAAAGTGCTGAACATATTTTGCACTGTACAAACATTAATAGGAAATGATAATCAAGGCATTAAAGAAAAAGGAGTCATGGCACAACCCAAAGTCATGGAGAAAACATTGGGGAAAAGCAGATTGCAAAATCTCAATTTTTGGCTGTTTCTTGAATTAAACTTAGAACAAGAATGGATATGAGGGAGGAAATTCCATAGTTTAGGAACTACTAATTGAAATGCACAAAAATGAGAAGATGCACAGGGGGGGGACATGGAACAAAAAGAAGAAATTGAGATGCAGAATCCTGTGAATAAATTGCCCACTTCCCTCTGCATGCAAAAAGTCGAGGGATAGTCCAGTGATAGCTCTGCACTTTGAAGAAAAACAAAGTCTAACGTGCATTTTCAGGACCTGATGGAGGGAGTCCAAAAGGTCCCCAGCTAGACAAAATGGTTCCTCATGGCAGAGATCTTTTTACACAAAGAAAAGTTGCTGTCATTCTCTGCCACATGAAGATAAATCCATCGCAAGACAATATGTGGCATCCTTGATATGATATATGATATGATATGGCATTTGTAACGCGCCTATACACAAGTGGTTCAAGGCGCGACGAGGCAGGGAGGTGGGAACAAGGGGAAGACCGACAATGATCCTACTAGGCCAGGTATCATTCAGACCGCGCAATTGCAGGGGTAGGGGAAGGGAAAAGTGCAAGGGGAAGGGGAGGGGGAAGTGCAGTACAAGTAGAATAAAATAAATAAATAAATAGGGCCAACTGGTGGCAAGTGCAAGGTAAGTGCAGACAAGTGCTGGGAAGGGGGGGGCTGTAGGGATACAGAGACAGTCCCGCAGTGCAGGGGATGCTAGGGAGGCAGTGCAAGTGGAGAGTGGCTGGGCCCAGGACCGAGGTCGGTGAGCGTGGCCCAGTTGCAGATTCAGTGTAATTTCAGTGTAGAATTTAGCAGGGGAGAGGGACAGAGAAAGCAGAAGCAAAGAGGAAGGTTTTGAGGTGCTTCCGGAACCGGAGATGGTTCTCCTCCAGTTTCAGGGAGGCAGGAAGGCTGTTCCAGAGGGAGGCCCCTGCCGCGGAGAGAGATCTACCCCCAGCTCGTTGCTTTGAGAAGCGGCTGACCCTGAGGGAGTTGGAGACGGATGAGCGAAGGGCTCGGGAAGGAAGATATTTAGGAAGAGAGAGTTGAAGGTATTTTGGCCCCAGGCCCCAGAAGGCCTTGTGGATAATGCAGAGGGTTTTGAACTTAATCCTCGCAGCCACTGGGAGCCAGTGTAGAGATTTCAGTCCTGGAGAGATACGGTCCCTGGGCTTGAGGCCAAGGACAAGTCTCGCAGTTCTGTTCTGGATGGGTTGCAGAGGGCAGAGAGTGGAGGCAGGCAGATTAAGATAGAGGCTGTTACAGTAGTCCAGCTTTGAGAGAACCAGGGCTCAGGAGACAGTGAGCTTCTGGGGGAAGGAGAGGAAGGGAAGAATACCTCTGAGGAGGTGCAGCTGGTAGTGGGACTTCTTAGAGACGTCAGATATGTGAGGAGAGAAGGAGAGTGTAGAGTCGAAGATGACCCCGAGGTTTTTAGCCTTGCAGGTAGGAGCAGGAAGAGGGCCGAGAGAGGCCGGCCAGAGAGCTGCAGGGAAGGAGGGAGTGGGTGTGCCGATGAGTAGAATCTCAGTCTTACTGGCATTAAGGCAGAGGTCATTGGCGGCACACCATTCCTGGATAACAGACAGTCAGAAATGAGGGAAGGAGAGGAGGAGGCCGAGGGTAGCCTGAAAATGAGCTGGGTATCGTCCGCATAGCACTGAAAGTTGGGGCAGAGGCGGCGATGCAGTGGGCAAGGAGTGACAGATACTGGTTGAAAAGCCAGGGAGAGAGATTAGATCCCTGGAGAACACCACAGGTGGAGAAGAAGACGTCAGAGAGGAAGGACCCAAGTTGGACCTGGGAGGGTCGATTGGAAAGGAAAGAAGTCAGCCACGCCAGAGCCTGACCAGTGATACCCAGGTTATCACGGAGACAGTTGAGCAGGATGGCATGGTTGACCGTATCAAAGGCAGAAGAGAGATCCAGCAAAATGAGAACACAAGGATGTTAGAGTCAAGGTTGGAGAGCAAGTCTTCACGGATGTTCAGGAGAGCAGTTTCCGTGCTTCTGGCAGCTCTGAAGCCAGACTGATGGTCATGAAGGCTACCAACAGATTCAGCATGGAGGTTAAGCTGGGAGATGGCCAGTTTCTCCAGGAGCTTGCCCAGGAAGGGAGTGATGGAGATTGGGCGATAGTTAGCCGGGCAGGAGGGATCGGAAGAGGGTTTCTTAAGAAGAGGGTGCACAAGGGAGTCCTTGAGGGGGGATGGGAAGACTCCAGAGGTGAAGGAGTGGTTGCAAAAGTCAGCCAGGGCGGGAGCCAGGGAGTCGATGTGGTCCTTGATGGTTTTGGAGGAACAGGGTTGAACCTGTTTAGACTAGACTTTCATAAATCAGACTTGTCTGGAGACCTTGTCAGCAGAAAAAAGGGGAAAGGCAGAGACGGAGGGAGGAGGGGTGGCTCAAGAAGGGCCAGAGGAAGAGCCGGGAAGAGAGGGAGGGAGGTGATAGGAGGAGAGTGAGGACAGGATGTCCTGAGTTTTAGAGATGAAGTGAGAGGCCAGTGCCTTGCAGAGGGCCTGGGAGGGGACAGGAGAGGTAGAGACTGCAGCAGGGTTGGCAAGCTCCTTGCAGATTTTAAAGAGTTCAGCCGAGTTGTTAGATGCCACAGAGATGCGGGCTTGGATAAGGGCTCTCTTCTTGATGAGAAAGGAGAGACGGTATTGCCTTTGGAGCAGGCGGCAGGCCAGTTTGTCAGAGGATGAACACGAAGCACGCCATTTCCTCTCTGCCACCCTGCACTTGCGTTTAAGGGTGACGAGATCCGAGTCATACCAGGAGTTACATTTGGCTTTGGGCTTCAGGCGGATTCTCATGACCGGGGCAAGGATATCAAGAGTATCAGATATAGCAGAGTGGAGCATGGAGAGGGCTGTGTCAGGGTGGGAGTCAGCCGAAGGGGGAGGGAGGGCCGAGAAGGTGGCAGCGAAAGCCTCAACTGACACGCGCTTCATGGGTCGGATGGCCGAGAAGGTGGGTGGCAATGATGAGGGTGGCTTTGCCTGAGGGGTAGGGAGGGTGAGGTGGGAGGATAGGAGAAAGTGATCACTCCAGGAGAGAGGAATGGAGAGAGGGACGGAGAGGGGAAGGTCAGAAGAGATCAGAGCATCAAGAGTGTGCCCTGCAGAATGAGTAGGCCCAGACGGGAGAATAGAGAGTGAGAGAGAGTCGCAGAGGTCACGAAAGAGTCCACTGGGGGGACAGGAGGCATCCAGGTGGATGTTGAAGTCACCAAGAAATAGGAGTTGAGTGGTAGCGGACAGGAGTGAGGAGGAAAGGTCAGCCCACTCAGAGAGGAAGGAGGAAATTTGACCAGGTGGCCGATAGATAGTAGCCACGGTAAGGGAATGGCTGGGAGAGAGAGAGAGAGAGTCGGCAGAAAAGACATTCAAAAGAGGAGTAGGTCTGCGTAGGAATGACAGTGGCAGGAATCCACTCAGGGAAGATAAGGGCAGCACCCCCCCCCCCTTGCCTTATAAATCGTAAGAACTCTTAGAGAGGAACACAAAATTACAGAGCCACTCTCCCAGAGAGACTTTGGCTTGGAGGAAATGGGGATTCAAAATCACAGGAGTCTGCAAAAACTGTAGGAGTCTTTTAGAGCTAGACAAAAGAAACCTAAAAAAGCAATTTTTCCCCTAAAAAGCAGAATTCATTGTCTACTCATCAACTATCTTGAAATTGATTTGAATATCTAAAAGGTTAAATGAGTGACTTGTCAGATTTTTTTGGGATTTATTTTATTAATAGGTTTCATAATCTGATATGTATTACATTTGTGATCATCAAAATGTTATATCTGCGTAGACCTTTGCTATATTTTTTACAATTGCTTGTTTATATTTTCTTGTGTGTACTTTGGATTTAGGATCTGACACTGAAGCTGTGCCTTATCCGGAGCATCTGTATGATTGCTATGGCCATCTGTAACAGCAATCAGTGCAGTTTCTTCAATTTCTCCCGTAAATCAGAACTAATAGCTCAAATGATGGTAAGTGAGCTTTTTGAATGATTGGCTATTCAGATTGAGTGCGTAAACCAGACTCTGCATTGACAGGATAATCCTTCTTGCCATAGATGCTGAAAGTGAATATTCTAATTGTACAATATGTTTACAGCAAATTATGGCGTTTGAGTTGATCTCCTAGAGTCTTTCCAAGCTGCCTATTTCCTCATGTCCATTCAATATTCTTTTTGTAACCAGACTCTGACCAGTGGAATTTGCATTTTTAAGCTGATTGGTTGATTTTATACCTTTTATTTTTAACACTGAATTTGCTTGGCATGTACAATAAATACCAACTCTTCCGTGCGACATAGTTTAAGTACAAATTATCACAATGCTCACATGTACGACAACATCTCCGCCACCCCACAGCCCAAGTAGCATACTCTGACCTCTCCCCTAGGGCGTAAGAGTCTACTTAATCTCACCAACATTATTGGCACCTCTTGCTCTGGTGAATTCCTTCTGAACTCTGCCCAAATATCTTTTCGGCTTGGACAAAACTGGTAGCATTGTAATGAATAATTCTTCGAACTATTAGCCCATACTACCTCTCTCAGCCATTCCTCCACGTTCTGTGTAACCTAGCCTTCCACCCTGTTAAGATATATCTCTTAGGCAATTGACACCCCAGATTTACACACACACACACAGCCACACACACCCCAACCCCCCCCCCCCATGGGAGTGTTAAGTTGGGAGTCCAACAGCCTTCCTCGCCTCGTTATGGCCTTCATAATTTCAGTGGAGTATAGTGCAGCCTATTCAATATCTTGAATTGTAGAAGTTTGAATCTGGTGTATGAAACCTGGTGGGAAAGGATATACCGAAGTCTTCTGAAAGCATTCAACTAGGGGTGTTGCTGCCACATCAGCACCCCAAAGAGGAGCCTCCACTCAGGATGTCTGTCAGGCGACAGCATGGGCTTATATCCACACGTTTGTGTAATACCGCTGCCTGTACACCCTGTCATGTCAGGACGCCCGCTTGGGTAGCGCTATCCTGCAGAACGTCCTTATCTGACACAAGCAGCCTTTGTTCGTCCTGATGAAGAATCTGCTATAACACACTATCCATTAGAAGAAAAAGAATTAATCTCTGGTTATGTACTTTGCTGATGGATGGTTCCTCCCACAGATTCATAAGCGCCCTTCCAGCCTACTCTCATTCCGGGGGCTCTCTCCTGTCTCCATCTCCTTCAATGCTAAAAGGCCCTAATATATTTTGTGATCCCCCAACATGGCTGAGCATGAGGAAAAAATGGGCGCAGTGCAGGCTATTTGCACTGATATCAGCATCCCGTCCAGCCTCTAGAATGAAAAGCAGAGAGGAACCTAGACACCGAGGCCGCATGGCGCTCCCTGCTGCCAAACGTTTCTGAATCCTGCTGCAGCAGGAAGACTATATCTAAGATGAGGAATCTGTCGAAGGGACATCCATATGAACGAATATTAGAGGAGGTAAATAATTTGTTCTTTGTTTCCCTTAAGCATGCAGTGCAACTGTGATCAATTTCAGCTGTATGACAGGAGACTTGCATTAAGCTCGTTTGAA
The DNA here is from genome assembly GCF_040938575.1 of Ambystoma mexicanum. Classification (NCBI taxonomy): domain Eukaryota; kingdom Metazoa; phylum Chordata; class Amphibia; order Caudata; family Ambystomatidae; genus Ambystoma; species Ambystoma mexicanum. The sequence goes on along the minus strand of NC_090933.1, from coordinate 1,294,277,783 downwards.
TCATACCTCCACTTTCACCCTGTGCACAATCTCTCAGCTAGACCATCGACTGCAATCTCTACTTCAAAACAGACATTCCCAAGACAAAGACCCAAGCGGCATGATACCAATCTTTGCTCCTCCACAAAGCCAAGTCTTTCAACCCTGCCCTGTGTACCAGAACAGTTGTCCAATACCTGGTGATCTCCCGCCTGGACAGTGGCAACACCCTACTCACAGATGTCCCTACTTTGCCCCTCTGAAAGCAATGTTTCTATTTTCTTTTTCTTTTTTTATTGCGACGTGGTTTAAAATAAACCTTACACAAATGAAACATGATACATAAATAAGCAACAATAAAACATACAAATTTAATTTGTTAATACATCAATTTCCTTTAAAAAACACTATGCAATAATTAATGAAACATTCTCACCCTGCATAAGCCTAGACCAGAACCGATTTTTTTGAAAAGTCTGTCCTAAAACATTCACCAAATCTACTAAATATCCTTTACCTGGTGCTGGCCACACAAGGACAGTCCATGACCCAGTGTCGTAGTGTCTCTATCAGACCCTTGGACCTGCAAAAAGACACACCCGCATTGTGGATGATTCAGTAGAATTCCATTACTTTATCCTCTCCCCTTAAAGCATTATGCAATTTGCTACATGATAGGCGGACCAAATATGTCGGAATTTCTCTTTTATGTGGGAATTTTGCATATTCTGAGAATGTCGAATAAGTGTACAGTGCTTCCAGAGTGATCATCCAATCATTCCTAAATAGCTCACATTTTACCTTGCTTGCAGAAATAATTAGATCCTCCTTTGTTGTACCCAAACCTAACAATACATTCATTCTGCATCTTAAATTTAAAACCGACTAGTGAAGGCACAGATAAATCATTCAATATTTAGTCAAGATCGGTATATAAAGAAATTACAGGTGGCTGGAGCATTTTGGAATAACTGAGCAACTGTCTCCATACATACCGCGCATTTAGGGAAACCAACCCCAATTCATGACGAATAATGGAGGTGGGTAATGAAGTTGCCATGCCCAACACATTTTTCCCCAAAAAATCTCTGTACAACATTAAGGTAAGTACCCAAGTCCACCAGGGACCGATCCAGATCATACAATAATACCGGCTCTAGTTTACCCAAATAATTATTTCAACGCTGGTAACATGGAAAATGTGCATATTTTGGACATCAGCCGTTTCGTCTTGCCACACTATGGTTGTAGTTTTTGTTTTAGGGGGCCCTCGACATAGCCCCAGAGGTAGAGTTCGTAAGATTATAGACTAGATATCTTATAGCAGGTGTCCACTCTACTCTTTTTCCCACCAATAGTCCACCACATGGTTTTTGGCTCGGCAGATTTAGCAAAGATGACAACCTTCGATTTCGACCCATTGGCAAGTAGGTTATTGTCGACAGCATAGCGGTAAAATAAATTCAGTTTATGCTGTTAGGCTCATGGGGGTCCTATCGAATAGAATTAGGTCATCAGCCAAGGCGGGCCATTGCACCTTCAAATGGCCCAAACAGGAATCATATTATTTGCCTTCCACAACCTCTCCATATCACTCACGTAGATGTTGAAAGTGTAGGAGCTTGGATGTAACCTTGTTTAAGTCCAAGCTGAGATGGGATGGATCTAGTCATTGAACCTTCCCGAGTAACTCTGATCTTAATCGAGGATTTCAAATGAATTAAAGCAGTTAGTGAGACCAGTTTTTGTGGAATATTGAAGGAAAGCATCTTGGACCATAGAATAGAGCGAACTACCCGATCAAAGGCACAGGACATGTACCATGAGGCCATATAAGTGGGTGCCCCCCCTTCCGCCTATTGTTTGGAAGAAGGTGGGCTAAGATGGTAGCATTCAGAGGAGTCCCCATATTCTGTTGAAAACTGACCTGGAATATAGACAAAATAGATGGTTGCCTCATTGCCTGATGAAGGTCTCTTAGAATGAGGATCGCAAAGACCTTGCTGATGGCATCAACGAGCGCAATAGGTCGGTAGTTGGACAGGTTATCTTTAGCCCCTTCTTTATAAATCGGGATCGCAATCGACTGAGACCAATAGAAGGAATCCTATGCATCATAAAACTGTGGTCAAAGCAAGGTGCAACAAGATGCCTACAGTATTAGCTCGCCCAAAGAGTAGGAGCCTGCTTCAGGATGAATGGTGGTAGCCCATCTGGGCCAGGGGTCCCTAGACAGTGGTCGAAGTGTACGAAAAGAAGTAGTGGAACTATGTTCCCTGCTGGCCTGCACCCTCTCCCCACAAACACCATCACCACGACCCCTCCCACACACAATTCAAACCCCCAAACACATGCACCTGCTGTTTTAAGGGAACGTTCAGTCTAGTGCACTGAAAGTGCAAGTTTCAACTTCTTCCTATACTTTTATTTTAAAACGAAACCATTCTGCAACAGTTTCTTTTTAGTATAGGAACAGTAAAACGTATTTAAAAGAAGTAGAGGAGCACCGCTCCCACTTCCTTCGACCACTAGCCCTAGACGGTTTTAATGTACCAATAGCCTAAAGAAGGTCTTCCTCTAGCCACAAACATAAGCCAGGCTGGATGGGCCCCTCAGTAGGATCATCCAATTCACAAAACGTATTAGGTCAATTAAATTTTGAATTGATAAACCTCACCCATTCTGGCTCAGAAAATAGGACAGTACATGTTTATTGATCCAATCCCCCCCCCCCCAACCGCCCTTGATTAATGCAAGCCCAAAAATGCTGAGAATTGTTTTTACAGAAGACATTTCAGGACAGACTGGTTATCTTTCATATGGACCTCATATATTGTTTTCTTTTTAGGAAGTTCTTGTGGCATTGGCAAATCCTTTTTTTAAAAAAAAAAATGTTAGCAATCACATACTCGTTAGTTTTTAACCTCTTCATTTTTCATTGTTTGATACTCTGGAGTTTTTCTCTTCTAGGAGGCAATTCTTGAGTCATACTGGTGAGTTTGTGACAATATTTTTAAACAGTCCTCCTTCCATGTCAGATGTCTAATGCAGACCATAATGATGTAATATCAATCCCCCACTGTTTCACATAACAAGCCCCTCTCTTCCACTGCAGCACCCAGAAGTTTTATTCATTTTCTATCATGTTTTTGATTCCATCTCACCCTCAGACCTCCCCCTGTCGGGGAACAGCCAAGCAGTGCACATATTCACTTCAAGGGCAGTGTGTGAGAATGTATAATCAAATGATCCAATATAAGGGGATCCTGAATATTAAGAAGGCCAATGTTAGAATGTAAGTTGAGTGAAACTAAAATGATCGATCCAGGAGGATGCAATTCCCCAGCGCCAGGTGAATGGATGGATGAATGAATGAATGAATGAATGAATGAATGAATGAATGAATGAATGAAGAACTTTTGATTCAACCTCAACTAGATTAAAATCCCAATAAACCAAAAGAGAATCCCAGGCAGTTTACCTAAAGGAACTAATTTGGGAAGCTTGAGGAATGACTCCTGCTAGATTTAATCTGCCCCTCTGCACAATTCAAATTAAAATCACCACCTACAATCATTGCATGTTCGTGTCCCCTTACTAGCCAACAGTCAAAAATGTAAGACAAAATCTGTTCAGCATATTCGGTCTTGCTGGGTTCCAATCAAAGTTCACAAGTAGTAATTGGGCCATAGTAAAATTCTCATTAACAGATACTGCCAGTGCTCCCTCGGATGAGTGAAACAACTCTGCCTGCAGGTTAATCTCCATCCGGTTGCGGTTCTGCTTCTCTGCATCTTCCGGTGATAGCTGCTGGTGCCGGCAGGGATTGAAGTGTTGCGGCTTTGTAGGCCTGTCTGTAAGCCCTGGGCCTGTTCTTAATGTTTTCTCAGCCCAGCTGTCTTTTGGCGGTGCTGCATTGTGCAGTCAATGGGTACTACAGTGGAATAGCTGTCTTTTGGAGGTGCTGCATTGTGCAGTCAATGGGTACTACAGTGGAATTTTGGCAGCATAGAGGCGCAGAGTCCTGGAAGGAGGGATATGTATGCTGTGAGGGCGTGTGCAGGTTTAGCTCGTTGATGTTTTCCCTTGGCTGATTCAGTGGTTTCCAGGACCTCATAAAGATTGTTTTTTGCACAATCAATCCCTGGAGAGATTTGCAAGAAAAAGAGATAAGAATGCATACAGAGATTGGAATTCCAGAGGTTTCACAAAATGTTATTGACCTGTACGTGATGGACATTGTTAGGGCGAATTCTCTGTTTAGGCTGAATTTCCTAACCTAGTGAGTCCCCCAGCAGCTTTGCTGGATTTCTGGAGTTTGTTTTTTTTCCTCCTGCCAAGAGTGAGACTTTTTTTTTTTCTCCCACTCTTGGACATGATTTATGGTATTCCTTTGATTGGTAATGTGTTTTATGGGCTATGGGGTCCTTTACAACATAGGGTCTCATGTGTTTTTCCTATGTGTGTTACACAGCACCCTCCGTGCAGTAACACAGGGGTGTCATAGTGACACCCCACCATAGACCCCATACCCTGGGACTGACTACTGTCTCCCAGGGCATGTAAAGTCACCATTGGCTTTACTAGTCCCAAATTATTAACAGAAACCAGTACAAACCATCATATTGTGGACTTGCTGGTCGGGGCAATTCGATTGCCCCGGGGTCTGTTAGTCGAGGGGGCATGTCTCCGTCCCCCCTGATCGAGTTTTGGCTGGTGGCAGTGGAAACTACTTTTTATATTCAACTTTAATTATTTGATTCTTATAGCCTCGAACATACCGCCGGTTTATTTAATTAATATTAATTCTCCGGTTAGTATTTATTGCCAAGACTCGATTCTAAAATAGCATTTGTGTTCTCTTCTGTGACTCCAACCCAAGTCGAGCCCTTTGTTCCACTTTTTGGCGGGCTTCTCCACAGAAGCCTCCAAAAGTGGTGCCACTCTGTCTGGGTACCACAGGGGGTGTGGGAGGGGGTTTAGGCACCCTGGACTGAGTTACCTTGGTAACTCAAGTCGCACTCTTGTGTGATTGGCCCAAGTGGTGAGTCGGCCGGCTCACCACTTAGCATGTTTGAGTGACAGCTAGGCTGAGTGAATGGGGTTTTTTTGCTTAAAAGCAGGGCTTTGGGGACTGGAACTCCAGATGTCGCCACAGGACCTGAGAATCCGGCTGGAGAGGCTTCTTCCCCTGACTGGTGGGCACAACCAGTTTACCTTTCTTTCTTCACACCCCATCCCGGTTTGTGGTCGAACTGCCCGTGCCAAGCACCCCGGCAGACGGATAGCCACTCACCACTGAACCGCGAATCACCAGACCGCTCCTTGTACCTGAGAAACTCCGCGGCTGGTTTCTTCCCTGGCAGTGCAACGGACTCCTGTCTTCCTCTACGACGAGATCCTCTCTTCCCCCGGATGAAGCACCGACTTGCATCCGCTGCCAGGAACAACTGCCCTCGCCCCGGCCTACTGACTCTGAATTCACGGTTGTACTTTGCCTTGCTCTCTTGTTATGTTCTTGTAAAAGTTTTGGGATCTGTTTCTCTGCTTTTCTCTCCCTTTTTTTAAAACGACCTATTAGAGTGCCATCTACGTTAAGCGCTCACCGCTGTCTGAAAATAAGTGGGGCTTTACTTAAGACTTGTCTAATATTCTTTTAAGGGAGTGTATATCTTTTAGTGACCGTGTTTTTGAATTGCTTACTATTAGTGCCTGTGTGTTTTTCTAGATGTGGTTTTAAATAATTATATCTCTTTTACACCAAGCCCTGGTCAGTGTTTACTTGTTCTATTGTGTGCTCTTGACCTATTGTGAATACTCTGTGTACTGCCTAACTCTTCTTGAGGGAAGTCTGACTGCTCAGCCACAGCTACCAAGTGAATCTGCGTGGTACAGGCTGCTACCAAGTGGGTTTACTGCCAAACACCTGTAGTCCTAAATCTTTTGCAGTGGTCCCAGAGGGAACTGCACAGGTTTCTGCCCAACAGAAATGTCCAGAGCCTCTAAAGATGTCAACTCTTTGTATAATGAGGATAACATGATTCACCCTGCCTTAGATTTATTTGTAGCTGGTACAGAAACCACTGCTGTCACCTTGCGCTGTTCCCTCCTGTACATGGTGAATCATCCAGCAATTCAAACATCCACTAAGATGGCTGCCGATTTTACCAACATCACAAAGGAAATACAGCCTGCGCCAAGAAATGCCTGTGATTGGCTGGTACCTCCACATAACCAGACAGTCTGGATTCACCGGAAGTCTAAGGCAAGAGCAGGAGCTCTCTGCTGCTACACTCCGTCCCCGGGATCCAGCGTGCCTCCCAGGACCCCCTCCTTGCATGGATAGCTCTGATTGCAGGCAGCTTGATGAACAATACCCAGCATCCACTAAGAGGGCAGCCGCTTTTGGCAACATCACCAAGGAAATACAGCCTGGGCGAGGAAATGCCCTTGATTGGCTGGTGCCTCCACATGACCAGGCAATCCGGATTCGCCGGACGGTGAAGCCAGCCTTAGTCGAAGGCCAAAGTCTAAGTCAAGAGCAGGAGCTTTCTGCTGCTTGCCGCTGCTTGCTGCTGCAGACAAAGGACTCAAATGTTCCGCAACGTGGAACAACTCCTTATTGCCAGGTAAGCCAGACGTACCTCCCTGTACTTCCGGTGCTTCATAATTGAACTTGAATACATGTAGACTCGCCCCATGCCCTTGCCACCACAAGAACATCTTCCCCTCTCCATTCCTACACGCCCTCACGCCCACGCCAAACCACCACCTACAGCGCTAAAAAGTCACAAAACCCACCGAGAAACCTGAGGGTATTCTCCCAATAAGACCTTGAGAATCCCTTATTCAGGTGGCCAGGGAAGGGCTGGTGCTCTCAGATCACAATCCAGGGGTGGACGAGCGGGGGAGGATCACCTGGCTAGGGAAACCCGGGGTCATACTGTGGGGGGGGGTGGGATACCCCATATGAGAGAGGGTCGAGGAAGACAAGGTCTATGAAGCCTTCATAGACCAAATTGACCTACTTTTAATCCAATGAACTTCCTCTTCTTGAAGCCAACAACCCCTTCGTATATAATCAATCCCCTAGGATCCCAGTTTCCATTGCTCCCAGAAACGACCTATCCCAGAATCCTTGCTTTTCTAATTGCTACTTGAATGATTCCAACTGTACTCTTACGTCCCGTCCCCTTTCCTCCATACTGCATGGGGCGTCCATTCCTAGGGACGGGAAACGGAACCGTTTTCACCAGAAAAAAACCTTCTTCCCCTTTAAATTTAATGGCGCACAGGGGTCCCCTTGCGCCACACCTCAGTCCCCTTTTCCGCGTCGACAGGAACGGGCCTTATTCACCAGCGCTCCTGGGTTTGGCTTTAGCCATGTAATTCCACGTGCGGATACTACTTCTTCTGTCTTTTTGTCTTTTTTCATTGAGGTACTTGGTCCTCAGGCGTCACGCTCCTCCCCGGCGCATGTCGACTTCAACCGGGTTCAGCAGGTGTCCATCCTGTGAAGGGCTAATTCCTAATTCAGACCCCCACGCCCTCTGCCTCCGGTGCCTTGGCCCCAACCACGGCTGGCAAGCTTGTACCGTGTGCAACGCTCTTTCTTCGAGGTCTTTAAGGAACAGACTAGCCAGGTTGAGGGAGCTCTTACAGAGGTCACCTCCAGAGGACCTGAAGGACTTTGTCAATTATCGATCCAGGCCCAAGGTAGTTCCACTCTTTTCCAGCGCACCCCGCAAGGGAGACTCCTTTCCAGGGACTCGCCCGAGCGGGAGGAACCTCTCAGGTTCTCATACCAGCACGAGTACCAAGGCTAATCCAGCTACCAGCCGACAGGCCGAGGGGTCAGTAGATCCTCCTGCTGACGGTGCTGAGGCACCGGAAGGTTCTTTTACCGGGTCTTCACCCGAGGGGCACAAACTTGTACCGGCAACATGTCTGAGGTGGCTCCTACACGCGGCACTACCGGCAGCTCCGCCGAGGGTGAAACGCCTACCAGGTCTCGACTTGAGGTGCATGATAGGCCTCATGATCCACACTCAAGAGTCCTGGACGAGGCTGGGACCAGTGAGCCAAGCAACACGACATCAGCACGTGGAAGGCAGCTCGACAAGATGGCTGACACACCGGACAATTTGGGCACCCATCCGATACCGCACCATGGAAGGGTGCAGTTGGAGGAGCGAGTGTCAAGGTGGGACTGGTGTCCACCAAGTACGTGGCCTACAGCCTATCCTTCATTTGCGCAGGGCAGGTTTCTGCATCATCCATATGGTCAGGGCATGCAATGGTCTCAGCAGCCTCCCGCTACCCTGTCAATATCACCTAGCACCCCTCCGGCTTGTGAGGACCGGTTCTTTGAAACATTCCTCGGGCTCATCAGATCTCCTTGGATGGGGGTTATCCTCAGGGATGCCATTAGGGATGTGCTCCCGCCAATGGCTCCAGTGCCGCTGACCCCAGTGCAGCCCCCTCTGCCCGCTCTGCCCTCCCAGCCTATAACGCAGGCGGATCCATACCAGCCTTCCACAAACGTCTTGCAGGACTGGCAGAGTACCTGGGCCTTCCTCAACCCGAAGCTGAGCAACCAGCAGAGGGAGTGCTCACCGATGTCCTCACGCTACGCCCCGCGGCTAGTACGGGTAGCCCGATGCGGAAGGACGTTGTCGCCTTGGCCAAATAGGGGTGGCTCAAACCCCACTTGGTCCAGCCGGTCAATCCAAGCAAATGGAGGGGATACACTCTTGCTGTCGGCCCATCCTCAGCCACACTCTTCGGTGATTGCTGCAGCATCACTATACTCCAAGCCTCAGTCGTCCTGCATCTTCCTCAAGCCAACGCGGATGCCATGCTGGTAGCCATTAACCAGAGGCTCTGGCGAAAAAATTGCGGATTTCCTCCCAGAGCTTCCTGCACAGAACCAATCACGATTCAAGGATGAACTGGCAGAGGCCAAGATGGTGGGGCAAGACATCATGGAGTCCACCGTGACCCACATTGATACCTCTGGCTGGGCCATTTCCATTGCCACGGACATGAGAAGAACGTCATGGCTCTGTGCTACTAAATTCAACCCGAATGTCCAGGAACACATTTTGAACCTGCTGTTGAAAGGGGGTGACCTCTTTCACTCCTCCACGGACGAGGAGCTGGATAAAAAGAACAGCTCACAAAGGCAACTCCCAAAAGGTACACCCAGTCACAGCAGTGCTCGGACAAGATGCGTACATAAGGAGGGTTGCGTGGCTTCCAAGTGAGGAGGTCTAGGCAGCCGGACCGTTCGCTGACCCAATATCGGCGCAAGCAACAAAAAGGGTGTGGGGGGAGTAAGGGCTTTTTCCAGTCCCCCTCCTCGGCAACAGCCTTGGGGACAAAGAGGGCATGACACGCCCCTCAGGTTCACGTACCTCAGTGGGGGGGCAGGCTTGCTCTCCACGCACACATCTGGCATCAGAATTTCACAGACCCTGGATCCTCTCAACAGTTTCCACGGGGTACCGCCTACCTGTCCTTGCCTCTCCTCCCCTCCACTCCCACAGGTTGGGACAGCAACTCTTTTGGCGAAGATCCGGGCGCTTGTCGAGAGCCAGGCAGTAGAGGAAGTCCCAGCCTCCCGGAGAGGCTTGGGCTTTTACTCCAGGATTTTCGCCATTCAGAAAAAGAACCAGGCACGCCTAAGAGTTGTACTGGACCATACCACCCTCAACCTCACCCCACCTCTACAAAAATTCAAGATGATTACGCCAGCTTTCATAGCGGAGACATTGTGCAAGAGAGACTGGGTGTGCTCCCTGTATCTGAAGGACTCGTACCTACATGTCCCGATTTGGCAGCCTCATAAGCATGGCCTACCATTTCCAATACAAGGTGCTTCCCTTCGGCCTCAACTCTGCTCCCAGGGTTTTAACCAGACTAATGAATATAGTGGCGGCCCTCATCAGGCCTCGGGCCACCACATCTACCCATACCTCAACGACTGGCTCGTCAGGGCAACATCTCCGGAAGAGGTGCACCACACTTCCCAAGCTCTTATGAGCACCGTCCACGATTTGTGCTTTTCGCTCAATCTCAAGAAGTCACAGCTGCAGCCCACGCAGAGGTTGACTTTCCTGGGGCTGATCTGGAACACACACTCTGCAAGAGTGTTCCCCTCTGAGGTCAAGATCACGGCCATCAGGTGGGCCACCGTTCACTTCCTCAGCAGAGAAGGTGCGTCGGCATTGTTGGTACCAACACCTCCTTGGTCTCATGACAGCGCTCCTATTGGCCGTCCCCCACACGAGACTCAGCATGAGGAGGATACAGCTGACTTCGCAGCATCATGGAACCAGGAGCAGGGATCTCAGGCAGAGATTATAATCATTCCTACCTCTCTTCACCCGGACCTCACCTGGTCGTCCAGTGACTGCAACCTGTCCCCGCCTACCATCACTACGGACTCCTCTCTCACTGATCCACAGGGTGATTTGCAAGATAAAGGAGTCTTGCCACCTCAGTCATTCTGATAGCTCCATGGTGGCCGGCCAGATCATGGTTCTTGGAGCTGCTCAGCCTCTCAGACAGGCCACCCCATTCACTTCCCGACGGGCCCAGCAAATCTTCTGGCGCAACAGGGGGGCAGGGTAATTCACCCCACGCTACAGAAACTGGCCCTCACAGTGTGGTTCCTGAGCAGGGCACGCTAGGGAACCTCAGCCTATCACAGGCTAACCTTGAAATCATACAGGGTGCAAGGAGCAAGTCTACCAGGACCCAGTATAAGAGTAAGTGGACCAGGTTCTGTCACTGGGCAGTCTCTAAGGACATCGACCCCCTTGCATGTACGTTGTACAACATGCTCTCCTTCTCTGCGCACCTTGCCCACTCAGGCATGCAGGTAGACACTTGCTGCACTTATTTGCCAGCCATGGAGCCTTTAGAAATTCGGAGGAGGATGTCTTTTCCTCCTCCAACCCGATAGTCAAGAAGCATCTGACTGGACTCGCCAGACTCTACCTGCCCATCAAGAGGCCTCACCCTGTGTGGGACCTCAACATAGTGTTGGATGCACTGGTCCACAACCATTCTAGCCAATGGTGTCTGCGTACATCGGGCTGGTCACCATCAAGACGGCCCTGTCAGTTGGCCTCACTTCAGCTCGCACAGTCGGCGAAATCCAGGCGCTCGTCGCCTCAGAGCCCTATACAACTTTTCATACGGATAAGATAGTGCAGACACGCCCAGTGTTCCTACTTAAGGTACCTTCCACTTTCCATCTAAACGAGGAAATAGTGCTGCCTACGTTCTTTGCTGAACCAAAGGACGACGCTCAGAGGGTTCTGCACTGTCAGGCATGCTCTAAAATTCTACTTGGACAGGACTAAGGGCTTCCGCAAGTCAGACACACTGTCACTTTCGGCGACTCAAGGCCTGGGTATCGAGGATCCAAGGCCTCTATAGCACGATGGATGATCTCGGCCATCAAGAAGGCATATGAGGGACAGCATAAGCTACTTCATGCTAACATGCACACCCATGCAGTCAGAGGCAGAGCCATAGCCATGGCCATTGCATTCCAACGGCAGGTCCCGTGGCAAGTCATAAGCAGGGCGACCACCTGGGTCACACCTTCTGCTTTCTGCAAGCATTACTGTTTGGACGTAGGCTCTAGATCAGACGCAGCTTTCGGACAGGCGGTTCTTAGAAACCTGTTTGCTTGAGGAGGGTCTCCCCTCCTCCCTAGGGCTACACTCAGTTGTAATTGCCCATGCGGTATGGATGAAAGGGGACGGGACGTAAGAGTAATTATAAGTTACCGTAGTGACTAACGTACTCTTAGTCCCCTTTCCTCCATACGTCCCACCATTCTCCCCCCTAATAAAACTAGTGTCATTAGGCAATGTTAATCTATTGTCAACGGTTCTATGGGGACTGAGGTGTGGCGCCGGAGGGCGGAGTCAGGGCAGCGCATGCTCCCAGGGCCACAACCCAGCGCACCTCTAAATTTAAAGGGGAAGAAGGTTTTTCTGGTGAAAAAGGTTCCGTCTCCCGTCCCTATAGGAAGGGACGCCCCATGCAGTATGGAGGAAAGGGGACTAAGGACTAAGAGTACGTTAGTCACTACGGCGAATATTTTATAATTTCTTCTCCATGTCGCTCTGATTGTTTCCACAATCCCAACCAGCTCAGACAAAAAACCACCATTCCCATAATCCCTTTTGTTCATTTCTCGATCTCAGCTATTCCCGTTTACCCCGCAAACCCTACCAATCCTGTCTTTCTGATTATCATTTTCCGAAGTCTCACAAACCCCCCTGCTTATTTCACAAACCTTCCCCATCCTACCCCGTAGGACATGTGCAAACTACCTCTTCCCTTTTCCGACACCCACACTTGTCCCCAGTGTAGACTGCAATGGACTGGTAATAAAACGGTTTCTCCAGCATGGGGTCTGGCATGGATTCACATGCTCATGAATATTCCCCGTCGTCAGGCTGGGAATCCTCGGTAAAGAAAAAACCAGTATCAGTTTCGTTTCTGGTCTGTCTTTCGTAGTAATAACCAATCACTGATCTCTGCGTCATACTGACCACGGCCAATGACTGCCCTCTACCTAAGCCCCGCCTCTGGCAGCCATCTTCAGATTTTTACCGCACGTTCATGTGTTGGGATCCTCGTGCTATTGCTCTCGAGCGTTAGTGCTATTTTTTTTTCACGTTTTTCTCAAAAACTTCGTTTTTTCGGTCAAAAGAGCCTCAAGCTCCACCGACTCTCCATCCGATCAACGGGGACCCATGTCGGATTCGTCTGCGCCCCTCAAGGGTGAAGATTTCGTCGAGCTACGCTTTTGGAGGACTCCAGAAGTTTCTCAGGCCCGGCCATGGCCCAGGAGAAGGGAAGCTCGACGCTCGGAAAGCTGTTCAGGGTCTGCCCTGGATGCCAGCTGCAGAAGGTCTTCAAGGAGGACGAACACTCTTTTTGTCTTTACTGCCTACATGAGGACAAGACGCCCGTGGAGAAGGACTGTGCGTTTTGCGGCAACATGTCGGAGCGGACCATGAAGGACCGCCATCAACGTCTCGCCAACTGGCTAGAAGGGAAGAGCCCGTCCGGCGAGAAGAAGAGGAAGAAATCCGAGCGGTCTTCTAAGACCTTTGAGGACGCCCCGGCGACGGGGGTCCAACATAAGGCCAAGCACCGCGAGTCCGCTGGCACCGGGAGCGCCGAACGGTCGGGCTCTACGGGCGCCAGGCAGGGCGCACCCTCCCCGGCACCATCAACCACGAGCCAACGCTCTGGGTCGGGTAAGAGGAAGGCCGAGCACCCCGCGAAGCTCCTGGAGAGGCCCCGGTCGAGCTCGAAGGCGGAGGGGGAGCGAGGCAGTGTCCCCCCCCCTCAAGGATAAGGCGGTGAGCGCACCTAAGGTGGTGAAGGCCTTAATCCATCCGGCCAAGCCCTCTATCGAAACTGTCGCGGCGGCCCTGGCTCAGCCTGTGGAGGCTACACCAGTGGTGGCGACCTCGGGGCTCAGAGTCTCCCTGCCACCTCGGAGGGAGTCCTCTTTTGTGCCCATCGATAGGACCCCCGTGAAATCCCCCGTGGGGAAGAAAAAGGGGGGGCAGGGCTTCGTCGTAGATTTGGCCTCAACCTCGGAGGAGGAGCTGGTCGAGGTCTTAAGCCACGGCCTCGGCGTGGAAGAAGACCGGCCCGTCGGGATGGATCCCGACGCAGGTGATGACGACATCGTCGAGGGTACCGACGGGGCCCCTGATCGCCCGTCGGATTCCCCTCTGCCAGCGCCGCGAGACAACTCGGCGGCCATTTTGTTGGCTATACAGTCCTTATGCTCAGAGATAAGGACGAGACTACCGTTGCCGACGGAACCTCTCCCGTCGGGGGACCCAGAACCGGGACCTTCTGGTGTTCCCCCTACCAAGAAAAGAAGGATCCACCCTCCACCTCCTTTTCAGCCGTCGCGCCCCTTCCAGCCCTCCTCCCCGTCCACCCGAGGGGATGATACGGGGACTGACACGGCAGCGACGGGTACGGACGACGAGGTATACGACGAGGATGTACCGTCGTCGCCTCCCACCAGGGCTTCTCCGCCCGACGAGATTGGATCGTTCCACTCCATGATCACCAGGGCATCCAAGCTTTTCCAACTGTGCCCTGAGGAGAAGAAGAAGGAAGGTTTCCTTTATCAGCGGCGCGAGGCCAAGAGGAAGACGGTCCTCGCAGTGCCTCTATTGGACGACATTTGGGATGAGGGCCTTACCCTCCTCAAGAACCCTTCCACGACGCCAGCTAGAAGAGACCGGTACGAGAAGAAGTACCGGGTCCCGGACACGGCCCCCCTGTGCCTCCGGGCGCAGCCTACCCCGGACTCGGTCGTCTCCGCGGCGGCCAGGAAGAAAGCGGGGGGGGGATGCGGCCTCCACATCGACTTCCCCACCGGACGGCGAGGGAAAGAAATTGGACGCTATGGGACGCAGAGTCATCTCATCTGCAGCGACGACGATTAAAGCGGCCAACGCCTTGGCTATCGTGGCCCGCTACGACAGGGAGCTCTGGTACAAACTGGCTCCCCTGCTGGACTTCTTGCCGGACGAAAAGAGGGCAGAGGCCCTGGAGATCCTGCAGGAAGGTGAGGTGGCTTCGGACCACGCCATTACCGTTGCGACGGACATCGCCGACACTGGGTTCTGCCAGTTGGGCAACGGCGTTTGCCTTAGGCGGCGTGGATGGCTCAAGGCTACGGACTTCCGTCAAGACGTCCAGACCAGAGTCCTGGACATGCCCTTCGATGGGAACAACCTGTTTGGGAAAACAGTGGACGATTCCCTTCAGGCCATTAAAGCGGACACCGAGACGGCCCGGGCCCTTGGAGTTCTGCAGCAACGACAGACGCCCTTTCGGAGCAGCGGAGGCAAGGGCGCCTCCAAAGGTTCCGGCGGCGGTTTCTCCACCTACCGTCAAGCGGCCCGCTCGTCGTCTCAGGAGGCCTACAGAGGACGAGGCAAGTCTGGCGGACCCCGCCGTCGTCGCCAAGGAGGTCAAGGCGGCAAAGCCTCGTCGAAGCAGGATTGAACCGGCCGTGGGGTCGGGCCCCCACCGAGGCACCCCGGTGGGAGGCCGGCTGGCAAGCTTCGTCAGCGTGTGGGAGTCCATCTCCACCGACCGTTGGGTGCTGGACGCCTTGGCCCGGGGCCACGCGCTCATGTTTCAAAGAAGGTGTCCGCGCGTCCCCCCCGTGGCCAGGAAAGAACTTCACGTCCCTCAACTTCTCCTGGAGGTAAAGGCGATGCTCAGGAAGGGCGCCATCGAACTCGTCCCAAAGAGGCTTCGGGGCTCCGGAGTTTACTCGAGATACTTCCTCGTGAAGAAGAAGACGGGGGGATGGCGCCCCATCCTGGACCTGCGACGTCTGAACAAGTTCATCAAGGCGCAGAAGGTCCTGGGTCAGCTGGAGGAAGGAGACTTCCTGTCGTCGTTGGATTTGGAGGATGCCTACTTCCATATTCCCATCCTAAAGGGGCACCGAAAATTCCTCAGGTTTGTGGTCCAAGGGCGTCATTACCAGTTCAAAGCCCTCCCCTTCGGACTACGGTCGGCACCCAGGGTGTTCACCAAGTGCCTCGCACCGGTGGCGGCGCAGCTGCACCGCGAGGGGATCCACGTCTACCCCTACCTGGACGACTGGCTCATCCGAGCCAAGACGAGGGAGCTCGCCGTGGTTCACACGGCAAGGACCGTCCAACTTCTCACGGACCTGGGATTCTCCGTGAACTACGCCAAGTCCCAACTGGTACCCGCGCAAAACGCACTGTTTCTGGGAGCGAAGCTCGACACAGTGTCCCTTCTGGCCTCCCCGTCGGAGGAAAGGACCAGGTCCATCCTGGGCAAGGTACAGCGGATGTTGGCTTCCGACGCGGCCAAGGTGAGGTCCATCAAGTCCCTCCTCGGAATGATGTCTTGTTGCATCTACCTCATTCCCATGTGCAGGCTCCGGATGCGCCCGTTGCAGGAGTTCCTGGACGCGCGCTGGATCCAAACGACGGGCGGCTTCGAGGAGAGGGTCACACTCGACGAGAGTTTCCGCCGAGCGGTCCGGTGGTGGGGCACCCGCGTGCATCTGACGGCGGGCATGGACTTCCGGACCCCAGACCACCAGGAGACAGTGACCACGGATGCCTCCCTGGAAGGGTGGGGAGCGCACACCGAAAATCTGCACGCGAGAGGCCTCTGGCTCCCGACGGAGAAGTCCCTCCATATCAACGTCCTGGAGCTCCGTGCAGTGTTCTGGGCCCTCAGGTCCTTCCTTCCGTCCCTCAAGGGTAAGGTGGTGAGGATCTTCACCGACAACACCACCACCATGTTTTACATCAGGAAACAGGATGGAACCAGGTCCCCAGCACTGTCCAAGGAAGCGCAGGACCTGTGGCATTGGGCCGTCGCCCAAAGGATGTTTCTGGTGCCGTTTCATCTGGCAGGGATAAAAAACACCATCGCCGACTCACTCAGCAGGGAGCTGCGCTCATGCCACGAGTGGGAACTACGGCAGGATCTAGTGGATCGCCTCTTCCGACGGTGGGGCACACCCCAGATCGACCTGTTCACGACGGCGACGAACTCCAAGTGCCGGAGATTCGCCAGCAGGTTTCCCCAGGCGAGGAGCATGGGCGATGCTTTCTCATTCCCCTGGGAGGGCCTGTTCCTCTACGCGTTCCCTCCTTTGCCACTGCTAATCCGGCTCGTCAACCAGCTCAAGAGGTCACGGTGCAGGATGATCCTCGTCGCACCTGCGTGGCCGAGGCAGATATGGTTCCCGGACCTTCTGGACTTGTCAACGTCCCCGCCAATCAAGCTGCCGGTGGACGCTGATCTACTCTCCAGGGAAGGAGGCGCCATCCTCCACCACGATCCGAAATCGCTGAACTTGCAGGCCTGGCTCCTGCAGCGCTAGAGTTTGGAGGATACGACATACCGGCCGACTGCAGAGAGGTTCTTGCAAAGGCCAGGGCGTCCTCGACTCTTAAATGCTACGGACACAAATGGAAGAGGTTCTCTGTCTGGTGCCACGCACAGAAGATTAACCCTCTACGGATTACGGCTCCCCAGGTACTGCCGTACCTGCTGACGCTGGCCAAAGCTGGACTGGCACACGCGTCCATCAAGATTCATCTTGCTGCGATCTCCCGATACACCAGAACCAGGGGGCGGACGTCCCTGTGGTCTCATCGTCTGGTGAAAGAGTTCATGAAGGGACTGTTCAGATCGTTCCCGCCGGTGAAGGCTCCGGCCCCGGCGTGGGAGCTCAACGTGGTGCTGACCAAGCTCATGGGACCTCCGTTCGAGCCTCTGCACTCGGCCCCGTTGAAGTTTCTGTCGTGGAAAACAGCGTTTCTTGTGGCCATCACCTCCGCACGACGGGTGGGAGAGATCCAGGCCCTTTCCTGCAAGGCCCCGTACTTGACTTTTTACGACACGAGGGTAGTGCTCAGGACGCACCCCTCCTTCATGCCCAAGGTACCGTCGGACTTCCATCTCAACGAACCCTTGGTGTTGCCTGTGTTCTTCCCGTCGCCTTCGTCGCCGGCTGAGAGGACTTTGCACTCGCTGGATGTGGCTAGAGCGCTGAAGTTCTACGTGGACCGCACAAAGTGTTTTCGGAAGACGTCACAACTCTTTATATTTATTGCCAAGACTCGATTCTAAAATAGCATTTGTGTTCTCTTCTGTGACTCCAACCCAAGTCGAGCCCTTTGTTCCACTTTTTGGCGGGCTTCTCCACAGAAGCCTCCAAAAGTGGTGCCACTCTGTCTGGGTACCACAGGGGGTGTGGGAGGGGGTTTAGGCACCCTGGACTGAGTTACCTTGGTAACTCAAGTCACACTCTTGTGTGATTGGCCCAAGTGGTGAGTCGGCCGGCTCACCACTTAGCATGTTTGAGTGACAGCTAGGCTGAGTGAATGGGGTTTTTTTGCTTAAAAGCAGGGCTTTGGGGACTGGAACTCCAGATGTCGCCACAGGACCTGAGAATCCGGCTGGAGAGGCTTCTTCCCCTGACTGGTGGGCACAACCAGTTTACCTTTCTTTCTTCACACCCCATCCCGGTTTGTGGTCGAACTGCCCGTGCCAAGCACCCCGGCAGACGGATAGCCACTCACCACTGAACCGCGAATCACCAGACCGCTCCTTGTACCTGAGAAACTCCGCGGCTGGTTTCTTCCCTGGCAGTGCAACGGACTCCTGTCTTCCTCTACGACGAGATCCTCTCTTCCCCCGGATGAAGCACCGACTTGCATCCGCTGCCAGGAACAACTGCCCTCGCCCCGGCCTACTGACTCTGAATTCACGGTTGTACTTTGCCTTGCTCTCTTGTTATGTTCTTGTAAAAGTTTTGGGATCTGTTTCTCTGCTTTTCTCTCCCTTTTTTTAAAACGACCTATTAGAGTGCCATCTACGTTAAGCGCTCACCGCTGTCTGAAAATAAGTGGGGCTTTACTTAAGACTTGTCTAATATTCTTTTAAGGGAGTGTATATCTTTTAGTGACCGTGTTTTTGAATTGCTTACTATTAGTGCCTGTGTGTTTTTCTAGATGTGGTTTTAAATAATTATATCTCTTTTACACCAAGCCCTGGTCAGTGTTTACTTGTTCTATTGTGTGCTCTTGACCTATTGTGAATACTCTGTGTACTGCCTAACTCTTCTTGAGGGAAGTCTGACTGCTCAGCCACAGCTACCAAGTGAATCTGCGTGGTACAGGCTGCTACCAAGTGGGTTTACTGCCAAACACCTGTAGTCCTAAATCTTTTGCAGTGGTCCCAGAGGGAACTGCACAGGTTTCTGCCCAACAGAAATGTCCAGAGCCTCTAAAGATGTCAACTCTTTGTATAATGAGGATAACATGATTCACCCTGCCTTAGATTTATTTGTAGCTGGTACAGAAACCACTGCTGTCACCTTGCGCTGTTCCCTCCTGTACATGGTGAATCATCCAGCAATTCAAACATCCACTAAGATGGCTGCCGATTTTACCAACATCACAAAGGAAATACAGCCTGCGCCAAGAAATGCCTGTGATTGGCTGGTACCTCCACATAACCAGACAGTCTGGATTCACCGGAAGTCTAAGGCAAGAGCAGGAGCTCTCTGCTGCTACACTCCGTCCCCGGGATCCAGCGTGCCTCCCAGGACCCCCTCCTTGCATGGATAGCTCTGATTGCAGGCAGCTTGATGAACAATACCCAGCATCCACTAAGAGGGCAGCCGCTTTTGGCAACATCACCAAGGAAATACAGCCTGGGCGAGGAAATGCCCTTGATTGGCTGGTGCCTCCACATGACCAGGCAATCCGGATTCGCCGGACGGTGAAGCCAGCCTTAGTCGAAGGCCAAAGTCTAAGTCAAGAGCAGGAGCTTTCTGCTGCTTGCCGCTGCTTGCTGCTGCAGACAAAGGACTCAAATGTTCCGCAACGTGGAACAACTCCTTATTGCCAGGTAAGCCAGACGTACCTCCCTGTACTTCCGGTGCTTCATAATTGAACTTGAATACATGTAGACTCGCCCCATGCCCTTGCCACCACAAGAACATCTTCCCCTCTCCATTCCTACACGCCCTCACGCCCACGCCAAACCACCACCTACAGCGCTAAAAAGTCACAAAACCCACCGAGAAACCTGAGGGTATTCTCCCAATAAGACCTTGAGAATCCCTTATTCAGGTGGCCAGGGAAGGGCTGGTGCTCTCAGATCACAATCCAGGGGTGGACGAGCGGGGGAGGATCACCTGGCTAGGGAAACCCGGGGTCATACTGTGGGGGGGGGTGGGATACCCCATATGAGAGAGGGTCGAGGAAGACAAGGTCTATGAAGCCTTCATAGACCAAATTGACCTACTTTTAATCCAATGAACTTCCTCTTCTTGAAGCCAACAACCCCTTCGTATATAATCAATCCCCTAGGATCCCAGTTTCCATTGCTCCCAGAAACGACCTATCCCAGAATCCTTGCTTTTCTAATTGCTACTTGAATGATTCCAACTGTACTCTTACGTCCCGTCCCCTTTCCTCCATACTGCATGGGGCGTCCATTCCTAGGGACGGGAAACGGAACCGTTTTCACCAGAAAAAAACCTTCTTCCCCTTTAAATTTAATGGCGCACAGGGGTCCCCTTGCGCCACACCTCAGTCCCCTTTTCCGCGTCGACAGGAACGGGCCTTATTCACCAGCGCTCCTGGGTTTGGCTTTAGCCATGTAATTCCACGTGCGGATACTACTTCTTCTGTCTTTTTGTCTTTTTTCATTGAGGTACTTGGTCCTCAGGCGTCACGCTCCTCCCCGGCGCATGTCGACTTCAACCGGGTTCAGCAGGTGTCCATCCTGTGAAGGGCTAATTCCTAATTCAGACCCCCACGCCCTCTGCCTCCGGTGCCTTGGCCCCAACCACGGCTGGCAAGCTTGTACCGTGTGCAACGCTCTTTCTTCGAGGTCTTTAAGGAACAGACTAGCCAGGTTGAGGGAGCTCTTACAGAGGTCACCTCCAGAGGACCTGAAGGACTTTGTCAATTATCGATCCAGGCCCAAGGTAGTTCCACTCTTTTCCAGCGCACCCCGCAAGGGAGACTCCTTTCCAGGGACTCGCCCGAGCGGGAGGAACCTCTCAGGTTCTCATACCAGCACGAGTACCAAGGCTAATCCAGCTACCAGCCGACAGGCCGAGGGGTCAGTAGATCCTCCTGCTGACGGTGCTGAGGCACCGGAAGGTTCTTTTACCGGGTCTTCACCCGAGGGGCACAAACTTGTACCGGCAACATGTCTGAGGTGGCTCCTACACGCGGCACTACCGGCAGCTCCGCCGAGGGTGAAACGCCTACCAGGTCTCGACTTGAGGTGCATGATAGGCCTCATGATCCACACTCAAGAGTCCTGGACGAGGCTGGGACCAGTGAGCCAAGCAACACGACATCAGCACGTGGAAGGCAGCTCGACAAGATGGCTGACACACCGGACAATTTGGGCACCCATCCGATACCGCACCATGGAAGGGTGCAGTTGGAGGAGCGAGTGTCAAGGTGGGACTGGTGTCCACCAAGTACGTGGCCTACAGCCTATCCTTCATTTGCGCAGGGCAGGTTTCTGCATCATCCATATGGTCAGGGCATGCAATGGTCTCAGCAGCCTCCCGCTACCCTGTCAATATCACCTAGCACCCCTCCGGCTTGTGAGGACCGGTTCTTTGAAACATTCCTCGGGCTCATCAGATCTCCTTGGATGGGGGTTATCCTCAGGGATGCCATTAGGGATGTGCTCCCGCCAATGGCTCCAGTGCCGCTGACCCCAGTGCAGCCCCCTCTGCCCGCTCTGCCCTCCCAGCCTATAACGCAGGCGGATCCATACCAGCCTTCCACAAACGTCTTGCAGGACTGGCAGAGTACCTGGGCCTTCCTCAACCCGAAGCTGAGCAACCAGCAGAGGGAGTGCTCACCGATGTCCTCACGCTACGCCCCGCGGCTAGTACGGGTAGCCCGATGCGGAAGGACGTTGTCGCCTTGGCCAAATAGGGGTGGCTCAAACCCCACTTGGTCCAGCCGGTCAATCCAAGCAAATGGAGGGGATACACTCTTGCTGTCGGCCCATCCTCAGCCACACTCTTCGGTGATTGCTGCAGCATCACTATACTCCAAGCCTCAGTCGTCCTGCATCTTCCTCAAGCCAACGCGGATGCCATGCTGGTAGCCATTAACCAGAGGCTCTGGCGAAAAAATTGCGGATTTCCTCCCAGAGCTTCCTGCACAGAACCAATCACGATTCAAGGATGAACTGGCAGAGGCCAAGATGGTGGGGCAAGACATCATGGAGTCCACCGTGACCCACATTGATACCTCTGGCTGGGCCATTTCCATTGCCACGGACATGAGAAGAACGTCATGGCTCTGTGCTACTAAATTCAACCCGAATGTCCAGGAACACATTTTGAACCTGCTGTTGAAAGGGGGTGACCTCTTTCACTCCTCCACGGACGAGGAGCTGGATAAAAAGAACAGCTCACAAAGGCAACTCCCAAAAGGTACACCCAGTCACAGCAGTGCTCGGACAAGATGCGTACATAAGGAGGGTTGCGTGGCTTCCAAGTGAGGAGGTCTAGGCAGCCGGACCGTTCGCTGACCCAATATCGGCGCAAGCAACAAAAAGGGTGTGGGGGGAGTAAGGGCTTTTTCCAGTCCCCCTCCTCGGCAACAGCCTTGGGGACAAAGAGGGCATGACACGCCCCTCAGGTTCACGTACCTCAGTGGGGGGGCAGGCTTGCTCTCCACGCACACATCTGGCATCAGAATTTCACAGACCCTGGATCCTCTCAACAGTTTCCACGGGGTACCGCCTACCTGTCCTTGCCTCTCCTCCCCTCCACTCCCACAGGTTGGGACAGCAACTCTTTTGGCGAAGATCCGGGCGCTTGTCGAGAGCCAGGCAGTAGAGGAAGTCCCAGCCTCCCGGAGAGGCTTGGGCTTTTACTCCAGGATTTTCGCCATTCAGAAAAAGAACCAGGCACGCCTAAGAGTTGTACTGGACCATACCACCCTCAACCTCACCCCACCTCTACAAAAATTCAAGATGATTACGCCAGCTTTCATAGCGGAGACATTGTGCAAGAGAGACTGGGTGTGCTCCCTGTATCTGAAGGACTCGTACCTACATGTCCCGATTTGGCAGCCTCATAAGCATGGCCTACCATTTCCAATACAAGGTGCTTCCCTTCGGCCTCAACTCTGCTCCCAGGGTTTTAACCAGACTAATGAATATAGTGGCGGCCCTCATCAGGCCTCGGGCCACCACATCTACCCATACCTCAACGACTGGCTCGTCAGGGCAACATCTCCGGAAGAGGTGCACCACACTTCCCAAGCTCTTATGAGCACCGTCCACGATTTGTGCTTTTCGCTCAATCTCAAGAAGTCACAGCTGCAGCCCACGCAGAGGTTGACTTTCCTGGGGCTGATCTGGAACACACACTCTGCAAGAGTGTTCCCCTCTGAGGTCAAGATCACGGCCATCAGGTGGGCCACCGTTCACTTCCTCAGCAGAGAAGGTGCGTCGGCATTGTTGGTACCAACACCTACTTGGTCTCATGACAGCGCTCCTATTGGCCGTCCCCCACACGAGACTCAGCATGAGGAGGATACAGCTGACTTCGCAGCATCATGGAACCAGGAGCAGGGATCTCAGGCAGAGATTATAATCATTCCTACCTCTCTTCACCCGGACCTCACCTGGTCGTCCAGTGACTGCAACCTGTCCCCGCCTACCATCACTACGGACTCCTCTCTCACTGATCCACAGGGTGATTTGCAAGATAAAGGAGTCTTGCCACCTCAGTCATTCTGATAGCTCCATGGTGGCCGGCCAGATCATGGTTCTTGGAGCTGCTCAGCCTCTCAGACAGGCCACCCCATTCACTTCCCGACGGGCCCAGCAAATCTTCTGGCGCAACAGGGGGGCAGGGTAATTCACCCCACGCTACAGAAACTGGCCCTCACAGTGTGGTTCCTGAGCAGGGCACGCTAGGGAACCTCAGCCTATCACAGGCTAACCTTGAAATCATACAGGGTGCAAGGAGCAAGTCTACCAGGACCCAGTATAAGAGTAAGTGGACCAGGTTCTGTCACTGGGCAGTCTCTAAGGACATCGACCCCCTTGCATGTACGTTGTACAACATGCTCTCCTTCTCTGCGCACCTTGCCCACTCAGGCATGCAGGTAGACACTTGCTGCACTTATTTGCCAGCCATGGAGCCTTTAGAAATTCGGAGGAGGATGTCTTTTCCTCCTCCAACCCGATAGTCAAGAAGCATCTGACTGGACTCGCCAGACTCTACCTGCCCATCAAGAGGCCTCACCCTGTGTGGGACCTCAACATAGTGTTGGATGCACTGGTCCACAACCATTCTAGCCAATGGTGTCTGCGTACATCGGGCTGGTCACCATCAAGACGGCCCTGTCAGTTGGCCTCACTTCAGCTCGCACAGTCGGCGAAATCCAGGCGCTCGTCGCCTCAGAGCCCTATACAACTTTTCATACGGATAAGATAGTGCAGACACGCCCAGTGTTCCTACTTAAGGTACCTTCCACTTTCCATCTAAACGAGGAAATAGTGCTGCCTACGTTCTTTGCTGAACCAAAGGACGACGCTCAGAGGGTTCTGCACTGTCAGGCATGCTCTAAAATTCTACTTGGACAGGACTAAGGGCTTCCGCAAGTCAGACACACTGTCACTTTCGGCGACTCAAGGCCTGGGTATCGAGGATCCAAGGCCTCTATAGCACGATGGATGATCTCGGCCATCAAGAAGGCATATGAGGGACAGCATAAGCTACTTCATGCTAACATGCACACCCATGCAGTCAGAGGCAGAGCCATAGCCATGGCCATTGCATTCCAACGGCAGGTCCCGTGGCAAGTCATAAGCAGGGCGACCACCTGGGTCACACCTTCTGCTTTCTGCAAGCATTACTGTTTGGACGTAGGCTCTAGATCAGACGCAGCTTTCGGACAGGCGGTTCTTAGAAACCTGTTTGCTTGAGGAGGGTCTCCCCTCCTCCCTAGGGCTACACTCAGTTGTAATTGCCCATGCGGTATGGATGAAAGGGGACGGGACGTAAGAGTAATTATAAGTTACCGTAGTGACTAACGTACTCTTAGTCCCCTTTCCTCCATACGTCCCACCATTCTCCCCCCTAATAAAACTAGTGTCATTAGGCAATGTTAATCTATTGTCAACGGTTCTATGGGGACTGAGGTGTGGCGCCGGAGGGCGGAGTCAGGGCAGCGCATGCTCCCAGGGCCACAACCCAGCGCACCTCTAAATTTAAAGGGGAAGAAGGTTTTTCTGGTGAAAAAGGTTCCGTCTCCCGTCCCTATAGGAAGGGACGCCCCATGCAGTATGGAGGAAAGGGGACTAAGGACTAAGAGTACGTTAGTCACTACGGCGAATATTTTATAATTTCTTCTCCATGTCGCTCTGATTGTTTCCACAATCCCAACCAGCTCAGACAAAAAACCACCATTCCCATAATCCCTTTTGTTCATTTCTCGATCTCAGCTATTCCCGTTTACCCCGCAAACCCTACCAATCCTGTCTTTCTGATTATCATTTTCCGAAGTCTCACAAACCCCCCTGCTTATTTCACAAACCTTCCCCATCCTACCCCGTAGGACATGTGCAAACTACCTCTTCCCTTTTCCGACACCCACACTTGTCCCCAGTGTAGACTGCAATGGACTGGTAATAAAACGGTTTCTCCAGCATGGGGTCTGGCATGGATTCACATGCTCATGAATATTCCCCGTCGTCAGGCTGGGAATCCTCGGTAAAGAAAAAACCAGTATCAGTTTCGTTTCTGGTCTGTCTTTCGTAGTAATAACCAATCACTGATCTCTGCGTCATACTGACCACGGCCAATGACTGCCCTCTACCTAAGCCCCGCCTCTGGCAGCCATCTTCAGATTTTTACCGCACGTTCATGTGTTGGGATCCTCGTGCTATTGCTCTCGAGCGTTAGTGCTATTTTTTTTTCACGTTTTTCTCAAAAACTTCGTTTTTTCGGTCAAAAGAGCCTCAAGCTCCACCGACTCTCCATCCGATCAACGGGGACCCATGTCGGATTCGTCTGCGCCCCTCAAGGGTGAAGATTTCGTCGAGCTACGCTTTTGGAGGACTCCAGAAGTTTCTCAGGCCCGGCCATGGCCCAGGAGAAGGGAAGCTCGACGCTCGGAAAGCTGTTCAGGGTCTGCCCTGGATGCCAGCTGCAGAAGGTCTTCAAGGAGGACGAACACTCTTTTTGTCTTTACTGCCTACATGAGGACAAGACGCCCGTGGAGAAGGACTGTGCGTTTTGCGGCAACATGTCGGAGCGGACCATGAAGGACCGCCATCAACGTCTCGCCAACTGGCTAGAAGGGAAGAGCCCGTCCGGCGAGAAGAAGAGGAAGAAATCCGAGCGGTCTTCTAAGACCTTTGAGGACGCCCCGGCGACGGGGGTCCAACATAAGGCCAAGCACCGCGAGTCCGCTGGCACCGGGAGCGCCGAACGGTCGGGCTCTACGGGCGCCAGGCAGGGCGCACCCTCCCCGGCACCATCAACCACGAGCCAACGCTCTGGGTCGGGTAAGAGGAAGGCCGAGCACCCCGCGAAGCTCCTGGAGAGGCCCCGGTCGAGCTCGAAGGCGGAGGGGGAGCGAGGCAGTGTCCCCCCCCCTCAAGGATAAGGCGGTGAGCGCACCTAAGGTGGTGAAGGCCTTAATCCATCCGGCCAAGCCCTCTATCGAAACTGTCGCGGCGGCCCTGGCTCAGCCTGTGGAGGCTACACCAGTGGTGGCGACCTCGGGGCTCAGAGTCTCCCTGCCACCTCGGAGGGAGTCCTCTTTTGTGCCCATCGATAGGACCCCCGTGAAATCCCCCGTGGGGAAGAAAAAGGGGGGGCAGGGCTTCGTCGTAGATTCGGCCTCAACCTCGGAGGAGGAGCTGGTCGAGGTCTTAAGCCACGGCCTCGGCGTGGAAGAAGACCGGCCCGTCGGGATGGATCCCGACGCAGGTGATGACGACATCGTCGAGGGTACCGACGGGGCCCCTGATCGCCCGTCGGATTCCCCTCTGCCAGCGCCGCGAGACAACTCGGCGGCCATTTTGTTGGCTATACAGTCCTTATGCTCAGAGATAAGGACGAGACTACCGTTGCCGACGGAACCTCTCCCGTCGGGGGACCCAGAACCGGGACCTTCTGGTGTTCCCCCTACCAAGAAAAGAAGGATCCACCCTCCACCTCCTTTTCAGCCGTCGCGCCCCTTCCAGCCCTCCTCCCCGTCCACCCGAGGGGATGATACGGGGACTGACACGGCAGCGACGGGTACGGACGACGAGGTATACGACGAGGATGTACCGTCGTCGCCTCCCACCAGGGCTTCTCCGCCCGACGAGATTGGATCGTTCCACTCCATGATCACCAGGGCATCCAAGCTTTTCCAACTGTGCCCTGAGGAGAAGAAGAAGGAAGGTTTCCTTTATCAGCGGCGCGAGGCCAAGAGGAAGACGGTCCTCGCAGTGCCTCTATTGGACGACATTTGGGATGAGGGCCTTACCCTCCTCAAGAACCCTTCCACGACGCCAGCTAGAAGAGACCGGTACGAGAAGAAGTACCGGGTCCCGGACACGGCCCCCCTGTGCCTCCGGGCGCAGCCTACCCCGGACTCGGTCGTCTCCGCGGCGGCCAGGAAGAAAGCGGGGGGGGGATGCGGCCTCCACATCGACTTCCCCACCGGACGGCGAGGGAAAGAAATTGGACGCTATGGGACGCAGAGTCATCTCATCTGCAGCGACGACGATTAAAGCGGCCAACGCCTTGGCTATCGTGGCCCGCTACGACAGGGAGCTCTGGTACAAACTGGCTCCCCTGCTGGACTTCTTGCCGGACGAAAAGAGGGCAGAGGCCCTGGAGATCCTGCAGGAAGGTGAGGTGGCTTCGGACCACGCCATTACCGTTGCGACGGACATCGCCGACACTGGGTTCTGCCAGTTGGGCAACGGCGTTTGCCTTAGGCGGCGTGGATGGCTCAAGGCTACGGACTTCCGTCAAGACGTCCAGACCAGAGTCCTGGACATGCCCTTCGATGGGAACAACCTGTTTGGGAAAACAGTGGACGATTCCCTTCAGGCCATTAAAGCGGACACCGAGACGGCCCGGGCCCTTGGAGTTCTGCAGCAACGACAGACGCCCTTTCGGAGCAGCGGAGGCAAGGGCGCCTCCAAAGGTTCCGGCGGCGGTTTCTCCACCTACCGTCAAGCGGCCCGCTCGTCGTCTCAGGAGGCCTACAGAGGACGAGGCAAGTCTGGCGGACCCCGCCGTCGTCGCCAAGGAGGTCAAGGCGGCAAAGCCTCGTCGAAGCAGGATTGAACCGGCCGTGGGGTCGGGCCCCCACCGAGGCACCCCGGTGGGAGGCCGGCTGGCAAGCTTCGTCAGCGTGTGGGAGTCCATCTCCACCGACCGTTGGGTGCTGGACGCCTTGGCCCGGGGCCACGCGCTCATGTTTCAAAGAAGGTGTCCGCGCGTCCCCCCCGTGGCCAGGAAAGAACTTCACGTCCCTCAACTTCTCCTGGAGGTAAAGGCGATGCTCAGGAAGGGCGCCATCGAACTCGTCCCAAAGAGGCTTCGGGGCTCCGGAGTTTACTCGAGATACTTCCTCGTGAAGAAGAAGACGGGGGGATGGCGCCCCATCCTGGACCTGCGACGTCTGAACAAGTTCATCAAGGCGCAGAAGGTCCTGGGTCAGCTGGAGGAAGGAGACTTCCTGTCGTCGTTGGATTTGGAGGATGCCTACTTCCATATTCCCATCCTAAAGGGGCACCGAAAATTCCTCAGGTTTGTGGTCCAAGGGCGTCATTACCAGTTCAAAGCCCTCCCCTTCGGACTACGGTCGGCACCCAGGGTGTTCACCAAGTGCCTCGCACCGGTGGCGGCGCAGCTGCACCGCGAGGGGATCCACGTCTACCCCTACCTGGACGACTGGCTCATCCGAGCCAAGACGAGGGAGCTCGCCGTGGTTCACACGGCAAGGACCGTCCAACTTCTCACGGACCTGGGATTCTCCGTGAACTACGCCAAGTCCCAACTGGTACCCGCGCAAAACGCACTGTTTCTGGGAGCGAAGCTCGACACAGTGTCCCTTCTGGCCTCCCCGTCGGAGGAAAGGACCAGGTCCATCCTGGGCAAGGTACAGCGGATGTTGGCTTCCGACGCGGCCAAGGTGAGGTCCATCAAGTCCCTCCTCGGAATGATGTCTTGTTGCATCTACCTCATTCCCATGTGCAGGCTCCGGATGCGCCCGTTGCAGGAGTTCCTGGACGCGCGCTGGATCCAAACGACGGGCGGCTTCGAGGAGAGGGTCACACTCGACGAGAGTTTCCGCCGAGCGGTCCGGTGGTGGGGCACCCGCGTGCATCTGACGGCGGGCATGGACTTCCGGACCCCAGACCACCAGGAGACAGTGACCACGGATGCCTCCCTGGAAGGGTGGGGAGCGCACACCGAAAATCTGCACGCGAGAGGCCTCTGGCTCCCGACGGAGAAGTCCCTCCATATCAACGTCCTGGAGCTCCGTGCAGTGTTCTGGGCCCTCAGGTCCTTCCTTCCGTCCCTCAAGGGTAAGGTGGTGAGGATCTTCACCGACAACACCACCACCATGTTTTACATCAGGAAACAGGATGGAACCAGGTCCCCAGCACTGTCCAAGGAAGCGCAGGACCTGTGGCATTGGGCCGTCGCCCAAAGGATGTTTCTGGTGCCGTTTCATCTGGCAGGGATAAAAAACACCATCGCCGACTCACTCAGCAGGGAGCTGCGCTCATGCCACGAGTGGGAACTACGGCAGGATCTAGTGGATCGCCTCTTCCGACGGTGGGGCACACCCCAGATCGACCTGTTCACGACGGCGACGAACTCCAAGTGCCGGAGATTCGCCAGCAGGTTTCCCCAGGCGAGGAGCATGGGCGATGCTTTCTCATTCCCCTGGGAGGGCCTGTTCCTCTACGCGTTCCCTCCTTTGCCACTGCTAATCCGGCTCGTCAACCAGCTCAAGAGGTCACGGTGCAGGATGATCCTCGTCGCACCTGCGTGGCCGAGGCAGATATGGTTCCCGGACCTTCTGGACTTGTCAACGTCCCCGCCAATCAAGCTGCCGGTGGACGCTGATCTACTCTCCAGGGAAGGAGGCGCCATCCTCCACCACGATCCGAAATCGCTGAACTTGCAGGCCTGGCTCCTGCAGCGCTAGAGTTTGGAGGATACGACATACCGGCCGACTGCAGAGAGGTTCTTGCAAAGGCCAGGGCGTCCTCGACTCTTAAATGCTACGGACACAAATGGAAGAGGTTCTCTGTCTGGTGCCACGCACAGAAGATTAACCCTCTACGGATTACGGCTCCCCAGGTACTGCCGTACCTGCTGACGCTGGCCAAAGCTGGACTGGCACACGCGTCCATCAAGATTCATCTTGCTGCGATCTCCCGATACACCAGAACCAGGGGGCGGACGTCCCTGTGGTCTCATCGTCTGGTGAAAGAGTTCATGAAGGGACTGTTCAGATCGTTCCCGCCGGTGAAGGCTCCGGCCCCGGCGTGGGAGCTCAACGTGGTGCTGACCAAGCTCATGGGACCTCCGTTCGAGCCTCTGCACTCGGCCCCGTTGAAGTTTCTGTCGTGGAAAACAGCGTTTCTTGTGGCCATCACCTCCGCACGACGGGTGGGAGAGATCCAGGCCCTTTCCTGCAAGGCCCCGTACTTGACTTTTTACGACACGAGGGTAGTGCTCAGGACGCACCCCTCCTTCATGCCCAAGGTACCGTCGGACTTCCATCTCAACGAACCCTTGGTGTTGCCTGTGTTCTTCCCGTCGCCTTCGTCGCCGGCTGAGAGGACTTTGCACTCGCTGGATGTGGCTAGAGCGCTGAAGTTCTACGTGGACCGCACAAAGTGTTTTCGGAAGACGTCACAACTCTTTGTGAACTTTGGACCTGTCAATCAGGGGAAGGCTCTCTCGAAGGCTTCCATTTCCAGATGGCTCTCCGGCTGTATCATGTACTGTCATCGGTTGGCAAACCGACCGCTGCCTGGCCGTCCGAGAGCCCATTCCACCAGAGCGATCGCAGCTACCACAGCGTTCCTTTCTGGTGTGCCCCTGCTGGACATATGCAGGGCTGCTACGTGGAGGTCGACGCATACCTTCACGAAATTCTACTGCGTCGATCGGGATTCCAGGGAGGAGTCCAGGGTCGGCCAAGCAGTGCTGCGCAACCTGTTCGCCTGAGGTGAGCCTGGTGAGGAGGTAAGATGCTTAATGTTGAGTTTGATGTAATGCTTAATGTTGAGCCTTTGCCACCTCCCGTGGTTGTGCATGTGTGTACTGCTATGTATTCTTTATTCATGAGCATGTGAATCCATGCCAGACCCCATGCTGGAGAAGGAACAAGTTACTTACCTGTAACTGTTGTTCTCCAGCATGGGTCTGGCATGGATTCACATGCGAACCCTCCCGCCTACCCCTCTGCGGCTCTTC
Source organism: Ambystoma mexicanum (assembly GCF_040938575.1). Lineage (NCBI taxonomy): Eukaryota > Metazoa > Chordata > Amphibia > Caudata > Ambystomatidae > Ambystoma > Ambystoma mexicanum. The sequence continues at coordinate 1,294,246,714 of NC_090933.1, read as the reverse complement.
ACTTGGTCATACTGCCACTTCACGTGCTTCCAAATCTGAAGATGGCTGCCAGAGGCGGGGCTTAGGTAGAGGGCAGTCATTGGCTGTGGTCAGTATGACGCAGAGATCAGTGATTGGTTATTACTACGAAAGACAGATCAGAAACAAAACTGATACTGGTTTTTTCTTTACCGAGGATTCCCAGCCTGACGACGGGGAATATTCATGAGCATGTGAATCCATGCCATACCCATGCTGGAGAACAACAGTTACAGGTAAGTAACTTGTTCCGTACTGGACATTTCCCAATACAAGGATCTGGCAAAGTCAGGCAATTGATCAGAATCACACACACCTGACGGGCCCTTCCCTTCCCCACAGGGATAACAGGTGGAGCAAGATAGCACAATATGAGAAGGAAAGCACGGCAGACAGCCCGACAACACGGCTAATCAGGCGCAACAGTTCAAGAGAAGAAGAAAGGCGGCAGGAATTGAGAGGGTGGCGAGAAGAGAAGTGACTTTGCCCTTTTCGTCCCCTGCCCTGCGGAACCTTCGTGGAAGAGAGCCCAAGACTGCGAACAATAGAAGTGTCTTGCAGCAGATGTCAAAGGTACACATGGCAAGCCTAGGCCGATTAGCAGGAGCGAGGGAAGCTCCTGAGATCGTGACTGCAGTAAAGCGGAAAGTCAAGCGGTTCATTACAGCCGGTGAGTCGAGGGGAGAACCGATAAGAGACGGGCTGTGTTGATGAGAAGTACAAAGTGGCAAGTTTGAACCAAGTTTAATGTACTGTAAAAAGTGTTAAGCGGTGAAGGGAAAGAGTCACCACGTGGGTGCTAAATCAAGAGACTCTGGTTGATTCCCATCAGAGCGAAACTACAGAATCCTGCCATACGAGAAAGCAAGGGAAGTGAATCCCACAAAAACAAGCAAATGTGAAGTTGGCCAGGGTCTGAGCCCGACCGTGGGATATTCAAGGGTGAAGCCATCACCCAAGCACTGACAATAAAGAAGGGTCAGCACCCGGAAGAGGGGGGACACAAGGGTGAATCGGTATCGCCCTAAAGAACTTTCATTTGGGTAAAAGAACTTTTGTTTTATTATTTTGAAGACATCAGGTCTTCAAGGCAAGAGACTTTCAAGCGAAACAAGACTTGGCCATTGACGGCTTTGAAAGCTGAAATGTCGTCTCGTGTTGGAGAAGCACGAGACTGTACTGTGCTCCACGATCCCACCGTACCCTGTGCTCGAAACGTGGGGAAGGGAGACCCAGGCTACTACTTCCTGACATATTATTTAAGAACACTTCTTTCTTTTCTTGAGAACTATCCCACACACTTTTTTGTATTAGTTGTAAGGTTTGGCAATAGGTTTCTTAGTATAGGCCCGTTTATTGGACACAGCGCCATTTAGACTGCCTTATTTTTCATTTGATGTTCGACGCTTGCTCCTATCTTAGATCTAGGTTGAGAATAGGCGTTTTTGCAACCTACATACAGAATTCCTTGGTCAATAAACACCCTTGAACTGTGATCGCTTGTGCCTGTCTTACTTATTGCCACCATGAGTTTCTCACACCACCTACCAAGCCCACTCTACACAATGAGGCACCAGTCGTACCTAAACCAGATCCTCATATTAACCAAATCAAAGATTCTCGAGTTCCGACAACCCAATGCACACACTCCCCCGTTAGGACTAGACGCCTGCCACATACTCGCTATGTTCATGATACATCCTCACCCACTCAGCCTACGCCCTGCAGGACTCGCGACTGCCCTTGCCCTCAATATCGGAGCTCTCAACACGTAAACCCCAGCATAGAGGCGACAACGATCATCTTCATCTCCCTCACTAGAACCAGCTACTCAGCCTTCACACCCCGCACAAAGCCGATAAGGGCATGCCTGCAAACCACACCTGCATGATGCAGCTCCACAAAGGGCCATCAACGCACCGCCCCAAACGCAGCACAAGCCACGCACAGTGAACCTTAGGACCGCCAGTAATAGCCAGCTCCCTCCAGACGCCACCTCAACACAATCATGTAAAAACCCTCACTCAGCCCCCCTACCACATAGGAAGCACAGACTTCGCTCGAGAATCACCTGTTACCCCTACCCACCTCCCTGCGCAGACTGGGAGAAGAAATGAGCACCTGGGTGAACGCACCCACGCCAGCAACTCCGCCAATCCGGCACTCGCCACACAACACCTCAAAGTTTACACAACCACCCTCAAGTCTGTGACAAACCTCAGTCAGCTTCCCACCCGCGCCCCCTCCAACCTCAATCCTCATAAAAAAAAATAACATCATCACTAATCTATGCCCGGAGATGCACCCTCAGAACAACCTGACCTTTCCTTGTCAAAAACCAGCCCCTCTAACCGCACAACATACCCCTGCTCTATCCAAACCTGACTATCTACTACATGCAGCTCTCCTCAACGCCAGGTCCTTACCAGCTCATGCTATTGACATCAATGACCTAATCTCCAATCTAGACCTTCTAGCCATTATGGAAACCTGGCTCCATGAAGCATCAGGTACTGCCTTAGCCCTAGCACTACCAGAAGGATACACCATCATTAGATGCCACAGAATAAACACACGTGGGGGCAGCGTTGCTCTTATCCACAGAGAAAGCCTCCACATCAGACCCACTAGTACTGCCTCTAAAGTACACTATGAATGTCTGACGGTCAAACGTGTCGCAGCACCTTCAGATACCATTTCCTTACATGTCATTTACTGCTAACCCACTACTGCAACCAATTTTGAAGATGACCTTCGTCATCTTCTAGGAGAGAATCACAAACCCACCTCGAGACTTAGACTCTTAGGCAACTTCAATCTACGCCTGCATGACGCTACCGATAACACAGCCACTAGTATTGCCAATGCCCTCAATGACCTAGGCTTTTAACACCGGGTCTCAGCCCCTACCCACTTTAAGGGAAGAACCCTTGACTGGGTAGCCGACCTCAACAACCAGATAACCATCACATCTAACAAACCCATCCCCTGGTTTGACCACCACCTCCTTACATTTAGTCTCACGGCGCAAAAACCCCCTCCCACCTCTGCCATCTCCGTGGCCCCTAGCTGGGACCACAGCATCAAGAATATCACAAGAGACTTATTATCCCCCTTCCTCGCACCACTGTCCAGGGAAAATATTGCCACAGCTGACCCACAAAAACTAGATGATCTTTACTCCAGCACTTTCACAAAAGCTATAGCGCCACTCCTCCCCAGAAGCCTAAGCACAAAGACCACCGCAATTCCTGGTTCACCAATGCCCTTCAAGTACTGCGTTCCAAGAAGAGACGAGCAAAAGCTTTCTGGAGAAAAAAAAAACTCAGATTCCTCAAAACTAACATTTAATAAACTTGCTAATGAATATAAGCAAGCTATCATAAAGGCTAAAGCAGAAAAGTACAATGCCAGGATAGCCAGGGCAAATTCTAACTCACAGGAACTATTCAAAATACTGAGACGCCTCCCTCCTCTATCTTCAAAGACGAATCTTGGTGTACCAACATCCAAGATGCTATGAGGAGTAAAATATGCCTCTTGCAGAAAAGAATTGCTTTAAAACAAAGTCAAACTAACCTGAACAACCCCCAGACACCCGGTTAAATCTTTTGCCACTCGTCCCTTCTACTTCTGAAACATTTCAGAGTCAGAAACAACCAATATCATCAAAAATCTTAAACCCTCCAGATGCATAGGAGAGGTTTGCTCAGCCACTATCATTAAAGACTATACCTCAGACTTTATCCCTTTCATCGCAAAATGTATTAATGCCTCCTTTACCACAAACCTTGTACCCACCATCCTCCAAGAACCTTGGGTCTTGCCCCTACTAAAAAAGCCATCACTAGACCCAGCATTGCCCAACAACTAACGCCCCATCACCACTGTACCTTTCTTACTCAAAATCTTAGACAGAGCAGCATACAACCAGATATAAGGCTACCTAAAATCAAATCTCATCCTAGGAATGCGCCAATTCGGTTTTAGACCAGGTCACGGTACTGAGTACGCTCTACTAGACCTTAAAATACAAATGGACACTCTCAGAGACCAGGGCAAACCGGCCCTTTTACTCGTATTAGATCTATTTGAAGCATTTGACCTTGTAGACCATAAAACACTCTGCCATCACCTTACGTCGGCCGCCAACTTCTCAGTAGAAGCTGCCAACTGGATTGCCTCCTTCCTTGAAGGGAGAACAATGAGTCTTCTCTGAAACAGCCAATGCTGCACCCCTCCCCGTTCCTTGCGAGGTACCTCAGGGATCCTGCGTTTCACCATCACTATACATTATCTTCACAAAACCCCTATTTGACCTACTGGCCGACCTAGGTATCTCATATACCAACTACGCGGACGACACTCCAGTCCTCCTCCCCCTGACAGGATTCTATGACAAGAACTCCCTCATGCTCAACAAAGTTTATGCCACCATCCAGACTTGCATGGCTTCCAATCATCTATGTCTCAATGATGACAAGACCGAGATCCTGCTAGTAAGTACACCGTCGCTGCTTGAAAACCTAAGCCCAAACTTTGCAGCTTTCACGATGGACAGAATCCAGATCCCAGTCTCCAAATCGATTAAAACCTGTGGCATATACTTGGACGTGTCGCTCTCCCTCACCAGAAAAGTGTGCGCCATTGCAACCTCATCAGCATATACTGCCAAGCGCGGCAAGACAATTCCTCGTCATGGAGAGCTGCTTCACTATTGCCAGAGCAATCACGGGCGCTAGATTAGACTACCACAATGCCCTCTTTGCAGGAACCTCCAAACGGAACTTAAATAAGCTTCAAATAATACAGAACCAATGCCTTGACAAAAGTCTCAACTTCCCCAAAAGGGAACACATCTCAGCCACAAGAAAGCAAGCTCATTGGATACCAACCAGACAAAGGATCATCTTCAAACCCCTCATTATTGCACACAAATTGCTGAGCAAAACTGCCCCACTGTACTTGTCACAAGAAATTTCAAAAGCACAACCAAACAGGCTGGTAAGATCCCTCCACACGTGCAAATTAGCCACGCCAAGAGTGAAACAGGCAAAAGGTGGAAGGTTAAGCTTCCCCTAAGTCACAGCACACCAATTGAGCTCCCTCCCAGCGGAGCTCAGAACACAGGAATCTTATTGGGTCTTCCGCAAAGCCCTGAAAACCTGGCTTCAAGGGGATTGGGTCCTCCGACGTATTCCATATCTATGACAGTAATCGCCACAGCTGTGCTGCTTCAGAAAATCTTTCGGTGTCTGCGTCCTGCATCGATCAGGTCGATACGCTGTCCTCGAAGGCCTCCGTCGAGCCGACGTCACCGGATGTTGGAAGTAGGACGCACGACGCCCGTAGCCTCAGTTCCGTTTTTTTCCGCGAATGAGTTCGCTTCGGAGATCTTGGCACGCCTCGACTATTCTGAGTTCTATTCTTTCGGTTCCTCGAACCTGTTCGTTTGTGTTATATTGCATGAAGTCTTTGTCTTCTTCTACCCCGCGGCCGGGTTTTAAGAAGTGTCGGGACTGCGGGTCCAAGATGTTGCTGAATGATACGCACAACGCTTGCCTCTGGTGCCTCGGGGAGGACCACGATACGGATGACTGTGTCGACTGCCAATTGCTCACTTCGAACGCCTTGCGGGAGTGTAAGAAGAAGCTGTCGGTCGGTAAGGTGGCCAAGCCCCGGAAGTCGCGTTCCACTAGTCTTTCGACTGATGATTTGAGGGGCGACTCTCCGCATCGTCGTCGTGAGTCTGGGGGTTCTCGGTCTGGGAGTCGGTCCCGCCATTCTTCTGCCTCGTCGAGGCACTCCAGGAAGCGCTGTCACAGGTCGCCTTCCTCGTCCGATGACTCTGCCCGTCGGCGGGTTGCTTGTCCCACCAAGCATTCCACTCCTGAGGAATGGGATTCCTTCCGATAGGAGATGTTGGCGATTTTCCAATTGCAGGGCTCTGGTCCGTCCACGCCGTCGAAAGACGCTGGCCGTGACCGTTGAGACGCTGCTCGTACGCCTGTGGGCTCGAGCGGTCGTCGCGACCACCGGGCGCCTTAGAGGTCCCGGTCGGACAAGGATGGTCGCTCTAGACATGCCCGTTCCAGGTCCCGGTCCTTGACGCCCTCGAGATCGCCAGAACCTGTGAAGTCTTCGAAGAAGACATCGACGCCTGCAGCGCCAAGGTCGTCGACGGACTGTCAAGGCTCTGCTTCCGAGGAAGTCGTCGACGCCTAGGCTGTCGAGAGACACGCTTGGGGCTCCACCCTCGAGGCCTGTGACGAAGCCATCGATCCTGTCGGTGCCGCGCTCGACATTGACGCCGATTCCGTCGCCGCCTTTCGAGGCAGCGTTGTCGGGGATACCCCGTGGCACAGTGGAATCCCCCAGAAAGGCTCTGGCCAAGGCTAAACATGTCTTTGTTCCTTTTTCTGTACCCTCCTGCCAGCCTCTGGATTTTATTTCTGAGGTGGATGAGGGGTCTGAGGAAGGTGAGGTTCCTGCAGAGGTTCCAGGTGACATTGTTTCTGGTCATAGTCATCTTGAGGACCTGCGTCAGTCGCTGCACGACGCGAGTGGTCTCGACACCTCTCCGGAGGTGGAGTTTGGTAGGCTGGAGCCTGGCACGCATGCCGAATCCTCATACCGGCGCCTCATGTCGAGGGTCACAGATTATCTGAGGTGGTCTGCCCCTCCCTGGGGATTTTCAGCAGGATGACCTGACTGATATCCTGGACCAAGGTCCACCAACTGACCCGGTGCTGCCATTCCATATGGCCTTGCAGAGAACAGTGGCTGCGGCTTGGACTTCTCTGGAGAGTCTCCCGACAGTGATCAAGTCCTTGCCAAAGAAATATCGCCAAGCCAGTGGCGACACCTGCTACTTAACCACGCACCCAACTCCGGAGAGTTTGGTGGTGCAGGCGGCTGCGGCCCCCGCAAAGTAGGCGTCGTACCCTACCATCCCTCCTGATAGGGACGACAAGAGTTTTGACGGTTGGGCGAAGGTGTTTTCTTCTGGGGGTATGGCGCTTCAGGCTGCCAACTCCGTGTGTGCCTTGTCTCGTTTCACGCACACTCTGTGGAACTGTATTTCCTTAGCGGCTGATCATATTCCCGAAGGGGAGGAACTGGATGGTTTCCTTGCTATCGTGCAGGATGGCAAGATTGCCATGTGCGAGTCCGTTCAGTCGGGTCTGGACATGGTTGATTGCGTCAGCCGGTCCATGGCCGCGAGCACCATAATACGCAGGTTTGCTGCTGATGTACAAGCCCGGCTCCTCAACATGACCTTTGATGGTGAAAATCTTTTTGGCAGCAAGGCTGACGAGAGTCTTGAGAGGTTGTAGACCTCCAAAGCTGCAACAAAGTCGTTGGGCGCTGTAGTTCGCCAACCTCCGCCTTTTCGTCCTAGGGGACAGCAATGGAGGGGAGGTTCCATTCGATATTACTCGTCCTTTAGTAAATCGAGAGGAGCTGCAAGTCAAAGGGGCAACCGTAGGAGTGCCAGAGGTGGAAAACAAGGTACTCGAGGTGCCAAGGCCACTCGAGCAGTTGCCTCTTTGCCCTCAGGCACTGCTGCAGCTGCTTTAGCTCAGTCGTGAGGCCCATGCTTCTCTGGTTGGGGGAAGGCTGGCACAGCATCTTGTAGAATGGCGTGCCATTACTTCAGATGTGTGGGTTCTGGAGATCATAGCCCACGGCTACTGTCTTCCTTTCTGGCAGAGTCCAGATCCGCTCCTTGCGCAGGAAATTCAATCCCTGCTGGAGAAAGGCGCCATAGAACTGGTGCCTGTAGTGGAGAGGAACAAGGGATGGTATTCCCCTTATTTTGTGATTTCGAAGAAAGACGGGGGATTGAGACCCATCATGGACTTGCGTGGTTTCAACAAGCTTCTCAGGAAGGACAAGTTCAAGATGGTTACTCTTTCTCAAGTCCTCCATGCCCTTCAACTTCAGGACTGGTTGGTGTCTCTCGACCTCAAGGATGCTTATTTTCATGTGCCGATCCATCCCAAGCACAAGAAGTACCTTAGGTTTGTGTTTGGCGACTCGCACTTTCAGTTTCGGGTCCTGCCGTTCGGAATGACCTCCGCCCCGAGGGTCTTTACCAAGCTCATGGTGGTGGTGGCAGCGTATCTCAGGAAAGGGGGGATTCACGTCTACCCCCACCTGGACGATTGGTTGATCAGGGCACGCTCTCCCGAGCAAGTCCTGGATCATCTGTCTGTCACCTGCCACTCCCTTCACAAGCTGGGCTTCTCCCTCAACTTAAAGAAGTCCCACTTGACGCCAACTCAGCGGCTCCAGTACATCGGAGCAGTGCTCGACACATCCCTGGGGCAGTGTTTTCCTCCTCAGGTGAGGGCTTACCACATTCAGCAGATGGTGCACAAGTTTCAACATGCCCAGTGTCTCCCAACGTTCAAGTTCTTGAGGTTGCTCGGCCTCATGGCATCCTGCATTCTTCTGGTGCCAGAGGCCAGGTTGCAGATGAGATCTCTGCAATGGGCTCTCAAGCTCCAGTGGTCACAGTCCTCCGGCAGGATATCGGACCCCGTTCAGGTGCCACCCTCGGTCGCTCAGGACCTTCTGTGGTGGGCCGTGGATGGCAATCTGATGAGGGGGGCTCCATTTTGGCTTCCTTGGCCGGAGGTGACGATCATGACGGACGCATCCCTCACAGGATGGGACGCTCATGCCAACGAGCTGACAGTCAGCGGTCGTTGGTCTCCGTCGGAGTCCAGACTCCATATCAATCTGTTGGAGCTGAGTACCGTCAGGCTTGCCCTGAAGGCTTATCTTCCGACTGTGCGAGGAAAGAATATCCTGATTCTGATAGACAACACAGTGGCCATGCACTACCTCAACAAAAAGGGGGGGGGCAGGGTCACTTCCTCTGTGCAGGAAGGGGCTGCAGCTCTGGTTCTGGGCCATCCAGCAGGAAATTTCGATCTCGGCAGTTCATCTGGCCGGAGACGAAAACGAGACGGCGGACGCTCTGAGCAGGCAGAGCGCGATCTCTCACGAGTGGGAGTTGGCTCAGGAGATTCTCCTGGAGATCTTCACCCTTTGGGGGACCCCTCAAGTGAATCTCTTCACCTTCACCTCCAGTGTCAACCGGAAGTGCGAAAGGTTCTGCTCGCGAGAATTGCCTCCAAGAGAAGCCTTAGGAGACGCGTTCGTGGTGGAGTGGTCCTTCCCACTGCTGTACGCGTTTCCTCCAGTCCCCGTCATCCCGCACGTGCTGCAGAGGTTACGGAGGTTCGGTTCCCGGATGATCCTCATTGCTCCGGCATGGGCCCGGAGGACGTGGTACCCGGACCTTCTCGGCTTGTCCATCTGCCCTCCACGTCGTCTTCCCAACCGAGACAATCTGCTCTCACGGGAGGGGGGGTCAGGTTCTCCATCCAGAGGTCAGATCCCTCAACCTTCACGCTTGGCTTCTGAAAGGTTGAGTTATAAGGATTGTGACCTCCCTGAAGACGTGATGGAGGTGTTGCTTTCGGCCAGACGGCCGGCAACAAAGTCCCTGTACCGTTGCCGTTGGAGAAAGTTCTGCGACTGGTGCAGGGTTAAGAATGTGGATCCTTTTTCATGTGACCTGGGTGTAGTTCTATCCTTTTTGCTTTCTTTGGCCCACAGGGGCCTGCAAGTGGGTACCATAAAAGGTTACCTGGCGGCGCTGTCTATTTTTAAGCGCTCGTCTGAGGAGTGTTCTTATTTTAAAATCCCTTTAATTTCTCAGTTTCTTAAAGGGCTCACTAATGTGTTCCCTCCGTCACCTTTCCAGGTGCCCGGTTGGGATCTGAACCTTGTTCTCAAGTTTCTAATGGGTGCTCCATTTGAGCCTTTACATTCTTGTCCTTTGAGACTGTTAACCCTTAAAACTGTATTTTTAATTGCGGTCACTTCCGCTCGCAGAGTGAGTGAGTGAGTTACAGGCACTTTCAGTTAAGCCGCCCTTCACTGTGTTTCATAAGGACAGGGTTGTCCTTCGAGTTCGTCCTTCCTTTCTTCCGAAGGTGGTGTCGGAATTTCATTTAAGCCAGAAGGTTATTCTTCCGGCATTTTATCCTCAGCCACATCCTGGTAAGGAAGAGGAGACTCTCCATAGGCTGGACTTTTTAAGCTTCCACATTTCACGCATGTCCCGGGTCAGAGTGGACGATCAGCTCTTTATTGGTTACGCTGGAAGGCGTTTGGGACAAACTGTTACTAAGCAGGCTTTGTCTCGATGGATTATCTTGGCAATTCCTGAATGTTACCGCTTGGCGGGTAAGGACCAATCCGATAGGCTTACGGGCCCATTCTACTAGGGGTATGGCTGCCTCTACTGCGCTGCAGAGGGGTGTTCCTATTCGTAACATCTGTGATGCAGCCACCTGGGCTTCAGTCCATACTTTTGTATGTCGCTACTCCCTAGTTCTCCAGCATGGGGTCTGGCATGGACTCACATGCTCATGAATATTACCCGTCGTTAGGCTGGGAATCCTCAGTAAAGAAAAGATCAGGATCAGTTTCGTTTCTGATCTGATTTTCTTAGTAGTAACCAATCACTGATCTCTGGCTCATACTGCCCCCAGCCAAAGACTTCCCTCTCCCTAAGCCCCGCCTCTGGCAGCCATCCTCAGATTTTTACTGCACGCTCTAGTGTTGGGAGTCTTTTGCTGCGTTTTCACATTTTTTCGGGAGATTTTCTAATTTTTTCGGTTTAATAGAGCCTCAAGTTCCACCGTTTCTACTTCCGACAACTGGGATCCATTTCGGAATTCTTCTACGCCCCTCAAGGGTGAAGTTTTCGTCGAGTTTTCACTTCTTGTAGGATTCCGGAATATCTGTGGCCTACCTCAACGGACATGGCCCAGGACAAGGGCTCGATGCCCGGGTCCAAGCTGTTCAGGTGCTGCCCTGGATGCGGACTGCAAAACGTTTTCAAAGAGGACGAGCATTCACGATGTCTCTACTGCCTTCATGAGGACAAGACGCACGTGGAGAAGGACTGTGCGTTCTGCAAGAACCTTTCGGAACGGACCAAACAAGATCGTCGTTCCCGCCTCGCTGCCTGGCTGGAGATGGGCACAGCAGGTGAGAAGGTTTAAGTCCTGTGAGGGCGCCCCGGCGACGGGGGGCCCAACAGAAGGCTAGGCACCGCAAGTCCGTGGGCACCGGGAGCGCCGAAAGGTCGGGCTCTTCGGCTGCCAGGAAGGGCGCTACTTCCCCGGCACGTTAGACCACGAGCCAGCGCTCTGGTTCGGGGAAGAGGAAGTCCGAGAACCCGGGTAAGCCGCTGGAGCAGACCTGGTCGATCTCGAAGGGGGAGTGAGGCGCTGACCCTCCCCCCAAGGCGAAGGCCCAGGACGCACCTAAGGTGGTGAGGGCTTTGATCCAGCCGGCGAAGGCCTCTATCGAAGTGGTCACTGCGACCCTGGCGAAGCCGGCTGAGACTACGCCAGTGGAAACTGCCTCCGGGCCCAGAGTATCCCTGCCACCACAGAGGGAATCTTCTTTCCAGCCCATCGTTAAGACCCCCGTGAAGTCCCTGGCGGAATTAGAGGGGGGGGGGGCGGTGGCCATTACAGACTCGGAATCAGCCTCTGAGAAGGGGTTGCTGGAAACCGAGAAGGGCCTCAACGAGAGGTCCATAGGCCTCAACGAGAGGTTCATAGGCCTCAACGAGAGGTTCGAGAAGGTTTGATCCCAGGGGGCGGTCCCTGCTGACGTGATCGAAGATAGCGACGATGACGACGAAGAGGGTCCAGTGGAGCTGCCATCCCGTCCGTCGCAGCCATTACCTGAGCCCCAGGATAGCTCGGCTGCCATTTTGTTGGCAATCCAATCCTTATGTACTGAGAGAAGGACGAGATTGCCACGGACCCCGACGGAGGATCCAGAACCAGGCCCGTCGGGAAGCCCTCCGAACAAGAAGAGGAGATTCCACCCCGCTCCTCCCTTTGTGTCTGCGAGACTCGTGGACCCCGCATCCCCCTCGCCGGACCCTGGAGAGGATACGGTGACGGATACAGCGGCGGGGACGGACGACGACGATGATGGCGGCGATGACACAGCGGACATCCCGTTATCACCCCCCCGCTGGCTTCTCCAGCCGATGAAATTGGCTCTTTCCACGCCATGATAACCAGTGCATCCGAGCTCTTCCAGCTCTGCCCTGAAGAACAAAAAAAGGAAGGGTTTCTGTACCAACGACGAGAGGGCAAGAGGAAGACGGTCCTCGCGGTGCCTTTGCTCGACGACATCTGGGACGAGGGGCTTGCTGTCCTCAAGAACCCTTCCGAAACACCCGCCAAGAGGGACAGGTACGAGAAGAAGTACCGAGTCCCCGATGCCGCCCCCTTGTGCCTCAGGGCCCAGCCCACGCCAGACTCTGTCGTCTCAGCAGCGGCTAAGAAGGCGGCAGGGGGTGCGGCGGCTTCAACTTCCACTTCCCCCGCCGGACAGCGAGGGCAAAAAGTTGGATTCCATGGGACGAGTCATCTCGTCGGCGGCGACGACGATTAAGGCGGCCAATGCCTTAGCGATCGTGGCCCGCTACGATAGGGAGCTCTGGTTCAAGATAGCTCCCCTGCTAGACTTCCTAGCTGACGACAAGAGGGCGGAGGCCCTCGAAATTCTGCAGGAATGCGAGGTGGTGTCGGATCACGCCATAATGGCGGCAACGGTCATTGCCGATACCAGATTTCGCCAACTGGGCAACAGAGTTTGTCTCCAACGACGATGCCTCAAGGCGACAGACTTTCGCCAGGACGTCCAGACCAGAGTGTTGGACATGCCATTCGACGGCAACAACCTTTTTGGTAAGGCGGTGGACGAGTCTCTACAGGCCATCAAGACCGACTCGGGGACAGCCCGGGCCCTAGGGGTGCTTCAACAGCGACGGCCCTTTCAGAGCTCCGGAGGCAGACAGGGTGCCTCCAAAGGATCCAGCGGTGGCTCCTCCATTTACCGCCAGGCAGCCCGCTCCTCTTCCCAGGAGGCCTACAGAGGTTGCGGCAAGCAAGGGGGATCCCGCCGTCGTCGCCAGGGAGGCCAAGGCGGCAAGGCCGCCTCCAAGAAAGACTGACCCGGCCGTGTTGTCGGGCCCCCACCGAAGCACCCCAGTGGGAGGCCATCTCCACTGACGGTTGGGTGCTGGACACCCTGGCCAACGGGCACTCGCTGGAATTCCAAAAGAAGTACCCTCGCATTCCTCCCGTGGCCAGGAAGGAGAATTGCGTCCCTCAACTGCTGTTGGAGGTAAGGGCGATGCTCAAGGAAGGTGCCATCGAGGTCGTCCCCAGGAGTCTCCGGGGCTCCGGAGTGTATTCAAGGTACTTCCTCGTCAGAAAGAAGACAGGCGGTTGGCGCCCCATCCTGGACCTGCATCGGTTAAACAAATACATCAAGGCGCAGAAATTCAGGATGGTCACCCTCCAGCACGTGCTGGGACAGCTGGAGGAAGGCGACTTCCTATCGTCGTTGGACCTGGAGGATGCTTACTTCCACATCCCCATTCTAAAACGGCACAGGAAGTTCCTCAGGTTCGTGGTTCAGGGACGCCACTACCAATTCAGAGCCCTACCGTTCGGATTAAAGTCGGCGCCCAGGGTTTTCACCAAGTGCCTGGCACCAGTGGCGGCGCAGCTGCACCTGCAGGGGATCCACGTCTACCCCTACCTGGACGACTGGCTAATCCGGGCAAGAACAAGGGAACTCACCGTCGAACACACGGCGAGGACCGTCCGGTTGCTCACGGAGCTGGGGTTCGCCATCAACTACCCCAAATCCCACCTGGTTCCATCACAAGTAACACACTTTCTGGGAGCGAAGCTGGATACAGTGGGGCAATTGGCCTCCCCTTCAGAGGAGAGGACCAAGACCATCCTGGGCAAGGTGCGGCGCCTGTTAGCCACGGACGTGGCCAGGGTGAGGTCCATCAAGTCCCTTCTCGGGACGATGTCCTCATGCATCTATCTTGTACCCCTTTGCAGACTTCGGATGCGTCCGCTACAGGATTTCCTCGACGCTCGCTGGTTTCAGGCGAGGGGCTGCTTCGAGAACAGAATCCCTCTTGACGAGGAGTTCCGTCGGGCGATCCTATGGTGGGGCATCCGTGCTCATCTCACTACAGGCACAGACTTTCAAACCCCGGCGTTTCAGGAGACTGTGACGACGGACGCCTCTCTGGAGGGTTGGGGGGCCCACACCGGAGATCTCCACGCAAGAGGCCTTTGGCTCCCGGAGGAGAGGTCTCTTCACATCAACATTCTGGAGCTCCGAGCAGTGTTCTGGGCTCTCAAGCCGTTCCTTCCGTCACTCAAGGACAAGGTGGTGAGGATCTTCACCGACAACACCACCACGATGTTCTACATACGGAAGCAAGGGGGCACCAGATCCCCAGCCCTATCAAAGGAGGCCCAGGATCTGTGGCACTGGGCCGTCACCCAGGGGATGTTTCTGGTTCCCTTCCACTTGGCAGGAATAAAAAACACCATCGCCGACTCACTCAGCAGGGAGCTGCGCTCGTGCCACGAGTGGGAACTGCGCCAGGATCAAGTGTATCGGCTCTTCCAACGATGGGGCAAACCCCAGATCGACCTGTTCGCGACATTAACAAACTCCAAGTGCCATAGGTTCGCCAGCAGGTTCCCACAGCCGAGGAGCATGGGCGATGCTTTCTCGTTCCCTTGGGACGGCGTGTTTCTATACTCGTTCCCTCTGTTGCCGTTGCTGCTCCGCCTCCTCAACCAGCTCAAGAAGTCCAGGTGCAGGATGATCCTCGTCGCACCGGCGTGGCCGAGGCAGATCTGGTTCCCGGACCTTCTGGACTTGTCAACGTCCCCACCAGTCAAGATGCCGGCAGACGCGGATCTTCTCTCCAGAGAAGGAGGCGCCATTCTCCATCACGACCCACAGTCACTGAACTTGCAGGCCTGGTTCGTGCAGCACTACAGTTTGGAGGGTACGAGATACCGGCTGATTGCAGAGAGGTTCTTGCAAAGGCCAGGGCATCCTCAACTCTCAAGTGTTACGGTCATAAATGTAAGAGGTTCTCTGTCTGGTGCCGTGCAGAGAAGATTAACCGTCTGCGGGTTACGGCCCCTCAAGTACTGCCGTACCTACTGTCGCTGGCCAAAGCTGGACTGGCTCACGCCTCCAACAAAATATATCAGGCTGCCATCTCCCGATATACCAGAACTACGGGACGGGCGTCCTTGTGGTCTAATCGCCTGGTTAAGGAATTTATGAAGGGACTATTCCGATCGTTCCTGCCGGTGAAGGCTCCTGCCCCGGCGTGGGAGCTTAAAGTGGTGCTGACCAGGCTCATGGGGGCCCCATTCGAGCCTATGCATTCGGCGCCTTTGAAGTTCCTGTCGTGGAAGACAGCGTTCCTTGTGGCCATCACCACCGCACAACGAGTGGGAGAGATCCAGGCCCTATCTTGCAAGCCTCCATACTTGACTTTTCATGACACGAGGGTGCTGCTGAGGACGCACCCCTCCTTCATGCCCAAGGTGCCGTCGGACTTCCACCTCAACAAGCCCTTGGTGTTACCAGTTTTCTTCCCGTCGCCTTTGATGCCGGCCGAGAGGACTCTGCACTCGCTGGATTTAGCTAGAGTGCTGAAGTTCTGCGTGGACCGCACAAAGAGTTTTCGGAAGACGTCACAACTGTTTGTGAACTTTGGGTCTGTGAATCAACAGAAGGCTCTCTCGAAGACTTCCATTTCCAGATGGCTCTCCGGCTGCATCATGCACTGTCACCGGTTGGCAAACCGACTGCTGCCCGGCCGTCCAAGAGCCCATTCGACCAGAGCGATCGCTGCTACCACGGCGTTCCTGTCTGGTGTGCCCCTGTTGGACATCTGCAGGGCTGCTACGTGGAGGTCGACGCACACCTTCACAAGATTCTACTGCATCGATCGGGACTCCAGGGAGGAGTCCAGGGTCGGCCAAGCAGTACTGCGCAACCTGTTTGCCTAAGGTGAGCCTGGTGAGGAGGTAAGAATTGCTTAATGTTGAGTTGGTATGTAATGCTTAATGTTGAGCCTTTGCCAACTCCCGTGGTTGTGCATGTGTATACTGCTATGTATTCTTTTATTCATGAGCATGCGAGTCCATGCCAGACCCCATGCTGGAGAAGGAACAAGTTACTTACCTGTAACTGTTGTTCTCCAGCATGGGTCTGGCATGGATTCACATGCAAGCCCTCCCACCTACCCCTCTGCGGCTCTTCACTTGGTCACTCTGCCACTTGGCGTGCTACCAAATCTGAGGATGGCTGCCAGATGCGGGGCTTAGGGAGAGGGTAGTCATTGGCTGGGGGCAGTATGACCCAGAGATCAGTGATTGGTTACTACTAAGAAAGACAGATCAGAAACGAAACTGATACTGATTTTTTCTTTTCCGAGGATTCCCAGCCTGAAGACGGGGAATATTCATGAGCATGTGAGTCCATGCCAAACCCATGCTGGAGAACAACAGTTACAGGTAAGTAACTTGTTCCATTCTATCCATGGGCAGGATCTGGCCTTTGGCAAAGCGGTCCTTTACTCTGCAATTTGATTTGGCATTCTAAATTTGTATATTCTAAATTCTTTTCCCACCTCCTTACGTGGGTACTGCTTTGGAAGTCTGTCATAGATATGGAATACATCGGAGGACCTAATACCCTCGAAAAACAAGTTACTTTCTTACCTGGTAACGTTCTTTCGATGGGATGGTCCGACGACGTATTCCATATCGCTCCCTCCCTGCCTACCCCACTACAGAATTTCTTATGCGATTGCAGCTTAGGTTTCCGCAAGGCTTTCTGTGGTCATACTGGCAGAAGATTGGTGCCACACGTTCTGGGAAAAAAATTACAACTGAGGCTACGGGCGTTGTGCGTCCTACTTATAACATCCGGTGACGTCGGCTCAACGGAGGCCCTCGAAGACGCCGAAAGATTTTCCGAAGCAGCACAGCTGTGGTGATTACGGTCATAGATATGGAATACGTCGTCGGACCATCCCATCGAAAGAATGTTACCAGGTAAGAAAGTAACTTGTTCTTTTCACTCAACCACTGAAGAGCGGTTGTAGGTCAAATGGTCGACAGGACAAATGGTCGACACCAAAAGGTCGACAGGTCAAATGGTCGAATTCTTTTTTGTTTTTTCACTTTCTTTTTTTTGGGGGGGGGGGTCCCCCAAGCTCCCTTTTTTTGCTAAAAACCCCATTTTTCCCTAAACGAAAACCTAAAAAATGTATATATAACTAAAAAAGAATTCAATCATTTGTCCTGTCGACCAAATTGTGTCGACCATTTGTCTGTCGACCATTTGACTAGACACCCTGAAGAGCCACTGACTATCCCTATATCCTTTGATATGTCTTTTTTGTCTCTTGTAATGTCTCTAAGCTCAGTACAAATGTAACTGATATGCAACAGCGCCCTGATGCCCGAGGATTTAGGCACTAGACAAATGGAAAAAATTAAAAAATAAAAATAAAGCCATGGCAATAGCCAACCCGCCACTCGGACAACCTTTGTCAATAAGGGTGGCTGGTAGAATAAAGGCATTATATCCTCTAAAATCAAAGTGTGAAGTTTTCATAGTTTCCTGCAAGAAGAGAAAGTTCACACTTCTCAAGCAGTCCTTCGTATCGATGATATATGATATGATATGGCATTTATAACGCGCCTATACACAAGTGTTTCAAAACGCGACAAGGGAGGGGAACAAAGGGAAGACATAGACAACGATCCTACTAGGCCAGGAGACATTGAGATCATGCAAGTGCAGGGGAGGGGGGGAAGAGGGAAAAGTGCGAGGGGAAGAATGGGAGGGGCCAGTGGAGTACATAGAACAACAGTAAAAAATGAATAAAAATAAAAACCAATAATTAAGAAGTGCAGTCGGGTGATGGCAAGTGCCGGGGTAAGTGCAGACAACATGTTTCAGGTGCTGGTAGGGGGCTGTAGGGATACCGAGAGCAGCCCCCAAGTGCAGGGGGCAGTGCAGGTGTGTAACCGGCGGGAAGGGGACCTGGGCCTGAGAACAGAGGGTAGCCAGGCGACCAGGCAAACATCTTTGTGGCATTATTAAACCTCAGGCATTCCTTGACATGCTCCTAAATGGGATAGGACTAAATGGAGGGCTAGGGTTGGGTCAAACCCTGTCTTATCCCAGAAAAAGACTGAAGTGCTGCCTCAATCCAGGACCAATCCTGGCCCTCCTTTAGGATATTAGATAGCTGGACAATAGCAGAAGAGGTTATTTGATCTACTTTCATACTATAGCCTAAAACCTCAACCACTCGGTCTTGTGAGAACAACAGATCTTAGCCTCCTCCACAGAGTTCAACTTATGAAGTATGAAGCCCAATGACATGAGATTCGAACGCTGCTCCCATATCATACTAGAGATGATTGTAGAGTGAAAGTATGAAACCATTCTATTGTTGGGAACAATACAAAGAGATATGAAGTCAATGTTTTCAGACTGAAGCAATCTCAAAGTCGGTATCTGCTTAAAGATTCCCAACAATTTAGTTCTATTCAGTCGTTTTGCTCCCTCATTTTGCGTAGTACATTCCCACCCCGCTATTTTTGAGGAATAGCGGTCCTTGGATGCAGCGGACGTTTCCCTACCAACAGTCACCTCCTTAGGCAATGAAGTTGAATCAATGTTTATTGTAGAATCGATTGTACTGATGAGGTTACAATTAAACCTTCCTGCGTACTACCAATAGTAGTGGTTTTGTGGAAAGGTGCCCTTTGATTGCATGGTCGCCAAAAAGATGTCACTTTAGTTGTTACACTTTCATACGACTAAGCACACTCATTGTAGTGGGGGGGGGCAGTGAATTAAACATAGACTGGGCAGAAATCTTAGGGTTGACCCCCTTGAATCACCCACCCCTTGAACACATGTAGTATCCTTTGATGTTCCTTTATGTACACCGTTACAAGTCAGAGAGTTTGAAGTTGTAGAGATGACAGGGGCCATTTTATCACCATTCGATAAGAACGTAACGGGGCGTTCCCTCAAACATTTGGTCCCCTGATTCTGGACCGCATCAACAGCGCCGTCCGTGTTGTATTGTGAGTTAAGATCAATAATCTCGTCTGAGATAGTTGTCATGCAGGATTACGAGAAGAGTTGCGTAAAAGCAGGTTGGTTTTTAAAAAATGTTCTTTTTACTTTTCCTATTCATCTTCTTTTTACATTTATTACTGTTGGTGGTGTGAGAAACCTGAGGTGTTTCTCCCAGGTTATTCCCGGGGATCCTTTGTTCAGTTAGCCAGTGGAGGGCCATCCCTCTTGGATGGCCAGTGGGGTGGACGAGTGGGAGAGGATCACCGGTGCAGGGGGCCCTTGGAGACTGCGAGAGGAGCGCCCTTGGGCGAGACGCGGTATCCTGTTTCTTCCAATGCTCCCCTACCCGATATCCCAAAAGTCTTTATGGGATGTCACCAACAGCCCATCACAGCACTTTCCCTTATGGAAAAGACGGAGAAAACAGGGGAAATCCAAATTACCTTTAAAACCCAATACAAATGTTACCTCTACACAATACTCCAACTCCCATAATCCCATTCCCCCATTGAAATCCACAAGGACTGGGATGAGGAAGAGGTAGATGGGAGTTATGAGGATTACCCCTAGGAATCAGTGGATTCCTATGAGCAGTCTCCATGCTGTCCCGATAACCAGTCCAGGCAGAGTCAGGAAGGGAGGGACAACTATTCACACCTGACTCCAATTAACTCTAGCTGGGAGTATAAAAAGCAGCCAAGAACATCATTGAGAGTGAGTCGGGGATGCTGGAAGGTACCAGAGAGCAGAAGAGAGCCCTAGTGAGCTGGAGAGAACCTGGGAGACCTGGAGGAGGAGGAGAGCACCGCCCAAATACTGGCCCTGCTACCAGAGAGGAGATTGCAGTGTAGAGGAGGAAACTGTCCCTCCAGAAGGCAAGCCAGGACCAGCTGGGGTTGCCTAGCAGTACCGACAGTTAAACGCCTCCCCTGGGCCAGGCAGGAAAACCCAGGTCTCTGAGGGGCAGAGGGAGAGACCCTTACCTCCTACAGACATCCCCTTTTGGCTCCTGCAGCTCCCAAAGACAAAGTGCCATTTTGGGATCAATGAAGTGGGAGCACAATCGGTTCAATGCATTCTGGGACTAGTGGTCACTAAACCTTTCTGTTAAAATTGTGACTTTTGGGAAGCAGGGTCCGAGCCTGGCAGAGGGAGAACCTTGAAGAACTTCAAGAAGGTTCCATTCCTGACAGAGGGAGCCCCAGTGGTGAAAATACAAGACGCAAATAAAACCTTCATGACTAGATGCAGAGTTGCTCGTGTAAAGACTCTGGCTGATCCCCCTTTGTTTTGCGTTGAAACTACAAGAACCAGAAGGCCATGCGAGAGCCGCAAGAAGAATTTCAAAGTGGTCCTACAGAGGGTGCTCAACGTCCGCTGTACTGTCGAAATGCTTTGGCCGGCTAGTAATTGAAAGCTCAAGGAAACGAATCCTGCATGGTGAGAGAAGATTGGCAAGAGTGAGCCCGGCAAATGATGCCATCAAGAGGGGTCTGCGCCCGGAAGAGAGGGTCCCAGGGGTGAAGAACCATCCCCTTCAAAATTTGATGAAAAGCAATAGTGAACCCGGCGGATGGAGGGTGAGTTTTGAGAGGGGTCTGCACCCGGAAGAGGGGGACCCAGGGGTGAACAACCACACCCCAAAATTGTTTAGAAAAGAGGCAGAGTCTGATGCCTCAATGAACAGTAGTGCTGACAAGGGTGACCCCAAGAAAAGTCTCACCACTGGTTAAAAGGACATTAAACATTGTGAATGTAACGGAGAAGATTGGTTACAGAGCTATCTTGGAATACAAGCCAGAGTGAACCCGGCGGAGGGAGGCTGATGGCCAAGACGGGTCTAAGCCCAGAAGAAGGGGACCCAGGGGTGACAAAGTACCACTCCGAGTGTAATCCAATAAGGACTTTTTGTTTTGTTGTATCAGACCCTCAGAATCACAAGATACGTAAACCTTGAATGTCCTGATACTGTGTACATTGTGGGTTTGCGCCCAGAAGAGGGGGACCCAGAGGTGAAGGCATCACACACCAAACATTTGAGAGGGACTTTTTGTTTTGTTATTTTTGGGACCCATCAGGTCCCTGGAAGCAAGAGATTTTTTTTTTTATAGAAAAGTGACTTTCCCAAGGAAGAACTGTATACTTGCAAAGGAACTGTCAGCTCGTGCTGGGAAAGCTGTGCTCAAAACCTGGGGAAGGGAGACCACTGGCTAATGCCCATCATGACATATTATTTGAGAACACTTCTACCCCCATGTTAGGCAGAAACCTGTGCTGTTCCCTTAGGGACCACTGCAAAATATTTAAGACTAGAGGTGTTTGGCAGTAAACCCACTTGGCAGCAGTCTGTACCACACAGATTCACTTGGCTGAGCAGTCAGACTTCCCTCAAGAAGAGTTAGGCAGTATATAGAGTATACACAATAGGTACAGGGATACAGTGGCACGAGCAAACACTGACCAGAGCTTTGGTGTAAAAGTATATAATTATTTATTTAAAGACACACTTGCAAATTACACTAGCACAAAGAGGTAAGTAAATTCAGCACACAGTCACTATTATATATATACACCACCCTAATTACTTATTAGACAAGTCTTAATGAGAAACACCACTTATTTTCAGACGGAGGTGAGCGCTTAACATAAGATGGCACTCTAATAAGTTATTAAAAAGGGGGGGAGGCAGAGTTAGGGAAGCACACAAATTTCAATACTTTTTAAAGAACCACAGTAAGGCAGGATAGGCAGAGTTCTAATGGAGAGCAAGGAAGTCAATTGCAAGGCCCACTCTTGGAGAGAGCAAGCAGAAGGGGTCCACGTTCACACAGTGGGGTTATGCCCAAAGAGTCTTGTAGATAGTTTGCACACAAAGAATGAAATTAAAGTCAGGAAAAGTTAGCTAGGTTGTCCCAGGCCAGCCCAGGTTAGAAAGTCGAGGCTTTACTGTCACCCCAAACGATCTGTCGCAAGGAAAGTCAGGCGGGACACAGTACCTTAAGTGGTAAGGAAGCTCCAGCGGGGGCAGTTGTTCCTGGCAGCGGGGCAAGGCGTTGTTTCATCCAGAGGAAGAGGAGGTCTCGACGTGGAGGAAAGATGAAGGTTGTTGCACTGCCAGGGAAGAAACCAGCCACGGAGTTCTTCGGTTAAAAGGTACTACCCTTCTATTCGCGGTAGTGGTAAACCGTGGTATTCCGGTTGCCGGGATGCTTGTCACGGGGACAGGCGGCCACGAGGTGCTCCAGGAAGGCGAAAAGAAGGCAAAACTGGTTATCCCCACCAGTCAAAGGAAGAAGACTCTCCGGACTGGAGATCTCCTCTGTCGTCAGGAAAAGTGGTGAGACGGTTCAGCAGGGCTCCACCGGTGGTGTCGTCGTTGCAGGTCGGCTCAGCTTCTCCCTCCTCGGGATCTTGGGTCCTGTGGCGACTTCTGAAGTTCCAGTCCCCAAAGCCCTGCTTTTATGCAGCAAACCCCCATTCATTCAGCCTAGCTGTCAATCAAACATGCAAAGAGGTGAGCCGACCGCCTCACCACTTGGGCCTGTCACACAAGAGTGCAACTTGAGTTGCCAAGGCAACTCAGTCCAGGATGCCTAAACCCCCACCCACACCCCCTGTGGTACCCAGACAGAGTGTCACCACTTTTGGAGGCTTCTGTGGAGAAGCCCGCTAAAAAGTGGAACAAAGGCTCGACTTGGGTTGGAGTCACAGAAGAGAACACAAACGCCATTTTAGAATCAAGTTCTGGCAAAAAATACCAACCGGTGGATTAATATTAAATAAATAAACCGGCGGTATGTTCGAGGCTATAGGAATGAAATAATTAAAGTTGGTAGCCTCGAAAAATGGGAAAATCCCATAGAGATATATTTGCGGTCGAATATAAAAGGTAGTATCCACTGCCACCAGCCAAAACTCGATTAGGTGGGACGGAGACGTGCCCCCTCGAACAACAGACCCTGGGGCAATCGAATTGCCCCGACCAGTATGTCCACAATATGATGGTTTGTACTGGTTTCTATTCATAATTCGGGACTAGTAAAGCCTAGTAAAGACAGTAGTCAGTCCCAGGGTATGGAGTCTGTTGGGGGGGGGGGGTCGCTACGACACCCCCTGGGTTACGGCATGGAGGGTGCTGTGTAACCCACATCAAAAACACATGAAACCCTATGGAGTAAAAGACCCCATAGCCCATAAAACACATGGAAAGACAAAGGGACACCTCAAATCATGTCTAAGAGTGGGAGTAACAGTCTCACTCTTAGCAGGAGAAAAAAATAAACCCCAAAAATCCAGCAAAGCTGCTGGGCGACTCACTCGGTTTGGGAAATTAGCCTTTACAGAGAATTCTCCCTAACACCCCATCACTTTCTAAATTAGTTGTAAGAACTGGCAATAGTTTTTCTTTAGTATAGGCCCTTTTACTTTGACCAGACGCCACAAAGCCTACCTTATTTTTCATTTGATGGTTGAAGCTTGCTCCCATCTTAGATTTAGGTTAGATTAGGCGTTTTTCTAACCTACATATTGTTTAAATAAACACCCTTGTAATCGTGATTACTTGTCTGTTTTTACTGTTGCCATCATGAGTTCCTTACAGTGGGTAAAGGCAAAGGACAGACCACTTCCTGTTCATTAGCACACCTATTGACTTGAAGTTTAGGAGAGCCAAAAGAAGTGGTGATGCAGAGACTCATTCCAGCAAAGGAGTTTGGGAAACCACCAGGCCATGCATCATTATGTAATCCCCATCATTAGGTGTTAACTTATTCTTTGGAGCTGGTGATGACCCTTGCCCAAGTTAGAAGAGAGTTTTAGGCCAGCTATACAACCGTCGAGGGAAGACAATTTCGTCGAGTTCTTCATCACGATGTCTTATGTTATCACATAACCTCAGGAGAGATTCCAGAATCAAGTGAAGAGCAGAAATAGATGCTGGTCCCAGGGCATCTGCCCGTGGAAACTTTTCAGATTGCCTCCTTAGTTGGATATTTCTCTGGGTAAAAAAAAAATATTATTGTGCGCGTTTTGTTGTTTTACAACATCTGTTTTATGCGCTTTAGGGTGAGGCAAGCCCCATTGGGAGATCTCTGATAGCCCCAGGGGCAGGTGGCCATCCCAAAGGTCCCACACAATCTTATATTATATGCGTTTTAGACATAGTGTGCGCATATAAGTAGATGCCATTTTGGAGCCATGGTTGAAGTATAGGGCCTGCATGGACGAGCAGTATTTAGTGTGTTAAATACAGGCCGCAAACCTGATGAGGAAATCTGAATAGGCCCCAAGCGCTGATGAGAGAGGCCCACGCCGCCGCTAGTTACCACAGAAACCCTCCTTTGTTCTAAAATTGTTACCAATATGTTTATTCTAAGAAAGAATGTGCCCCGCAAGACCATGAG
The DNA here is from genome assembly GCF_040938575.1 of Ambystoma mexicanum. NCBI lineage: Eukaryota > Metazoa > Chordata > Amphibia > Caudata > Ambystomatidae > Ambystoma > Ambystoma mexicanum. The sequence continues at coordinate 1,294,222,226 of NC_090933.1, read as the reverse complement.
ACAGTGCTAGGCGCCTTGGTATATGTGTTATCAAAACAGGTCAAAGCATGCCTCCAAACCCCACCCAGCCAACTGCGAGTTATAGCCATTGCCCCAGTCCTAGGACACCTGAATTCCAAGATACTAGTTGACCCCAGACCACCGACCGTAAACCAATCGACCAAAAAAGATCTACGAAAATGGTTGTATCACCTTTATTCTACAGTGGCATGATTTGTAATGCAAGGTACAGGGAGGGATACATTATAGTTCAAAAGTGAGGGTATAAGCCTTGGAAGACGAGAGACGCAATCGGGATGAGTGAAATGTGTGTGTGGGGTAGCATGACTTTGAGACTTCCGCTGTGCCAGTCTTGGAGCCTGCCAGGTGCACTGTATAATGATAAAATGTAGCTAATTGTTTCTTTGGCCTTGGTTCCCTAGAGATGAGCCCAGCAGACCCCACATGATGGAAGTTGGATGGACTGGGTGGAGACCAGTGGCCTGATATCCCTTATGGAGTAGGTCGCCCTTGTATACGGTTGCAGCAACCAGCCATGCGGGTGTTCAACATATGTGTCAGTGATGACGTGGAATCGCCTCTTATGCGTCTGCATGTAACTTTTCTCGCTACAATTTTCCTGGGCAGCAGAGTTCTTTGCTGGCACACCCATCTTGTTGAAATGTTATCCTTGCAATAATTTCTTGGCCCTTTTTCCCTAGCAGGTTGTATTTTTTTGGGAGTGAGTGTTTAGGGACGTGCCTTCAATTGGTGACCCCGACGTGATCCCAGAGCCCCCGTGACAGTATGTTTCCAGGCCGCTGCTCCGGAGGGGCCGTGCCCACCTACTGCGACCAGTCCTGAAAAACGGGTATTACCAAGTGATTTTACAGGAGCTGTCTTTGCAGAATTTCTGTCTGCTCTTTGGAGCGGGGCGTGGCTCAGAGGAGAGTGCAGGCTGGTGTTTTTGGAATCCTGTGATGGAGGAGTTCTGGTAAACCTATGCATATGCTCTTGCAATGATAGCAAGTAGGGAATTGGGTATATGGGAAGGTGTGAGAAGTGTGAGCATGTGGATATTGAGATTGTTGGTGTGGAGTGGATGTGGTTTGTTTTATTTATTTTTATTATACGTGTTTTAAGGAGAATATTAAGGAAAGGAAAATTGAATGTTAGGGAGCCTTCCCAAGCGAGGGGAGAAGGTGGTATCACATATATTGTGTAACGGAGGAAAAAAGGAAAAAAATAGGAGCCCTGCATAATTAGTGGGCTTGGGAATAGTAGTTTTTATTCCAGCTTGTTATTTTAGCTAGTTTTATTTGTGTAAGTTGGAGGCACGAAGAGGGGCGTTGCATGATTAGTGGCGTGTTTTGGAGCGTGTGAGAGTGGGGGTCTGGTATTTGGATTTTTTTTTTACAGGAGAGCGCAGATGAAGAACTGACCTTTTTTGACATGCAGCAACATGTGCTGCGCACTAGCGAAGGCATAGGGATATCAAGACATATCCACCATTATAATGGGAGGTGAAATGCCTATAGAGTTTATGTATAAGGCCCTACCACTGTACCGGGACAAACTCGAGAAATATAAAGGGGGTGGGGGTGCCCCACTCGTGGCTGGAGCAGGGCTCCCATAATAAGGGTATCTTGGAACACATGTCCATATTCCTGGCAGCCAAATATAAGGGAAACAATTGCAGAAAAGGAATGAAATACTAGATCTTTGTAAGATGTTTGAAGAACTGGAAGATTGTGAGGTAGGTGGAGGCCAGAACAACAGCAAGGACAATTTCCCAGTGAAGGGAGGGCAGGGCACCAGCTGAACACAGCAAAATATACCCATTGGCAACCCACCCCGCAGTGGGCTATACTAACCCAAGCTATGTGTCAACAACTGCGACAGCCCCGCCACCCCCATATGCGTCCCCACCGGATGTCCCAGCACATGCTGATGTCAATAAAAGAGATTTAGAAATGGCACTGGCAGCGACAAGAACAGAGTTGACTAAACTGCTGGCAGCGCAGAGTGAAATTATAAGAGACAGGCCAGTAGAGCAACGATCAGATGGGTAGAAAGCAGGGGACTTTCTATTCAGGATAGATAGCACAGCCATAATAAACATACACATAGAGATAAAAGGGGGAAGGGAGCGAGAGGGTGGACAGCCTAGGATACGAGCATTTTGGATCTCGTTGAGAAGAGGAAAGCGGGTGGAGTACGTTTGATGAATTTGAGGATGACGATGCAGAGCAGGCACTTGAACAAACTCCTCGGGTACAGAGCTTGTGTGAGGGGTAGGTAAAGGAGCAGATTTGGCCGTCTGGCAGTGTCCAGGAAAATGGGAAAGAGGTGTGACGGGAACAGGACAAAGATGCAAATGCCTCCTATACATAAGGGGTATGGCCGACCGCAGTATGTGCCTTGGGTGCAGATGGATAAAAGCTTAATAAAAGCGCTCTCACCCCTTACTGCGGGTGATTTGGTCAGAATGAGGGCAAGGACAGTGGGGCGGAGGTCCACAGTACCCCAGTCCACAGTGCCAACAAGGAGAGTAACAGTCAGGGAGAGGTGGGTTTCGAGGAGCGAGGGGAGGGAGTTTTTGGGGGAATGGGACCCAGATGGCGGGAGCGGGACCTTCACAATGTTGGAACTGTGGAATGTGGGGACACTTTACACGGGAGTGTAGAAGCAGATAGTGGACAGTGTATAACTATAGCCCATCACCTCAGGGACCCCACAAGGACAGGCGCCTAGAATGACTTCTATATCTCATGAGTTGCACCTGGCCTACAAACAATTACCCTGTACATACCCGGCCCACCTGCGCGACACCACCCAGCAATAGAGCTGTACACATCACAGCCCACGTTCCAGCAGGAACGCCAATTGGTACGGTCTTCCCTTTTTGAGGTGCAGCCGTGGTCAGGGGAACCCCCTTTTTGTTCCCCGGGACAAGTGCATATCCGGACTAGGACAGCCCAAAGAGAAATCTTGTATGTCCGGACCTATCAATGACCCTTAACCCTGATAGGAAACCAGAAATTAAATTTTATGGTTGACTCAGCTGCTGCAAAATCATGCATCAGTGAGGGGGAATTCCCATTATCGGCAAAACCCTTGACACGCAGGGCTTCTTTGGGGCAATTTCTACGGTTTCATACACCAAATATCTAGATGTTAAGATAGGAGGAAAAGTGGTCCGCGCTCCTCTATTGTACTCTGAGAGTTCTCCTGTCAACTTGTTGGGCAGGGACCTGCTCAGCAAGCTGAGCATGACCATCTCATTTACGGATCACAACATTATTTGCGCCACACCAGGTATATGCGCAATTAGAGCAATGGTAGTAATGCATGCAATGGCAGGAGAGGATGCGGTCCGTGGCATACCCATTGACCCAGACATGTTTATCTATGGACTAACAGTACTTGTTGAGGTGGTGCCACAAATTGTCAAAGGTTGTTTGAGAGTGGCGACAGATTTTATCTTTCGCGCTGTGGTTGCAGGCACCATCCCCTGTCCATAGATTTGCACTGCTTATTAGTATCAGCTAAGAGAGTGGTCGTACTAGGCACAGATATACACGGGTGCGGGGGAGGTACAGTGCTTTGCATTGACCCCACTGTACCCTAAAAGAAGTGACAGATGCAGAATGATTTGAGAACATTGACAATGATGGAGAAATAATACTAGAAATGTGGATCCCCAGCAAAAATATAGTGCAGTACCAAGAGTGCAGGGCCCCTTGATAACCGTTGTGGCCCCACCCCACTTCATTGAGAAAGATCTGGAATATGCAACCGGTCAATTATGGACCACCAATCTGCACAATGTCAGGCTTTTACAGGAAGTGACCCCAGTACACAACCAGGAGCAGTGCTACCGAGAGTACAACAGTACCCATTATCGAGAGAGGCAGAAGAGGGAATAAGAGACACAATACAGGCCCTGCTAGATCAAGGCATAATAGTACCATCCACATCCCCTTGTAACACAGCCATATACCCTGTGAAAAAGGCAACGGGGGCAACTGGAGGATGATCCAGGACTTACGCCCCCTAAACGAAGTGGTGCAGTGGCACACCCCTGGAGTATCAATTCCTTCCTAGCCACAGAAGCCAAATGCAGTTCACCCCTCCCACCTTGGTTGACACAGGCTCCTGATTTTTGCATATAAAGGTACCTCGAGGCAGCCAAAGGGGGCAAGAGGGTTAGGGAGAGCTTGTGGATAGGTAGGGAGTGTTAGCGTCACTTGAAAGAGGTTTAGGGTTCTTGAAATGGATAGGTATAGGGAACATAGGGAAAGAAACAACCTGTTAACACACACTTGTCTTAAACCTGTGTAACACCTCCTATCACCTCCTGACACTAGCTTACACCCTTCCTGATTAGGATATAGCTTCACAATTCATGGATTCCTCACTTGTTCACCCCCCTGCCAGCAACAAACATAATCACATAACGAGTTAATGATGGCCCATAGATAACTGCAGCAGCGTACAACATGAAATGGACAAAAGCACAAAGCAACGAACATGTATCTTGCAGTAGCGTGGTATTTCCATTGGAATAACTCTAACCCCTCCTGCCGTGTCACCAGGCGAAGGTTTACTCCTAGAAATGCATTGAGCATGAGCGGCTTGCCACAAACATGAAGGGGACAAGAGCAAGCAGCCACAAACAAACGTAAGCGTCTTTCCGCTTCTTATGGAAAATTCCCCCCCAACATTCTAATGTTCAGAGCGCTTGGATTCCGCTTCCTGCGGTTTGCCCAGCATGAGTTCATGAAACTCCCTTATGAAAGGGGGAAACACACGTGCGGTTCTTCGTGACACGTGTTACTGATCTTATCAGCGTGCGGAGAAATAATGCTCAAAAGAGTTGCACACTGTGCGAGTTGCACTCAAGTAATGGCGGTATGAACCCAAATATCATACACACACTTCTTGTAGCACTTAACTGAAGCCTAGGGTGGACTCGCCGGCACCACCCCAGGCTAAGCGTTATCCAGCATTGGACAGACTAACCTCAGTGATTTGCTCTGTGCCCTTGTGAGGGACGGAGCCTTCCAGGAGCATGCCACCTTACCGCCTGACCCGGGTCCTGCACATGTCTTTGACGAACGCTGCACACCTGTTCTCCTCCGGCCCTTGCCTGCCACACCAACAGTCAGCATGGGCCTGGAAGTGACTTAAATGGCTCGAGTGAGCCTGCACACGCGCCGCCCCAACTGAAAACCCAAGGCTCATGGGAAATGTAGTCCTTTGCCCGCTTTTGCATGGGAACACTGTACTGAGCCGCTTTGCGCCCCTTTTTTCTTACATTACCCCCTCCTCTATGGCCCTTCTTGTATCACACCACTTGGAGTCCAGAGTGCCGTACTTCAAATTCCTCTTGACCATCCTTCACCCCCGGAGCCTTTCTTGTCCCCACACCAGGAGCGGCGGGTTTAACCAAAGAAACGTGAAACACTGGATGTATCCTCATATGAGAAGGCAATAGCAATCGTACTGCCGTATCAGACACACATCGTGCAATGGTATAAGGTCCAATGAAGCGGGGCAAAAATGATTGAGTAACTTACAGAAAGCACGCCAAAACCGAGAGGTGAATTGCGACTCCCGGTCGGATACTATTGTTCTTGGCAATCCATGCAATCTCACTATGTGCTGCAAAAATTATTCCGCCAGAAGGCAGGCACTTGGAATTCCATCACATGGTATGAAATTAGCTTGTTTTAGATTGTATGACAATCTCCTTCTCTGGGCAGTTCAGTAACAAAGTCCATAGATACACACGCCCAAGGATCCGTGGGAGTAGCCAATGGCTGCAACAACCCAGCCTTCTTCAAATGATCTGCCTTAGATCGAACACAAGTCTCACAACCTGCCACATATTCCTGTACCTGGGACGCCCACCGCTCCCACCAAAAATACAGTTACACCATGTCTTGCGATTTCCTGACACCCACATGCCCTGCCATGGGGGAATTATGGCACCAAAACAAGGCCTTTTTCCTCAATGACTCAGTAGGAAGAAACCGCTTCCCTTCTTGATAAGGCAGACCCCCACGAATGACTCTGGCCTTGCCCTAATTCACCCACTCCTTCCACCTTTCTTTTGGAAAATGTTGATATATCTCCCCAAGCACCACCTGAGTCGCTGCACCCACAATCTTCTCCACTGGAATGATACTTCGCTCCACTTGACACTGCCCTCCCAGATTTTCCTGCCTGCACAATGCATCTGCCTTTCCGTTGCTCCTACCCGGCCTGTATGTGACCACAAAATCAAATTCTTCAAAGAATTGGGCCCATCTAAATTGCCGAGAACTCAAGGTACTGGCCGATCTTAAGTACTGTAAATTCTTGTGATAACCAAAACTGGATGTTGGGCTCCCATTAAGTAATGATGCCATTCCAGAAAAGCTTCCCTGATCGCCAGAAGTTCCTTATCCATTATGGTATAATTCTGTTCACATGCTGTAAATTTGCGAGAAAAATAGGCTACTGGGTGTAAAATGCCCTCCCCATCTGCCAAGATTGCCCCTATGGCCTATGGATGCATCAGTCTCCACCTGAAACTGTTTCTCAAGATTAGGGTGACATAGAATCGGGGCCTCCTTGAATGCTGCCTTTAACCTCTCAAATGCTTCCTCAGCCTCCTGATCCCAATGGAACTTGGTAGCCTTCTTTAACAATCTGGCAATGGGTGTAATGATGGCAGAGAAATTGTAGATAAATCTTGGATAGAAATTGGCAAGTTCCAGAAATTATTGAATGTCCTTCAACCACTGGGTAGACGGCCATTAGGTGACTGCCTGTACTTCATCCATAACTACTCCTGATGGTGTCAAAATTAAACCCAAAAATTCTACTCTGGTGGCATGAAATTCACATTTTTCTAACTTGCCAAACAAATGAAACTCCTGTAATCTGGCTAGAACTGCCTTGACATGCTGCACATGTTGTTCAACAGACTCCGAAAAAATGTAAATGTCATCAATGTATAAAAATACAAACAAATCCAAGTATTCCCACAACACCTCCTGCGTAAAATGTTGAAAAGCAGCAGGGGCGTTGCATAAATCAAAAGGCATCACCAACTACTCAAATAAACCAAACTTTGTATGGAAAGCCGTCTTTGACTCGTCACCCTCCTTCACCTTGATGAGATGGTACGCTCCCCTGAAGTCCAACTTGGTATAAATCTTGCCCATCTTTACCTGGTCTAGCAATACTGAAATTAAGGGCAAAGGAAACCGGCTCTTGACATTCACCCAATTTAATGCTCTGTAGTCAATGCAAGTCCTTAAGGTGCCCTCCTTCTTGGGCACAAAAAACAATGGAGATGAAACTGGGGATTTGGAAGGGCTGATAAACCCACAGGCCAACATCTCATTTAAATATTCCCACAAATGTTGTGTCTCCTTTTCAGATAAGGCATACACCCGACTGCAAGGTAGCCTGGCCTGTGGCTCAAACTCTGTCTCGCAGTCAAATGGCCTATGGGGCGGCTACTGGGACGCACTGCCCTTGTCAAAAACACAAGCAAACTCTTGGTATTGTACCAGCAGGGTGGTAACCCCTGCCCCAATCTGGGCCTGCTAATTCACTCCTTCCACCAAAAAGGCTTTGAGACCCCCAATGCCCGTTAAATGAGATCCACACTGCTCATTTCCAAAAGTCAATGTCCTTCCTCACCAGTCTATGCTTGGATTATGTGCCGCTAACCAGGGCATTCCCAAAATCACCCGAATTGGGGAGCAGCAATCAAATCGAACATAATCACCTCCTCATGACCTTCACCACACCACATCCTCACCTCTTGGGTCCGAGTGGTAATAGGACATAATGTTAAACATGAACCATCCACTGCCTGCCCCAACTTGCTCTTTCTTGATTTTTGTGGGGAGTCCTAATTTGGTTGCCAATGCAATATCTATGAAAGTTCCCATGCCCCCAGAATCCACCATTGCCGATACCATATTCTTACTATTTGCAAAAATCAAAGCCACCATTGAATAGATATGAGGAGCCTTAACCTGCATAGTATTAGCCACTGCTGAAGGGAACTCTGCCTCCTGCTGGCTCACCAGAGTCGTTCCCCCACTTACCGAGCCCCTTCTTTTCACGCCTCCACCTTTCTCTTTTCTCCAACTCGAGCGGGTGTATTGGGAAAGTTCCAGATGTAATGCCCCGCTTTCCCACAATAGAGACACAAGTTGTTAGACTTCCTCTCTTCCTTTTCTTCTGCTGACAAAGGTCCCTGGATGCTACTAATCTGCATGGGCTCCCCCTGCTCCCCATCAGCACGTCCTCCAACCGCCCTACTTCTGTCTAGACACACAAATGGTACCCCATCCGTCCTCCTTTTCTCACCCCAGCGCTCACCCAATCTATGGTCCAACCGCAGGGCCTAGTCAATGAATGCACTACATGACTCTGGCTGTGGTTCCACATGAGCTATCGCATCCTTTAACTCTTCTCTCAATCCTTGATAATTTCAAACCGCTTGCTTGGGTTCTACCACCAAGAGATTAAATTGTGTCACATAAGTCACCAAAGCCTTAGTTCCCTGCCTCAGTGCTAATAATTGTTTGTCCTGGGCCAATGATACATTACGACGATCAGTCGTGCAAATTCCACCGGAAACCCGGCCCAATCATATAAAATAGGCTCATCCTTTTGTACTAAGGGAATCACCCAAGCTGCACCGTCCCCAATCAAAGGAGAAATAACAAAAGCTGTCCGTGCCCGAGTGGACTCAAATGTTGTAGGTTTGCATAACAAAATGTAGCTTACATTGCGGCAAATAGGTAGAAAACTTCCTGTGGTCCCCCGCAAATCTCTGGGGGCTGCCAACGGATCACTTAGCTGTTGTTGCACCACAACTGTATTTGATCGAATAGATGGTCCTGCAGAGGAGCCTGCTGCCACCTCACCCTGAAGCAGCGTTCCTTGAGCTATTAACCCACTAACCTGCATCTTCAACGTAGCAGTTTCCTGCCAGGACTGAATTAACTCTGCCTGAATATCCAGTAGTGCTTTTTGCACCTCCGTTAAGGGTGGATATTGCTATTGATATTTTATTCCTATTGCGCTTGTAGACAAGTGTGTCAGAGCACGACAAGGCAAGGGAGGGGAACAGGGGAGAACAAAACAATGATTTTACTAGGCCCAGTGACATTGAGAATGCGCAAGTTCATGGGAGAGGGAAACGTGCATGGAAGGGGGGAGAAGTGGAAAGTGCGGAGCAAAGGAGAAACAGATAAATACTAATAAATAATAAAGGCAACAAACAGTGGTTGTGCAGCCAGCAATTGGCAAGTGCTGGGTTTAAGGCAGCAGACCGGGTAGGTCTGATAAGTGCAGGAAGAAAAGGGGGGGGCTGTATGGGTACAGATACAGACCCCAGTGCAAGGGGGGTGGGCCTGGAGGCAGTGCGGGAGGGTGGCAGGGTGAGCAGGTACCTGGGCCCGTAGGACAGAGGGTGTCCAGGTGCACGGTGCCAAGAGAGAACAGATCATTAGGGGAGAGGAAGAGTGAAGGCAGAAGCAAAGAGGAAGGTCTTGAGGTACTTCCGGAACCGGAGAGGATTCTCCTCAAGTTTTAGAGTGGCAGGGAGGCTGTTTCAGAGGGAGGCCCCAGCCAAATACAGAGATCTACCCCCAGCTAGTTTCTTTGAAAGACGACTGACCCTGAGGGAGTTGGAGGTAGAGGAGCAAAGAGTTCGAGAGGGGAGGTATTTGCGGATTGATAGCTGAAGGTATTTTGGACCCAGGCCCTCCCCTCTGGCTTAGGTGGCTTAATTATCCCAATTTGGGGGTTGGTGATTATGTCAAACCCCTGGAGTATCACAAAAAAAACAGTGGTAAAGGGAGATTCAGGCCTCTACCCGACAATCCCTTATTGAGGTTCAACAACCTTTAAATGCAAACGCAGTGTCGGCGGGCCATGAGTTCGAAAGCAGCAGTGTGCCACGCTAAACCAAAACCAGAAACTCCAAGAACCAAGGGTTTCAATAAACCATGTGAAGCGAAATGCATTAAAAAATATATCAGTTTATGAATATCACAAAAAGGGATACAAGTCTAAAAACACAAACTCAATTTCATTCTCAATCTAAGTATTGTTTTTAACAAATCTCAATTCCTTAAATCGGAAGTAGATTTGCACAGTGCAAAGAAAATTATCTGTATATGAGGCAGACAGGAATTACAATTACAGGGGCTACTGATTTGCAACCCTCAAAATGTTTGTGTACATAAAGTGTCATGTGTCATACATTTTCACCATTCAATCACATCAACACTACAGACTCTCTGAAGCTCATTCATTCATTCTCGTTCTTTCATTCCAACATGTTTCTTTCCGAAAAGTGTGTGTAGATAAATCGGGAATTCATCAGGGAACTGTCTGCAATCAGAAAATAGCACTACAATTCATAAAAACAGGTACAAAAAGCAAAGCAATTATAGCAGCATCAAATTCAATCATAATACAATTGACACCAGAAGTGTCTGTATTTCTTGAGTTGCATTATTGAAAATAGTGCAAAAGGTAGTAGTGTATCTCAAGGTTCTGTTTCTGGTTGGTGGGCGTGAGAAAATAGTGCAAAAGGTAGTAGTGTATCTCAAGGTTCTGTTTCTGGTTGGTGGGCGTGAGTATCACCTGCAATGGAATAGACATTGATGTCATTGGTCATATGTCTAATGGGATTTTTTAACTAAATCACACTCATATATAATTTGTTAGTGGCGTAGTCATGGAGATACGTGATCTCTAACATGCCGGTTCACGGCAGCAACAATGGCAATTCCATAGTAGTATATTTTTATAGAGGCAATGGTTCACATTTATAGTTAATAGGTCAGATAGTCGTCTAAGCCCAAATATTCCCTAGAGCAAGGGACTGCTCATGCATGTCCAATATTACTATATCATGTCATAGGTTCTACCCATGATGGAACATGGACATTCGTTGTTGCTCTTCCAAATAATTTGTGATTGGTGGCTCAATCGGTTGATCGTACATCCTGCGGTTCCATATCAGTGGAAGCTGGATTCTGTATAAACTGTTGACTTGTGCAGCAATATTTGCCATAGTCGTTTTCTAAAGTATTTGAGTTCGGTAAGACATAGGGGTTTGTCAAAAACTTCCCAATCTTCATCTTTAAAATGATGGAATCCAAACACCCCAGTGCATTATTAGAATATGTATACTCCACTCTTCACTAAAGAGGGGGTGCCAAAAAACACCCAAGACAGCTAAGTCTAGAATAGGCAACAGGGGACGATACTCTGGAACTTTACAACGGGGAGGAAAAATCCTAATATCGAGGTGTTGCAACTCGGGAAAACCGCGTCTATTCAGAGACTACGTAGTTCCTCGTAGTTAATTGGCCTCGTCCAGGGGTGGTCCTAGCGTCGAAGGACAAACACAAGTTAAGGGTATCTCTCAATGCATTCTAGTTGCCGTTTGTATTCATTACGTAAAGGCCTGTATGGTCTAAACATGATTAGTTGTGCAGATGTGGGAAATCTGAACAAGTTATAAATACCTGGATATAATTGTCGTCTTCCTCTGAATGTGGGGTTCAAAGCCTCGCAATATCGAGGGAAGACGAAACAGGATTTCAACAGGAATAAGTGAATTAATCACTGCTGTCCGTAGATACGCGGAATGCTATTCCACGCCGTCTCACTTGCTGTAACATTGCTGTACAGTGTGTTACTATAATAGAGAAACAAGGGTGGCGTTGTAAACAAAATTCCCTTGATTTTAGTAAGTATAGGGGTGCTGGTAGAGAGGTGCAAGTGAATAGACTGGAGCGCTTACCTGTCATTCAATGGTTCCACGATCAGTCTGGAAACAACTGTCTTCCGGGCTTCAGTAGTTGAGTATCATGTGATCATGTATCTGTTTAAATATGCACCGTTGCGTCTAACGTGCATAGTTATTGGTTCAGCGTCACTTCGTCTCGTTTAGGTTCTATACTATGCCTGAACGTCAGAAATGTTGTCACCCCTGGAGTATAACACAACTCCTTCCTAGCCACGGAAGCCAAATGCAGTTGACCCCGCCCACCTTGGTTGGCACAGGCTCCTGCTTTTTGCATATACAGGTACCTCGGGCAGCCGAAGAGGGGGTGTGGGGGGTGGTCGAGGGTTAGGGAGAGGTTGTGGATAGGTAGGAGGTGTTAGGGTCACTGGAAAGAGGTTTAGGGTACTTGAAATGGGTAGGTATAGGGAACATAGGGAAAGAAACAACCTGTTAACACACACTTGTCTTAAACCTGTGTAACACCTATCACCTCCTGACACTAGCTAACACCCTTCTTGACCAGGATATAGCTTCACTCTTCGTCTATTCCTCAATTGTTCACCCCCTGCCAGCAACAAACATAAGCACATAATGAGTTATTTATGGCCCATTGATAACTGCAGCAGCATACAACATGAAATGGACAAAAGCACAAAGTAACAAACATGTATCTTGCAGCAGCGTGGTATTTCGATTGGAATAACTCCAACCCCTCCTGCCGTGTCACCAGGCGTAGGTTTACTCCTAGAAATGCATTGAACATGAGCATCTTGCCACAAACATGAAGGGGACAAGAGCAAGCAGCCACAAACAAACGTAAGCGACTCTCCGCTTCTTATGATATGATATTATAGGTTATACCCAGAGGTTTCTAAGCGCGGACCCGGGATCAAACCTGTGTTGCTCTGTGTCGCCTTGCTTCCAAGACGAGCATGTTGCCGCTGGGCTATCCTCCTGAGACTATGCTAAAATGCCCCCCAACGTTCTAATGTTCAGAGCGCTAGGATTCTGCTTCCTGCTGTTTGCCCAGCATGAGTTCATGAGACTCCCTTCTGAAAGGTGGAAACAAATGTGCGGTACTCTGTGACACGCGTTACTGATCTTATCAGCGTGCAGAGAAATAATGCTCAGAGAGTTGCACACTGTGCGAGTTGCATTTAAGTAATGGCTGTATGCACCCAAATATCGCACACACACACTCCTCATAGCACTTAACTCGGCACCACCCCAGGCAAAGCGTTATCCAGCGTTGGACGGACTAACCACCGTGATTTGCACCATGCCCTTGTGAGGGACAGAGCCTTCCAGGAGCACACCTTTTCACCGCCTGACCCGGGTACTGCACATGTCTTCTACGAACACCTGCACACCTGTTTTAGCCTCCGGCCCGTGCCTGCCACGGCAACAGTCACTAACAGGCAGCACGGGCCGGTGAGTGACTTAAATGGCGCGAGTGAGTCTGTGCACGCGCCGGGCCCAACTGAAGACCCAGGGCTCATAGGAAATGTAGTCTTTCACTCGTTTTTCTACAGGAACTCTGTCCTGAGCCGCTTTGCTGCCCCTTTTTCCTTACATACAGAAAGAATTTCCTGTAGCTCCTAACCCTACCACCATCTTGTGCAGTAACCCCAAAGATGCAACCCACTTCACAGTAGTGGATTTGAAAAACGCCTTCTTGATACCCTTATACCTGACTCACAGCACCTAACAGCCTTTCTCCATGGCGGAAAGCGCTACGGACACCCTTGTTTGCCACAGGAGTACTTCGAGAGCCCAAGCCTTTTTAACAGAGTATTGCACGTTATATTATGCAACATCGAAGTACCCACATTGATCATCCAGTACGTGGACGATTTGCTTGTATGCAGTGGCTGTGAGCAGACATGTCTGACGAGTCTCTCTCACGCTCTTCCAACTCCTGGCCGGGTAGGAGTACAAGGTAGACGATGCCAAGTGTTGTATCTGGGTCAGTTAATATCGGCAAATGGCAAAAGAATAATACCAGCATCTGTGCTAGTCGCCCCTCGACCCACCGCAGTGAAGGACATGCATACATTCTTGGGATTATGTCTACTGTAGAGCATGGATTCTGCACTATGCAGCATATACCAGACCGCTCCTGCAGGCCCTTGAAGGATCCCAAAAGGACAATCACAACCTCGAATGGACAGCTGACATGATATAAAATGCCAATGATTTGAAAGAGGTGATGTCCACAGCCCCAGTGCTCGCAACCCCAGATTATACACAAGAATTCTAAATATTCCTTCACTCTAATGGCCAACTCATGACTGCATTATTGACTCAGAAAAGAGTTCCAGTATTGTGATGGGCTGCTCCGTCACTTTGTACGTTGAACACTCCGTATTCGCCATTCTAGAAAAATCGGAATCTACTTTGACAATACAAAGAACATCAGCATATGTGATTATCCTCTCAAGCCATAACATCCACATTGTGCGTTGCAAAACAGTGAACCCTGCCACGTTTTTAACAGATATTTTAATATGTAAAGGAGATCATTACACCATATAACATTTTTCTGATCTTGTGCATATGTGTTGGTGTGTACCCCACAATACTAGTACCTTCAGTCCTGAAAAAATAGACCCGGTACTTGTTGTTTCTGTTATAAAAAAGTTTTTTTAGTTTTTAATCATTAATTCACAAGCATAAAAACACTTATAAAAGTGTTTGGTATGAGTCAAACCCAACCTCACACAGCATGGTTATAAAAAACAATACAAATTGCAAATTACACATCCATATAGCCACATACAACGATAAAAAGAATTACAAAAACAGACAATAAATGGATTTAACAATTTTCCAAAACCTGAGTGTAATGACTCGGGTACAAACAACTCCCTTGTTTGTACCTGAGTCATTACAACTCCCTTGTTTGTACCTGAGTCATTACAACTCCCTTGTTTGTACACCCCCCGGCCCCCCAAACATGGTCATACACTGTGCCACGTGTCAAACTTTCAGCACAGGCATGACACTCTGGAAACTACGGGGCACTTTGCCCCGCCTTATTGGGCAGTTCCATGAGCTACACATAGATTATGCAAACATGGGAGAGAGATGCAATGGCTCCCGTTATTTGTTTGTTGCGGTCTACCCTTTTTCACACTGGGTTGAAGCAGGACCTTGTGCACATCCGGAAGCCAAATGTGCAGCCACATTTTTAGTATGCAAGGTTTTCCCCCAATGGGGTGTTTTGACGTGTTAAGGTCCGACAACCGCACACATTTCTTCAATGAGCTCTTTAAAGAGATCACAGCACTACTTGGCATCAAACACTGGATGTGCTCACAGGCCTGACATCCCTTATGGAGTAAGCTGCCCATATATAGGGTCGCACTAACCAGCCACGCAGGTTTTCAACATATGTAATGTCAGTGATGGCGTGGAACCTCCTCTTACGCGTCTGCATGTAACTTTTTATCGCTAGAACATTCCTGGGCAGCTTAGGTATTTGCTGGCACACCTATCTTGTAAAAATAAAACTAGTTATCCTTGCAAGAGTTTCTTGGGCCTTTTTCCCTAGGGGGTTGTATTTTTTTCCTTTTTGTTGAGCGTTTAGGGGCATGCCTTCAGATCGTTTAGGGTTCTTTGTTCATCTGTGACAGTTCCATTTTTTTTATATAATCTGAGAAAAGAGGCATCTAGTATAAATGAGTTTTATAAGGACAGGGAGGGAGTTTTTGATTAAATAAATTACCCTCCCCTCCTTTAAACAGGTCTACGCACAAGATTAATTCTGCTCTGATCTTAGCACCTGGCCATTTGATCCCTCTGATTGAAACATCTGCCGATATATCCGGAGGGACAGAGGAGTTCATAGTAGTATCAGTAGTAATTTCAGTGCTCGTAGAAAAAGTTGGCACTGAATTAATAGCCCGCTCATTTAAAGCCTTCAGAGGCGGGGTCTTAAGAATGGTGATTGGGCCCTCAGTGTTAGGCCCTCAATTCCAAAAGTCACATTGGGGAGTCGCGCAGAGTCAGGACCCCTGTTTTTGCTACACAGGGCAGTCGCCATGACTCACAATACTGAGGTAATGCTTTGATGGAAACTTAAATTGATTTTTTAAATGGATTGTGACAGTCTTGAAAGAGGCTATGAGTCACCCCATTATCCAGCGGGTCCCAGTTCTGAGACTGTATTCAGTTTCAGGTGAGGAAGCCAATTTTTAACAAGAGCACAGGCCAGCCATTATTAACAGAGCAAACGTATAAGTATTCTAATTTTACCGCAGAATCGAAGATATCTCTGGATCCTTGCACCCTCCACCAAACGCACTGCAGCACACCGATGCGCTCTGCAGTGTTCTAGGTTTATGAAGGCAAGAAACCTCCTCTTCCTATGTAGCAAGGCAATAAACAGGGAAACAAAATAACCCTCTAATCCCGGAACAACAAAACATACTGCAGAACACCGCCCCTCTGAAAGCTATCCAGCATGCTGCAGCATAACTAATGACGGGGCTAAAAATAAAATTGCCTCCCCACCCCAACGAGCAGCACTGGATACTCCTTCAAGCAGGCAACCAGTTAAAGACCACCTGCATCACATACAATGCAGTCAAAACCAGAACACAACCTGCCCGAGAAACTTCCAATCTCCAGACGCCAGAACGTCACCAGAAGACATAACATTGCCGGACTTGAAACAAACCTGTAAGAAAAAACAAGAAATGTGCCTTTTCCTGCTATGCACCCTGTCTCAGGAAAATGTTAGCAATAAAGGACCTAAAGAACCTTGTCTTCAAAGGGAATCTTGCCGCTCACTGATTACTCCAATCAACCCGAATTCTCCCCCTCTGGAGCTCCATCCATGCCCCTCCTCATATCCAGCTCGGCAGCGGAGAAGGCAGTTGCCTGCAGAGAGAGTGCTTATTCAGTGTAATTGTGAGGAGGAGCTAATCGGGACTCCACGCAGAAGATTTAAAACATCCTTCCTCAAACGGAGCGGCCGCGGAGAAGACAGTCAACTGCAGTTTCCCGTGGGAGACCCGGGAATGGAGTTGGGAAAAGCTGGCTCTGGTACAACCTGTGTTAACTCCACAAACTTTAAGAACTTCATGAACTCTGGACATAACTAACAGTTTGACATATTGCGCGGAATCGGGAGCGGACCTGATTGAAACTCCTTTGAAAACAAAGAAAAATATACTCTGATGGCACTCGCATAGAATCCTGATAAATTCTTGACACAGTTGTATCGTGGGAACCCTGGGGGCTATGTCAGGCTGAGACGAGCTGTTAGATGCTGTCGGAGCAGGAGGTAGAGAGCGCAGCTTGACTACTTCCAGTGCTGTGACTAAGAGAACTGAGCACTTGGCACTGTTGAATGATTGCACACCCTGCTGATAACATCGAGAGCATGACTGTGCTAGAAGAGGGTTCGCTGCCACTCTTAAACTGAAAGTGATTATGGGACTGACTTGAAGCCGGGAAATTTGGAGTGATACAGCCTACAAGTGCTCCATTAGTGCCTCAGGAGTGACCTTAAGCCTTGTAGCCTCGAGGCTGGAGCTCACTATAGAACCCAGATTGATGCACGATGACGGCTATAGCCTGAGAAGCAACCGGAAAAACAAAGTCGAAACAGTGAACTCGGCGACTGTCGTCACTCACTCAAGAGATCTTTGCAGGGACCCGGATTGGCAAAGAACGGTGAATGACTCAAGAACCAACACTTTTATAAACGGAAAAGCTTTGGAGAGTACGAATGTGGGGCTGAGTACTGAGAGAAGAGAGGTAGACTCAACAAGTGCCAAAAGTAATACTAACATACTTCTCTGCCCCGTCCCCTTTCCTCCATACTGTATGGGTGTCCCTCGCGAGGGACTGGAGACAGAACCTTTTTCACCAGAAAAAATCTTCCTCCCCTATAAATTTAGAGGCACGCAGGGGCACGGCCCTGGGAGCATGCGCTCCACTGACTCCGCCACCGGAGCCGCTCCCCAGTCCCCTTTTCCGCATCGATAGAGGTGGACCGTTTTCACCAGCCCTCCTGGGTTTGGCTTCGGCCTTGCAATTCCATGCGCTCTTCCCCGGATACTGTCTTTTGTCTTTAATCAGGTACTCGGTCCACTGGCGCCACGCTCCTCCCCGGCACATGTCAACGTCTTGGGGCTTCAGGTGTCCAGCCTGCGAAGAGCTCTTCCCTACGTCAGATCCCCACGCTCTTTGCCTCCGCTGCCTTGGCCCCAATCATGGCTGGGAAGGTTGATTCTGCGTGTGATGTGCATACACTGTGCGCTCACAAGAACAGGTTAGCTCGGTGTAGGGAGCTCCTCGAACAATCCCCTCCAGAGGACTTGAAGGACTTCGTCCTGAGGTGCAGCGTAGGCCTCAAGCTCCCCCACCAAGAGTCCTGGAGGAGGCTGGGCCCAGCGCAGCAAGCACCATGGCGCAAGCATGTGGCATGCAACCTGACAAAATGTCTGCTGGGCCAGACAAAATGGCTGCTCCTCCGAGACCGCCCCCTAGTGTGGAGCAGGTGGGAGAATGAGTTTTGAGATGGGACTGGTCTTCACCAGGTACGTGGCGTATGGCATATCCTTCAGCGTTGCAGGTCAGATACACCCCGCAGGCAACAAGGCAGAGTACGCCCAGATCTCAGCAACCTCAGGGCCCTACTCCTGTGCCACCAGCCTGTGAGGACAGGTTTTTTGAGAAATTCCTCACGCTTATGGGATCCCCTCAGATGGGCACCATCCTTTGGGATGTGATCAGGGACATGCTACCTCCTGTCCCGCCGCGTGTGCCCATAGTCATTCCTCCTATGGCTCCAGCACCTCAGGCCCCCGCAAAGTCTCAGCTGCCCACACAGGCCCCGGGGGTTCCAGCTCCTCTGCCTCCTGCACCTCAGGCGATTCCATACCAGTCTACACTGCAGCCGCCGGTCTAGATCACCACACCTCAGCCTGCGGTGTCCAGTACTCCTCCACCTGTCCCAGACCAGCAGGACACCATGGTGGACACCAACGAGGAGGAGGACCCTGACTCTCCGTCTTCAGCCAAGGCATTCCATGATCGACTTGCAGGTCTGGCCGAATACTTGGGGCTTCCACAACCCGAAGTTGAACAACCAGAGGTGGGCGTCCTGGCCGAAGTCCTGACTCTCCGCCCCGCGGCTAGAACGGGTATTCCGATGATGGACGTTGTCGCCTTGGCCAAAAAGGGATGGTTTAAAACCCATTCGGTGCGGCCCACTAATCGGCGCCTCAACGCCAATTACAGGCAATTGAAGGGGGATAAACTCTTGCTATCGGCACACCCTCAACCGCACTCTTTGGTGGTTAGCAGCCTCCATCTACTCTAAGCCTTAGTCTTACTCGGCCACCTCGCCCCCGGCTCTGCTAGGCAAGGAGGAGAAGATCTTGGCGGCATATGGAAAGGTCTATTCCAACGCCTCCCTGCACCTTCGTCAGTCTAATGCGGATGCCATGCTCGGAGCCGTTTACCAGAGGCTTTGGTGGGAAATAACCAACTTCCTTCCGGAACTTCCGGTACACGGTCAGGTGCGCTTCAAGGTGGGGGTGGCAGACGCAAAGTTGGTGGCCCAAGACATCATGGAGCACAGTGGTGCATATAGACACCTCAGGCCGTGCCATCTGCATCGCCACAGACATGAGATGGACTGCCTGGTTGCGGGCTACCAAATTCAATCCGTTGGTCCAGGAGCGCTTATTGGACATTCCATTCGAGGGTAGCAACCTCTTTCATTCCACCACTGATGAGGAACTAGATGAGAAGAACGGTTTCCATACTGCAAAATCCTTATCTATCCTCACAAAGTCCTCACCCAAGAGGTACAGGGAGACGCACCAGCGTTCCGACAAGTGGCGGCTCTTCGGCGGGTTCTGGGGATTCCAGGAACGAAGGTCCAGGCAGCCAGACCGATATCCAAGTCAGCACCACTGCAATCAGCACACAGCGGGTAATAAGGGCTTCTTTCAGTCCCCCTCCTCAGCCCCAACCTCAGAGGGAAAAAAAGGCATGACATTCCCAACCGGGGTCCACGTGTCTTAAGGGGAGGAGAGGAGAAGAAAGGAGTAGAGAGGAGAGGAGAGGAGAGATGCTTGCCCTTCACGCACAGTATTGGCGCGCGAGGTTCGCAGACCCCTGGATCTTATCAGTAGTGTCCACAGGCAACGCCTAACTGTTCCTCCCTCTCCTCTCTCCTCCCCTCCACTCCCACAGATTGGGACAACAACTCTGTTGGTGGAAATTCGATCGCTCGTAGAAAGCCAGGCAGTGGAGTGGAAGAAGTCCCATCGGGGTATGGGCTTCTACTGCAGGATTTCCGCCGTACACAAGAAGAACCAGGGTGGACTGAGAGTTGTGTTGGACCTTTCCACCCTGAACCTTTCCCTCCCTCTTCAAAAGTTAAAGATGCAGCGCTTATTGCGGAGACACTGTGCACGGGGGACTGGATGTGCTCCCTGGATCTGAAGGACGCATTACTACACGTCCCGATCTGGCAGCCTCATCGGTCCTTCCTGAGGCTCAGGATCATGGGCTTCCATTTCCAATACAAGGTTCTACCTTTGGCCTCAATTCAGCCCCAGGGTCTTTACCAGGCTTATGAATGCATTGACAGCCCTTCTCAGGGCCCAAGGTCACCATGTCTATCCATTCCTCCTCCGCCCTAATGAACACGCTACACAAATTGGGATTCTCCATCAATCTCAAGAAGTCACAGCTGCAGCCGACGCAGAGCCTGGTGTTCCTGGGACACAAGCTCTGAGAGAGTTTTTCCCTCGGAGGACAAGATCACAGCCATCAAGAGGGCCACGGGTCATATTCTCAGCAGAGCGGTGACCTGAGCCTGGTGGTACTAGCACCTCTTGGGTATCATGGCGACATGTCTATTGCAGTGCCATACACAAGGCTCAAAATGAGCCGATTACAGCGGCACTTCGCAGCCTCATGGAGTCAGGAGAGGGGTTCCCAGGCGGAACTCGTCAGCATTCCTCCTTTTCTCCATCAGGACCTTGTCTGGTGGAGCACAGACTGCAACTTGAGGATAGGCTGACCCTCCCGCAATCGGCACCACAGTTTACCATCAACACAGATTCTTCCTTGGAGGGCTGGGGTGGCTACCCTGGACAACCACAACGTCCATAGAGTTTGGTCTCTTGAAGAACAGGAGGCCCATATACATTGGCTAGAGCTGAAGGCGATCTGGCTCACTCTCAAAGCCTTCCTGCCGCTTAACAGTGATCATCATTCAAATGGACAACTCCACCAGCATGAATTGCATCAACAAGCAGGGTGGCACCAGGTCCTCTCCCCTATGCAGCTTGGCAATCAGCATTTGGGAGTGGGCTCTGAAGAACATTCACTTGAGGGGAATCCACCTCCCGGGGGAGTCCAACCTGGAGGTGGACAGAGCTCAGCAGATTGGGTGCAGACAATTACAAATGGCAGTTGAACTCCATCAGGTCCTTCAGGGGATCTTCAGCAGATGGGGGCACCTCCAGGTGGATCTCTCCACCACCTGGTACAACAGGAAGTGCCCTTAGTTTGCGTTCTAGCAGGGAAAGGTCCTAGGCTCCCTGGGCGATACGTTACAGTGGAAACGCATAAGCATTTCCTCCCACTCCCATGGTACACAGGGTGATCTGCAATATACGGGAGTCCCGGCACCTCAGTATCATTCTGATAGCTCTGTGGTGGCCGGCGAGACCATGGTTCTCGTAGCTGCTCAGCCTGTTGGACCAGCCTCCGATTCACCTTCTATTGTGCCCAGCTCATCTACTATCGCAGCAAGGGGGCACGGTCATCCACCCCATCCCGCAGATGTTAGCCCTTGCAGCGTGGTTCCTGAACAGGTTACATTGAAGCATCTGCGTCTTTCACAGGCTAACCTAGACATCATGCAGGGTGCTAGAAGCGATTCTACTAGGAGCCAGTACAAAAGCAAGTGGTCGAGGTTTTGCCACTGGGTTGAGTCTAAGGAGGTTGATCCTCTTACTTGCACGGTGGACGATGTGCTATCCTTCTCTGCACACCTCGTCCACTTGGGGGTGCAAATAGACACCTGCCGCAACTATATGGCGGCCATCGGAGCCTACCGGAACTCGGAGGAGGAAGGTTTCTCTTCCTCCAACCCGGTGGTTAAGACATTTGTCGGGCCTCACCAGGCTATACCCGCCTATCAAGAAGCCACACCCCGTGTGGGACCTCAACATAGTGTTGGGCGCCTTGGCAGATAAACTCTTTGAGCCAATGGCGCCCGCCGACATCAGGCTGGTCACCATTAAGACAGCCCTCTTGATGGGTCACACATCTGCACGCTGGGTCAGCGAGATCCAAGCTCTTGTGGCTTCTGAGCCTTACATTACCTTTCATAGGGACAAGGTGGTGCTTAGAACGCATCCCGCGTTCTTGCCTAAAGTAGTCCCTTTGTTCCACCTAAATGAGGAGATAGTGCTACCCACTTTTTTCACAGACCCTAAAGATGATGCTGAGAGGGTCCTGCACTGTCTGGATGTTAGACACGCTCTAAAATTCTACCTGGATAGAGCTTAGAGCTTCTGCAAATCTTAGGCCCTCTGTCACCTTTGGGGGGGGCCAAAGCCGCCAGGATATCGGGCTTCTAAGGCATCCATAGCGAGGTGGATGGTTTGGCCATTAAAGAGTCCTATGAGGGACAGCACAAGCCACCTGCGATAAATATGCATGCCCACGCTATCGGAGCCAAGGCCACAGCAGTCGCATTCTAGAGGCATGTTCTGTGGCAGGTCATCAGCAAAACGGTCACGTGGGCCACTCCTTCGGCCTTCTGCAAGCACTACTGTCTGGATGCCAGCTCTAGGTCCGACGCGGCTTTCGGCCAGGCAGTATTAAGGAACTTCTTTTCTTAAGGAGGGTCACCTCTGCACCCTCGGGCTACATTCAGTTGTAATCGTAACAGTATGGAGGAAAGGGGACGGGATGTACGAGTAATTATAAGTTACTCACCGTAGTGACTAATGTACTCCTAGTCCATAGTCCCCTTTCCTCCATATGTCCCACCACCCTCACCCCTAATAAAACTGGTGTCAATAGGCAATGGAAATCTTGTCAACGCTTCAGTCAGTCCCAGTCTGAGGAGTGGCGCCGGTGGGCGGAGTTAGGGGAGCGCATGCTCCCAGGGCCGCACCCACGCTCGCATCTAAATTTAAAGGGGAAGAAGATTTTTTCTGGTGAAGGTTCTGTCTCCCGTTCCTCGCGAGGGACATCCATACAGTATGGAGGAAAGGGGACTATGGACTAGGAGTACGTTAGTTGCTACGGCGAGTAACTTATAATTTACATATAAGCAGACACCAATATCAATGAGCATGTCATAAAACATCATTATAACAGCCCAAGTGCATGACGTGCCATTACGAAATCCGGCAAAAGACCAGCGGGAAACAAGTAAAAGTTTGGGCACACCACATAACTCCCCCGGGTGGGACAGGGATTCGGCAGACCCCCGGGCGCAGGTCGAACATGCTAACGAATTAGCCTTCGATTAGCTGCAGGTGTTCTTAACAGACTCTGTAGCGAGTGACAGTAATACCCTGCAAAGGAGGAGAGGTGAATGAAGTAGGGGTGTAACAGACTTAGTACCCGATACAAGAGTAGTCACATCGAAGCGGCTTCAAACGTCTCTTAATAAAAACAAAATCTGGGGAAAGTCGCAGAATAAACTAACCGCATACTTCGCAAGAGCCCCTGTAAAAACGAAGGCAAACCACCTTAAAAACATTGGGGAGATCACGGACGCAGAGATATTGGAGTACACATGGGAGGAAGAAATGGGAGTGGATTTGAACAAATGGTCTGAAGTCCACAGCTCAGACCCAACCCCACTACAAATTGACCAGGGACAACCGGCAACACTCAACCAAATAGCCAAACTGAGAACCGATCTACTTCCAGCACCAATGAAGAAACAGAGAAAAAAGGGGCGCCCACACCTCAAGCAAATTCACTTGAGCAAACACTGGTAACTGATATCCAGTGTATAGAGAAGATGTTACAAGAAGTGGACCTTGGGCGAATACATGCAGGATTAAGATGAGTGACAAATATGGATCCCAAATTTGTGGACCTGTTGGGTGACCTGGAAAGAACATTACTAGGCGTAAGATTCCCGCACTGGACGATGAGGTTGATAACAGAGACGAAGATGTTCAAAATAATCAAGATGAATCGTCTCTCTCACTGACACCTAATTCAATTCCTCTGGTTTGGAAGAAAACTTGAACAATAAGGTGGCCCAGGCAGAGACTGACAAACCTGGTAATCAGACAATTTCAACATCAACTGTATCTAGAGCTCTGGTTCTCTCTAGGCTTGACTACTGTAACAGCCTCTTTTTAAATCTGCCTGCCTTTTCTCTCCATCCTCTGCAACTCATCCAGAACAGGACTGCAAGACTTGTCCTTGGCCTCAAGCCCAGGGATCCTCTTTCTCCAGCACTGAAATCTCTCCATTGGCTCCCAGTGGCTGTGAGGATGAATTTTAAAACTCTTTGCATTTTCCACAAGGACTACTGGGGCCTGGGACCAAAATATCTCCAGCTTTCTCTTCTGAATTATCTTCCTACTCAAGCACTTTGCTCCTCCAACTCTTTGAGGGTCATTCGCTTTCCAAGCAACATATTGGGGGCAGATTCCTCTCTGCGGCTGGCGCCTCCCTCTGGAACAGCCTCCCTGCCTCTCTGATACTTGAGCAGAACCATCTCCGGTTCCAGAAGCAGCTCAAGACTTTTCTCTTTGTATTGTTTTGATTAAGGATTTCTAGAGCGCAACAGGTCCTGGCAGCATCAAGGCGCTAATGAGAGAGAATAAGGTTGCATCAGGTATTAGAAAAGAAAGGTTTTAAGCTGCTTTCGGAAAGAAGTAAAGACTGGGATGCCCCGCATCTGGTGAGGGAGGGCATTCCCCAATGATGGAGCAAGCACAGGGAAGGACCTGCCTCCAGTTCGCGCCCGCTTAAAGTGGGGGACGACCAGCAGAGACTGATTAGCTGATCGGAGAGACCTGTTCGGTTGGTAGGGTGAGAGTCTGCATTGGAGAAACTCATCCCCGACGTGATGGATATTGCGATGAACAATACATAACATCCTGAACTTCACTCTGCTCCTGACAGGGAGCCTGTGGAGGTGACGAAGAAGGTTATGGGAGTGGGACATTCTAGGAGCATTTAAGGCGAGTCTAGCCGCAGTGTTTTGGAGGATCTGAAGACGGAGTAGAGCCTCTGGTTGCCCAAGATAGATCCCATTACAATGATCAATTGATCCCATGATGGCGGCAGTCACAATTATTGACCTGGAATCAGTCGGAAGAAAGGGAAGGACCTTCTTCAGTACTTTAAGTTTGACAAAACCTGTTTGACAAACTACAGAGATTTATGCTTCTCTAGAGCCAGAGGCCATGATTTTAATGCCTAGGCTCTTGACTGAGGTAGAGGGATCATGACAAGGGCCAAAGGCGGTAGGCCAATATTCCGAGGTCCAGCATTGTCCTACAGAGATGGGGCCAACTACCAAGATCTCTATTTTCTCTCCATTTAGCTTATGCCAATTGTTGGCCATCCAAATCCCCACTTCTATTTGCTTCTGCCTTCTCTCTTCCTCTAGCTTGCTGATCTCCTGTCTGATACTGCACTGGTTACCTGGCTACCCTCTGAACCATGGGCCCAGGTTCCTGTCCTCCCAGTTTCAATCCTGCGCTGCCTCCTGGCAACCCTGCACTTGGGGCTGTATCTGCAACCCTACAGCCCCCCACACCTGTACTCGTGTATCACCTGTTTTTCTGCTCTTAACACTTGCACTGCCACCTGCTGGCCGCACCTTTGGCTTTCAATGTTTGATCCTATGTCTTGTACTTGCTCGTCCTCCCCTTCCCATGGCACTTCTCCCCTTCCCCTGCACTTGCACAATCTCAATGTCACTGGGCCTAGTAAGATCGTTGTCTTGTTCCCTCTTGTTCCCCTCCCCTCGTCGAGCCTTGAAACACTTATGTATAGGCGCGATATAAATAAAATATATCATGTCCACTTTGACAATATCACTTGCACCATTTATAAAACTGCACGAAACAAACGATTTGATGAACAATCAGACCACGTTAATAGCCATGCTTCACACACAAAACTCATTTTTAGAAGGTTACAACACAGCTATGAAATCCAGAAAGGAAGCAGACACTGTGATGCAACTTGGAGACATCATGAAGGAAAGGCCATCAAATAAACAAGCTCACATGAAAAAAGGCAGAATGGAATAGCAGAGAACCCGCCCGAGATAGGAGACACCCAAGTGCAACTCAGTATGATACCAAGCAGATTGAACGTGATCCCTAATACAGACGAGATCATATAATATCATGTTACAGAAACTGAAAATTACTTGGAACTAATGGCAAGGGCACCCAAACACCCCTGGACCACGACCGAAAATGCAATTGAAGAACTGTCAGGCGCATTGGTGTTCTCTCAAGAGACCAAGGACAAGCAGGGGGGAGGTGCAATGTCGTAGAGGCTGTGGGGGGAGAAGGTGATCAAAGACCAGAAGAACACTTCCACATCTTCCAAACTAATAAAAGAAAAAGGCAAGGGAGGATGTGGGAAGGAAACCAAAAAACCAAAAGCAGAAGATAAAAATTAAATCAATTTATTCAAGAACATTTCAGAGAAATTTAACAGTGCCACCTTCACCAACAAATTCACCGAAAGTAGGGCCGAGGAAGTCCATCAAGAATGTGCAACCAGTAATAGATGAAACACTGGACCCACAGACAAGTGCGACCCCAGGGAAAGGTGATACACCTGAGACGGTTGCGGTCGAACTGCTAAACATATCAGTCTATACCATAGATCTTGCGGATGATCCCCCAAGAAGTCATTGATACCACAACCCCTAATTCACCGGTGTTTGTGACCCTGGCACAGAAAAGATATAAAATAGACGATGAATGGAACTTGCTAATAAATGTAGATAATGAGAACAAACACTGAAAGTATTGACCTACAAATAAACGCCAGACCATCTGGAGACCTAGACTCATTCCAACCAGCAGTCAATGTAAGATCTCAGGATCCCCCAAAAAACCATCAGACTTTGTGACCTTGGCCCAGAAACAACTGCGAGCAGACAAGCAATGGAAATCCACCACTAAGAAATCGGACAGTGAACATTCATAATGAAAGAATAAACCCAATAATAAACAAGAGGCAACCGGAAAACCAGGAAGGTCAATCCTTGGTCTCAAATTTAAGAACAATGGAACCAGAACTTGACACTTCTACTAAAAACAATGACGATCATCAGCCTAATGAAAGGGGAACAATTGTATCTCCAAAAGGAGAGCGGGACAATTGTATGTTGTTGAAAACTGGTTGAATCTAATGCAAATATTATTTTGAAGAGAGGAAACATTTTGAACCTGTTTTATTGCATCCCAAAACTCAGAGCGATTTGTTCGTCGGGCAAAAAAGTGGTGGAGTTTGAAAACGCGAAAAGCCTTGGACAGGGTATATCCACTGGCCCTGGAAGTAGGGGTGCGGGAGGTGGCACAGCACCTCCATCAATTCTGGATGTAGTTGACATTTGGCAGCTTGGCTGTGGCCTCATTTTCATAATTTCATGTTGTAGCAGTGCAGGCAGTTAGTGGCATCCTTAACTTGAGCCCTTTCAAAGGTAAGGGTCAGTGGTTTGTTAACCCCCTTCCTGACAGAAGAGAAGAACATTTCAGAAACGCCTTTCCTGTTTGTGACTGTAATGATGCTGGGTCATGTATAAGGCTGCAATGCCTAATTCTTTACATCTTTGATTTTCTTGAAATTATATTATCTGGCTTCTAGTATAATTGCAGGTTAACATCTTCTGCAGTATAATTTTTTTTTTTCCTACAGCACTTAAGGGTATTTCACACACATGCTTTACAAATATTTTTCCCAAATGTGTACTATGCTAGGACAGCATGTTTGCTTCACTGTTCTCATCTGTTCTCATTGGCTGCACTGAAGGCAGCTCTCCAGCAGTAGCATATTTTGCCTCATTTGTGCAATTTTGGGAAATTGTTTCACTGCCATTAGCGATAAACATGGTTGCATGGATGGGCCACTCAGAAATGGAGCAGAGAGTCTGTGCTACTAACGGTTCAGGACAATCCAAACTGAAATTGCGTAAATTGGAGGCGGAATTGGAGACCCACATTCAAAACTTGGCAAGTAAGAGTTTGTTTTATTCGAAACAGAAGTCCTGGGAATCGGGTGATCGTAATGGCAAACTATTGGCGTATAAGCTTAGGGAGATGGTGTCTGATTCATGTGTCTCTTCTATCCAAACTGATGGGGGGGTTACTTTAAATAGAAATGGCGATATATGTAGTTACTTCAAGGGTTATTATGAGGCATTGTATGGAGAAGATTGTGACCCAACTTCTGATAGACTGGACACATTTTTTGAGAAAATTTTACTCTCAAGCCTGACTCAGGAACAACGTACCTCTCTTGATGCTGCAATCGAGGTTGCTGAGGTTAGTTTGGCTATATCGCAAATGAATGATGGAAAATCGCCGGGTCCAGATGGTATTGTCTCAGAATTTTATAAAAAATTTGATGTTCAGTTGGCACATGTGTTGTGTGACCTTTATAATGATTTTGTAGTATCGGGTATGATGTGTGATTCCATGAAAGAGGCAATGATTGTGGTGATCCCAAAACCTAATAAAGATCACACTAGATGTGGGAATTATAGGCCTATCTCAATGCTAAATGTGGACCTTAACATTTTCACAAAAATTTGGGCTAACAGATTGGGTTTTTGTATGAGAGATCTGGTTGATGGGTCACAGGTGGGTTTTATTCCAGGGAGATATGGTTATGAAAATATTCGAACCGTGTTAAATGTGGTTGATGACCGATTTGGGAAGGACACAAATGAAGTCATAGGTTTTTTTGATGCTGAAAAAGCCTTTGATAGGGTAAACTGGAAATTTCTAGAATTCACTTTACTGAAAATGGGTTTTGGATTTTTATGAGGATGGTAGATTGTATTTATAATGATGTTAAGGCCCGGGTGTTGGTTAATGGGGTGGTTTCAGATCCATTTCAGTTGTTAAGGGGCACGAGGCAAGGCTGTCCGTTGTCACCTTTTTTGTTTGATTTGGCGTTGGAACCTCTGGTTACTTATCTCAGACAATGTGAGATTATTAAGGGTATTAATGTTGGGAAGGTTGAAGTGAAAGTTCTATCGTATGCTGATGATATGCTCCTTATGTTATCGAATCCGGAAGTGTGTGGAGATGTAATAAAATCAATGTTTCAAGAAGTGGGTGAATTGTCAGGACACAAGGTGAATTGGGACAAGACTGAGGTTTTTCCTTTGTCTGGTCGGCGTGTGAATACGGTTTTGAACACTTGGAATTGTAAATGGTCTCCAGAGGGGGTTAAATATCTAGGAATTCATATTATTGGGGACTTGAAGAAATTACAGCAATATAATCTGAATTTGGTGCATGCGCAAATGTCATTGTTAATTAGGAGATGGGAGAAATTGACTCTGAACCTGTGGGCAAAGATCAATGCAATTAAGATGGTTCTTTTGCCAAAAATCTTATATGTTATTCAATCCATCCCGTTGTTGTTGTAGAAGAAGCAGTTACTTAAGATTGAGAAACTATTTTCTTCTTTCTTGTGGGGTTCTGGTAAGAGGCCTCGGATTCCGAAATACATGCTAGTGCAAAAAGTTGAAGATGGAGGTTTTGAATTCCCTGACTTGATGAAATACTATAAAGCGTTTGTACTTAAAAAAAGCTCATATTACTTTAGGGATAGAGCGGTGAATGAACCAATTTGGTTGCGTATGGAAAGGGGTGTTTGTGCTCCCTTTGACTTGAGATCCATATATAGTATGGATAAATTGCCGATTAAGAGATTGAAGTTGCGCCCGGTTGTGGCTACTAGACAAGTAATTGGGGAGTGATTTCGGGATAATGATATGAGTTATGGATTCAGTAGAGATGCTTCTATATGGTACAATGCTGCTTTGCAGATTGATAATAAATGTTTGAGTTGGCCTAGTTGGATTAATAAGGGTATCCTGAAATTGGCAGATGTATTGGATGGGGATAGGTTATTGAGTTTTGAGGCATTAGTGAACAGGTATGGTTTGAGGCGAAGTGAATTGAATAGATACTTGGCTTTTGAAAATTTGATAACTTGTAGATTGGTTTTGGCTGATGGGTCTATTGGAAATAAACCGGAGATTGCTACCTTATTGGAAGGTCCGGAATATGGAGTGCGTACTTATATGCAATTTATGCCTATTAATGAGAAACTTCGGGAGGCATGGTCTAGATTGAGAAATACTTGGTCTGATGATGTTCTGGATGAGATTTCTGAGTTGGATTGGAAATACATTCTAAAGGTTCATTTGCATTTGGGTCCTGATATGGGCTTACGGTTAATTCGACAAAAAATTATTGGGAAGGTGTATTGGACACCGGTTAGGATGTTTAGATTGGGGCTCCGACCGGATGATTTGTGTTGGAGTTGTAACAGGGATAGAGGTACTTTAGTGCATTTACTGTGGGATTGCCCGAGAGTGCTGGACTTTTGGACGGCAGTGATTGATAGAATTGATTTGATTTTTGATGTGATTTTGCGGAGGTCGGCAGTGAATGTCATCTTACTTTCCCGTAAAGATAGGAGTGGTCGAATTGCGAGACATTCTTGCTGGATTGATAGGGCCATTATGGTGGCTATTAAGTTGATTCTCAGGGTTTGGAAATCAAGGAAGAAACCTAATGTTGATGAGTGGCTGACAGAATTACATGTGTTGGCGCAGTATGACAAGGTTTCATTCCATAATAAAGATAATAAAGATAAGGATGAAGATTATTTGAGATTGTAGGGTCCTTTTATGGCCTTGTATGGCTGATGGGGAGATGGCATTGTTTGGCGGTAATGGTATTCGAGGTGTAGAGAGTGGGGTTCCTCCTTTTTTTTTTTGTCTCGTCTCGTCTCGTCCCGTCTTGTCTTGTCTGGTGTGGTTGTGGTTCTTTTTGATGGTTGTTTCACTGGTTGGTTTTCAGCTTGAAATGAACTGTTTAAGATACTTTTGTCAGTTTGTATATTTCATGCTTATACTGTCTGTGAAACATTGTTTATCTTACTATTGTTGTTTATGAGAAAACTAATAAAGTGTTGGAAAAAAAAAAAGAAATGGAGCATGAAAATAGTGTAGTATTATTGGCAGCATTGCTAATGATGGAGGTTGTTCAAGATGAAGGACTGAGTGGAAATGACATCCAATTGCTTGGGTTTTCAGTTTCAGCAAAACAAACTCAATTCAATCTGTATGTCATTGGGATTGAGCACACTAGAAATACTGATTAATTAAGACATAAATGATTCCTTTGGAATTTAATATGTAATGAGTTAAAATATTAGCATCGTGGCATTGGGAATGGTATTACTAGTATTATTAGGGTATGTATTTAGCGTGGGCCTAGCTTTGGGAAGCAGCCGAGTGCTTTCCAATCATAGATTTCTTAGGCGAGTCACAGTTCTGAACTCGGGCAACATTCAAATACTTATTTTGCCTGCCAATACATCATTTCTTTATTAGTAAGTTCACTGCAGAGCAGTCACAAATGGTAACAAGGCTCTCTTTTATTTTGTTGCTGACAGGAGTTCATAAAATCGGAGCCTCTGGAGTCCATGAAGACACCTCTCCGTCAGAGAGCCATTATCTGCTGCACGTACCTTGTGTATCCTTTCTCTGACACAACCTCTGCGTTTATAGTTCCTGTTTGACAATGATTTTTTGCTGTAATAGAAAAAGCAACTTGGTATGCATTTGTGCCCACACATTTTTCAGAAAAGGATGGAAGAATCCTTGTCGGCTGTTGCACCGTATTTCTCTGCAGAATGAAGTAATTAAGTACCTCATTGATGTGCTATGTCATGTCTGTCACTCCGTTGGAGAGTCTCCCATCAGCGTGATTTTTTGAATCAGGCTCTGGATTCACTTATGAAGAACCCATGATAGCAGATGTCCCCTGGAAACTTGACCATCTCTACTGGAAACTGCCCTTTTGGTCTAATATCAGTTATACCAGAAGAGTGAGCAAGTTGCAGGTGTGGGTGTCTGGTAAGCAACTGGTGTTCTGTCAACCTTGCACAGTTTTTCATTTTAAGCTGGTTTTGAATACAGCTCCTTCCTTAATCTCGAATGTATACTCTTATTTCCATTTTAGCCACGATGTCTATTTGCATAATTTGAATGTGGCTAGGACTTGAACGCTTTATATACGATGAGACCTTTACAGAGACCTGACCATCTTTTTGTAACTCTGTGTGATGTTTCACAAGGACTTAAAGTGGCCATTGCAGATATTGGCAGGTGGATTATATCTTTCATTTTTCGTGGATCGTGTCCCCCCCCCCCCCACTGATTCCTCATCTTAGATATGTGTTTCCTACTTTGCAGTTCTCTGAAAAAAGAATTCGACAGCAGGGGGCGCTGTGCGACTTTTGAGGTTGAGACCTCTCAACGCTCTCTATTCTTGCATGCGGACGTGAAGTTAATGGTGCTATAAATAGTTTGCACTACA
Organism: Ambystoma mexicanum; assembly: GCF_040938575.1. NCBI lineage: Eukaryota > Metazoa > Chordata > Amphibia > Caudata > Ambystomatidae > Ambystoma > Ambystoma mexicanum. Next base: position 1,294,189,802 of record NC_090933.1, on the reverse strand, counting down.
GCCTCAGTTCTGGTTTTCGGCATCCCAAGCGCGCTCCCTCACTCCCTCTTCACTATTATTTCCTTCAAGGCTTGGTACTCAGCCCTCTTCTTTTCACTCTCTAAACCACCACTCATCTCCTCCTTTCACCTTTCCTTTAACCTTTGACACCCAGATCTTTCTCGCTTTCTCTTCCTGTGATTCTGCTCTGCACTCTACTATTTGAAACTGTCTTTCAGCTGTCCAGAACTGGATGTCTTCCCATTTTCTACATCTTAATCCTTCAAAAACAGAGGTTCTGTTCTTTCCCCCACTACTTTTTATCCCACTGCATCTCCCCCTTCCCTTTCCCCTTTACCTTTCCTTTTCCCCTTCAGCGTGCAACCTGGGTTTTCTCTTTGATCCTTCCCTTTCCTTCTCCCTTCATATTTCCTCTATTGCCCGCTCCTGCCTGCCGCTATGCTCTGTTTAACATTCACTGTCCTCGCTCCTATCTTTCGCTACTAAACGTCTTCTCTTTTCTCTTGTCTTTTCCCACATAGACTACTGTTCATCTTTATTGCTTGTTCTCCCATCCTCCCACCTTCTTCTATCCATGTACAACTCTTACGTTTGTCTCCTTTTTTCTTTACTGCCTCCGTCCCCATCACATCCTCCCTGCTCTCAATTTCAACCTGTCTTTTGTATCATTTTCTCTCAATTGTTTTTAAATGCACTCATGGCCTCGCCCCGCCTTACCTCTCCTCCCTACTCTTGTTCTATGCCCCTCCATGCCCCTTACGATATGATATGGCATTTGTAACGCGCCTATACACAAGTGTTTCAAGGCGCGACGAGGCAGGGAGGGGGGAACAGAGGCAAGACAGACAACGATCCTACTAGGCCAGGTGTCATTCAGATCGCGCAAGTGCATGGGTGTAGGGAAGGGAAAGTGCAAGGGGAAAGTGCAGTACAGGGTAGTGGAACAACAGATAAATAATAGGGCCAAACTGGTGGCAAGTGCAAGGTAAGTGCAGACAAGTGCTGGGAAAGGGGGGCTGTCGGGATACAGAGATAGTCCCGTAGTGCAGAGGTTGCCAGGGAGGCAGTGCAAGTGGAGAGTGGCCCAGTTGCAGGTAGAGTGCAGTTTTAGTATGGAATTTAGCAGGGGAGAGGGGGGGAGAAGGCAGAAGGAAAGAGGAAGGTTTTGAGGTGCTTCCGGAACCGGAGATGGTCCTCCTCAAGTTTCAGGGAGGCAGGAAGGCTGTTCCAGAGGGAGGCCCTACCGCGGAGAGAGATCTACCCCCAACTCGTTGCTTGGAGAAGCGGCTGACCGAGAGGGAGTGGGAGACTGATGAGCGAAGAGCTCGAGAAGGAAGATATTTAGGAAGAGAGAGTTGAATCTCAGCATCTATTTCTTCTAACTGTTCCTAAGCCTCCCTGTGCCCCGTCTCGTTTCCGCTCTTTTTCTCTTTTGGCTCCTAAAGATTGGAACGCTCTTCCCCTCTCCCTTCGCTCCTCATCTCTTTGCATTTTCCAAACAAATCTTAAACTCTATCTTCTTTTGTCTCTTGCGTCTCTTGCTTCTGAAAATTCTTCGCTTTGTCGCTTTGCTGATGTAACCTTACCTAAACCGCATTTGTGCCATTTTGATTTGTACCATTTTCAGATTCTCCTTTATTGTTCAGCGCCTTTGGCGAAAGGCGGTTTATAATTTCAATAACATTCAAATCCACACTCTCGTAGCATTTCGTTTTTGTTAGGGAGCATTCTCATTCTATGGCTAATTTCCCTTACCTGTAGAGTCCCCCAGCAGCTTTGCTGGATTTGAAGGTTTTTTTATTTTCTCCTGCTAAGAGGGAGACTCTTTTTTCCCACTCTTAGGCATATTTGCTATGCGTTTTCTAGGCTATTTTTTGTGTTTAATGTCTATGGGGTTTATCTCACCCTCATAGGAACCATCTTTATCCACAGGTGTTACACAGCACCCTCCGTGCAGTGACACAGGGGTGTCGTAGCGACCTCCAAACATAGACTCCATACCCTGAGACTGACTACTGTCTCCCGCGGCATGTAAAGTCCCCATTGACTTTACTAGTCACTCTTTATGAACAAAACCAGTACAAACCATCTTACTATGGAGGTACTGGCAAGGGTTAATAGTTTTTCCCTTATGTTCATTTTTGAGAGGGTACCGTACAGTCCCTCTCAAGTTTCTGGCTGGTGGCAGTGGTTACTACCAAAAATATTCGGCCGCAAATATTTCCCTATGGGATTTTCCCATTGTTCGAGGCTATCACATTTACTGACAGCCTCTAACATACCGCCGGTTTATTTTTATATTAACTTTCCTCTGGTAGGTTTTATTTGCCAGAACTTTTATATACATTCTTTCTCTAAGATCCTAACCCAGGTCGGGGATCCTTTGTTCGTCCTTTTGGCGGGCTTCTGGCAAGAAGCCCTCCTTTCGGCGCCACTGAGTCTGGGGTGGACCCATTGTGTGGGAGGGCGAGTAGGACCCCTGGACAGGGTAGCCTCAGCAACCCATGTCGCACTCTGCCCTGATAGGCTGGAGGGTCTCCCGCCAGGATGACCACTCCACTGTGTGAGTGACAGCTAGGCTGTATGAATGGGGATCTTTTTGCATAGAAGCAGGGTCCTGAGGACTGGAAGAGCAAGACGTCGCCACTGGAACTAAAAAGCCAAAGAGGAGAGAAGCCAAACACCTCTGTACCAACTGAACCACCGGTGAAGCCCTGCTGCAGCATCTCACCACTTTTCTCCACACGACTAGAGAAGATCTTCATCTGCAAGAGCCTTCTTCGCTTGAGCCGGTGGGGCCAACCAGTTTGCCAATCGCCTTCCAGGACCTGCCTTGGCCGAATCGCCGGTGCCCTGCACTCGGAGACCGGATAGCCAGGCACCCGTCCACCTGGACCGCGATTTAAAGGAGCGTACCTTTTATTTCGTTTGGCAGCACTGCGGCTGGCTTCATCCCTGGGCAGTGCAGTAACTCGAACCTTCCTCCACGACAAGATTCTCTCTTCCTCTTTTGGATCTCCCGAACTGCAGGAACTGCCGGTAAACAACCGCCACCGCAGGAGCCTCTTCTACATTTTAAGGTACTTTGTTCCGCCAGGCCTCCCTTTTCGTTTGGTAGGGCTACAGGTGTTTTAAATCCTTTACCTACCTGCTGGGTTGGCCGCCCCGATCATCTAACATTGTCTTTCACCTTCTGCAACCAACCTTTCGAATCGTTTAACAAAGACTTGACTGCAGCTACAAGAACATTTTTGCTCCTGGGCTCTTTGCCCTGTGCCAGAATCAGTGGTATTGACTCTGGCTGAATCTGTTATAACTGCCCTCTCTAGATTGCTTCTCACCTAGAAATGTGTTGGTGCACCGAACTCTTATAACCACCTTTTCCTTCCCACTTTTAAAACTTGTGAAGTGCCATTTTACTCAGTGTTCACCTCAGTATTATACATGCTAAAGTACTGCCTTGCCTAAACTTCTTCACAATCTTATTGGGAAGTGTTGCTAGGGTGCCTAAGAGTATATTCCTGTATAACTTGTCCTTTCCCTCCCTTGTGAGAAATTGATAGAGTGCCATTTGTGTTTGGTGTTCACTGTGCCGTTTTGTTCAAACTTGTCTACAATTTAACCAGGGAGTTGTGTATACTTTTCTTGACTGATTTTAACTTGCTTTAATAACTGTGATCTATGTGTTTAACTAGAAGTGTGTAAAATAATTATATATATTCTTTTTAATACAAGCTTTGGTCAGTGTTTCCTTGTACCATTGTATTGTAGTCCTATGGTGTAAACCCTGAATACTGCTCATCTCCCTCTTGAGATAGGTCTGACTGCTTAGCCACAGCTAGCAACTAAATCTTTGTGGTAGAGACTGATACCAAAGGGGATTTATTGCTCATACCTGTAGTCTTAATCTTCTGTAGTGCTCCCTAAGGGAACTGCACAGGATATTTCTAACAGTCTTCACCTCCGAAATTCTGCAACGCACGTAGTTATCTTTTGACCTTTTTCTCAAAAAAATGACTACTCGAAAGCAATAGGTTTCAAAAGATGCGAGGACTGCGATTCGAAGATGTGAATCACAGATCCTTGTGGGATTTTGTCTCTGGTGCCTTGGCACGGCGCATGATGCCATTGGGTGCAACTCCTACCAATTGATGATGAAAAGTCCTTGAAGGAGAGAAAATTGAAGTTCGCCCTAGGTCATGACGTTTTGGAATCTCCCACTTCCACTGACCTCAGAGGTCGTAGTTCCGCAGGTGAGAAAAGAGTCCAGGGAAACCCTCCAAGCGATCATGTCTAGGAGTTACTCTCACCATTCCTCTTCTTGGTCCAAAAAGAAGAGACTTCACCACCCTTCAACGGATGCTTCACCCAAAAGGCGACCGGTGCGTTTTCTCCCGAAAACCACTTAAGCGGCAGAATGGGATGATTTTAGGCTACAAATTGAGGTTTTTTTTAAGGCAGCACCCCTGTTCCTCGAAAAAGATGGGTAAGGATACAGATCCCGCCACGTCCTCCAAGATCGGCAGGGGCTCTGTCATGTTTTCTTCACTTTGTGCCCAAGAGCCAGAATCTGAAAGTTTCAGAGAAAGCTACCTGCACAGCGTTGATTTTGTCGACCACTGGTCCGGTGCTCCTTTGATGCCAAAAGCTGCATCTGCCACCTCCTCAAAGTGGGCTTCAATGTCTAAGGGACCTTTGACATTGCAGTACGCACCCCGATCGTGTTTGGTCTTCTTTAAGTCCTTTGGGTCTATTGCCTATTTGGTAGGACGATGACAACTATGATGTTCCCTTTGGTTTTGAATGCTTTAATGGCAACTTTACCCTTATCTGGGGGACAGTAGTCAGCCCCAGAAACGGAGTAGGTGGGAAGTCTAAAAGACAACCCTGTGTCACTGCACTGAAGGTGCTGTGTAACACACACAAGAGTGGGGCTACTGAAGTGGTGTACTCCAGAGTCCATACTCACAAAAACAGATGAAATACACATGGCAAAACACAGGTAAGAGTGGGGGAAAAGCTCACACTCTTACCAAGTGAAAAAAATAAACTCCAGAAATCTAGCAAAGCTGCTGGGGGACTCGCTAGGTAAGGGAAATTAGCCATTGAATGAAGATTCTCCCTAACAGACGTGACAACTGATGTTCCCTTTGGTTTTGAATGCTTTAAGGCATCGAACATCCTCGATGAATTTATCTGAGTATTTGGTTTCCAAACTTCGAGTTTCCAGGGAACTCTATACCTCCCTGGAGGTCAGATTCAAGAAATCTGGCATTCCCAGCCAAATGCAGCCTACAGGAATGGAATGAACAATGTCATTGATTACCTAGGTTGTAGTTGTCCTGCCAAGGCCATTACCCAAGATGACCTTACTGATATTCTGGACAAGGGTACTCGAAAGGAATCTGTCTTGCCCTTCCAAACAGTCCTGAGGGATCGCCCTCATTCAATTATGGAAAAGAAGAGTTGCTGCTTCAGCAGTCAACAAAGACATAGTCTGACAATACAAACCACCCTGTGTGCATCCAGATTTATTTGTCTAAGCATCCAACTCCAGAAAAGTCTAGTGGTGCAGGCAGCCACTTCTACATCTAAGGCTTCAGCCTATCCCTCACTTCCGCCAGAGAGGGACGATAACAAGTATGATGCCTTAGCAAAGGAGGTTTTAACTGCTGGGAGAATGACATTGAAAGCTGGAACTGAAGGCCATCTGGCTAGCACTCAAAGCTTTCCTTCTGGTCATTGGGGGCAAGGTTGTCCTCATCCAGACAGACAACTCCACGAGCATGTACTATGTCAACAAGCAGGGGGGGTACAAGATCCCCTCCACTGTGCAGACTAGCCGTCAGCATGTGGGAATGGGCCCTGGAGAACCTCTACCTCACCTTCCGGGGGAGTCCAACTAGCAGGTGGACAGGCTCAGCAGGCTGGGAGCTGACAATTACAAATGGCAATTGAACGACCAGGTGCTGAGGTAGATCTTCAGCAGATGGGGGCATCCTCAGGTGGATCTCTTTGCCTCCTGGGACAACAAGAAATGTCAGCAGTTCTCGTTCTGGCAGGGACAAGGCCCCGGCTCCCTGGGCCGCACCCCCACGCGCCTCTAAATTTAATGGGGAAAGGTTTTTTTCTGGTGAAAAGGGTTCCATCTCCCGTCCCTAGTATGGGACACCAATGCAGTATGGAGTATGGAGGAAAGGGGGACTAAGGACTAAGAGTTAGTCACTACGGTGAGTAACTTATAATCTTTGGACTATTGTCGCAGAGCCAGCGGATAACACCCCTGAGGAAGAGATGAGGGATCGTTTCTACAACCTGTTTAATGATGGGAAGGAAGCTTCATGCCAGTCCCTACAATCAGGTTTGGACTCAGCCGACTGTGTGGGCAGTTGCATGGGATCCAGCACAGTAGCTATACATTTTGCATGGCTTCCAAGGTCTGGCGTCACACTCAATGCTCAGGCCAGGCTACTAGACATGCCTTTTGATGGGTCAAATGTATTTTGTCCCAAAGCAGATTACAGTTCGGAAAAGCTACAAGCTTCCAAAACCACAGCGTAATCTCTGGGGGCTGCAATTCGCCAGCAGCAGGTACCCTCAAAAAATTGAGGGGAAGATCTTTTCACTACTATTCCTCCCTCGACCAAAGAGGTGGTAAAGGCCAAAGCATGCAACAACAGGGTCAAAGAAGATTTCCCCATACAACTTAGATGCAGTGGCGGAAAAACTGCCCCAGCAGTCGCTTCATCCGTGCCCATAGCTGCTCCTGCAGCCCCAAAACAACAAATCTCTAGTGTGAGGGAGGCTGACCCGACATTTAGAAGAAAGGTACTCCATTACTTTGGCTGCATGGGTACTAAAAAATATATCCCAGGGTTGTTGTCTCCCATTTTTAAATTGGCCCACAAATTTTACCACAAGTATGTATTCTTTTCAGGGCACCAGATCCGCTTCTTCTGCAGGACATTCACATCTGCTGGTGAAGGGTGCGATAGAGAAGGTACCTTTAGCGGAGCTGAGCCAGGGTTGGTAGTTTGTTTACTTCCTGGTGCACAAAAGAAGAGGGGTCTGTAACTCATCTTGGACCTGAGGCGCTTGAAGAAGTTCCTCCGGAAGGACGAATTCAAAAGGGTCTCTCTTTCGCAGATCTTCCAGGCCCTGGGGCTCCAAGATTGGATGGTGTCACTCGATCGTCAGGATGCTTATTGTTATGTGCCTATCCATCCTAAGCACAGGAAGTTCCTGAGATTCGTCAGTTGCAGTACGCACTAGCATTTTCGAGTGCTACCTTTTGTGCTTCCCTCTGCTCCGAGGGTCTTCATCAAGCGAGTCTAGGGAGAGGGGGGGATTCAGATCTTCCCTTACCTAGATGATTGGCTGATCAGAGCATGTTCTCAGGGACAAGCTCTGGAACATCTGAACAGCACCTGCCACTACCTTAATAAACCGGGTTTCTCACAAACTTTAAGCAGTCTCAGGTGACTCTTTGTCAAATGCTTCAATGTATTGGAGCAGTCCTGGACTCCACGTCAGGGCTCAACATATCCTGCAGATGGTCATGAAATTTCAGAACGCCCAATATCTACTGGCCTTTGACTTTCTAAGGTTGCTGGGCCTCATAGCATTTTGCCATTACCTGGTGCTGGAGGTCCGATTAAGGATGATATCACTTCAGTGGGCTCTTGGATGCCAATGGTCTCAGTTCCCGAACAAGACAAGTCCCATGCAAGGTAGCATAGGACCTCCTGTGGTGAACCTGCAAAGAGAAAGTGATGAGAGCACCGTTTCTGTGGCCTTGACCGGAGATCACATATGAATGATCTGACAACGAACAGACGTTGGTTCTCACAGAATCACGACCACATATAAAACTGAGCTGAGAGATCTCATACTGGCACGCATGGATTTTCTGACTTCCTTCCAGGGAAAGAACGCCCTAATGACAGACAACACAGTGGCCATGCATGGAGGAACTTGTGGGGGCGGCAATCGCTACACTCTAGAATGGTCGACGGGATAAGGATCGCGTTCAGTCAGAACAACGGGGGTAGGAAATGTACTGCCACTAACAAACAGTACTGAAAACGCACCCTTCTGCATACACCTATCAAACTCTGCGCTAAACGCAACCATACCTCTACAGCAACACAAGCGCACGTACTTCACAACAACGAAACAAACCACACATAATCTTGCCCAACATCACACTGTTGGCACCAACCGAAATTCACATCTACGCTCGGTGAACGGTGTATCCGAACTGAATCTGCCAATAGCACATCACAGCTCTTGCTCTTTCCTGCTCAATCCTACTAACCCTCCACGTCCCGCCCTCGTTGCATTACAGATCTGCCAGAGCGCCAAGCGACCACGCAGGTGGCAGCAGTGTGCGTTATAAGAAACTTTCACATAACGTTTACTTCAACAAGAGAGGAGGTGTAGGGGTCACTACCCACTGTACAAGGAGGCAATGCACCTCTGGTTTTGGGTTTTACGAAACGGGATCTCCCTGTCAGCAGCTCACTTAGACAGAAAAAAGAATACAACGGCCGATGCTCTGAGTAGCCCGAGTTCGATTTCTCACGCTATCTTCTCCCTCTGGGGAACCTCTCAAGTGGATCTTTTCACGCCAGTTTCAACTGGAAGTGGGTTCTTTTCTGCTCCATACAATTTCCCAAAATAGGAGGGCTGGGGTACACGTTTGTAGTGGATTGGGATTTTCTGCTCCTTAGTGCGTTCCCACCAATCCCGGCCATCCCTCAAGTTCTAAGGAAGTGGACCAGGACGACGTGTATCTGGACCTCCTGGATATGTCCATCTGCCCTCCATTTCACCTTCCACAGCCCTATACGGCTTCCGTTGGAATCGTTTTTGCAGGTGGAGCAAAGGATATAGATCCCTTTTCATGTAAAACACCTATAGTCCTTTGTTTCTTTCTCCACCTGTCCCAAACCGGTTTGCAGTTGGCTACGGGTAAAGGGTACCTTGTTGTGCTTTCAATCTTCAAACGCATGCTAGCGCAAGTACCTTACTTCAAGATGGCTATTGTGATTCAATTTTAGAAGGTTTAATGAACACATTTCAGTAAGCCCCCTTTCTGGTTTCGATCTGTGACTTTAATCTAGTTCTTACATTCTAGATGGGTCTCACCTTGAGCAATTTCATTCCTGCTCACTCAGACTTCGAACATGGAAAACTATAGTCTTAGTGGCTATCATTTCCGCTCGTATTTTTAGCGAACAGCAAGCTCTGTCCTACAAACCATTGTTTACAGTATTGACTAAGGGAGAAGGAAGTATTTAGCGATCGTGCTTCCTTCCCAAAGTAGTATCAGTATTCCACTTATCCAAATTTTTACATTACCAGCATTCTATCGTCCACCTCACTCTTTGAACGAAGAGGAGAGATTGCACAGACCAGACCCAAAGAGGGCTCTTTGTTTTTATATTGCAAGAATGAGTCATTTCAGACAGGAAGATCAATTGTTCTTTTTCTACATGGGCCACACACTTGGTAAGGCAGTAACCAAGCTGACACTTTCTATGTGGATGATACTATGCATTTGAGAATGCTATTCCTCCATGGGGAACGAAGTCCTTGAATAGTAACAGGCCCATTCCAGAGGAGTGGTGACCACATCGGCTCTACAAAGAGCAATATCAGTGCACATCTGTCAAGCTGAAACTTGGGCATCCCTTCATACATTCTCTAAACATTACTGCCTAGACACCCTGTCTGGTCAGGACACTTGGTTTGGAAGCACTTTACTCCAGAAATTCATGGGATACAATAAATGAATATATTCATGAGAATCCCCTTTCCCACTGTCATCACAAGCACTGCTATGGGAGTCTAAGAGGAGGAATCAGTGGGAGGACACGAGCCATTAGAAGAACAAATTACTTAACCCTGGTAATGTTCTTTCTGATGGATGTTCCTCCCACGGATTCCTCATCACCCTCCCTGCCGAGCCCCCAGACTGAAAGCGATCTCGCATTTCTTCTCTTTCAACATCTGCAAATGTTTTTATTACTTCCCTAATGCGTTTCTGAATGAGGGAAAAGAAAAACTAGTGAATGGGGCATGGAACAAGCTATGTATAGCTCCATTGTCATCCCGTCCTGATGCGGGAATGGAGAGTGTTGTGGGACCTCAAAGCTGAAATCTTACATCACCCCCACTCCCTGCTATCAAAATATTCAGAGAACTGCAAACCAGAACTGCAAATATATATCTAAGATGAGGAATTCTTGGGAGGAACTGTCATGATCTCTGCTTCCAAAAGATCAGGACTTGCCCGACTCCCTTGGAAGCAGACCCATAACCCCGGTTCCGAGTGCCAGCCAGTCCCAATGGGACCTTTTGGACCATGTCCTGGCGCCAGTGGCACCAGGCTCATAAAGATGTCCAGTCCCAGCGCTGGAAGCGCCGGGCTCATAATGCTTGGGTGGACTTACCTGCAGCAGACCATGCTGCTTACTTTCCTGCCAGTTGAACCCCTGATCCTCTTCTGTTTGGGACTACTTTTCCTGTTGGGTGGGGCAGGAGCCACTCCCTAGGTTTAGAACACTGGAACTCTTCTGGAAAGCAGGAACTCTTTTCTTACCTAGGCGTGGCTGTGGAAGGAGACACCTAAGCACTACAGGAGGCTATTTAAACCACACCCGATGGATGAATCTTGCTTTGCGTTATTCTGCATTCTCTGCAGCAGAACGCTCATCGTGTCTTCTGCTTCTGATCCTGGGCCTAAGGGAACAAAGGCTTACCATCCTGGAATCCAGTCTTCAGCAGCACCTGTAAAGACAAAGAAAGAACAGGTTAGCACTACGGTCTTCAGTGGCAGCGCATCTCTTACCTGGTCCATCGGCTGTCACCAACGCCTCGCGCTGCATTCCGGCATCTGAAAGACAAAGGCTTACCTACTCTTCGCATGCTCCGGAGGTCTTCGCACTGCATTCCGGCATCTGAAAGACAAAAGCTTACCAGCTCTTCGCACGCTCCGGAGACCTTCGGCGCTGCATCCCGCATCTGAAAGACAAAAGAAGGTGCGTCTAAAGACATTGGGCAACTTTATTACTCACGTGCCATTACTCCTTCCCACGCCGAATCCAGTGGGTATTCCAGCACCCTTCAGCTTCTCTAAAGCTCCGAACTTGTACCTGCAAGATAAAAGGGACAGTTAGTGCGCATCGTGAAGCAGGCTACAAGCGCTTACTTACGTGCTTCCAGGCGCTTCTATTCCTCACGCGGGTTCGATCCTCAACTCTCATCAGCCCGCCATCCGCCATCGCCGGAACCCTGCAAAACAAGAGATATCATTACAAAAGACTTTTAAGACATTTGAAGTGCCCAGAACTTACCGTTCGTGCAGTTAACGACGGACAGCAGTCCTCTGAGGTCAAGAGGCCTGCACCCTTATCCAGTGAAGAAACTGGTCACGGCACCCTGCTCCGAGGCAGATGGAGAGCTCGGCGTTCACTTACCTAAGGTGAGGGCGTTAACCTTTGGGGTTCTACAGGAGAAGAGAAAGGGAAGAGGAGAGAGGCACCCAATAACCCCAGTTCATTAATCCCATATTTTCTATCTGCAGACATCTTACTCTTCGAGTCAGACATACAGTGCACAGAGGTCCAGCCCAAAGAGCCAACCGTGTGTTACACATCACCTTTGAAGATACGGCATTCACCCAGTCAAGACCGGCGCCTCTGCGGGAATCAGGTGAGCGTTACAGGAACATCCATCAGAAATGTTAAGATATTTACCTTGCCGGGTGTGATGCTGTAAATGCCTCCTAGACCTTGTCCTACCACTTTTATTTTAGTTTTTTCTTTGTTTTCTGCCACAGAGGTCCAGCCTGGACCTCTGGCAGTGCAGCTCTTCATGTTTCCTTTGGGTGAACAAAACCCATGAGATACCCTTATTGCACTCATGGGTGGGGGTACACCCTTGAACCCATCATGTGTATTCTTGGGCACCTGTCAGTTGCCCATGGAGCAGGATATGGGTTGGTGGCAGCTACATGCTGACTTGGCAGTGGTTCTGAGTGTCCTCCATTTTCGGGACACCCAGGCCCTGCCATAGGAATCAATGGATTCCTGAAGAAAGGCAAGATGGCCACTGTGGCTTCTTGGTTTCTATTGCCTTTCACCTTGTTTCCCAAAGTCCTGGGAAGCCCTGTCTCTGTCCCTTCCTCCTAACTGGCTGTTGGGTGGAAATACCATATATGGCTCTGGAGCTGCCTCCTGTCAGACAGACTGGAGCAGTAGGGGCTGTGTTTTATGGGTACACCCTTGGCGTGGGACCTGTGTGTCTATGCCTGGTTTCACAGTGACACAGTGCCTTAGACAGCCCTGGCTGAAACTGATATGAATGCTATGTCGTGTGCTGAAAGGCTGGGTGATTACCCCAATCCACATTCTTTCTTATGGGTATCTGGGTGGTGTGAGGTTGCCATCATAGAAGGAGACACAGACAGCAGATTAAATGTATATGAAAGTCTTTTGTTAAAGAAAATGCCAGGTTGGAGTAAGGCCTAACTTGCCCCATGCTATGGTGGGATTTCTCTACCTAAAGAAACTAAGATGTCTGTGTCTGAAAGTTCAACTGAAAGGTCTGTCTGTGTCCAAAGCCTATGCTGGCACTCTCAACTAAAACAATGTGTATGGATGTCAACCATAACAGTGTTCCAAAAGTAAAGTAAAGTTCTGAGCTATTTCCAGCTCGGGCTTGTTCTTCAGCTTCTTCTCCCGAAATGTCAACAAGTTCAATATAATGTTCAGCTTACCTATGTGTGGACTCGAAGTAATAAAGTTCCATACTTATATAAAGGTACGGATGCCCTTCCCCCCCATTCCCCAAGTTCCATATAGTTTCAGGGCAAACCGTCTCTGGGATCCCTTCCCCAAGTTCAATATTAAGAGATGACGCAAAAAGAAGTATCTTGAGGCTTGTTTCTTTAGACTGTTTCTGTACAGTTCAGGGTTCTCTTCACCAAACCTGGAATGCACCGATGATAGTTTTCCTTTTCAATACGACAGCAAACCTCCTTGTTGGTATATAGGGATCTCTGGTCTTGTTGGACCACACTGTCTACACATTTTAGGTCACGCAACAAGGAACCTTGTACTTGCTTTCAACTGTTCTTTATTCAACAGGTAGTAGTTCTCTGGTCTAGGTGCAGTTGTTGGATCTCATGATCCACCCAGTACAGGTCACGCAACCAGGAACCTCGAGTTCTCCTTAATTACTTCAATATTCAGCCAAACTAATGGTTTTTCAACCTTGACTCCCAACTTTGCACTCAGCCTTTTATTCAATGTAGCTTCCTGTTTGCTTTCCATACATTGTTTAATATTAATAGTTGTGTTGTTTCATATAACTCGATGTTCAAAATGAATAGTCTTTCTTTCCTTTCACTTTGATATTCAATAGGTGCAAGTTTTGCTTATTTCATTCGGTATTATGTTTTATGTATAAAGCGCTTGGACACAAAACAAGTGCTTCAAAGCACCTGTTCAATAAATGCAACTTTGCTGGTTTCATTCAATTCAGTTTTCAATAAGGGCAACTTTGCCTGTTTTATGCAATTCCATATTCAATAAGGGCAGCTTCGAGGGGATTGGGTCCTCCGACGTATTCCATATCTATGAGGGTAATCACCACAGCTGTGCTGCTTTGGAATATCTGTCTGCGTCCTGCGTCGATTATGTTGATACGGCGCCCTCGAGGACCTCCTTCGACGGCCGACGTCACCGGATTTTATAAGTAGGACGCACGACGCCCGTAGCCTCAGTTCAGTTTTTTCTGCGAACGTGCTCGCGCCTCGACTCTTTGGAGTTTCTGTTGTTTCTCTGTTCTTCGAACCTGTTCGTTTTGTGAAGTTTATTCTTCGTGAGGATGTCTACCTTGTCTTCCACCCCACGTCTGGGCCTTAAGAAGTGTGGGGACTGTGGGTCCAAGATGTCGGTGACGGACTCGCACGACACCTGCCTCTGGTGCCTCGGGGAGGCCCATGACACGGATGATTGTGTCGACTGCCAGTCCCTTACGTCCAAAACCTTGAGGGAGCGCAAGAAGAAACTGTCGGTCGGTAAGGTGTCCAAGCCATGGAAGTCGAGGTCTGCGGGGCTTTCAACGGACAATTTGAGGGGCGACTCTCCGCATCGTCGTCGGAAGTCCAGTGGGTCTCGGTCCCGGAGTAGGTCCCGCCACTCCTCTGCCTCTTCGAGGCACTCCCGGAAGCGCCATCATCGGTCGCCTTCCCCGTCCTCATCCGAGGACTCTACCCATCGGCGGGTCGCTTATCCCACCAAGCATGCGACACCGGAGGAAGGGGCTTCCTTTTGTAAGAAAATGTTAGCGATTCTCGAATCGCATGGCACCGGTCCGTCCGCGCCTCCGAGTGGGGTCGGTCGTGATGGGTCGAGAGACACCGCTCGCACGCCTTTGGGCTCGGGTGGTCGGTACGATTCGCGGGAGAGGTCCCGCTCGGACAAGGGGAATCGTTCTCGTCATGCCCGCTCCAGGTCCCGGTCCTCAACGCGCTCGAGACCACGTGAACCTGTGCAGTATTGGAAGAAGACATCGACACCTGTGGCCTGTGGCGCCGACATCGTCGATGGACTCTCTCGAGGCTCCACCTCCGAGGAAGTCGTTGACGCCCAGGATGTCGAAAGACTTGTTCGGGGCTCCGCCTTCAAGGCCTGTGATTCACTCGACGCCTTTCGAGGTGGTCTTGTCGGAGGTACCCCGTGGCACAGTGGAACCCCCTAGAAAGGCTCTGGCCAAGGTCAAGCATGGCTTTGTTCCCCATTCTGTGCCCTCTTACCGCCATCTGGACTACATTTCAGACGTGGATGAAGGCTCTGATGATGGCATGGCTCCTGATACGGTGCCAGATGATTGTCTCGGGCCATAGCCAATTTGAGGACCTACGACAGTCCCTGCACGATGCCAGTGGGCTGGACACCTCTCCGGAGGTGGAGTTTTGTAGACCTGAGCCTGGCACTCATGCCGACTCCTCGTACCGGCGCCTTATGTCTAGGGTCACGGAGTACTTGGGATGGTCTGCTCCCCCAGGGGAGTTTCTTCAGGATGACCATACGGATATCCTCGACCTAGGTCCACCTTCTGACCCGGTACTGCCGTTCCATATGGCTCTACAGAGGAGGGTGGCGGCGGCTTGGACTGCGCCGGAGAGTCTCCCGGCAGTGGGCAAGTCTTTGCTGCGAAAATACCGCCCAGCCAGTAGCGACCCCTGCTACTTGACCAAGCACCCCACTCCGGAGAGTTTGGTGGTGCAGGCGGCTACGGCCCCAGCAAAGCAGGCGTCGTATCCTACCATCCCTCTTGATAGGGATGACCAGCGTTTTGATGGTTGGGCGAAGAAATTGTTTTCTTCAGGGGGTATGGCGCTTCAGGTGGCAAACTCTGTGTGTGCCTTGTCTCGTTTCACGCACACTCTGTGGAACTGTGTTTCCTTAGCGGCTGAACATATTCCGGAAGGGGACGAACGGGATGGTTTCCTTGCTATGGTCCAGGATGGCATGGATGCCATGTGTGAGGCCATTCAGTCGGGTTTGGACATGGCAGATTGCCTCAGCCGGTCCATGGCGGCGAGCACTGTAATACGCAGGTTTGCGTGGTTGCGGAAGTCAGGGTTTGCTCCTTATGTGCAGGCCCAGCTCCTCAACATGCCCTTAGACGATGAACATCTTTTTGGCAGCAAGGCTGACGAGAGCCTTGAGAGGTTGCAGACCTCCAAAGCTGCAGCGAAGTCGTTGAGCGCTGCAGTTTGACAACCTCCGCCTTTTCGTCCTAGGGGACAGCAATGGAGGGGAGGTTCCTTTCGTTATTACTCATCCTTTGGTAAAGCGAGAGGAGCTGCAAGTCAAAGGGGCAACCGTAGGCGTGCCAGAGGTGGAAAGCAAGGTACTTGAGGTGCCAAGGCCGCGCAGGCTGTTGCCTCTTTGCCCTCAGGCAACGCCGCAGCCACTTCAGCTCAGTCATGAGGCCATGTCCCATGGTTTGCCGTTTGGAGGAAGGCTGGCGCAGCATCTTGTAGAATGGCGTGCCATTACTTCAGATGTGTGGGTTCTGGAGATCATATCCCACGGCTACTGTCTTTCCTTTCGGCAGAGCCTCACGACAATCCACCAGGGAATCTCTCTTTGAAGAGTCCGGATCCGCTCCTTGCGCCGGAAATTCAAGCCCTGCTGGAGAAAGGCGCCATAGAACTGGTGCCTGTAGCGGAGAGGAACAAGGGATGGTATTCCCCTTATTTTTTTATTTCGAAGAAAGACGGAGGATTGAGACCCATCATGGACTTGTGTGGTTTGAGCAGATTCCTCAGGAAGGACAAGTTCAAGATGGTTACTCTCTCTCAAGTCCTCCAGGCCCTTCAACTTCAGGACTGGTTGGTGTCTCTCGACCTCAAGGACGCTTACTTTCATGTGCCGATCCATCCCAAGCACAAGAAGTACCTGAGGTTCGCGGTTGGCAACTCATACTTTCAGTTTCGGGTCCTGCCGTTCGGATTGACCTCCGCCCTGAGGGTTTTCACCAAGCTCATGGTGGTGGTGGCAGCGTATCTCAGGAAAGGGGGGATTCACGTCTACCCATACCTAGACGATTGGTTCATCAGGGCGCGCTCTCCCGAGCAAGTCCTGGATCATCTGTCCGTCACCTGCCACTCCCTTCACAGGCTGGGCTTCTCCCTCAATTTAAAGAAGTCCCATTTGACGCCAACACAGCGGCTCCAGTACATCGGAGCAGTGCTCGACACATCCCTGGGGCAGTGTTTTCCTCCCCAGGTGAGGGCTCTTCACATTCAGCAGATGGTGCACAAGTTTCAACATGCCCAGACGTTCCCGGCGTTCGAGTTCTTGAGGTTGCTCTGCCTCATGGCATCCTGCATTCTTCTGGTGCCAGAGGCTCAACTGCGGATGAGATCTTTGCAGTTGGGCACTCAAGATGCAGTGGTCACAATCCTCTGGCAGGATGTCGGACCCTGTCCAGGTTCTGCCCTCGGTCGCCCAGGACCTTCAGTGGTGGGCCGTCAAAGGCAATCTGATGAAGGGGGCTCTGTTTTGGCTTCCCTGGCCGGAGGCGACGATCGTGACGGCCGCATCCCTTACGGGATGGGGAGCTCATGCCAACGAGTTGACAGTCAGCTGTCGTTGGTCTCCGTCGGAGTCCAGACTTCATATCAATCTGTTGGAGCTGAGGGCCGTCAGGCTTGCCCTGAAGGCGTTTCTGCCGATTGTGCGAGGAAAGAATGCCCTGATTCTGACGCACAACACAGTGGCCATGCACTACCTCAACAAAAAGGGGGGGGCAGGGTCACTTCCTCTGTGCAGGGAGGCAATGCAGGAAGTTTCGATCTCGGCAGTTCATCTGGCCGGAGACGAAAACGAGACGGCGGATTCTCTGAGCAGGCAGAGCGCGATCTCTCATGAGTGGGAGCTGGCTCAGGAGATTCTCCTGGAGATCTTCGCCCTTTGGGGGACCCCTCAAGTGGATCTCTTCGCCTCCAGTGTCAACCGGAAGTGCGAAAGATTCTGCTCACGGGAATTTCCTCCAAGAGGCGCCTTAGGGGACGCGTTCGTGGTGGAGTGGTCCTTCCCACTGCTGTACATGTTTCCTCCAGTCCCCGTCATCCCTTAAGTGCTGCGGAGGTTACGCAGGTTCGGTTCCCGGATGATCCTCATTGCTCCAGCGTGGGCCCGGAGGACGTGGTACCCGGACCTTCTCGACTTGTCCATCTGCCCTCCACGTCGTCTTCCCTACCGAGACGATCTGCTCTCACGGGAGGGGGGTCAGGTTCTCCATCCAGAGGCCAGATCCCTCAACCTTCACGCTTGGCTTCTGAAAGGTCGAGCTATAAGGATTGGGACCTCCCTGAAGACGTGATGCAGGTGTTGCTTTCAGCCAGATGGCCTGCAACAAAGTCCCTTTACCGTTGCCGTTGGAGAAAGTTCTACGACTGGTGCATGGTTAAGAATGTGGATCCTTTTTCATGTGACATTCCTGTAGTTCTGTCTTTTTTGCTTTCTTTGGTCCACAGGGCCCTGCAAGTGGGTACCATTAAAGGTTACCTGGTGGCGCTGTCCATATTTAAGTGCTCGTCTGAGGAGTGTTCTTATTTTAAAATTAATTTAATTTCTCAGTTTCTGAAAGGGCTCACTAATGTGTTCCCTCCGTCACCTTTCCAGGTGCCCGGTTGGGTTTTGAACCTTGTTCTCAAGTTTCTGATGGGTGCTCCATTTGAGCCTTAACATTCTTGCCCTTTGAGACTGTTGACCTTTAAAACTGTATTTTTAGTTGCGGTCACTTCCGCTCGCAGAGTGAGTGAGTTACAGGCACTTTCAGTTAAGCCACCCTTCACTGTGTTTCATAAGGACAGGGTTGTCCTTAGAGTTCGTACTTCTTTTCTTCCGAAGGTGATGTCGGAATTTCATTTAAGTCAGAAGGTTATTCTTCCGGCATTTTATCCTCCTCCACATCCTGGTAAGGAAGAGGAGAGGCTCCATAGGTTGGATCCTAGAAGAGCTTTAAGCTTTTACATTTCTCGCATGTCCCGGGTCAGAGTGGACGATCAATTCTTTATTGGTTATGCTGGAAGGCGTTTGGGACAAGCTGTTGCTAAGCAGACTTTGTCTCGGTGGATCATCTTGGCAATTTCTGAATGTTACCGCTTGGCGGGTAAAGACCCTCCGGCAGGCTTACGGGCCCATTCCACTAGAGGTATGGCTGCCTCTACTGCTCTGCAGAGGGGTGTTCCTATTTGTAACATCTGTGATGCAGCCACTTGGGCTTCGGTCCATACTTTTGTACGTCACTACTCCCTCAAATCTATCCGTGGGCAGGATCTGGCCTTTGGCAAGGTGGTCCTTTAGTCTGCAATTTAATTGGACATTCTAAATTTTTATATTCTAAATTCTTTTCCCACCTCCTTACGTTGGTACTGCTTTGGGAGTCTGTCATAGATATGGAATATGTCAGAGGACCCAATCCCCTCGAAGAACAAGTTACTCTCTTACCTGGTAACGTTCTTTCGATGGGATGGTCCGACGACGTATTCCATATCGCCCCCTCCCTGCGTTCCCCGCTACAGAATTTCTTATGCGATTGCACCTTACGTTTCCGCAAGGCTTTGTGTGGTCAGACTGGCAGAAGACTGGTGCCACACGTTCTGGGAAAAAACTATAACTGAGGCTACGGGTGTCCAGCGTCCTACATATAACATCTGGTGACGTCGGCCGTCGAAGGAGGTCCTCGTGGGAGGCGTATCGACCTCATTGACGCAGGACGCAGAAAGATTTTCCGAAGCAGCACAGCTGTGGTGATTACTGTCATAGATATGGAATACGCCGTTGGACCATCCCATCGAAAGAACGTTACCAGGTAAGAGAGTAACTTGTTCTTTGCCAGTTTTGTTGAATTAGTTAGTTGATAATGGCAACTTTGCCGATTTTGTTAAATTCAGTATTCAAGTAGGGCACCTTTGCCGGTTTTATGCAATTCCATATTCAATAAGGGCCGCTTTGCCGGTTTTGTTTAATTAGGTATTTTATAATGGCAACTTTGTTCAATTCAGTATTCAACAAGGGCAACTTTGGTGTTCGGAGTTCATGGAAGAAATTGAATTAATATCTAGGAATTGATGCGCTAAAAGATCCTGGGGCTTCACTCTGGATGAATCCGAGCATTAAACTAGAGGGTAAAGTTATATTTTGGCATGAGTGGTTTCTAGGTGGTGTGCAGTGGAATGCGTTTTTTTTCAGAAATGGGAAATGGATGACAGCCAGAGAAATACACACACACTTTAGCATTTCGAATTTTAATATGTTAGTCTATCGAAAACACAGAAAAGCAATTGGTGTGGTAGATGTGGAAGAGAGGCTGAATCTGAACTTGTATATGAATTGATTGTGGAAGGGTACAAAGGCAATGACTCATTGAGGGCAGCATGGAGTGGGATGATTGGAAGTGCCTTTCCGGGGGAACTTTGGTCAAGAATGTGTGTGAATGCTAGACTGTGTTCTCTGGGCTGACGGAAAGATCTCGTCAAATTAATCCACATTTTGGAAGTACAGTGAAGTACTGTTAACTGGCGTCGCATGCTGCTGGAGCTCCTTTGGAAGCGGCTGTGTTATTGTCAGACCATCCTGAGTTTCACTACCCACGAAAGTAAACTGAGCCGTCGGGACGTCTTTTTTGGATGCACTTGATGCCTGGCCTGGAAACAAAGGTGTGTCCTGGAAACCTTCCCCGCCCCCTGGCTGAAACAAATCACGCGCACATGGTGGAAGTACAGTGAAGTACTGTTCACGGGGCGCTCGGTGCACTAAAGGGCTTTAAACGGTGACTGTTAACTGTAGTCAGTCGACAACAGCTTTGGGGTGGTTGGCTTTCCACCGTTATTGTAGAATAATCAATTGCTTCTTTCTTTCTTGACTCTTGGGTCGGTCCCTTGTTTTGAACCACAGGAAACAGTGTATCTCTGCTTAGTCAACTCGCTATCCCGCACTGGGGCGCAGTCCAGAATACCGTATGTATTGCCTTGACTTGTTTAATTGAGCAATTATTTAATTCTGATGCTGCCGAGATCGTGACACAACTAAAGCAGGAATAGAAAACTGAATATTGACGAGGTTCAGATAAATTGTCCTGTTGTACAAACTGTCTACCATTGGAGACAACCAATTACTATTCAAAAGAATTCCCCTAACACGGAACCACCCTTGAAGGTGAGTGGGATTCTCATGGTTAGTCCCAATGGTTTATTCGCTACGCAGTGGTTGCCCCCCCTACGAAATTCGTGGCTAAAAATAAACATTCTAGAAATCTAAAAAAACAAAAAAACGCTACATCAAATCTCTTTCCAATTGTTGAGATTGCAAACATGGAGCAAACTCAGGGTGAGCGAACCATTGCACCCGCCTGGAATTGTGCACTGGCAAATGATACAATCTGCCATGAAAATGCATTTGCATATGCACGATCCCAGGCAGAGTTAGCAATGTCAGCCCCACCCAAATAACCAATTGCCCCTAAAAGGGGTGACTGGACACGTCCGTCCTCTAACCGGAGGCGTTTTTTGAGCATGAGAATGTATGAGCCATCTTCTATTGTGGAGGGTACTCCTGATCTATTGAATACCTCACCCTCCGATAATTCAATTCTTTCCCTGGCAGTTCTTGCTGCCCTTGAAAAACATGTCAGTTTGTCGGACGGACCCTCCACTCCAGTCACTTTGCCTAGTTTCAAAAAAGCCGATGTACATTTGCATTGTAAGGAAAGTGTGATGTTAGACATCTCCAACATTTCCACAAGTTCCATGAATTATCACAACTCCACTGCATCAACAGATATGCCCAAAGAGCTACCCTCCTCACCCAAAACTGATCCAATGGTCCCGGCTGATGGTGTAGCCTCTTCTCCTACTCCCAAGTCCTCTGTCCCCCCACTGGGCTTTCATTTGCTGGATCCTTCAGATGACTTGATGTCCTTAGAGGCTTCATATCCTGTCCTAACACGTATTCTAAATCTACTTGATAAAGGACACGATTACACCGGTTTATAGTCATAATGTAGAAAAAAAAATGTCGACTTGCAAAAATGTAGAAAAAAAAATGTAGAAAACAATAATGTCGAAAACCTATACATATAATGAAAAGAGTCAATTTTTAGAAAAAAAATGTCAATTAGCACTATCAATAAATACATAAACAAGAAGAGTATCATTTACTAGGGGGGGGGAGTCCCCCCAACCCCCCTCACCCAACACCCCCCGGCCACCCCCGCACCACCCTCTCACCCCTCATACTCAACACATTTTAATTATATATATATTTATTTATTTTTTGGAAAAATTCGAAATAATGTAGAAAAAATTCGACATTATTGGTTTTCGACATTAAAGTTTTAAAAAAAAAAATTTGACATTTTGACTTTCGACATTATTGCATTCTACATTATGAACTCGGGGACTGCAAGTCATCACTCAATCAAACTTAATAAATTGGAAGGCTTCATCTTTGCGGATCCGCATAGAAGGGGTCACCCCTCTCCCCCCCGATTGGCGGGCAAGGATCAACACCTATTGCTAATGCAGTAAGGGCAGATTTAGTGAGTACAGCCACCCAAACTGAATTGAAAGATCAGGCGTCTCTCACTGTATTGCAGCCAGCAACTCAACCTAACACCTATTCATTTGCGCAATCCTTTGCCCAAACAGTTGCTGCTCCCCTGGTTACATCTCATCACCACATTTTTACTCACGCTCAATTATGCCAAATGGTTAACACTAATACAGAAAAGATCGATCAAATACTATTCTTTGCTCAAAAGAATCCTATTGAATGTCCCATTGAGCGTGAGGAGGTTCAGGAGGAGTCGGAGATAGAACAGGTATTCCACCCAGATAGTCCATTGGCTTTGACCAACCTTTTCGCGGAGCATAAGAGCGATCCAACTGCTCCGGATGGAAAAGGAAAGGGCATGAATGGAAATTCAGTCAATGCTGGGCAAGTTTTCACCTCCCGTAAAGAAAAGCGCCTTTTTCTCCGAGCGAAGAAAAGGAAGGCGGACAGACAACTACCCTTGCCTGCGGCAAAATCCCAAACCCCAATAATAAACAAAAAAAACAAAAACGAAAAAAATATATATATATTCTGTCCGAATGGGCAGTTCAGAACAGGTAGACAAAGAGTCCCCAGTAATTGAACAAGGCCTGTCGCTTGAAACCAAAAACGATTGTCTCCTTCCCTCTCGAAGTAGTGGTATAGTCCCGCCATCTACACACCATAAAGGAAAGAAAAATGTGACAAATTGCAAAGAAGCAATAGGGCCCAACTCTGGTGGACCTCCAGTGCCATATGATCAAACACCAACTATTGCCCAAACCCAACTATCGGCTTTCTTTAAGCCAATAGCTAGCAAAGCTACACAAGCAAGGAAAGTAGTAAGTCAAACTCTATCAAATTATGAAGAGTCACAAACCACAAAGCCGCAGCAAAATAAACCTACAAAATAAACCTACAGGCAGTTCGCAATCAAACTCGCCCTTGGGAAGGGATCCAGATCTTGGTCACTCCGACGATGTAACAATGTGGCATCCTTCTCAAATGTCTGGGCCTTCAGCCGAGAGGAACTCCAATGAACCTGTATGTTTGGAAAAGCCAAGAAAGAAAGCTAACACACAGTTTCCTACCATATTCGGTTGGCAGTCTGATCCGGACATTTACGGTAATAAACGATTAAATCGTTCAGCCTTGATGAAGGCCTTTAGGCAAATTCCAGCACTTAGGACGCTCCATTCGGATGACATAGAATGGATTACTCTTCCTCAAACCTAAAATTATCGAATGGTTTGCAAAGTACAAACCACCATCATTTCTGACCTCATATGGTTACATAGGCGGGAATTGCAAATGATCGGGCTCCTGCCAACGCCATTTGAAATTCTTGATGAGGCTATTGCGTTTAATGAAACACCACTCTGCCAACCTGATCAAACAACACCAACTGTAGATGCCCCTAAGGAACATGGTGTAATATAACCCAAAGTAATAAGTCAGCTGGTCTCCCTTTCAAACGCCAGTAAGGATTGGTCATGGCTGACCTCTCTGTCTTCTACAATGAACCCTGCCATGGACAACATCCCCACCTAATAAACAACACAAGATTTCCATTCTTTCATGGAATTCATGTGGCTTTACAAATCTTTTTTCATGGTTCAATAAGAAGCTTGATGTCACAAACTGCGATTTACTATTTTGCCAAGAAACCATGGCAATACAAGATATTCCTTGTCCATCAAATGCCAGCCGAGCGTGGTCAAAGTGGTCGCCCTCATGGCGGAATTGCCATTTGTATAAATACACAACTGCATTCGATCACACATGAAGTCTATAAATCTTCACTGTATGTGGCTGTTGTTTTATCATTACAACCTTCATCCACGGATTATTATTTATATGCATCTTTATACCATAATCCCACAAGTTTGAAAATTGACACTGCATTTGAGCTTTTAGATACACTGTTAGACAAAGTACTCACCAAATATGCAGCTTGTCGTATAATAATCGGTGGAGACTTTAATGCGGAATGCTGGAAGCAACCTCTCACTAACATGAATGGTGAGAGTGTCTTTTCAAAACCTTATGCATCTCCCATCGGGCACTGCATAAAACCGGACCTCAATATCTTCAAAACAAACTAAAACCCTATCACCCCCCTCGCACCCTAAGATCAAGCTCAACCGGCCCCCTAGTCATACCTAAGACAAACTCAGTCAGATTAGGCGGATCATCATTCTCAGCCTTGGCCCCCACCCTGTGGAACTCACTGCCACCCCACATCCGCCAAACTGAGGATTTAACATCCTTCCGCAAACTGCTGAAAACCTGGCTCTTCCCCTAAAACCAACCGGTAACCAATCTAACCCAAACAGACAAACAGCATCGCAACGACACCAACCCATCAAACTACCTGAGTCGAGATACGGACAGCTGATAACCACGAATATAAACTAGAAAGACAAACAGAATTAAATGAGTAAAGTAGATCAAAACAGTGAAGTGGATAATAAGAATAAATCGTATGGAAACAGTAAGGAGATGTAAACTGCTGAAATGCACATAATGCATGAGGAGAGAACGTAGTGAATAGCATCGATGAAATAGTTAGAATGGATCAAGCGTGTGAACTGATGAATGCACTGAATGAAAGAATGCAGGAGTGGAAGAACAGATGACTATATAGATTGAATAAATGTGTAAATCGAATGAGTAAGTACATCGGATAAGTGTATAGAATGGATGAACATGGCAAACGGCCGAGTGTGTAGAGTGGTTGAGTGTAAACAGTTGAATGCACTAAGTGGAAGAATGCATGAGTGGAGGAACAGGTGACTACATAGATCGAATGAGTGTGTAAATCGAATCACTATGTAGATTGGATGAAGTTATAGAATGGATGAACAGGATAAGCGGATGAGCATGTAGAGTGGTTGGGTATGTAGATCAGACGAGCGTGTATGGCGGACGAGGGCATAAATACAGAGAAGCAAATGTAGAACTGATGATTGCACAGAACGTATGAGCGTGTAGAGTGGGGGAGCGTGTAGAGCGCGGAGGAGCTTAGAGAGCAAATTAATTTATGGAACAGGATTACTGCGTACTAACGAATGACTCTAAGCGGGTGATGAGGGCATACTAATGTTGAATGCGGGGAAATCATGAGTGCATAGAACGGATGAGTGTGCGGAGCTGGTGAGTGCAGGGAGCTGGTGAGTGCCAGGAGTGGATGAATGCGAGGAGCGGGTGACTGCGCACGGTGGGTGAATGTGAAGTACAGGCGCAGACAGGATGCATGCGAAGGGCAGACATGAGTGCATGCGTGGGGCAGTCAGGAGCGTGCGGGGCGAACTGGAATGCATGAGTGCGTCGAGCAGACCGGAGTATGTAGCACTGACGGGGAAGCATGGAATTAATAGAAGTCCAGATAACGGACTGGAGCACATAGAACTGCGCGACGTACATAGTACAGTCTGGAATGCAGAGAACGTATGAATGAGCATGTAACCCATCATATCACACCTCACGCTTAACCTCTTCTTTACACCACCACTCAACTAGAACACAGAGATACTATGACACCATTCGGTATAACTGTTCTCATACCAACACCTCCCGCTCACTCCCCATCACTCTAAGTAAACACTGCTGGTTACACACCACCCAGCCAGGCGTTCTCCTCAGGCCTAACGCAGCCACAGTCGGTCTGGATAAATCCTGCCAGAACTAACACATACCACTGATCTCAACCACCACGCCTACCGCTAAGAAGCAGCTATTTAACCAATACCGCACCCGCTGCACACATACCAGGTGCGCACACGCGCCGTTGACTCACCCTACTCTCTCTACTGACATGACCTTCGGTTCCCAAGGGCGTTCAACCTACCAGCGCCTTCAGACCATACCAATGGTGTATAAGGCGCTATTCAAGTGCAAAATAACATAACATATGTGGAAATGGCACTTAGCACTCTGGGATATAACATTTCTCCCAATTCAAAATTCAGGATTAGGGTATACCTGGAAGAGAGGGGTACTCAGATCCTGCATAAACCATTTTGCTATTTCATCGAGCAATCAAGATTGCTCCAACCACATATTAATTTTAGATCCTGAATGTGGGGATCATATGTTAATCCTGCTGACTATATATACCAATGCAGTTGTTTTAGATCATGATCCCAATCAGAGATTTTTGGAAAATGATCGCCGTCGGCTCTCACTTAGATGGACCAATCGCCTATGTGACCGAATCAACGCCCTCATTGATAATTGGCTCGATGGGCTTCAGGGCAGCTCTCGAATGTATCAACCAATTTCCATAGATCAAGCCAAATATCTGGAGATGATAAAGCAAACTATGGCTATGATTCAAAATGGAACAAAGAACATAAGCACTAAAAATCAGTCGAATGGCTGTCCTGAATTCCTCATAGCTAAACGCATTAAAAATGCTGAAATACGTAAGTTAAAAAGAATAACCTCTTGTACATCAGGTGATTATGAGAAGATGAAAAGAGCGATCTGTAATAGTTATCGGAATAAATGTAAAAACATAAGACAATGCGTACATAATTCTGATAATCAAAAGATTATAAACTATCTATGTCGGTCTGACCGGCGATGGACTTGGGAAATCATGAGGTCAGATTCAAGTAAATTATCCATGAACCAGGCTTCTACGATTACCGCTGAGATATGGGCCAAATTCTATGAGAACAAATTTGCGATTACATCTTGCTTCTCTATTACCAATGCAATCCAACCACCCCCTCCACAGTTGCCAATAATTCCGTGGTCACTCCAAGACATTGAGTGTGCAATAAACGCACTTAACTACACAAAAGCAGCTGGGCCGGATGGCATTCCTCCCTGTGTGCTGAAACGACATCCAACACTTTGGGCTAAACTTTTGAAAGCCCAGTTTGACAATGTGCTAACAACTCTAATTATTCCGCCCTCATGGTTGGGTTCAGTTATAGTACCCATTTACAAAAAGGGGGAAAGGAGTATTCCCACAAACTAACGGCCTACCGCGTTGTTAGATGCGTCAGCCAAAGTTTTTTCCATCTTACTTTTACGGGATCTCCAAGCATATTTGAAAAATAATAACATCTTGTCTCGCTTTCAGATTGGATTCAGATCACGGATGGGAACTTCTCTTAACGCAACAATGATGGCCCACTTACTTGAAAAAACAAAGTCCCCAGATACAGGGCCATTATATATGGCCTCGGTGGACTTAACCGCCGCCTTTGATTGTGTAGTGCGGGTTCTGCTTTGGAATAAAATGTTTGCGATTGGTGTTCCAGGTCATCTCAAATTCCTACTTGCAAAACTCCATACCAATACAGTGTATTTCATTAGGGTCAATCAAGCCGGAGCCACTACAGGTCCCATACCGATTGCACTAGGAGTTAAAACAGGGTTGCAACCTGGCCGCCACTTTGTTTAACCTATATCTCTGCGGCATAAACGATATCTGGATTCAACAAATTTGCT
The DNA here is from genome assembly GCF_040938575.1 of Ambystoma mexicanum. Classification (NCBI taxonomy): domain Eukaryota; kingdom Metazoa; phylum Chordata; class Amphibia; order Caudata; family Ambystomatidae; genus Ambystoma; species Ambystoma mexicanum. Next base: position 1,294,162,212 of record NC_090933.1, on the reverse strand, counting down.
ATCCTGCACGATTAAGCCACTTACGAATCCAGTGGCTCGTATTTGCGGATAATATAGTTATATTTGATCGAACACCGTCAGGTTTGCAAACAAAGCTATCCCTGTTTGCTGAATACTGCGTAGATCACAATTTACAGTTCAATGCAGTAAATCTAACATCTTCGTGTTCAAGAATTTAAAAAAACGCTTACGCCCAGGTCTCTGGAACATCGGTACGACTTCTATTCCACGGACACCCACAATTCGATACTTGGTTATCTGATATCGGATTCAAACGCAATTTCAACTTGGAAGAACATATTGAATCAAAAGGCAAAAACTCTCACAACGCAAATGCGTATGATATTAGTTAAATACTGTAAGTTTTCCTTGATTCCACTGTTTGATTTCTACACCCTCAAAGTCGAGGCAATATTATTGTACGCTTTTGACGTGTGCTTGGCGAACATAGATCACTTCCTTGATCAATTACAGGGTCGTATTTGGAAAGATGTGTTGCGTCTGGCAAACTCGCTACCAAATGCGGTGCTAAGACAAGAACTAGGACTGACCTCATTGTCTGGCCGCTATAATTGGCGCCAATTAACAAACTTTGCAAAAATCTTATTTCTGCTTCAAAACTCTTTGTATAAGGATCTGGGGAGGATGATTAATGATCTCAACCCCCCATCGATTAAAAAATGTTCTAGAAAAATGGACGCTCTCTTAGATGAGATGGCACTGATTCCTGCTAATCTCGAATTTCGCCAGGCGCATGTCAAGATTCGCCTTTTTGCACATAACTGGTGTGGAACATTAAATACTATGGAAGAAAGAAAGTCCACCAGGGAAGCTGCCAAATTTGCAACATCTCGTGCTCCTCACAAGCCATATCTACAGCAATTTCCTTGTCCAATGGCCCGGGACACGTATTTAAGATTTAAACTCAATCAAATGCGAACCTTAGAAAAAACAATACATTGGAAAAAAAACTCAGCAACCTTGGTCATAGACACCTGTAGATTCGGTAAGGTGATCAACTCGCATGAAACACTTATTTTTTTTATTTTTTATTTTACTTGTTACAATTTACAAAAAAATTTTACAAGAAAAGAAAAAGAGAATATAGTACAATTCTCAACTCCAATTGTCCCATCACTTCATCTATCGAATAACATCAGTAGTTTTGAGTAGTCCATAGACGGATCTTTTTCAAGTCACATCCCCCCGAATGATTCCACCTTGTGTTCTTAGAGTTTCAAATTCATGAAGAACTGGGAGACCGCTATTACGTAACTGATGTTGTCTCCCACCATTAAGCAGTTCCACCAGTCCTCCTCGTTGCACGTTCTTGACTCCTTGAATAAATGGCCCAAGTGTGCCATTCTCAGCCTTGTTAAAGCGCCACACACTAAGAGTAAGTGCCGCAGAGTCTCTAGTTGCATCTTGTTTTTACAAAATCGGCAACTATTGTCAGATGTTAATTTCCTGATCGCTTTGATCTCGTTTGTTGGCAAGAGGTTCATTCGCACTCTTAGGAAGGTTTCACGTAGAGTTTTACTTGGAAATTTTTTTAAGTAGTTCGGTAGGTCGTTTAAGCCTCTCGTTATTGGTGGCAGGTGGCTTATCAGTTTACTTCTTTGGTCCAAGGATGTTGTCTGTATCCAGTCATATTCCTGCAGTTTTCGTTTTACTTTATTCAGATTCAAGATAAGTTCTTCCTCAAAGCTGTTTATTTCCATCAGTTTTTTTTCGTGTTCTTTCGTCCAACACATCAGAATTTTGCTTTTCTGTGCTTCAATTTCCGTGTGTATAATGGACATTACATTCGGGCAGGTGCTAGTCAGTGACTTCCTGTATAGCATTAACGAGTTTCTAGCAACCATCGATTCCAATGATTGCAGACAAAGTTCCTGGCGTATGGTCTTTGCCGGTGTGGATTGCGGTAGGTTCAAAGTATGTTTCCAAAACAAACCTTCTAGTCGTTTCCAAAAATCGGAGGGAATCGCCAGTAGTGCATCTGCACTGTAGATCAAGGACGGGACCACCTTCCCTTTGTAAAATTGAATAAGGGGAATTGCTGTAAATCGGCCAAATCTTCTGTCAATTATTTTTGCCCTTCATACCAATTTTTTTGCCTTCTCTAATAGGTGCAGTTGCATAGGGTGCTCTTGTTGGTTATTGCTGAGGATTACCCCCAGATATTTGAATTGCACCACTTGTTCTATTTTCTCGCCTTCCAGGGTCCAGCTAAAATTTTGGACTTGTTGATCTCCAACTTGTTCTTCTCTATATATAGTGCCAAAGCGTTTAGTTGGCGCTGCAGACCTATCGGAGTGTAGTCCATTAAGATAAGGTTGTCCGCGTAGAGGGATCTTGACCTTCCCTACTGTAGGTGGAAAGGACCATATCTCCTGGCCGCTTTCTTCAATATCCCAGAGATAAGAGTTGAACAATGTTGGTGCAAGAGGGCATCCTTGCTTTACTCCTTTCGCCGTGGGAATTAACTCAGTTAACATCCCTCCTTGGTTTAAACGCACTCTAATAGAGGTGTTCTGGTGTAGTGCTCTAATGGGCCCCAAGATGTTTTCCCGACAGTTTCTCGCTATTAATTTTCCCCAAAGTATTTCACGATTGACCTGGTCAAAAGCCTGGACCAGGTCAATAAAAGCAAGGTAGATCTTTTGGTCTCCTTCTTGTATCTTGCTTTTTAGGGTGGTTAGTAGGAGAATGTTTGGTGCCGTTCCCCCATCTTTCACGAACCCTGATTGTAGGGGGTCCTCGTGTCCCGATTCCCTAGACCATTTTTGAAAGTTTTCTAACAACAGTGAGCCAAACACCTTCCCAACAACGTCTAACAATGCGATCGGTCGGTAGTTCTTGGGTTGGTCTCTCGGCCCCGACTTATAAATTGGGACAATTGTTGCTGGAGTCCATGACGCGGGTATCGATCTTGTTTCGTTGCAGTTTTTAAGTACCTCATATATAAAGTTTGACCATTCTACAGCATGTTCCTTCAGGTCTGCGTTCGTAATACCGTCGGGCCCTGGGGCTCTTGAGTTATTCAGTCTGACAAGTTTTCTTCTTATGTCCTCCCGATCCCATACATTTTCCCAAGTTGAATTTGGCAGTTCTTGGTTATAGCACAAAGATCCATGTTCTTTGTTGGGAAGATCGACATAGCCCTCTTTCCGGAATACTTTAGTGAAGTGGGTTGACCATGCTTCTTCTGCCACGTAATTATTTATCAGATCTTTTTGTGAGTCTGACGTATTCCTGATTAGGGTCCAGAAATCTCTGGTTTTCCTACTGCATATTGTCTTCAGCATACCTGCTGCATCGGCTTGGTTCATGCGTTCTCTGTGTTGTTTTAGCCAGTTTTTATAGGTCCTTGTTGCTATTTTCATTTCAGTAACTAATTCAGCAGTAGGTGATTTCTTAACTTGTTGCTTTAGTTTCCTCATTTTTTTTCCTTTCTTCAACAATTCTTTTGGTGAATTCGTGTTGATGTATTTTTGATTTATCATTTGGCCGGAACTTTCTTTTGACTTCATATACTTTTAACAAAGGTTGATAGTCAATATTCCATGGTTGATTTTATTCTTCTTGTGCACGCCCATTTTACCTTTAATAGGTTGTGATCACTATTGGCTGTTCTCACAACCTCGTACTCTGTTATGATTTTAAGTAACTCATCAGAAACAAAAATGTGGTCTAAGTTTGCTGCAGAGTTATCTCTCTCCCATGTCGGTATTCTCGGATTGTCTCTGTATACTGATGTTTGTAAGCTCTGCAAATCCCAGGCAGTCATTGCCTTAATCCAGAGATGCCCACGTACCATGTTCAATGGCACCTTCTTACCAGTCCCGTATTTCGAGTTGGGTTTTGGGCAGATCGTGTTAAGGTCTCCACTTAAAATGACAAATTTCGGTGTCCATTCAAGATGTATTCTTTCCAGAATGTTGTCTGCCATTTCCAGGTAGTCCTCATTTTTAATCACTGCGGGATTCCAATATGTGTTCAACACAGTTATTACTTCGTCCTTTGCAGTGTTTTACTGTTTACTGACAGTTGATTCGACCAGTTCAAAAGAGACCCCTGGAAATGGCTTTTTGAGATCACTGATTCGACGTAATGTAGTCCCGATCCAGATCTAATGGCAGTCAGCAGGCCTGAAGAGGGGCGTCCTTTATTTGAACGATCCGCGGGGGCTAGATAGGTTTCATAACCCTCCAAAAATGGCTTCTTAGTTAGACACGTCTCCTGCAGGCAAATGACGTCAAACTCCCCCAAGTTGACGTCACTCTCTGTCAGGAGGTGGCTAAATCCCTGAGTATTCCAACATGCCATGACGATGTTGTCCTCTTCCAAAGGCCTCACGACGTCGGTCCCGGATCCTGCCTTGATATCCTTCCATGGCTACCTTCTTTTTCCTGATGCTTTAGCGGCCGCCGTCTTAAGATTCAGATCTTCTCCGTCTCCAGGGTTAGTACTTGCTGCTGGTTCATCGTTGACCATTTCACTAACTTCTTGAACAAATGTGATTTTTATCTTCCATAGGGGACCTTTTGGGTATCTATCGTTGTTCACAGCATCATGATCAATGCTTACGTCTTAGTTCACGTTGTTTGATTTTACTCTTTGAAAAACCTAAACACTTGACCATCTACTGCACCTACTTTGAAGTGCAACGGAAAGAAATATTTAATCTTGAAAATACGTGTGATCCTTCGGAATCAAGGGAATGGCTCTGGAAGGCATGTATGTGGGGCACGACTACAAAAGCAATATTACAGCTTACGCGTTTTCTAGCTATGCTGAATGTTGACCTAGAAAAACAAACTGCCTAAGTAAGAAATTTTGTGTTCAATTCTTTTTTTTTCAACTTTGTTTTATTGGCATTTTCATAATGTAACGAAAGGGCGCAGAACATTTTTACAGATTGTGCAAGTAACAGGCCCAAACCCCCCCCCTCCCCCACCCCAAACATCCCCACCCCCCCGAAAAAGGAACAAACCAAAAAACTTAGTCCTCATAGAGCCGTTCTGCTGGGGAACCACTATGTGAGCTCCGAGAGTCTGGAGCCCCAGGAAGAGCGAGAGCATTAACTATTAGAATTGGCTGAAGAACTACCATCCTCCCCCGGGCCGAGGGCCCTGTCCGCTCCTTGTCCCTCTTGAAGATCAGTGCACATCCCAACCCCATGTCTGCTGTGCCTCGTACCAGTTTGCGTGGAAAGAGCCCAAATTATTGTTCATCATTGCCGTCAGTTTATCCATCAGGTACATGTTTTTTACCTTTTTTAGCCAGTTCTCCTTCGATGGGGTCTCCGGGCTCTTCCATTTCTGGGCCAGTGCTACCCTTCCCGCCCTTAGCATTGTCTCCCACATCCTAGGGTATCGGGGAATGTCCGAGTCCTCCGGAGGGAGGCCCAGCAGCATTGTCAGGGGGTTCTGGGGGAGAAGCTCATCAGAAACTTCGGCGATCCAGCCCCTCACCTTCTCCCAGTATGCCTGGGCTTTCGGGCAGTGCCACCACATGTGCCCTCTCGTACCGACCTGGCCACATCCCCTTGGGCACGTGGGGGACACTCCCGTGTACATTTTAGCCAACTTCATTGGTTCTCTGTGCCACCCCTGTAAAATCTTGAAGTTGTGTTCCATGTCTGCCGTAAATAAGTTCCCATGGAAGGCTATTTTAAATATTCTCGCCCAGGCGTCCTCCGAGATCTCATCCCCCGCTAAGTCGTTCCAGAACGAGCGGAACCCCCTCCTCTCCCCTAGGTTAACCGTGTTCAGTAGCTTGTACATCCCTGACACCGCACCCTTCCTGGAGGATGCCGAGTCCAGGAGCTTCTCAAAGGGGGTCAGTTGTCTTTTCAGGTTCTGGCCCCAGGCCTGGTCACATAGAATTCCTTTCAGGCGAATGTATTCAAATATGGAGAGGGACCCCTGGCCGAGGGCGTCCCTCAGTTCCTCATATGGCCGGAATTCTCCTTCTCTGAACATCTGCCCCGCCCATTCCATTCCCATGTCTGACCACAACTGGGCGTTGCGGAACCCCCTACTTCCCAGATTGAGGGGGTGACCCCAAAGAGAGGACATCGGTGATGGCCATGATGTTAGGTGTGCCGTCTGGGGACCCTCCCTCCAGATCGTCCAGAGGACTCCCAGGGTTGGGTGGGATTTGAGTCTGTTTGGAATAAACTTGCTAGGGGCCCAAAGGAGGTCTCGAATCTTCAGTGGGTGGGCGTCCATGTCCTCCAGGTATGACCAGTAAGTGCCCATCCCCTCTCTCATATGTTCTAGGAGGACGCGTAGTTGGGCTGCCCGGAAATAGAGTTGAAAGTCTGGTAACCCAAACCCTCCCTCCTCCCTCGGTAAGGTCAGGACCCTATTAGCAGTTCTCGGGGTCTTACCCTGCCATATGAATTCCCGCACCGCATTCTGGAGGGCTCTGAAGGACCGGTCAGGGACTACCGATGGGAGGGCGGTGAAAAGATAAAGAAGTCGCGGGAGAATGTTCATTTTCACAGCCGTCATGCGGCCGTACCAAGACAGAATCATAGACCTCCACCTCCTCAAATCAGCCGTGATTCCTGCCACAACGGGATCATAGTTAGCAGGGGCTAGGTTGGTTAAGTCCCGAGTAAGGAGGACTCCCAGGTATCGAATAGATGTCTTTCCCACCGATATTCCCTCCAGGCGTGCGAGGGTGTCCAAGCCCGGGTCCCGGGTTCTCATAGGGAGCAGGACAGATTTGGACGCGTTGATCTTGAGACCAGAGAAACGCCCGTAGGTGGCCATCAAGGAGAGGAGCGGGGGGAGCGAGGATTTCGGGTCTACTAAGTAAGCCAGGATGTCGTCCGCGAACAGGGAGAGCTTAAATTCCACCTCCCCCCTCTTAATCCCCTTAATCTCTGTGTGGGCTCTGACTGCTATGGCTAGAGGTTCCATGGAGAGGATATAGATTAGGGGGGAGAGCGGGCATCCCTGTCTTGTCCCCCGCGACAGGGGGAAGGGCTCCGACAACCCGCCATTGACTTGGACCCTGGCCCTCGGGGCCCTATATAAAGCCGCCACCCAATCCCTGATGTGTGGGCCAAAGCCCATTTTTTGGAGGGTAAGTTCCATGAATCTCCACTCCACCCTGTCGAACGCCTTCTCCGAGTCTAGAGACAGGACGCTCGCATCCAGGTCTGACCTCTGGGCATAGTGGATCAGGTCTATGGTCTTCCGGATGTTGTCTGAGCCCTGTCTCCCCCTAATAAATCCTACCTGGTCGCCATGGACCAATTTCGGCAAGACCCCCTCCAACCGTCCCCCAAGCACCTTGGCCAGAATCTTCACGTCAACATTCAACAGGGAGATGGGTCGGTAGGAGGAGCATTCCCTAGGGTCCCTGCCGTCCTTGGGGAGCACCACAATAATTGCCTCCATCATGGAGTCCGGAAGAGACCCCCCCTCCAGCACCGCGTTGAACACTTTTACCAAATGGGGGGAGAGGGCCGAGCGGAACCTTTTGTAAAAGTAGACAGAGTACCCGTCCTCGCCCGGGGAAGTGCCCACCTTCATTCCTCCAATCGCACGCTCTACCTCGTCCTCGGTCACCGGGCCCTCCAACCCCTCCGCTATCTCCCTGGACAGGGCCGGGATCTGGATTGAATTCAGGAACCCCACCATCTCCGCCTCCTCCCCATTGTACTCGGACGAATATAATTTCTCATAATATCGGCGGAAGGCTTCGCCAATGTGGGGTATGTCGTGGCCCATCTTTCCCCCCTCGTCCTTAACCTCTTTCACTAATCGGCTTTTCTGCACCTCCCTCAGTTTCCAAGCCAGGATCCTGTCCGCCCTGTCCCCTTTTTCATAGTACTTTTGTTTAACCAGTTGGAGACTCCTCTCCGTCTTGTGGAGGAGGAGATCCTTCAATTGGAGTCTGTAGTCTTCCAATGCGGTCACCTGCTCGTTGTCTAGGGGAACTGTGGGGAGACCCCCAGGTTGAAGTTGGGCGATTTTCTCCCTGAGGTACCTTTCCTGGCCCTCCCTTTGCCTTTTTCTCTGGGCTCCTATTTTAATCAGGGTTCCCCGTATGGCTGCCTTAAAGGCGTCCCAGAGGGTATGTGGACCCACCTCCCCGTTGTCATTAAGCTCAAAAAATTCCGTGATGGCCTCGAGGACCTCCTGGGATAGGACTTCGTCCTTTAACAGGGAGTCGTTGCACTTCCATCTCCCTCTGCGTTCGTGTAAACCTCCCCTTGCTATTGTAGCTCGGACCAAGTCGTGATCAGACCAGGGGACGGGGTCTACCCTGTGGCCCGAGACAAATGGACGTAGGGTCTCGTCTACCAGGATGTAGTCTATCCTGGAGAACGACGTGTGGATGGCTGAGTAATATGTAAAGGAGGGGGAGTCTGTTCTAGGGAGGGGGATCGTGTCCAACAGGCCCAATTCTAGGTTGACTTTTTGGAAGGTGCGCGCCATGGTCTCGTCCGCAGCCCTAGAGGAATGCGGGCCTGCTCGTTTCCTGTCCAGGGTGGGGTCTAGAACCATGTTGAAGTCCCCCCCCACCACCACCGTGCCGTGGATGAAATATTTGAGTTTGTCCCCCACCTCCTCCCAGAACTGGGCTTGGCCTTCGTTTGGGGCATAGATGGCCGCTAGGGTCAGTGGGGCCCCCTGCAGGGACCCCCGCACCAGCAGGTATCGGCCCCCCGGGTCTTTCAGCGTGGCTTCTTTCTCGAAGCCCACGTGTTTCGCTACCAGGATGGCGACCCCTCTTTTTTTGCACTTGTGGGATGCAGAGTGGACCTCGCCAATTCCCCCTCCCCGCATTTTGGGCTCCTTCCCCTGTGGCCAGTGAGTCTCTTGAACGAAGAGAAAATCCAGGTGTGCCCTTCTAAATTCCCTGCAGAGCAAGGACCTCTTGGTGGGGGTGTTTAACCCACGGACATTAAGTGAGCCCACTCCCAGGGCGGGCAGCCCGTCAGCCATAGTCACTTTTTTTCACTCTCTCGGTCAACTCCTCCCCTACGCTCTTCCCCGTGTGCTCCGTTATTTCGACTCTGTGTTCCCCTTTTCCTCCCGCGCCCTCCCCCCGGGTGGGCTTAAAACGAAACCCCAACTGCCCCCCCTCCCCAAACCGTAACTGAACTTCCCCAACTCCCGTGGTCCCCCCCACCCCCCGCCCCGGCGTCCAGCCAAGTAGTTCTGCCATCGCTGGCTTTTGGCCGAACCACCAGCCTGCCCACCTCGGCCAGGCAATCTGCATTAGAAGCTCATCTCCTTGAGCCCCCTAAGATATCCCGCGGCTATGACCCCTCTGCAGACCCCACCTACTTGCAGGTCGTAGGGACGTTGATAGTAGTGAATCCTCTGAGTCTGCGTCCCTCCGACCAGGGCACACCGAGGCGCCCCCGTGCTCAGTCCCCAGAGTCGTTACGTTCTCCGTCCTTTGAAGGGGAGGGGGTGTTCATTTTCCTGAATTTCCTCGCGCCGGTGCGTTTTCTCCTCTCGCCAGGCGGGCCAGGGCCTCCGGGTCGCCCGTGCTCTGGCCCCGATGGGCCCCTCCGGGGGTTCGTGTCCACTGCGTATTCTTGTATGGCTCCCCTTATGTCCTCTTCCGTGATCAGGGTTGATCTTTGGCCCATGTATTCGAAGGTCAGGGAGAAGGGGTAGCCCCATCTGTAGCGCACTCCCTTTTCCTTAAGCACCTGTGTGAGAGGGCGGCACATCCTGCGCCTGGCCAGCGTGTAGGCGGAGAGGTCTTGGTATATCGAGACTTGTGCGTTGTTATAAGTGATTTCCCTGGCCTTTCTTGCCTCCTCCAACACCTTCGTCTTCTCTGAGTAGTAGTGAAACCGGACCAGGATCGACCGGGGGGCCCCGGCCCTTCCCCCCGCCCTGTGCACCCTGTCAAAAGTTGGCTCAGTTGTCATTTCCTCCGTGAACAGGAGAGTAATAATGTCTCGTACTGCTCGGGTGACGTCCCTCTCCGTTTCCCCCTCTATTTCGGGCACCCCAAAGATTCTGAGGTTGTTCCTCCTCTCCCTGTTTTCGAAATCGTCCATCTGCCGGGCCCTCTCCTCGTCCCTCCTCTCCAGGGCTTCCACCCTCATGCTATATTGTATGTCTTGGACTGCTATGGAAGATTGGTTGGACTCGACCTGTAGGAGCCTGTCCTCAATTTTGTCCACCCTTTGGTCCATTTTTTCAAATTTTTGGGCAATGTCGGAGCGCATGTCCCTTATTTCCTGTAGGATCGAGGCAAATCCCCTTTCCATTGCCGCCGAGGAGGGGGAAGCTTCCCCCGATTGGGCCATGGTTCCTTCGCGGGTTGAACCTTTGTCACCTCTTTCACCTCCCCGGAAGCGGTATCTCTGCAAGGCTTCCCTCCAGCTCATGTGGGTCTTCCCTGTGTCCTGTCGTCTAGGTCCCCGCAGCCCCGACGGGGGGCGGGGGGTCCCCTACTGATCCGTCCTTCCTTGCTTGGGTTGTGACCCAAATGGGGTGGCAAGGTCCGGGGGGGGCGGGCACACGCCCCACCTGTTCTCAGGCGGGGGCCTCACACCCTTTTCGAGTGCCTCGTGGTCTTCTGGGGCCTCCTCCGGTCTCCTGGGGTGGGGTGGGTCATGGGGGCCCAACCTTCCAATCCAAATAAAAGGGGGGGACGTTGTGGCTCGCTCCGTGAGTCCTGGGGGGGGCACCCCCGGGCGGGCACACGCCCCACCAACTGCTGGCGGGGGCCTCTCACCCTGGTCGCCCCCGCTTCGAGCCTTGTTGTCTCCGGGGGGGGCCCCGGTCCCCGGACCCCGCCTTTGGTCCTTTTGCTTTTGGGGGTTCTGCCCCGCTCTGGGCGCTCACCTGTGGGGGGGTGAGTCCCGGCCCGCCGGGGCCCCCCTTGCTCTGCTGTGCTGTGCTGGGCTCCGGCGCTGGCGAGGAGGGGGGGAGCTGCCCCTCTCCTATCCTTCACTCCCGGATGGGGGAGGGCTCCGAGTCCCCGGGGGCACCGCTCCAGGCCCCCGGGTGCCGCCTCCTCCGCCGACCTGGTCTTCGCTGTCGGGGGGGGGGGGTGCCGCCCCGCTCCTTCTCTTCACTTTCGGGGGGGGGGGGTGGATGCCGTTTCCCGGGAGCCCCGCTCCGCTCCCCCTGATGCCGTCTCTTCACCGCGCGGGCCGCGCGGGCCGCCCCAGCGCTCTTCGCTCTGATTTGGGCCGCTGGGGGGGGGGGGCGGAGCGGGCCGCCCCACTGCCACGTCCCCGAAGTCCCGGGGGCTCGGTCCACGGCCGGGTCGTCTTCCGCACCCGGGGGGCGGGGGGTGCTGGTGGGGGGAGCGAAGGTCCGTCGGGCTGGGGTGCCGTGTGCGCCCGGGGCGAGACCGCCTTGCTCGCGGTCCCGAGGCCGCTCCTTTCCTGCTGCGTCTCCCTTCCCGGCTCCACGGGCTCCGCGCTCCGGCTCCCTGGGGAGCTCGCGCTCCGTTCTTTCTCTCGATGGGGGGCCAGGGGGGGCGCCAAGTCGGTCGCCCCAGTTGTGGTATCGGGGGGGCTCAATCCCGTGGAATACCCGTGCCTCGGCGGGAGCTACGCACTCAGGCAGCCATTGCCTGTGCGCCCCCTGGTGGCCTCCTTGTGTTCAATTCTAATGGAATTTAATTATGAAACCTTGACCATGCGGGAATGTGGGCAGATATACCTTGTTGTACCTATGCAAAAATGTTCCATCAAAGTAGATAATATCAAATTGATACTGTGATTGTGAAAATTGTCAATGGGATCATATATACGGGGCTGCTCTGTGTAAATGAAAATGTGGAAGTGTAAGAAAGGGGAGAAAATCATAACATGACAACCCTTACTGTGTTACAAAATGTATTGTACGTATTTCTTAATTTTTGTTGTTTATAGGGACAATTTTAAAGAGAAAATGTTATGTTTATAAAAATTTTACGTGGAAAAGTATATGAAATGTTTTTAAAATGTGTATGTGGAATATGTAACGAAAAGGAAGTTGTAAAAGTTTGGTAATCAAACTATAAACAACGGTTTGAATAAAAAAAAAAAAAAATTAAGATTTTCAATCGTGTTTTCTGGACTCCGGAGCGGATGGAGAAGAGAGGCCTGATGGATAATTCAGATTGTTGGGCTTGTGTGCATGAAACTGGCACCCTGGAACATATGTTATGGGATTGTAGGAGAGTGCAAGGATTCTGGTTAGCGTTTGATACGATCTGTGAGAAAGTTCTAGGTGAAAGACTTGCTTTTGATTTCAAAACTCTGGTGTTGGGAAGTGATGAGATTTGGAAGATCTAACTGTATGTCAGAAAAAATGGGTGTTCAGGGGTGCAATGATGAGGAAACATTTTTTTTTTAAGGGGCTGGAAGACTGTTTAATCTGTAAAGATTGAGACATGGATTACAGAAATGCATGATTTGGCGGAGATGAAGAGATTGTTATATCGGAGAGAAGGGAAACTTGCATTGTTTGAGAAGATATGGGGGACATTTCTCTCATTGTACTAGTTTTATGATGACCTTTGTGAACCTTTGGGTGGGTTAGGGGGTAGAATGGACTTTAATGAATGTTCATATGATGGTGTATATAGTTCTTTGTTTTTCAGTTCAATTTGTTATATCAAAGTTTATTTTGTATATCTCGTTAACTAAAATAAAATAAAAAATAAAGGCACCTTTTTGCCGGTTTTGGGGGACCACTATTTTATTTGTGTTCCTTTGGATCGTTTGGGTGCTACTTGTGTCTCTGACACTTACCGACAGCTCCTCTCTGGACGGCTCTGTTTGCTGGAGCTTCGTTTAGCACACACCAGCTCTCTTGTGTAGTGATGCCTCTTCTCTCCGACAGTGTCTGCTTCCCGCCTTCTCTTCCAAGGGATCTCCTTCCTACAGAGTCCCAACAGCAGGACTCCCGGAATCTTGATAGACGTTTCAGCTTCTTGCGTTCCTACACAGCTCCTTCTGCTGTCTTCCCTTTCCCCTGTTTCTCTCTTGTAGCTCTGCAGTCCACTTCTTATACACCTGTGGTCCTTTAATGGGCTCCATGTGTCTTTCATTAATTAAGGCTGCCTGGCTCTGATTATGGGGACATGCCTTACCTTCATTCATCTTCTTCGTCCTAGTGCAAGAGTGGCGAGAGTAAGTGGTGTCTATTACTCAGTTCCATTAAATACCCCAATAATGACTGAAAAAGGTCAGGGAAATGTTAGGCTGGTTGTCATGATGGTAAGGGGAATACTGTGTTTTGTCCCAAAATAACTCCGTCCTAATCCTTCTCCTCTTTCTAATATGTTGGGGTGGATAATATTTCCTGTTCTTCTCATGGATAAGGGAGCATGGGGAACAATATCCCATAACTATCTCTGGGATATTGTTTTTTACCTAAAAGGACAATGTGGAATACTGTGTTTCACCAAAGTGCATCCCATCTCCAAGGACACTCCATCCAGGTGATCCTCCCTCGCCTGTCCACCCCCAGGGTTGGGATCCAAATGCAATGGCCATTCCCTGGCCACCTGCATATAGGATCCAAGCGGAGAAGATGTGAGGACGCCCTCAGGTTTCTCACAGTGGAGTGAATGGCCTGTATGCCTGTGAGTCTGATTGGCTGGCTGGCTGCATGAATGCCTTTCTGCGTGATGGTTGACTGAGCCTGGCTCAGCCTGAGTGAATGGGGAACAAATGTGTATAACTAGCATCCCTGCACTCGCCAATATGTTCAGAAGCTGAAGTCGAAGCTGTTCCCTGGAGCACAGCTGGAGGAGAATTCTGCTGCTGCATTTTCTTCACAATATCCGAAAGTTGCTGCGTTCTTCCAAGGACTGACCCACAGAGGACCTGTTTAGGAGACCTCTTTCTGAGCTACGAGGGACCATTGTGCAACCTGCTGCTCTTCATCAGAAGTACCCTGGAAGCCAGTCCTGTGTGCCTGCTGCCGGAGAAGGGGTCTTTATGAATCCAGAAGAGAAGTGCCTGGAAATTTCGAGTCAAAGAAGAGGGGGGTACCTTGGCACATAGTGCTGCTTGACACCTGGAGCTTTGAAAGTTCCAAACTGCTGAATAATACTTTAAGGGGCATTCTTGCCATTATCACTGACCACTTTCTCCTGCCGGACAAGGTCCAGGGTTGCTGAGTGCGGAGAAAGATCTGCTTGTGTGTTTTCCACCAACAGAATCCAACAAAGACGTCCATAGGGTCCAGACTTGGTGAGGGTCCGTGGTCCACCCCATTGGTCGTGACCAACTCGCCAGAAGCCTTCCAGAGGCCTGTGCTGCGGCTGCAGCACTGATAAAATCGAAAGTTGGAGTACAGCAAAATCCCAAAACCTGGCACCAAATGTGACCACTGCACACGCCGCCGCAAGAAGTCTTCGAAGGTCCCCAGGGGTCTTGCTCTCATCTGCCAAGCCTTTTAGGAGCCCACAGCAAGTTTCATCTTCCCAGGACTCCTACAGATGGAAAAATAGTCGACCAACGGAGAGTACTGCAAAGAGCAAAACTGCTTCACTTCAGAGAGACTTTGGTTCCAGTTTTCTTTTTAGACTCAGCATCCCAGCGGCTCCTCCTTCCAAGGGGGTGGGGGGTTCATCCTTGGAGGGAATCCTCGAGTGAAGCCCAGAAAGAAAATCTGCCACTTCTCCTGCCAAGGCACCAAAGGTACTGTGACGAGGAAGACTATCTTCTAGCCTCAGGAGTATTCCAGGGGTCCCAGATTTGTCTTGGATCCTGTTCTCCTGTAGCCTCTCGGGTACTTTGGGGTGGTAGAACATTTAAAAAGAAAGTAGAGGGCTATTGAACAAAATGGGCAGTGAAAGACCAGATAAGTTACTCCTTAATTTTTCCATTACAGGTTGCCAAGGTGGGGAGGATCCTCACACCGGATTGTGTATCTAGTCTACAGAAAGTATTCTGCCACTGTTGATAACTAACCTGCCTTTCTTCCCTAATCTATGCTGTTAAACCTCCCTGAAGAATTCACATGCCTATTTGAAACGGTCTGCAGTTGGTTTATTTATTACTGAATTTAAGTATCGTGTGGTGTATATATTTTCCATTCTTTGAATAGAACTGCCTTAGTACAAAGGGTTATTATTTATATGTATATAATTTACTGATCCTTATTTTATATAAAGAAGCTGTGTTATCACCTAACCTAGTATGTGGACATTCCTTTGTAGGGGATTGTGGACTCACTGTACTTAAAAACCTTGACTTCATCACCTCCTGAGTGCTTAAGCCTTGGTTCCTTATCCTTGCTACCATATAGAGAACCTTGGCTGGGGTGCTCTGTGCCTTTGTCCCGACCATATAGAGGGCAGAAGTACAGATGCCCCCTCCAGTCTTTACAACAGGGCATCACCCCACCACACCACCCAGCACTTACGTGGTGGTTGTATCCCTGCTGGCACTTGCCGCCGGTTTGCTCGGTCCGGGCAGCGATTCCCATGGGCGCTGCCATCTTTAATAGACAGTGCATTTGTGGACCTCCGTGTTAGGCGCTCCACACATGCGCAGTGTTCCTGGCACTAAGTCAAAAGCATTTTGAGGTCCAAGCATCTCCTTTGTCCCGCGCTGTATTTCTGACCCCAGTTGTTGCCAATTCTTCGCGTCTCAATTTGCTTTTTCCTTTTCCTGTTCCCAGCTCCTGTTTTTCCTTCGCCTCTTTCTCCCTGGTGTCCGCTTCGGCTCCAGTCTCCCAGAGCCTTCCCTCTTTTTCTAGCCGACTCTGTTTCTTATCCTTTTCCGCTACCACTCTCAAGTGCCTTTTGTCTGTAGCCCTGTGTGCATTGTGCCCCTGCCTGGTGGGTCTCTGTTAGGCAGAAACCTGTGCAGTTCCCTCTGGGACCACTGCAAAAGATTTAGGACTACAGGTGTTTGGCAGTAAACCCACTTGGTAGCTGTCTGCACCATACGGATTCACTTAGTAGCTGTGGCTGAGCAGTCAGACTTCCCTCAAGAAGAGTTAGGCAGTATACAGAGTATTCACAATAGGTCAAGAGCACACAATAGAACAAGTAAACACTGACCAGGGCTTGGTGTAAAAGAGATAGAATTATTTATTTAAAACCACATCTAGAAAAACACACAGGCACTATAATAGTAAGCAATTCAAAAACACGGTCACTAAAAGATATACACTCCCTTAAAAGAATATTAGACAAGTCTAAAGTAAAGCCCCACTTATTTTCAGACAGCGGTGAGCGCTTAACGTAGATGGCACTCTAATAGTTCGTTTTAAAAAGGGAGAGAAAAGCAGAGAACAAGTTGAAACAGATTCCAACACTTTTACCAGAACATAACAAGAGAGGAAGGCAAAGTAAAACCGTGAAGTTAGAGTTCAAGAGGCCGGATCCACTTTCAGAGGATTCAAACGAATTGTGTCCAAGGTCACACGGTTGCAGTGCACAAAAGTCTTGTAAAGGTTCAAAAAGGAGTTGGACCAAGGAAAGGGACCAGTTAGAGGGTCAAGGCGGCCAGCCCAGTCCAGAAGGTTAAGGGGTTATTATTACCTTGTAGCAATCTTTAGAAAGGGAGGCCTGGCGGACACAGTACCTTAAAGTGGTGAGAACGCTCCAGCGGGGGCAATTGTTCCTGGCAGCGGATGCAAGTCGGTGCTTCGTCCGGGCGAAGAGAGGATCTCGTCGTGGAGGAAGGCAGGAGTCCTTTGCACTGCCAGGGAAGAAACCAGCCGCAGAGTTTCTCAGGTACAAGGAGCGGTCCGGTGATTCGCGGTTCAGTGGTGAGTGGCTATCCGGCTGCTGGGGTGCTTGGCACGGGCAGTTCGACCACAAACCGGGCTGGGGTGAGAAGAAAGAAAGGTAAACTGGTTGTGCCCACCAGTCAGGGGAAGAAGCCTCTCCAGCCAGGAGGAGATCTCTGTCGTCGGGAAGTGATGAGTCGGTTCTGCAGGGCTCCACCGGTGGTGTCGTCGTGGTAGGTCAGCTCAGCTTCTCCCTCGTCGGATTCTCAGGTCCTGTGGCGACTTCTGAAGTTCCAGTCCCCAAAGCCCTGCTTTTATGCAGAAAAACCCCCATTCACTCAGCCTAGCTGTCACTCAAACATGCTAAGTGGTGAGCCGGCCAGCTCACCACTTGGGCCAAACACACAAGAGTGCGACTTGAGTTACCAAGGTAACTCAGTCCAGGGTGCCTAAACCCCCTCCCACACCTCCTGTGGTACCCAGACCGAGTGGCACCACTTTGTGGAACAAAGGGCTCGACTTGAGTTGGAGTCACAGAAGAGAACAAAAACCCATTTTAGAATTGAGTCTTGGCAAAAAATACCAACCGGAGAATTAATATTAATTAAATAAACCGGCGGTATGTTCGAGGCTATGAGAATTAAATAATTAAAGTTGGTAGCCTCGAACAATGGGAAAATCCCATAGGAAAATATTTGCGGTCGAATATAAAAAGTAGTTTCCACTGCCACCAGCCAAAACTCGATCAGGGGGGACGGAGACGTGCCCCCTCGACTAACAGACCTCGGGGCAATCGAATTGCCCCGACCAGTACGTCCACAATATGATGGTTTGTACTGGTTTCTGTTAATAATTTGGGACTAGCAAAGCCAATGGTGACTTTACATGCCCTGGGAGACAGTAGTCAGTCCCAGGGTATGGAGTCTATGGTGGGGTGTCACTATGACACCCCTGTGTTACTGCATGGAGGGTGCTGTGTAACACACATAGGAAAAACACATGAGACCCTATGGAGTAAAGGACACCATAGCCCATAAAACACATTACCAGTCAAAGGAATACCATTAATCATGTCCAAGAGTGGGAGGAAAAGAGTCTCACTCTTGGCAGGAGGAAAAAACAAACTCCAGAAATCCAGCAAAGCTGCTGGGGGACTCACTAGGTTAGGAAATTCAGCCTAAAGAGAGATTCTCCCTAACAGTCTCCGCCTCCTGCTGTGAGAACCTCACCTGCATACTGTACTGCTCATTTAGGATCCCATTGTTCCGAGTCATCCTGGTGGACAACTGTGATCCTGTGTGGCCTTCCCTGTCAGTGCTTGCACTGTCCCTATGTCATGCTAATCGGGGAAGAGCTGTCCCATGGTGTGGGTTTTGGGTTGCCCCCCGCCCCCATCTATGCAATTGACTATTCCCGATCATTGGAAGCCTGGCTTCTCTATCACAGCGACAGTCTGTAAGAACAGGTACACAGTGCCAGCGAGATGTTTTGTATTTTTAAACTTGTTTTTGTTTAATTTGGTTTCCAACATGAACAAATACCCCCAAAACATTCAAGGTGTGCATTTAAGAGAAGGGAAATATAAACAAGCACAAACTCCTTTGGTGACGGTGCGCGGTACAAATACCTCTAACATTAACAAACACTTGTGTATAGGCGCATTATAAATGCCATATCATATTTCATATCATATATCAATACATCAAAAATAATACTTACATCAAAAATAATACATCAAAAGGCAGAGGGATTCATAGAAGCTTCAGCAGTGTTAAATCATCCACTTGCAGTCATTGCCTATCTAACAGAGACATTCTAGTAGTGTTATGATAAACCCAACCACAGAACCTGAGACGCAAACCATGGATAATGATGTATTATACAACTCCCCACACTGTTAAGGCACAAAGCTGTTGCTGCCAAACCTTCGCTAGGCCATACCCTATACCTTCCGCCACAACTTCCAGTCATCTAGGTCTGAGGAAGTGTCTAAATGGTTGCCATATATCACTGGGCCTGGAACTCACAGGTCTGCTAGCCGTCTACCCACCACAAGCGGCTCTCGGCTAGAAGACAGCATCAGGATACATCTCTTAGCCATCATCAAACAAATACCCCAGCCCGGTTCAGGACACCGCCCACAGAAACAGCATAATATTTCCTGGGGGATTTCTACATGCAATATCTGTCATCCTATCCAACACCTGATTCCAAAACTCGGACCGCTTGGGGCAGTTCATTATCATTTGCAGAAAAACTGCATCCGGTCCCTTACACCTAGGGCACCGACCATCAACGGAATTATCAAATTTACTCTGTTGAGAATGGGTTACATTTATGCAATATAGTATTTTATACTAGATCAAACCTAGCATTTAAGATGTCTCTTCGTGTATACATGCAGGACCATATCTTATCGCCCAGATCTAACCAAGTACGGTCAATCCAACTTCTCCTACAGGGGAGATCTACCACAGGGGTAGTACTTTGTACCCGATGATAAATACTGGATACAAGGCCTCTTGCCCAGCTCAATTTGTAATATATTTCAGAAGTGGGGTCATGGTAGGCTCCCTCGGGAAGTCCGGTGTCCTGGTCGGAATGCAGACCTTATTCGTCGGTATTGGAAGGCCAGCTGAAATCATTCTGCAGTTTCATCTTGACCAATTTCCATTCTACAAACTGTAGTAATTCATGTGGTTTATTCCCAACCTCGACCAGTAGGTCCTAATTATGACATCACAAGATGAGGTCAGCCCTTAAATACTTCATGCCCCCAGCTTGGGTGTGTTTGAAAACTGGACCCGCATTCTCTTCATCAAGTCCTTCCAAGCACCAATAGTGCATGCCACCGGGTCAAACTGGCATTTCTCATCCACTTTCATACTAAGGTCCCCTGTCAAGAGCAGGTATAGGCCTCTCGTCTTTCTAACCATACATGAGGAAACAAAAGAGAACCTGGCATCGAATAAGATGCAAAAGAAACCTATGCCACCACATAATATAGCTCTAGATCAGGTGAATTCAAACCCCCATGATCATATGGCCTGATTAAGGTTTCCCACTTTATTTTAGGCTGCTTTGGGTGCCAAGCTAGTTTTATCATAAGAGATCTAAACCTTATAAAAAATGTGATTCCCGGCCATGCTGGGATATTAACAAAGAAAATACAGTAGCTTGGGCAAAATAATCATCTTCATCACAGCAATACGATCCAACAATGTGTGCAGGAGGTTGATCTTCAGTCCATCTTTTTACTTGGGCATTCAAGATCGTGCTAATGATTATCCTTTAGTAGTGACACACGCTCTCTGCGGTTACCAGACATTTGATCGAAAAAAATTGGTCGACTGGTCAAATGGTCGAACCAATTTGGTTGAAAACCAAATGGTCGAATTTTTTTTTTTTTTATTTTTACCCCTTTTTTTTTGTTTTTTGGGGGGGGGTCCCCCGCTGCCCCCTTTTTTTCTAAAAAACCCTTTTTTCCCTAAACTACAACCTAAAAAATATATATATAAATAAAAAAAAAATTTGACCATTTGGTTTTCGACGAAATTACGTCGACCAAATGTCCTGTCGACAAATATTTTCCGATGAAATGTCCGGACACCGCTCTGTGCTAACAATCACTCCCAAATATCGGACCGTCAACTGTTCTCATCTATACAACTCCAATCCTCGGGGCAAAGGAAATGAGATGGATTTTGCCCACTTAATTTGTAGCCCAGATACTTTCCCGAAATACTCTCCTTATTGAGGCGAGGCAAGTTATTTGTTGGGTCCTTCACATATTAAATATCAGCAGCATACAGTGAAATCAATTCACGGATACCTCTCAGCTCAATACCCCTCTGTATTGTAGCAGCCTTTGGCAAACTGACACCCTTGCCGCCTTCCTCGCCCCAAGCGTCTGCCAAACATTCCTATTCTTGCCTTAACTCCTCATTATATAACTTTATACTACTTAAAAAATACTTTGGGATCCCCACTTTCTTCAGAACTAAAAACGCATAGTCCCATGATACAGAGTAGAACGCCTTCACTATATCGAGCAACGCCCCTACTGCCTGCATTTCTGGATCTATCCGAGCAAGAGTCGCAGATAACCGCTGCAGATTTAGCACCGTGTAACGCCCTGGTAGAAAAATCCAGATTTGTCCAAATCAACCAGTGATGAAAAATAAGTAAGGAGTCTATCAGCTAAAATTTTGACAAAGATTTTATTCAAGTTAATTAAAGATATTGGTCTGTAAGAAGCACGCTCAATAGCGTATTTACGTGACTTCAGAATTGGTGCAATGATTCCCTCTCTCATAGTAGGGGGACACTGCTCATCTGTAAAGTCTCATGCCAAACCTGAAGTAAATAAGCAGCTACATTCGGACAAAGTTCCTTTTATAATGTTGCCGTTATACCATCAGAACCAGACACTTGGGGGTAGGCACGTTTTTTTTTATGGCTGCCAAAATATCTGTACGTGTAATTGCTTCATTAAAAAAGACTCTAGCCTCATGGTCGAACTTTCTTAGAAGGGAGTCAAAAACAAAGGAATGAAGCGCTGCTAAATCTTTATTGCCGTCATTCATATACAATTTCTCATAGAATTAACTAGATTCCTTATAAATGAGCTCTGGGTCAGACACCACCTGTCCCCCTTCATCTTTGATTACTGCAATGTCTACTGGACCCCTCTAACCCCTCAACAAATTGGCCAAATACTGTCCAGGTCTACCCTCCCCACCATATCTACAGGCACTGCGAGGACATTCCAAGTATTTCACCACCCCATCAGCCTCTGCTTTAAAAAGGTCAAGCGCAGTATTAATGAATGCCAGGGATACATCGGTCAGGGGTTTAGCCGCGGTAGATGGCAGACCCTCCAATTCTCCATCCAGTTTTTCCAGTCGACGCCGAAATACCCTTAAGCACTCCACTTTCCAGTGTGATACATCGGCTGCGTAAATAAATGATACAAGTCTCACAAATAATACAAATAGAAGAAATAGACCCTATATTATCCTTAAAGAACGTATTAATTATGTCTAGTACTTCTCCTCTAAATATGATATCATGCAATGCTTGCGGCTTAAAGCTGCTAGTGATATTCACCCCATGCAATGCCAATGACCATACCACCGGGAGTGATCCGAGAGAGTCCTCAGAATCGGAGAGCTACTTGCCGTTCTATGCATCAACGCAGAGTCTATAAGTATATAATTGAATTGTGATCTCCTATCATGGACCGAAGAATAAAAGGTGTAGTCTCTCGTTTCAGGTTGTAAAGTGCGCCAAACCTCATGCAGGCCTAACTCTGACATACCCGCCTGTATTTCACGAGCCGCGAAGGATAACATCCTCACTCTACCCCCAGGCCTGTCTAAACCTGGATCTAGAATCATGTTAAAATTCCGACGATTATGAAATGAGTGTAGGAGTATGAAAAACACCTGTCCATTTTTTTTTAATTTTTATTTTTTTATTGAAAAACTACAGTTTGAAATGACAAACTTTTGTTTCACATCAGCCGAATCAACTTTCAGACCAGAACCGACAGATCAAATCAGAATCAAACGCATCAAAACAATCCAAAAAAGAAAGAGAGCAGATACGACCCAAGGAAGGAAAAAAATAATTGGACGTCAAATATCTGTTTTCAAAATCATATCAAAAAAGTTCACAGTTGCACAAACAAGTTGTGTACTGTGACCAGAGATGATCCTGGCCCACCACGTCTCCATGTCATCATCCAGAGGTGCAAATTGACCAAGATGCAACGATCGCTGGTTGTTCGCTGACATTCAACTAATAGATGTTTGGTGGTTTCTATCGAAGATTCACAAAAACGACACATTATCTTTTAAGGATGGGTCCCTTCTTTGCCATAGAACTTCCTTGGTTTTTAGGATGTTAGCTCGCAACCGTAAGAATTGAGCTCTATGATAACGGGATGGGCAATGCAAAAGGTAGCGAGCTGGTTCGTTAAGTTTCCGACAGTCATGATCCATCACTTTTGTTGACTTCAGCTTTTTTCTTTCGTCATTATTGATGCTCCATGCCCAATGATCAAATTTCTTTTTTGCGTGTTGTGGACGAAGTAGGAGTTCTTCATTGCTGATATTTGCTGCAGATAGATACGCCACTAGTTTGCAAAACCAAATATTAAGAAGATCGAACTTTTTTGGCATCTGGTTGTAAGCAAACAATTTGTATGCGGGTGCCGGCGCCTCCAAGAACATTTTACGCGGCGTTGCTATTGAGTTCCATACCATTTTCATGTGTAGAGAGTTGGTGGCTAGTTCATATCTCACAATAGCAATAGGAGTGGACTGTGGGAGCTTCAAAACCTTCCGCCAAAAGTGACCTTCTAAAACATGCCAGGTTTGCTCACTTATGTTCCAACCCGCAATATCCCCGAAGATCATTACTGGCACCACTTTTTGCTGGTAGAATTTAATAACAGGTTCCAGAGAAAATTTGTCGTAGTTCCTGTTGATTTTTACAGCTTGTAGTGTTAGTTTCTTCATTTTAGAAGTTAGATCTGTCACCCGTTGCTGTTCTCTGATGGAGTTCTTACGTAGGTTGCTTTGATTTGAAGTGAATTTAGGATTCAGCTGTGACACCACAGCTTGTGCCTGGGGAAATGTTTCTGAGCCTCTCGAACCTCTTTGCCTGTGCGCCATCGTTGGTTTCGTTGGTTTTGCAGCATCCTTATTTGGACTCGCATCAGATGACTGAGAAGGGGCAGCACGAGAACAGGACAGAAAGTCTGCTACATCGTGCTCATCTTGCAATGGATAGGTGGACAAATCACAAAGATTTGTTGATGTAGAGGTGATTGTGATGTTACTAGACTCCGACTCAGAAATTATTCTTCTGCGTTTCAAGGCAGGTTTGAGTTTGGCCTTCATTGGAGGAGGGCAAGCCACTCTTTGCAATTCGGCGTCTGTCTTTAACTTTTTGTTGTTTTCTTTCCGCTTAAATAGACTCCGTCTTGGTGGCGTTGAAAGATTCCTTATAAACGCTTTAGTCTTTTAAGTGCCAGCTGGTTAAGAGCTTTTTGAACGATTTTTTGATGATCCAGAACCTTGTTTCCCAATTGATTTGGTAGCAACCAGTGATGGCTCAGTTGACATAGCTTTGGCAGGGCCAGTAAACATGCCAAAAGACGAAAACTGGCCATCTGGGGCTACAGGTTTTGTTTGACGTTTGTCCAAGAAATTCTCAGTGCTGACGCCTTTTATAGTTATTGCTTTCGGTTGAACTACAAGAGGTACTGCACAAGACTCATCAATGATAGGAGAAACTGCAGTAGGAACACTAGGCAAAGACTTCGCTCCTTCAATCACGATTTAGTTGTTAGTATTTTTTTTGTTTGAATTTTTTTGTCCCACTTTATCATTAGAATTTGGGGAATTTCTCACAATTGTTAGATTAAGATTATGAGATGTAGAGCCCCAAACTGGACACGTGTTAGTGCTGTTATGACAGGGAGTGACCTTCTCACATAACATGTGGCATTGACAGTGTCGTGATTGTTTCATCAAGTCAAGTACGTCATCGACAAGTTTCTCTTGTTTTTGGCTGTTTCGACGGGCTAGGTCGTGAAGCTGTTGTTGCCATTTAATTGTTCGTTCCACTTCTCCCTGGATCATGTTTTTGAGAGACATGTTTGATGTTTCCACCTGCCCCATTTTCTGAGTTAGATTCGCTAACAGCGCACCTTGGTCTTGTATCTTTTTACATAGGGCTTCATACAATTTGACAAAGGGAATCATCGCCAAAGAGGAAGCGGCTAAGACATTATTATGAATTTGCATCGCGGCAGCCGCCGAAATACTGGCTTTCGCCGGGGTTTGCCCGCTTTTATCTCCCCCCTTTGGCGAAAGACTTGATAAGTCATTCGATTGAGCATATGTTTCATTCATCAAGTGGCCTTTCCTAGTCGTCTCAAGGCCAGTGCTTGTTTTATTCCTTTTGTTTTGCATTGTCGGAGTGCTTGTGATGAGCTTTGTATGATCAGATATTAAAGATAAAATCCGTGTTTCAGGTTTTTGTGTGTTCATATTCATAGACTTTCCGTGACTTGTCTTAGAGCCAGAGGGCATTGTTAGTCCCAATGATGATTGACCAAGCTGTTGTGTGGTGTCATCGCACTGTTTGTCCAAGGTGGATATTGTGGCCAGACCATGTCGGCAATCAAGATCAGGCCGGTTGTTAGCCGCACTCAATATAGGGTTCTTCGCATGTTGCAATCGTGGGCTTGGAATCAGCAACGATGATTCACACGGAATAACCATAGATTTATGACCAGTAATTTACTCTGGAAGGTCAGGAGACAGGAATGAAGATGATTTAGCGATTTTGTTTGCATTGATCTCAGTGTGCTTTCGATTTGCTGATGCATGAAAGCGTAACATCTTGTCATCAAAAGGTGCCATTCCTGAATGAGTTGCATGAAATTGGATCTGATGAAGGTTAGTTGATGATAAGGCGTCTGGCAGCTCATGAATAGAAGCTTGAGCGTTTCCTGACAAACAGACCGTCGCCTTGAGTATAGTAGCTTCACATGTTTTGTCATCATGCTGAGCGGTGGCTCTTACAGATCTATTAAATTTGATCATAGGAGGACAGATATCACTGTCCTTGGCCGGTACCTGTCCCGGCTCGCTGTGCACGTGGCCAGTCGGCTCAGAACTATCTGAACATTGTTGGAAGGTGTTGATTTCTAGACTTGACAAGGGAGTTTCAGCATGCTCATTTGATGCAGATACAGCATGAGACGCTGCCATCAAGTCAGCATCCGTAATTTCAAATGGAGAAAAGAACATTTCCGGAGAAATGGGGCTCGATGTATCTTCATGAGGTGCACAGATCGATTGTGACTGTAATAATGGCGTTAAGTTGGACAAAGATAACAATCTCAATGGTGGTGGCAAAGGCACGATTTCCTGGGCAGGCTCCTGTTGCAGGTCAAGTGCGGGGAGACCATTTCCATTGCCTTCATGTGCGGGAGATACCACAACATTATTGAGTGGTTCTATGTTCACAGGGGTTGCATCCGCTGAGACGGTTTGGTCAACGGATACCGTGTCCGGGTGCAGAATTGAACTTAATAGAGCAACCTCTGCCCCCGCAGACATTGGATTCCCCCCCCCACCGCAGTCAACACAGGCACTGTGAGCGTATCTAGTACGTTGGGTAAGCCGCAGCTAGTTCTAACAGGTGATTTCATTGGGGGCTCACTTGAAGGAGCCGCAGTCGGCAAGATAACAGTTTTTTTGCTTACCTTGCCGTTAAGTATTGCATCCTTTTGTAAGGCGGTCCAAGGATTCAGCATGCAACGCTGCTGAAGTGTTTTATGGCGAGTCTGTGGGCCAGTTTTCTTGCTCGTAGGGTCCATCATGGTGCGGACTGGGGAAGACTGGGAAACTCGCCGCCGAACTCCTGTGCTGATCTGTGAGCTCCTCCAGCGCCAAACAGCAGCACAACAGCGAACGCCCTTCACCCCGACGAGCTTAACGCCGCAAGGGTGGTTGCCTCAGCGCTTTGAAGATGAGGGGAAAACACGTGATAGATCACGTGCCCAAGGCCAGCTCCGCCTCCTCCAGGAAGCAAGCCGAATCCAGCAAGAGCCTCTTGTCAGCTCGCAATGCTGGTAATTATACAGCAAAAAGTTCGTTCTGTTTAAAGTTATTCACCTCAATCCACAGCGCTTATATGTTTGTAAAACTCTGGGTCATTGATATTCAGCCCATAAGTATTGACTAGCGTCAAGGTTTATGCACTATTGCTCCTCAGATGATAACACAACGATCTTCTGGATCATGTTCAGCAAGACGCTTTGCATGACAAGAAATAACATGAGCCGGGTTAAGCAATTTGTTTTTCTGTAACGAAAACGTTGAAATGTGTCCCAGATCCTTAGACTTAATTAATATTTCACCAAGTTGCTCTCCAGAGAACTGTTCGATGGCACAGTGGATATCTTTTGTAAGCTTTCCTTCCTGGATGTTTTCACCAAGTGAGATGCTTTTCTTCTTTTTTTTTATTATTTTTTAATTATTTTAGATTGTACATAATGCAAAACAACGAAACATTTCAACATAGATTGCTTCATGTATTACAAATATAGAGATTGTCATCGCTGGACCCTTATGTACATCGCATATTTGTGTGTCCCATACATGAGTCTGGTTTGGTTAATTCACGTCTTGGGCACTGAATCGCATAGCGAACCTTTGCATCAAGTTTATTTCCAGGGGGTCTATCACCGTTCTCCCAAATGGGGGCGTCCGTCCCCAGTTCTTCACCACGTCTTCGTCTTTATGTGTTGCATTCAGAGCTACCTGTCTTCCGGTGGCGAAAGCATTGCCTGTTATAGGCTCCCCCTTAACCGTGGTCTGATTAATTGACCTTCGTCTCCCCCTCTGTTGGTGTCTGCCCCAGCTCATATCTCCTATGCGATTCTACATGACTTATCTTGCAACTAAGAAACCATTCCCCCTAACATTTCCCTCCCCCCATGTACTCCCCTCTCCCACCCTCTCATGTCCACCTCCAATTTCTCCCTGACCCCCCGCAACCGCGACCCGGAGTGCCTCCCCGTCCCATTCGTTTCCCGTAGTTCCCTTCATCTTTCCCTTCTTCATGGGTTAGGAACCCCTTCCTTCCAGTTAGGTCTATCCCCCCCTCCCACCCTATTTTGCGCTCTTGTCCCTGTGCCTGTTCAAGGGGGTTTTAAATCCTGAGTGGATGCCAGCTCATTCAACAACTGTCACCAGTCCACCACTACTGCGTTTTCCCCTTCCAGGCCCCTATGTTTGTTCAGGTAGTCTACCTCGGCCAGGCCCCACCTGCACATCTCATAAAGCCATTGGGCCTCATTACAAGTCTGGCTGTAACCCTGCCGGTGCTACCGGTTGGTGCCCGCCGGACATGCAAGATTTACCGGCGCCTGGCTTGCCGGTAACACCGGGGGATTACAACCCCAGCGTTCCGGGAAGTCAGGCGCCGGTAAATTGTAAATCCCCATTCCCATTTTAGTCCCATAGGACTCGATAGGTATGGGTACCAAGGAAGCACTGACACGGTTAATAACAGTGCCAGTGCTTCCGTGAAACTCTGCGGGCGGAACAGCACCCGCCCAAAGAGTTGTACTGTATGTTTTCCGATAACAACGGTGCCGGTAGGCTTACCAGCACCGTTGTTACTGGACCGGCACAGTCATAATGAGGCCCATTGTCTCACCGACTGACCCATCTTCCACTCTATTGCAATCCGCCGTTTGGCCAAGGTCAGCAGAAATCGTGCAATCTGTTAGGCAGAAACCTGTGCAGTTCCCTTTGGGAACACTGCAAAAGATTTAGGACTAGAGGTGTTAGCAGTAAACCCACTTGGTAGGAGCCTGTACCACCCAGATTTACTAGGTAGCTGTGGCTGAGCAGTCAGACTTCCCTCAAGAAGAGTTAGGCAGTATGCAAAGTATACACAATAGGCACTCAGATACAATAGCACAAGCAAACACTGACCAGAGCTTTGGTATCAAAGTATATAATTATTTATTTAAACACACTTGTTGAAACACTCCAGCACTAATATTGTAAATCACTCTAAACACAGTTACTATTATTATATATACATCCCTTATTCCTTATCAGACAAGTCTTAGTTGACACCACTTATTTCCAGACAGAGGTGAGCGCTTAACTATAGATGGCACTCCAATAAGTTAACGAAAAAGGCAGCGAAAAAGGCAGAATGTAGGAAGATACACCACTCTAATACTTTGGAACACTTTAGCAAGGCAGAAGAGACCAAAGTTACTGGTGAGCCATCGGCCGGGACCATCCTTAGATAGAGCAGAGCACAAATGCGCCCAAGATCACACAATTACAATAGGCTTTGAAAGTCTTGCAGGGAGTTCAGAAAGGGTTTAGAGAGGCTCAGAAAAGGTTCGAAAGCCGGGGGCTAAATCTACCCCGTACAGTCGGTTGCAAAGGAAGCCAGGCGGAACACGGTACCTTAGGTGGAAAGGATCCTCCAGCGGGTGCAGCTGTTCCGGTTAAAGGTACTACCCTTTGATTCGCGGTAGGGGTGAAACGTGGTATCCCGGTTGCCGGGGTGCTTGGCACAGGCAAGGCGGCCACGAGATGCTCCAGGAAGCGAAAAAAGGAAGCAGACTGGTTATCACCACCAGTCGAAGGAAGAAGACTCTCCGGGCTGGAGATCTCCTCTGTCGTTGGGAAAAGTGGTGAGACGGTTCAGCAGGGCTCCACCGGTTGTGTCGTCGTAGCAGGTCGGCTCAGCTTCTCCCTCGTCGGATTTTTAGGTCCTGTGGCGACTTCTCAAGTTCCAGTCCCCAAAGCCCTGCTTTTATGCAGAAAACCCCCATTCACTCAGCCTAGCTGTCACTCAAACATGCGAAGTGGTGAGCCGGCCGGCTCACTACTTCGGCCAATCAGGACGGAGTGTGACTTGAGTTGCCTTGGCAACTCAGCCCAGGGTGCCTAAATCCCTCTCCACCCCTCCTAAGTACCCCAGACAGAGTGGCACCACTTTGGAGGGCTTCTGTGGAGAAGCCCGCCAAAAAGTGGAACAAAAGGGCTCAACTTGGGTTGGAGTCACAGAAGCGAACACAAGTGCCATTTTAGAACCAAGTTCTGGCAAAACATACCAACCAGAGAATTAATATTAAATGAATAAACCGGCGGTATGTTCGAGGCTATAGGAATTAAATAATTAAAGTTAGTAGCCTCGAACAATGGGAAATCCCATAGAGATATATTTGCGGTCGAATATAAAAAGTAGTATCCACTGCCACCAGCCAAAACTCGATCAGGGGGGACGGAGACGTGCCCCCTCGACTAACAGACCCCGGGGCAATCGAATTGCCCCAGCCAGTACGTCCACAATATGATGGTTTGTACTGGTTCTGTTCAGAATTTGAGACTAGCAAAGTCAATGGTGACTTTACATGCCCTTGGATGCAGTAGTCAGTCCCAGGGTATGGAGTCTATGTTGGGGGGTCACTATGACACTCCTGTGTTACTGCACTGAGGGTGCTGTGTAACACACATCACAAAAACACATGAAGCCCTATGGAGTAAAAGACCCGAATGGCCCATTAAACACATCAAGAGTCAAAGAAACACACTCAAATCATGCCCAAGAGTGAGAGTAAAAGAGTCTCACTCTTGGCAGGAGAAAAAAATAAACCCCAAAAATCCAGCAAAGCTGCTGGGGGACTCACTAGGTTAGGAAATTCAGCCTAAACAGAGAATTCTCCCTAACACAATCTTGTTCTGGTTTTTGTACCTCTGTGACCCCGATAAGAGGCCGCACAGACACACCTCGTGGGTTCATTCGTACCTGCTTTCAATCGGTCCACCACCTCCCTCCAGTACTAAGCTACAACTAGGCAATCCCAAACCATGTGCCACAACCCAGCATGATTTCCTCTGCATCGCGACAGACATGGGAGTGTAGAGTGGTTTATCACGTGTATATTTTCCGGCGTCAAATATACCCTGTGCAAGTAGTAGAATTGGGTGAGTTGCAATCGTGCATTCCTAGTTGTCTGTTTAACCTGTTCCCACATTTGTGTCCATCTCTTCCAAGATAGGTGCTCCCGAGTCCCTTTGCCATCTACTCTTAACCGCCAGCTCCTTGTCCGTTCCCGTTACCTGCAGACCCCCGTAACACCCGGGACACTTTACCACCACCCTCCCCTAGATCTAATAGTGTCTGCATTAGCGGATTCACCTCTGGCTCCTCCGGGATACCGTCCCACAATGCCGCCAGGCGTCTCACCACTTTAGCGTGCCTGAGGAAGTGACCACTCGTCACCTGGTATATTTGTTTCCATTCCTCAAACGTTAGTAATTTGCCTCCCATAAGGAGATCCCCTAGTTTGGTGCTACGTCTCTCCCTTAATGACTTGAGGCCCACACTTTGCAATTCCGTTCTAATGGAAGTGTCAAACCCAATTGGCAATTCCCTGCTATATAGCTCTTTGGCCCGTATTTCTTTTAATAACTTACCCCATACAGTTCTCACCACTTTGAAAACAAGTGTGCCCCTTTCCCTCTATGGGCCCCCACACCAGTTCTGTTTCCTGCCTCTCTGGCTGAATCCCACCCAACAATCCTGTCAGTTCTCCTGTGCTATCACCTGCAGCTGTGCTGGCATAAAATGTAAGAGATGCTTTTCTTGACCCGGATGGTGTGCTTAACCTGTTTGCTTGAGACTTGTGGCATATGCTAGCTCCTCCTCCCCAGTGCTTCCATTCTTTGTTATGTCTATCAACAGGTACGAATGAAAGGAGAACAGAAACATGATTTTTATTACATATTTCCTTCTTGATTGAAACACTTAGTCCGTAGTCCTCCCTCTTTCTCGCTTCTAAATTCAGACTCTTAATTTGCAATGTATAGAGCAATATTCCAACCTTGCCCGTTGTAGGAGTAGAGCTGTCAACATCTTGTGAAGGAGTTAGTTGCAGACTGAGACTACCTGAATACCCAGATATGAGATTTTGTTAATTTCTGTCATATGTACATTCAATAGCTACACCTTCTCCTTTCTTTGGTTCCCCGCTGCACAGAATATGTATCCCTATTGATTGTTGTCCTGCCCTTTTTTACAATCTTCCTACGTTGACAGCTGGTTATGGAGTTACGGAGCCCTGGGCAGGCACATATTCTGAGGGCAAATTGTTCCAAAAAGGTTTTTAGATTAATGTCCGTCCAGAGCACATTGGGTAATGTTTCCATAAAAGTGTTTTTTCCTTCATTATCCTGTCAGAAAACTGGAGCCTCCACTGAGCGATCAAGAGAGGTTTGAGCTCATCAACACTTCGGTTAACTGGGTATTTGCATTGCCGCCTTCTGAAATCCTGAAGGAAAAAGGTGGAAGCCTCAACAATATATCTAAGGAGGTACCTTCTCTCAAATTGCTCTTTCTTTCTTTGCTTCTCATTGAATTGTTTAGATGTGGCTAAATTGCTGAACTTGGTTTCTATCCTATCTTTAACAGTTGATCATACATTTTCTAAAGGGATTGATTTGACAGTAAAAATATGGATTTTATTCTGGTTCATATAGTTTATGGTCTGTCAATGTGGCTACAAACTTAGGCAGATATCATTCATAATCGTGGCAGTTGTAGAAGCCAATTGAACACCTCTCGCAGGATGAGGCAGATAATCGCATTGGCCCTCATTATGAGGTTGGTGATGAGAATGGTGTTAATTCAGCCAGGCAGAATTACTGTTACTGCCGAGCATCCCGGCGGAATGTCTGCCGAATCAAGAGTAGGCAGGGTGCGCACCACACATCATCAGTAACGGTAATTCTGCCATTATTTGGTTGAATTACTGTTCAAGCCGAATGTTGACGGAATTACCCAACGGTAATTCCTCTGGCAGAATTAGCGCTAAACGGGAACTCGTCAAGATGTGAACGGGCAGTTCGCAGGCGACCATCTTTAAAAACTCAATCCATTTAAAATCACGATGGTGCATCCGGGAAGTGCATGGAAGTGCCATGCTGTTGTGCTGGTGACTCTGGGTTCTGGAATTGTGTGATCTGAAATCATCGTTCTACCTGCAGCTTGCGGACTTTATGCGCAAGAGGAAACACAGCCTTTTACTGCTGCGGCGAAACGCAGACAACGAACTACCTTAAGAAGTAATTACTTTACTGGGACCTCTTGCCATTTGTTTTCCTTGTTTTCCAAAGTAGGTCGCAAAGGAGGACGCTACTCACATTGCTTTCTTCTTCTTTTCCCAGCAACACCCTGCGACATCTAGCCCCTCCCCTCTCTCCCAGGCACGTTACAATACCCGCGTGCATGCGCATCCGCGCGCGCATCCGGGAAGTGCACGGAAGTGCTGTGCTGTTGTGCTGTTTGGCTGGTGAGCGGGTGTGGGGGTGTATGTTGGACAAATATTGCTCTCACAGGAAGTTTTGCTCGTAGTTGTTTAATCCACCACAACTGTACTTTCTTTGTGGGGCAATTTGCTTTTTTGTTGTGGTGTAAGTGAAATGGCCACTCGATTACGTAGCGGCCACATTGAAACACTATCTTCTATTAAAGTATGAAAGACTATGAGCAAAAAAGACGATATAGACAGTGCGAATACTGTACAGCTTGATAAAACAATCAATAGGGCTGACGCTTCAGTATGCAAAGTTGAAAATATGTCTGTAGAAAAGGGTAAAGGATATACTGCCCAAGCTAACTTACGAAAAAGTTTCCTGAGTATGCTTGAGGCAGATGACAGCACCACTCTTGGTGCTATAGAAGAGATTCATAGAGGTTCCCCCTCCGATGTATCTATCCTGGCTCCTGCTGTTCTGATTGAGTTAGAAAAGAGGGTCTTACTCTCTGCTGAACCATCAACGCCTGTCACTACCAGAGTAGGTCGCAAGGACAGAGTACACTTGCACTTCGAACCCCAAACAATAGTAGTGCCATCTAAGCAGGACGTTGAAGATTCGGCTAAAAATATGACATTGTCCAACAAAGGCAAAATGAAAAATCTGGTGGGCAAAGAGCTAAAACTAGCTTCCTCCCCTGAGATACAGAGAGACGCTCATTCTATCTCACCTGTTGTGAATCATGCTGCATCTTCCCTTCCTGAAACACAGAGAGATGGGCAACCTACCTCCTCCGGTAAGGGGTTTTCTTTGGGACAAAGCGTAAACTCTAATACTTTATCAGAGGACTTACACATTTTTGAAACATCATTTCCAGTGATCTCACGCATATTAAATTTATTGGATCGTGGCCACGATTACACTCATTATGAGTTACGCGACATCAAGACTGCGCAAGCAGTGATGTTAGCCAAACTGAATAAACTTGAGGGATTCATTTTTGCAGAGAATTATAGAAAGGAAGGAGGATGTATCTCTCCAGTCTCTGCTACGAACAACGGTTTTTCAATAGCAACTCAAACAGATTCAGCAATCACACTAAGTGAGCCGGTGATCAGCACTGCAGAACAACCTCAAGCGATTAGCTCTGTCGAACAACCTCCAGTTTTTCAATTTCCCCAATCATTTGCACAAACCCTTAATGCACCAAAACTTATGATTCCAATTCAAATTCTTACATATTCTCAGCTTTGTCAGACTGTGGCCGCTCATGCTGAAAAAATTAAGCAACTGCTATTCTTCAATCAAGTAAATGAGGGAGATTCTATTTTACCAACTATACCCCATGATAATCCAACTAACGAGCTCAAATTCCCACATCCAGATAGTCCTTCGGCACTAACGGCCATTCTGGATCATTCTTTTTCAAATGAAATCCCAAATGTTGATGCTCAAGTGTTGGAGAAGGAGAATGCTGACCCTAAACCTCAAAAACATTTTGCCTCACGCAAAGAAAAAAGATTATTCATACGGGCGATGAAATAGACTTAAAACACGTAAGGCAGCTGAAGCTAAAAAAGTAAATGATCAGAAAAAAACAAAAATAATAATAACAAGTTCTAAGCCTAGTGGGGATGATGAGAACATTAAGAGAGTGACAAACGAGAAGCATAATATTACAAGTGATTGTCTGCAATCTAATCCTTCAACTTCGCCCTACATTGACATGGGGATCGATGTAGAAGAATTAACTTCTGAAAGTAGAATCGCATTGCAAGCTCAACTCACTACGGGTACAAGTAGGGGTAACAAGGCAAGTGCACCAGTACCTTGTCTAATAAGTAAAGAAAGGAAAGCTGTAGCTGCACTACCTCCTACGATCCCACAGCAAACATTGTTATCTACCTTCTACAAACCCACCTCGAATAAAAAAACTAACCTAAGTCTAAATCACTCAAGTTCCACTGCTGGGGACGGCGCAAATCACGCTAGCAAGAAACCTTTTGTTAAGATGCGAATCCTCAGGAAGATCTAATGGAACGCTCTTCCAACCAACAGCATCATCCATCTAATGACTATCTAGACAGAGAGGAGTTAATTGACAAAAACAAATCTGTCTCTCTCTATAAATACACCAAGAAACTGACTTCCGATTCTCATCAAATGTCAGAGAACAAGGTGGATGCTGCATCAATAAACGATGAAAGGAAATTAGCCAATGAAGAAGATTCTATTGAATCTAAACAGGTCTCTTCTACCCTAGGATGGATTAGTGCGTCTAAACAGATCTTTTATGCTTCACACTTTCCAGAAATTTCCAGCACTTAGATCTTTAGTTTCTAATGACATTATGTGGATTACGCTTCCTCCCATTAACAATTATAGAATGGTACTGCAATTGCAGTCAACAATAATTGCTGAATTAATTTGGGCTCATAAAAGGGAACTAAAAATGCTAGGATTAGCTGTGCATTCCCTAACTTCAATTGATGAAGCTAAAATATTCAACAAAACTCCTATTGTAGCTACACAGACTCCTAAGATTGCGTCACTTGGTACTAATTCTCTACAAAACTCAGAGGCTTAAGTAATAGCACAACTTGCAGCCATTTCCGCTACCACAAAAGATTGGTCTTGGCTGTCAGTGATGCTAAATGCTAAGGAAGAACAAAAAATAGCGCCCTAATAGTAGCTATATTGGGCTCAGAGTGATGTTGTGGAACTCGTGCGGAAGCAGGAACCTACTAACTTGGGCAAAAAGCTTTCCTGGCCCGCCAGACTATGACATCATCTTGTGCCAAGAAACAATGACAAATAAGCAAATTCAGCTCAATAGTTTTACTTCCTTTCAAATGGAAGCGAACGTTGGGGCAAAAGGGAGACCGTCAGGGGGGATTGCAGTCTTTATTAGTGACCGACTTCAATTCTCTATCATAATGACTAAAAAAACTCAGGGTTTTGTGGCCGTAATTATGAAGATGGGAACAGGTAATTTTGATATTTTCTTAATAATATCAATATACTTTAATCCCCCTCAGATGTCTATGGACACTTTTCTGGAAAATTTGCAAAACTTATTTTGTGAGGTATTTCCCATGTATCCTTAATGTAAAGTAATCTTGGGTGGGGACTTTAATGCGGATTGTACAAAGTACACCAATCCAGTAGCGAACTTATATGGGAAGGATAATTTATCTCCTGCATCCAGGCGAGGCGAATCAATTTACAATCTTTTGAGTCAGTGGGATATCGCACTAATTCCATTTAATCGTAAAGGTTTTGGTTACACTTGGAAACAAAATCTTATGACTTCTTGTATTGATTATATTGCAATGACGAATGAACTAGCAATGTTATCTAGCGAAGTTGAAAGTACTAATTCGGATATTAGTGATCATGTATTATCAATTCAAATACCGATTCCAACTCTAGAAAGTGACCCTACGCATATATTTATTGAAGGGGATCGGCCAGGGGCCTCTCTGAGGTGGAATCCACTGATTTAAAAAAAAAACTAAATGTGATTATTGCAAGGCGTCTTAATGAAATGACAAATGTGTGTATTACTGATGATATCAACTTGTTTACCTCTGGTGAAATCGTGCAAATTATTAAGGCTGCAATTATTGATTTGGTGTACATATACAAGCAACGTAACAAAGCAGCAAATCAAACACATTCAACCACTAACACGATCAGAATATTGATTAAGAAAAATAATGCTGATGTTAGGACTCTCAAACGGTGTCAGCTCAAAGAATCAGAATATCAAACTCTAAAAATAAAAAAATCGTAAATAAATGTCAAAATAGTATTAAGAATCATATAAGGTTTTTACACAATTACACCAACCAGGAAATGATTAAGAGTTTACGTTGGAACGACAGACGATCAACTTGGGCTCTATTAAGGGGTGACGATGCCGTAGTGAGATGTAAACAATCCTCTAATATCTCTGAAGAAGCCTGGACATTATGTTTTAAGACCAAATTCACACTTACCACGAGATTTGAGAATTATAAATACAAGATATGTGATGATAATATGGAAGGCTTAAAGGGCTGGTCCTTGGAGGACATAATATGGGGAATTAACAAACGAAATAATTCAAAAGCTCCTGGGCACGACTGCGTCCCGCATTGTGCTCTAAAATCTAATCCTGAACTGTGGGGACCAATGTTGAAAATACAATATGATGAGATTTGCACAACTATGGCAATGCCCAGCTCATGGCTTAAATCAATTATTGTGCCTATTTACAAAAAAGGGCCAAAAAATGAACCTAACAGCTTTCAGCCGATAGCGCTCATTGATGCAGGGGCCAAAGTATTTGCCGTCCTATTACTCCAAGAACTTAAAGTATACATTCAGGAAAACTCTATCTTATCGAGATTTCAGATTGGCTTTCGTGCAGGTATGGGCACCGCAATAAATGCAACTGTCCTAGCCCACATTCTTAAGCAAACGAAATTGCCTAATGCGGCAACCTTATATATGGCATCAGTTGATCTTTCCGCCGCCTTTGACTGTGTGATTCGTTCTTTCCTGTGGGGAAAGCTCGAGAGTATGGGTATCCCTTCTCATCTTATTTCAATGATTGCAAAACTACACCAGGATACCTGCTATATGGTAAGAATTGATGGTACTGGGGCTACTACACAACCGATTGCCACCGAGGTGGGGGTTAAACAGGGCTGCAATCTGGCGGCGACCCTGTTTAACCTCTACCTCTGTGACATAGAACAAATTTGGCACAATGAAATTTGCTATCCTGCTAAACTTGGGCATCTTCGATTACAATGGATGGCATTTGCTGATGACGTGTTGATTTTTGATCAAACTCCATATGGCCTTCAGAAAAAATTGGACATTTTCTCGGAATACTTATTCAAACACAATCTCCAGTGTAATGTGAATAAATCTAATATACTAATATTCAAAAACTTGAAAAAGAAGTAGTATTCTGTGAAATGGTCCATTGATAGTCATGAAATAAATATTGCCTCGAATTTAAAATATCTGGGTTAGGATGTTTCTGACTCTAATTCAAAAAAATTATGGAGGAAAAATCTAAATTCAAAGATTCTGGTACTTGGTTCTCAGATGAGGATAGTATATATGCAATTTTGCAAATTCTCAATGGGACCATTATTTGAATTTTACCTCTTAAAAGTCGAAGCCATTCTGTTGTATGGGCTGGACTTGTGCTTACTAGATATTGAGGGAATTCTTTATCAGATCCAGGGTGTTTTATGGAAGACTACTTTAAGAATGCCCAAATCACTTCCGAATTGCATTTTAAGACAAGAGCTTGGTCTAACTGCCTTATCAGCCAGATACCAGTGGAGACAGTTATCCAATCTCGCAAAAATGTTATATCCACCAGCAAACTCGCTATATGAGGACTTCTGTAGAATGCTTCGCACAGGAAATCCAGTCTCGGTTGGAATGTTCCTCCAGCGGATGACCAATATTTTCGATCAACTTGCGCTAAAACCTATAGATCTTGAATTTTGTTGTGCATTTGTGAAAAAACGTTTATTTGAGCTTGACTGGGCAAATACCTTGACTGAAATGCACACTAAAAAATCGTATTCCAAAGCATTGACCTTTGCTGCAGCTAGGACACAGCGCAGACCATATTTGCTGAAATTTCCTTCTAGCAAATTACGTAACCTATATCTAAGATTTAAGCTTAATCAATTACATACTTTAGAAAAAATTGCAGTATGGAAAAAGGATTGTGACTCAAACGGCACATTATTATGTCCTTTTTGCGGTGATGGTACGATGAATGAAACACTTAAGCATTTAATATTGGAATGTCAATTCTTCGAGGTATTGCGCTTCGAAATGTTTGGGACCACTCTGAACTCGAGGGAATGGTGTTGGAAAACATTCATGTGGGGTGTTTCGCCCAAAGCGGACTTAGCATTTACCACATTTTTGGTTATTTTGGAACAAGAATTGGACACTAAATATTTGGTGAATGCGAAAGAAGATAGGATTTTCTTGAAATAATATTTTCTTAATTGTGCACTGATTAATGATGTAGAACCTATCTTTATACGGTAAAGTCTTTAGTATTCATTATGCATAGTGTGTATAAGAACTGCTTAAAAATAGTATTTTGTTATTGAAATTGTTTAGTGGTTTAACAATGTGTTATACTGTTGTGAAATACTTTTAAGTGTATTGACATGAATTGAAATTTGTATTTACTTCAAATGGAATGAAACTTCATGTACTGGAGGAAACGTTCTCCTCAATTTTATTTTGTACAGATGAAACCTATGTTGTAACAGTTTGTACAACAAACTAATAAACAACTTTTAATTAAAAAAAAAAAAAGAAAATCACGATTGAAGTGCCATCCACCCGCACAAGACACAAAAAACATGTCAGGCGGCAAAGAAAAGGTCCCTGAAATGTTTCCATGCAAGCAGGAGCTCATTGAGCTTGCGGTGCAGGTGGTGGCCCATGCAGAGGAGCTGTATGAGTCGCAAAAACATACAGCAGTGCAAGAACGCCATCTAGGCATAAATCGGGGAGAAGGTGGTGGCCATAGGACATGTCCGATGGGACAGTGAGGACAAGCAAAAGAGGTGGAATAACCTTAAAGCCTGAGTTTGCACCCTCATCTCCAAACACCACCAGGAGACGCAGCCACTGGTGGAGGAACAGTTTCCCCTCTGCATCTGACTCTCTGGGCGAGACGATGAGTAAATTCCTCCACATGGCGCGCCTGAATGCTGTGGGTTCGGCAGAGGTCTGAGCCAGCAGCCAGGAAGACCCAGATGATTACATGAGTGAATGATGGTCCATTGCCCAACAACCCCAATAGAATGTTACATACGTACGCTTTCATGCATCTAGCTGAGAGTAACCCACACAATGCACAAGCCATCAATGTGACACCACAGGTCAGTACATCAGGAGGCATGGAAGGTGTGAACCCCCTTAAAAACCATGTAGCATGAAGAGGCCATGATGTAGGACACATACAACTACCATGTAACAGCAAGTATCATGGACAGATGCCCAATTGCATGTCACACCACCACCACCACCACCACCCCTTGCATGCCCATCACCAATGTACAGACACATCAGCCTTGTAACGAATAGCAAGCAGTCAACGCCACTTGAAGTATGTCTCAAACGTACAACTAGCGCAACAGACCAGTGCTGCAAGGCCTCCATGAAGATTGTGTCCCACCTAATATCCCAATCACACCGCCACAGCTTGCAGCGCGTCCCCCCTGCTGACACCACAGCAGGATACGCAAGCAGCATTGGGTCTGCCCTTCATGGGCACATGTGCACTTGACACCACAGTCCAAGCAAGGCACACATTCACAACAGTCCATATGCAAAGACAACCATACTGTCTGCCACATGACGTATGCTCCCCATGGGGCCCTAGCACCCTGTGACACCATAGTACATAGAACACTATGTGAGAGCATATTCTATATATATTGATGCACTATTTCCTGTCTCCTAACAGGCACCCAAGACACCCATGACCCAATGGAAGGCAGCAGCTTTTCTGGCACATCCATCCCAGGAGGTGGCAGAAAGGCCACAGGACATGCCGCACCCAGGAAGGGGTGTGCCCACAAGACACCCAAAACACCCTTGTCAAAGGGCACTACTTCTGCCACCTATGGGGCCACTGACACACCTGCCACGATCGTGCCCCCACTCCGGCCATGATGGAGGCTGCAGGACCTCCCACCTCTGAGTCACTTGGTGGATGATTGCAAAGAGGTATCCCACCATGCTCTGCAATCGTTCTGGATATAGTAAATTGGGTTGGTTGGGCGATGAGGTCAGCAACAGTGATACGTAGGCAAGCCTACTTGCACAGTTCAGGTTTTGCCCCTAATTTTCAGAACAAGCTGTTGGGCATTGCCTTTGATGGAAAACATCTCTTTGGCTCCAAGGCCAATGAATCCTTGTAAACATTCAGAGACCAAGGTGGCTGCGAAGTAGCTGGGCCTGGCCGTTCAGCAACCAGCAAAATGTTCCTTCAGCATTTCCTCCATGGGTAGAGGCTACTGGCGGTTTGCCCCGTTTGTAAGGAAGACTCAGCCCACACAACCTAAGCAGGGGCAGAGGTGTTTCCCGTGCTCCGGTACGGTCAGGGGAGCCTCTAGGGGCCAGCAGTCTTCAGCGGCAGTGGAGTCAGCTCCGGCCTCAAAACCGCTTTGAGTTCTCCCCCCATTTTTCCCCGGTTGGTGTGAGGATTGGAGAGCATGTGCCATGGTGGCGAGAGGTAACATCAGACGCCTGGGCAGTGCAGCTCGTCCAATGGGGTTACTCTGTCTTTCTTGTGGTGGCTGCCAGACAGACCACGCCCGCCCCTCTGCAACTGGAACAGGAGCTCCGGGAAGAACTGAAAGCCCTGTTTATTGAAGGGTGCCGTGGAAGAGGAACCTCCTGAGCAGAGAGGATCGGGGAGGTATTCTTGGTATTTCCTGGTACCCAAGAAGGGAGGACGACTGCGTCCCATTGTGGACCTTAGGGGCTTGAACAAGTACCTGAGGAAGGACAAATTCAAGATGGTGATGCTCGGATAAATTCTCCAGGCTCTTCTGTCTCAGGATTGGTTGTTGTCGTTGGATCATCAGAATGCGTTCTTCCATGTGCCTATTCACACCTGCACGGGATGTTCTTGAGATTCCTCATGGGGGACAAGCACTACCTGTTCAAGGTGCTCCCCTTTGGTTTGATCTCCGCTCCCAGGGTTTTCATCAAGCTAATGGCAGTAGTAGCCGCGCACCTGAGGAGATCCTGAGGAGATCCGGCGTTAATGTGTTCCCATACTTGGACGACTGGTTGATATGAGAGAAATCGGCAGAGTAAGTTTAGTCTTATCTTTAGGACACTTGTTCACTACTGCACAAGCTGGGCTTCTCCTTGAATCTTCAAAGTCTTGCACGATACCTGCGCAGAGTCTCCAGTTATTCAGAGCTGTCCTGGACACTCGGAGAAGGGAAAGGCTTCCCTCCAGAGGTGAGTCTCCAGTATAAAGCAGATGGTCTA
Source organism: Ambystoma mexicanum (assembly GCF_040938575.1). Lineage (NCBI taxonomy): Eukaryota > Metazoa > Chordata > Amphibia > Caudata > Ambystomatidae > Ambystoma > Ambystoma mexicanum. The sequence goes on along the minus strand of NC_090933.1, from coordinate 1,294,120,595 downwards.
TCTGTTCCAGAACCACTTCAGCTTGCCAGTGGTCCCCTTCTCTGCCTTCTGAGCTTCATGGCATTCTGCATATTTCTGGTGCCAGAGGCCAGGCTGAGAATGCGTTCTCTACAGTGACTACTAAGGAGTCGGTGGTCCCAGTACTTTGGCTTCCTGAAGGATGTTCTCAGCGTGTCGAGGTTGGTGGCCAGCAATCTTTCTTGGTGGGCCAGCAAGGACAACATGAAGGTGGGGAAAACCTTCTGGCCTTCGTGGCCTCAGGCCAGGGTAATCTCAATGCATCATTGAAAGGTTGTGGTGCTCACTGCGACGATCTGCAGGTGAGCGGCCTTTGGTCAGCTGTGGAGAGCCGTTGGTACATCAATAGGTTGGGGCTGCAAGCTATCAGGCTAGCACTGAAAGCTTTTGCGCCCTCTCTCATAGGGAAACATGTCAAAATTATGGCAGACAACACCATGGCCATGTATAAAAAGCAGGAAGGCGACTCGTCACTGCTCCTATTCGGGGAGGGTATACAGCTGTGGTTCTGGTTGCTGGAGAACCAGATCTCCATCTCAGCAGTGCATCTGGCGGGGACAGATAAGACTGGTGGATGCTCTGAGCAGGCAGAGCATGATCTCATATGAGTGGGAGGTGTCGGGAAGTTCTCAAGGAGATCTTCGCTCAAGGGGGGTACCCTATCAGTGGATCTCTTTGCAACATGTCCAAAATAAAGTGCAAACAGTTCTATTCAAGGGAATTCCTGGCAAGAGGCGTACTGGGGGATGCTTTCCTGGTGGGTTGAAGTGGATCTTCGACCTCTACTATGCCTTCCCACTAGATTCCTGTGATCCCGTGGGTTCTCAGGAGGTTGAGTAGGTTTCAAACGACCATATCTTGATCACCCTGGATTGAGTGAGGAAAACATGGTACCTAGAACTTCTGCCCACCTCTCCAGGTTGCCTCGGTGGCCGGACCGCTACCCGAACCCGGAGTCCCTCAACCTACATGTGTTATGTTATTTGGCATTTATATAGTGCTCTATATATCATTGGTATGACCTCAAAGCGCTTGTGGGTTGAACGCCCTCAGGGACCGTAGTCCAGGTCAGTCGAGAGAGTAGGGTATCATAGGGTGCTTGGGTGCACTCAATATGTGACGGGCTAATGTGATTGCCTGATGGTAGCTGCATCCTAAAATTAGTTGTGCTGGTATTGAGATCAGTTAAATGTGTGCAGTCTGGAGGTTGGTCTCCGAGACTGGATTCTTGCGGCATTGGGCCTGTGTAAAACGCTTGTGTGCAGCTAGGCCGATTTTTCGTGGGGTATAGCTGCGTTCTAGCAGGATGTTGAGTATTGTTTGTATGTGAGCAGCTAGGCCGAAATTGATCGAGGGGTGTAGCTGTGCTCTATTGTGTGTTGGTGTAGAGTAGAGAGTGAGCATAGTGATAGGAGATATGAGTGTCTGGAGTAGAGATTTTATTCTTGTTGCGGATTTTACATGTTGCGCGATAGCAGCATTTAGAGTGACTTATTGGTCGCTTTCAGTGGTGTCATTGCTTGATATCTCCTCAAACATATGTCTGCAGGTTACAGGGTGTCAACGACCCTAGATGATCTTAATCAGGTTTATGGAAAGAGCCAGGTTTTTAGAGCTTTGTGGAAGGCCATGTAGTCTTGGATGTGTCGAATGTGTGGGGGGGAGGGAGTTCCACAGAGTTGGAGCCAAGGTTGAGAAGGCGGATCCTCCAATCCTGGTTGAATTGGAGGTTGGAATCACTAGTAAGAGCGCAATGCTTGATGTTAGGGTACGTGATGGGAGGTAGGGTTTTATCTTCTCTTGTAGGTACGTTGGTCCGGTCTTGTGCACTGCTCGGTGGGTAATGCATAAGGTTTTCAGGTGGCTCTTCGTCCGACAGGGAGCCAGTGGAGGGTGCGGAAAACGAGAGAGATGTGGTCTCTGTATACCAGGGCGAGAAGGTGTTTGGCGGCAGCGTTCTGAGCTCTTTGGAGTTTGTTGGTATGCCGGTGCTCCCAGGTATGAGGAGTTGGCATAGTCTTATGGTCAACTTCTGACATTTATGCTATGTTGTCAAGTCACTTATAGAAGTAAACAAGTGCTTTGTCTTCCACCATGCTCCACCACAATTCACTACCCCAGTAGCATGCTTGGCACAGTTTCCTGGCACGATAAATGGCAGTGGTGGATGGCAGGCATTACAAATCCAGCACTCATGGTCACCATCTTACAAAGACAGTGTGACGGACTAGTCACTCTAACCTTTTTTTTTTTTCAATATTTTATTTATTCATTTAGTACCTTTAGTACCTGCAAACTCTGAAAGAGGGAATAAGAGCGGGCGCCTGCTACCTTTTTAGTAAATTCTTTGCAAGGAATTTGGGGTTGGTTTTAGGCAGAATCCTGTGCAGTGCCCTTAGGGACCTCTACACACAATTAAGACTACAGGTGGCAATACAAGTTTTTTCCTTTGGTACAAGCCTGTACTACTATGTTAAAGTGGTAGCAGTAGCGGAACAGCCAGGCTTATCTCAAGAGATTATGAGCAGTAGCAGAGATTACACAAAGGGACCACAATTACTGTGACTCAAGCAAACACTGACTCAGGGTTTCAGGTAAAAAAAAATATAAGTACATTTATTTTTAAACCATTTGTCATAAACACAACACTTCTGTTAATTCGAAAACCACATACTACAACTAACCAATTCACTTTGTACAGTATACTTCAAGGTAAGTACCCTGTGTTTTAGCGGGCCGGTGTTATGGAACAAAAGACATTACCGGGAATACACTTGCGATCACTTTTTGACAGTAATGACAGTTCGGTCTTAATAAAGAAACGCGTATCCGCGGCAAGAGATGTTACCGGGGCAAAAACTCTTAGCACCTTAGATACCCAGAGAGAGTTGGGGGCAAAAATCATAGGCAATACTTTTGTCAAGGCAGACAGATTCAGAGAACACTTTTAGACAGAAATTCAAAAGTCAATAGGCCGGAGCCAGGGTCAAGTGGAACCGGGTTCCTGTTGTCGAGGATCACACAGTCAGATAGTTCACGATTCTGCAGAGCCAGGTAGCTTAGATATGGTCAACAGAGGAAGCAAAGGTTATAAGAAGGAGGGAAGACAAGGGCAAGCCTTGGAGACGAAGAAAAAGGGATTCACCCAGATTCCTCAAGCAGAACACAGTACCTTATTCAAGGAAGAAGCTGGTGCCACGGCAGTTGTTCCTGGCAGTTTCCTGCAGACCCTTGGTTCCTGGAGCTTTGATCCGAAGGAGGACGTCTGGAGGGGTCTGCACCACACCGGGCGGAAGCCGGCAGCAGCGACAGTGAATAAAAGGTGTGCTCCTAAAAAAACAAGAGAGGCTCTTCAGATGGCTATCCGGACCACTACAGCAGTGTGCAGCGATTTCGACCACAAAGAGGATCCTCTGGCTGTAGAAGATGAGCTGGTTATCACCAGCAAGCTCAAGGGAAGAAGACTCCGGACTGGATCTTCTCTGGTCGTCGAAGGGTAGGTGGCTCAGGACTGCAGCAGGGCTTCACCGGGACGGGATAGTTGAAGTCGACTTCTTCTCCACTTCTCTTCGGTTCCTTGTAGTTCCAGTGGCGACTCTGACTTCCAGACCAAGAGACCTGCATTTTATGCGAAAATCCCCCATTCACACAGCCTGGCTGTCAATCACGCAGCAGGGGGGGGGTTGTCCAGCCCGGACAACCACCTCAGCCAATGATGGAAAAGTGTGACTTGGGTTTCCTAGGATACCCTGTGCAGGGCGTGACTACACCCCTCCCTCACATTCAGCCCACCTAGACACCCAGGCGCCTAGAGGAGGGCTTTTTGGCAGAAGCCCGCCAAAAGACAGTGAAAAAAGAATGCAAACCTGGTTTGCCGCGCAAAGTAAAACATAAGAAGGAGTTTAACAAAAAGAAATGGTGAATAAACCGCACCGGAGCCAAAAGAAAAAGTATTTGGTCAAGCGGGTTTAAGTTCGAGGCTAATACAATAGCCTACAATACTATCACGTTTATATAAGATAACCATGGTAGGAACGTTTAGGGTAGATACCACTGCCAACAGCCAAGTCAAAATGTTAAAAGAGCGAAACAATGCTCTAGGAGGTACAGATAAAAAGGGCTAAGGATTAACCCTTTCCAGTACTCCATGTAAGATGGGGTGTACTGGATCTGTGATTACATGACTAAGTAAAGTTAATGGCAACTTTACCCTTTTCTGGGGGACAGCAGTCAGCCTCAGAAATGGAGTCGGTGGGAAGTCTGCACAACAACCCTGTGTCACTGCACTGAAGGTGCTGGGTAACACACAAAAGAAGGGGGCCACTGAAGTGGTGTACTCCAGAGCCCACAATCCTAAAAACAGGTAAAAGACACATAGCAAAACATGGGTAAGAGTGGAGGAAAAGCTCACACTCTTACCAAGTGGAAAGAATTAACTCCAGAGATCCAGCAAAGCTGCTGAGGGACTCACTAGGTAAGGGAAATTAGCCATGAAATGAGAATTCTCCCTAACACCGACCCACTGACCTCCCATTTAAATTCCAAGAGCAGGGGGGCGTAATCTGATAAGGCTATGGGTCCCAATTTCATGTTCCTTATCGGACCAAGAGCGTGACGGCGACCCAGACATAATCGATTCTCAAAGGTTTGGTGCACATGAGAATAGAACGTGTACCCCTTTGGCGCCCCCCTGCGTCTCCTACGAGGCATCGACCAGATTTAGTCGGTCCAACCTGGCCCGTAGAATCTGGGACAGAGCACTGGAATTTCTGTGTGTTATATCGTGCCTGAGTGTGTTTGTAATGTTTATCAGTAAAGGAAGGAGATGTGTTGTGATGTGCTTGTCTCTGCATGTGAAAGCTGGTGATGTCATGTGGAGTGTTGCCTTGTGAATGTTGGAATGTTTACCCAAGGATTCCACACCCAGCCAGTTAGAGCTCCCCAGCCTGGGTGATGGGAGCCAGTGTTATGTCCTGTCCACTTATGTATATAACTTCATGTAACTGTGACATAAGTACTTGTAATAAACATATAAGTAATCCCAAGAAGCCTGGAAGTCACTTTATAACACTGTCCTCACCAGGAAACCAAGCCATGTTGAAGTCACCCTTCAAAATAAGTTGCCCCACCGAGTATTGTGCTAGCTTTGCCGCTACCCCCCACAAGAAACCATCCTGACCTGAGTTGGGCACATACACCATTGCAACTGTGAGTGACTTACCCCCCCATCTTAATCGTACAAAGAGATATCTGCCCTCCTGGTCTACCTTCCTCCCTTCAATCATTAAATCTGCAAGGTCTCTGAGTGCTATAAGGACTCCTCTTACTTTACCCTTGTCGTTCGCCCGAAGTATATGGGGATACCTCCTTAGCCTCAGTTTATCCCTATCGTCCCGACGGATGTGGGTCTCCTGGAGGGTCACCACTTCAGGCTTTACTTTGTGCGGGAGATGTTCTAATTTCCGCCTTTTGATTGGTGAGTTCAGCCCCCTAACATTCAATAAGAGCAGGTGGATCCCCTTCTTGCTACCCAGCCCCTTAGTTGCCCAGTGACTTCCTATCATGCAGCGGTCCCCCTCCCTCTCAAATTCTCCCCCTTACCCCACCGATCCTCCTCCGGCTAAACTCGGTTCCGCCCCCCCCTCCCCCAAACCCCCCCCGTGCACTCTGCCATGGGTGCCAACTTTCATTTACTACCCGGAGTCCAATAATGTGGGTCGGGCGATTCCCATGCCCTCCCCTAGTTCCAAGTGCCGTAGCCATCCCTCCCTCCCCCGTGCGCTCCCACTTTATCAGGGAGTCTCCCCTGGTTAAGTAGTTGTCCCCTCTCAGGGTCACCCCGTACCTTCATGTGGTCTTGGCCAAGTCTTCAAGTTCGGGGTCTTTCAGGTAGGACACTCTGGCCGCCGACCCTCTGGTCCCCGTTTGGATTTGGTCCCCCCCCCCACTTGCCTCCATTCCCAGGGCTTTTCTTTGGAGCCTTTTGTGGACCAGCCTCAAGGATCACCCTCCACGGGTCCCTCCCCAGTCTTCCTCAATATTCAGGATCTTGAGCCCTTCCTCTAGAGTGGTGATGCAGTGTTGATGGCCTCTCACGTGAAGACCAACCTGAAAGCGAAGGTCCATCTGTAACGGATCGGAGCATGGGATAGATCCTTTGTCACTGGCCCCATTAGCCTTTGTTTTGCCAGCGTAGATTTGGCCAGATCTTGGAATAGCTGGATCTCTGTTCTATTGACCTTTATGGGGGCCCCTTTCCTTGCCACTTGTAGGATCGCTTCTTTCTGGTCATATCTTTGCAGGGCCATTACCACCTCCCTTGCTTTAGACCCTGGCTCGGATCTCACAAGGCCAACGCGAAGAATTGTGTTGATGGGGATCTCTCCCCCAGTGTCAATGTCCAGGAGATCTTTGAATACTTGCTGCATCGTCTCGCGGAGGTCAGGGTCGTCATTGTGCGTTGCTACAGCTAGTTGGTCCGACAGAGCATCTATCTTGCGTGTGTCTTCGGTGAGTTCCTGGATGGCGTTTTCGGTAGTATTGACACGGTCTCGCAGTTCGGCAATTTCACTTTTAATTTCCTGCAGGGATTGGGCGAGATCCTTTCTTATTAAGCTCAATTGAGCTTGCGATTTGTCAGTCATTTGATCACAGAATGCTTTGAAGCATTGTTGCAGGACGTCCCTCGTGACCTCCTGGCATTGTGTTTGCTCAGGCGGTTCCTCTGTTCCTGGGAGATCCCTCTCCTCCTGTTCTTCCTCTGCTGCGTTCTCCCATTCTTCACTCCAAAGTTTGTATTGAAAGCACAACGCTGAGTGCGGGTTTGTCTTCCCAAGCTACATCTCCCAGGAGGAGTGTTCTCCCATGGGGCACCAAAGACTTCTTTTCCACCAATGTGGATGGACTCTCCTCCCCTTTGGCAGCAGGACGGGGGTTGACGTAATAGGGTCTTTTTCTCTGGGCCAGATTAAGGTCGGTGTCTGAGTAGGGTCAGAAACCACTGCAGCCATTGATACATGAAGTGGTGTTTTTTTTCATATGTCAATTCACATGTAACCACCAAAAGAATTGTATTCTTGAGACAAGAGAGGATAATGCATATCTTTTTCCTAGAGATAGCCTGTCCTCTTAAGTGGGGGGCTACCTCCAATGAGGTACTACTTGCCCTGTCCCCTGAGAGGTGTTAAACGCAGGCTCACATCCCTAGTGCCAAAGGGTGTGGCTCAACCCTGGAGAGAGGGGACGAATTCCCTGGATTCTTCACAAGTGCCTAATGGACCCTGCTGCTTTCTAATCACAATTCCTTGTGCTTTGCTGCTTCTCTGTGCCAACAGTAATGGCTGCCCTTCTAACACATTAACTAATAGCTACTTATATCATAGTCTCCTCTGTGCCTGCCTCCTCTTTGTCACCTTGACATGTTCCTCGACCACCTGTGGTAGGAAGCATCTCATGAATGGAGTGTTGTGGGCCTTGTATATCCTACCCATTCCACATCATGGAGCTCCCGCATGACTGGAATATATTCCCTGACAATAGGGGCAGGAGACAATTGTGTATGCAAAAAGAAAAAGTGTTCAAGAAATAATATATCGTGACGGTTGAGCAGTTGGCTTCCCTTCCCCACGTTTTCAGCACGGGACAAGGCAGCACGTTCGAGCTTCGTACACACTCTGGCTTCTCTGCTACCAGGATACAGTTCAAAGCATAGGTATCACGGCCTTCTGCCAAAAGCCTCTTTTACAATAACTGTCTCTTACTGCAGAGCTCCTGTTAGGGAGAATTCTCTTCTATGGCTAATTTCCCTTACCTATAGAGTCCCCCAGCAGCTTTGCCGGATTCAAGGGGTTTATTTTTTTCTCCTGCTAAGAGTGAGATCCCTTTTTTCCCCACTCTTAGGCAGATTGCTAGTGTGTGTCTTAGGCTATCTTGTGTGCTTATGGTCTATGGGGTTTTTCTCACCCTCATGGGAATCATCTTTTTCATGTGTGGTACACAGCACCCTCCGTGCCGTACCACAGGGGTGTCGTAGTGACCCCCTAACATAGACTCCATAGGCTGACTACTGTCTCCCAGGACATGTACAGTCCCCATTGACTTTACTAGTCGAACCTTATGAACAAAACCAGTACAACCCATCTTACTATGGAGGTACTGGGAAGAGTTAATAGTTTTTCCCTAGTTTCATTTTCGAGGGGGTACCGTACAGTCCCTCTCTCAAAAGTTTCTGGCTGGTGGCAGTGGTTACTACCGGGAATATTCGATAGTAACAGCCTCTAACATACCGCCGGTTTATTTTAATATTAACTTTACTCCAGTAGGTTTTTATTGCCAGAACTTTGATTTAATTTCTTTCTCGTGTCTTTCTCTATAGTCCTAACCCAGGTCGGTCATCCTTTGTTCATCCTTTGTTCGTCCTTTTCATGGGCTTCTGCACAGAAGCCCTCCTTTCGGCGCCACAGAGTCTGGAGTAGACAGGATGTGTGTGAGGGGGAATAGGCACCCTGGACAGAGTTGCCTATGCAACCATAGTTGCACTCTGCCCTGATAGGCTGGGGGGTTCTCCCGCCAGGAGAGCCACCCCACTGTGTGAGTGACAGCTAGGCTGTAAGAATGGGGGTCTTGCTGCATAAAAGCAGGGTCCTGAGGACTGGAGGACAAGACGTCGCCAATGATACTAAGAAGCCGAAGAGGAGAGAAGGCAAAGACATCTGCAACGACTGAACCACCGGTGAAGCCCTGCTGCAGATCCTCACCACTTTTCTCCACCGACTCGAGAAGATCTTCACCTGCAAGAGTCTTCTTCCCTTGAGCTGGTGGGGACAACCAGTTCGCCAATCGCCTTCCAGGACCTACCTTGTCGAATCGCCAGTTCCAAGCACTAGGAGACCGGATAGCCAGGCACCCGTCCACCCGGACCGTGATTTATAGGAGCGTACCTTTTATTTCGTTTGGCAGCACCGCGGCTGGTTTCATCCCTGGGCAGTGCAGTACCTCGAACCCTCCTCCACGACGAGAGCCTCTCTTCCTCTGCTGGATCTCCCGAACTGCAGGAACTGCCAAGAACTACCGCCACCGCAGGAGCCTCTTCTACATTTTAAGGTAAATTGTTCCGCCAGGCCTCCCTTTTCATTTGGTACTGTTAAAGGTGTTTTAAATCCTTTACCTACCTACTGGGTTGGCCGCCCCTATCATCTAACATTGTCTTTCACCTTCTGCAACCACCTTTTCGAATCGTTTAACAAAGACTTTACTGCAGCTACAAGAACATTTTGCTCCTGGGCCCTTTGCCCTGTACCACTGACTCTGGCACAGGCCTATTGACTCTGGCTGAATCTGTTACAACTGCCTTCTCTAGATTGCTTCTCACCTAGAAATGTGTTGGTGCACCTAACTCTTATAATCACCTTTTCCTTCCCTCTTTTTAAACTTGTGAAGTGCCATTTTGCTCTGTTTTCACCTCAGTATTATTCATGCGAAAGTATTGCCTTGCCTAACTTGTTCACAATCTTCTTGGGAAGTGTTGCTGGTGTGTTTACAAGTATATTCCTGTATAACTTGGCCTTTCCCTCCCTTTTGAGACATTGCTAGACTGCCATTTCTGCTTGGTTTTCACTGTGCCGTTTTGCTCAGTTTTCACTCTTGCCCAATCGTCTCTGCAATTTAAATAGGGAGTTGTATATACTTTTCTTGACTGATTTAACTTGCTTTTATAATAGTGATTTGTTTGTGAACATCTGAGTGTGTAAAATAAATATATATTCTTTTTGATACAAAGCTTTTGTCAGTGTTTCCTTGTTCCACAGGTGCTGTAGTCCTTATGTGTAAACCCTGAATACTGCTCATCTCCCTCTTGAGATAAGTCTGACTGCTTAGCCACAGCTACCAACTAAATCTTTGTGGTACAGACTGATACCAAAGGGGATTTATTGCTCATAGCTGTAGTCTTAATCTTCTGTAGTGCTCCCTAAGGGAACTGCACAGGATTCTGCCTAACAGCTCCTGTTGTCTATAGTCTTCACATGCACACGTTCTTGCGTCCAGTGTTGTTCATGGGTCTCCCTCCTTCAGGCTTGGAACCCCTTTTTACCGCAATGTTTATACTTGGTCTCCCTCGTTCGGGCTCGGACCATGGCTCTCCCTCGTTTGGGCACGGATCCCTTTTGCACAATATTCACATTTGGGCTCCCTCGTTCAGGCTTGGACCATGTAATCTCACTTTCTACGGTTTCCTCTTGATATCAAAATCAAACACTTTTGAATGTGCGATGGGTTTTGCTTAAACCGTCGCAGGACCACTTTGATTCACTTTGCACAATGTTCTGATCAATCTTCTACTTTCGTTTTTACCATTCCTTGGCGGGATACCTTAAAGAGCACATTCACAGTGCCAGACCACTCTGTCAATGGTATTGTATATTTCCTTCTCAGGTTCAAACATTAATCAGTCGTTTAACTTTCATCACATGCGTTTGATTTATTTGTAAATGTGCACCTGGCGAAATTAATCGTATCTGGGCGCAGATGTATCAGTGATAAATCAACCGTTTTTTGACAGTGCTATCATTTTTTTCAGAAATTTCGCAAGCAAGTGACTAAACACCAGTGCTAATATCAGCAGAATAAATAGGTCTTCAGAACCCTTTGGACTGTAATGAGAATGTTATTTTCTCGAATGACTCTCTGAAGGCTATTTCAGAGATTTGGACCATAAACGGTCTCCTTTGCTCCAGTATCTTAACCGTGGCACCTGCAGCAACATCTTGTCACAAGAGCATAGTTGACGGGCAGGGATATATTTCTTGATTTTGTCCGACAGATAGCTCGGTGCTAAGTGGTTCATACATTTAAAGATAACGCTGAGTATTTTAAAATATATGCGTTCCTTCACAGCTAGCCAATGTATCGACCACCTTAGATTAAAAATAGGGGATGATTTTGCCACTCCAAACAGCAATCTAACTGCCGCATTTTGTAGTCTCCGTAATTGGGTTGCCGGAATTCCAGTCAGCAGCACACTACCATAATCCAGTCGTGAATTGATGAGTTCCCACGACTGTAGCCTTATCCTTGTCTGCTATAAATGGTAGGATTTGTCTTAACATCCGTATGGTGTAGAACACTGATTGTACTTTTGCACTAACCTGTGCCCCACTTCCCATGTTATTTTCCCAGATACAGCCCAGATTCTTTATTTTAGGAGAAAAGTGCAGTTGTGAACCCAAAAAGCATGGTGACACTACTTGCTTGTTATGTTGCAATTGATATTTAGAACCAAACAATTCCACCTTTGTGTTATTGGCATTTAGCAACAGCTGATTCACACACACATCCAAGCCTGCACCTCCTTTAAGCAATGTTCCACTAGTTCCAAGTGTCCTCTGCTCTCAAAAATACCTGAGTTTCATGTGCAAAGTGAATCAAAGTGGTCCTGCGACGGTTTAAGCAAAACCCATCGCACATTCAAAAGTGTTCGATTTTGATATCAAGAGGAAACCACCACCACCATCATCATCATCATAAGAATGGAATTTAACTTGATGTCTCCTCAGGATATCCATAAGAGGTTTTATATATGGATTAAAGATGAGAGGGGAGAGTGAAGAGCCCTGGGGAACACCACAAATTTGCATAAGGGAATCTGACAGAAATCCTCCAAATGTTACCCTTTGTTCTCTACCAGGCAAGAATGACTCAAACCATTGTAGCGCTTATGTAGAAACCTTTCCCACCTCCTCAAGACGTTTCAACAGGATCTTATGGTCCACTGTATCAAATGCGGCAGATAGGTCCAAAATAATCAAAAGTGATATGTCACCCTGATATGCCGTCTCAAGCAGCTCATCCCAGACCGTCAACAGCGCTGTATACGTACTAAATCCTGGTCGGAAACCTGATCGTAGAGGGTCCAGTAAATGTTCCTATTCCACGTACTTTTGTAATTGTACTGTAACCATTTTTTGTAAGAGCTGCCACTGGTCTGTAGTTCGGCAGGTTTGTGGGATCCAACTCTGGCTTTTTTAACATAGGAGTAACGACTGCCTTTTTCAAATTTGCTGGTACAACACCTGTCATTAGGGATTTGTTCACAAAATCCGTCATGAAGGGGGAGATATCCGATGCCAGTCATTTTACTGCTGATGATGGAATCACAAATATAGCATCGTTCGTAGGATTTAATTTAGAGAGTAGGGAGTATACAGTGTCCTCTGAAACATTTGTGAATGTAAACAGCTTTGGAACAGCTGAGCCATCTGATTTAATGGTGTCACCAATATCCAGGTGCTCCTCCGATTCAGTCGGTATTGATTGAGCAATATTTAACAATGTTTGTTCCAGCGCTCGTTAAACAATGTTGCTGCTTGCAACCTTGACTTCAACACAGACAGGTCTTGCATCGGTCTCCCCAACTCAAAGGCTGTGTTGATCTCTCTGGCGCTTCTTTGTTCCTGATGCTAGGGACGATATCACAGCAGCTGATACTCCTCCCCGCCTCAGTCGGTTACGCAGGAGGGCCTCCATTATTTCCGACACACAATGCAGGATTCTACAGTCTGGTTTCCTGGCCTTTCGCTTTCTGAATCGAAGGTTTCTTGAAAGTAACGGTTTCTTACCGAAAAGGTCATGGGCATTCCCTCCTTGCGAACCCTTCTTGGTTTGCCGTCTTTCTCCCCTTGTTCTGGTGCCGACTCGAAACTGCTGTTCCTTCGTGTGCTTTGCCTCGCTCAGAGTGTGCTCTCGTGCTCTGCCTTTTATCCATGTGGGGAAGTTTAATGGAAGTCAGGTGTGAGTGATTGTCAGTAATTGCCTGACTTTGCCTGACCATGGTAGTGGGACATGTCCGGTACACTGCTCGTGGTGCGAGTCTATTTTCTCATAGAGTGGGCTGTCCAAGTGGAAGTGTTCGTGAAGGGAAAAGGGGAGGGGCAAAGTTCCCACATATCCTACCTGGTAGGATGGGGTAAAAATGTTACAAGGGGCGGAATACCGCGTCTCGCCATCTGGTGTCCCACTCCCCGAAGACCCCTCACCCAGCTGATCCTCCTGCACTGGTCAACCCCCAGGGTCTGGATCCAAAGGTGATGGCTGTACCCTTGCCACTTGAGAGAGATCCACAGGGACTAGCGGTTGAGATACCTTCTGGTTTCTCACAGAAGTAACATACGCTGAGCATTGGATACTACGGAGCAAAGTAGTATCCAACAAAGACAATTGGAGGCTTTTTGGATTTAAGTATAAAAATGCCATATTATACCTTTTTTATAGGATGTCTACTGTATTCATTGGATACTACTTTCCTCTGCATATGGTACTTTCCACATTAAATTGTTTGTACTCGCAGGGAATTCTAGTAACTTTTTTAGTGGATGTCTAGTGTCTTCCTTGTGCCGTGAACACTTAGTTTTATGCCACAGCTGCATGTTAAATGTCTTTGAGCATTTGATCACATCATACCGACTATGACAGAACTTGATGGGCTCCTCCTGCTAGGTTGCATTCTGTTTGAGGGCTTCTGCATCACTTGAAAGCCTTCACCCCAATGACATTGTTAATCTGCTTCCCACAACCTCTAGTCATAACCTCAAAATTCAGATGTGCATCAAGTAAACTTGCAGAATTCTCTACAGACTTAAGAACAGTCCTCATCACTCTGACAAGCGTCCCCTCTCCTCCAGCTCACAAATTGGTGCACCTGTTCCACTTTTTCCTTTTTGAACTTTTTTCAAAATTGTCCCAGTTTTCTCAGATGTGTGTATCCCTATTCCTTGTTAGGAAATATTTTGTTTTTGCTGCTTTCCCTTCATACATGTCTATGGAGGTCCCCTCCCAACCTTTTGCTTCTGTTCTGAATCTGTCCTGACCTTTGAAGTTAAGTAAAGCATACTGCCTTTACTTACTGTCACGATTCCAGTAAGAAGCTGCATTGACCCACATCAACATGGCTGCCAAGAAGGAACCCGTTATGGAACTTAAGATGGCCCCGGCAGACCCAAAGATCTGACATCCCTGATGGTCTAGTGTTAACAGGACACGGCCAGAGTCTATAAATCCATGCCCCGAGCCACACACTGTGCTTAGCGTTTTGTCTGCTACCTACCAGAGCAGTGTAATGTTTACTGATCCTGTTGTTCTGTTCTTGCACGTGCGGTGCACGCCCGGACTTATGTGCAGTCATACTCGCCCGAAAACATCATCGTAGGAGTTCTGCTTCAAGCTTATGTGTCTGATACTCCCTGGGATCTTAGCCCGGACCCACCTGCAGCCGCACAGATCCGAGAACTTCATCGTAAGAGTTCTGCTTCAAGTTTATGTCCTGATATTTACTTGGAACCGCAGCCGATCAAGGTCCACAGCAACCGCAGCTCTTGAAAACGAGAAAGCAGAGAAAGATGATAGTAAGAGACTGAATTCTAACCCAAGTTCCCCATTTAGCACAAACTTATGTGAACCAGCGATCAGCCTCCTTGCTCCTTTTTTTTCGCGCTGCGGCAATTCCAGCAAAGATATTCTACAAGGTCTGCACTTGGGGAAGAGAAAGAGACTAATTAAAATGCATCGCGCCACTCGGCACAAACGAACAGCATGAAACAAGCAACGCTTCGGCCTGAAAGCTGCTAAAGCCTCCAGAGCAGGCAGCATTGTACAAAGACTTACCTTCATACCTTCAGCATCCGGTGCGTTGCAGGCGGCCTGGACCACTAATCTGTGAAGCAACTGGAGTCCAATGCTTACCCGATATCTCCAGGCGCCTTCTTCATCCAAATACGGTGAGCACCAGCATCAGCGCGCCAGCCAGTCCACATAGAGGGACACAAGGGGGAGGTGGGGGAGAAATCTGGGGAACATGTACTGAATATCTGCATTTACTTACCCTTATGTCTTCATCCAGACCCGCTAGCACCTCTTACCAGAAGCTCCAAGTTCTACCAGGTCCCTCCCAACCTCACTGTTCCCTGGGCTTTGGTTCACCAGCGGGCCAGTGGGGAAAGGAGTGGCTTGAGCAGTCGCCATAGCGGAATTATCCAGTGGGGGCAATTCTTCGGAACAGTCCGGACCAGGCACTTCTGAAAGGCACCAGAGGGAAGCGTTACACTTACCCCGCTAAACTCATCTATTTTGGCGGAACTGATCAGTCATTATGGCTATCGTTGCTGGGGGATATTGCTCATCGCACCCTATGATGAAATTCCTTTTTTTTTTAGGCTACACACATCACGTTAGTGAGGAGCAGTATGGGTATTTTGTATCCCTTTTTTTCAGTGTAATTAACATTTGTTACTCGTGATGAGTCCAGGATGCAGGGGTGGCAGCAGATATGTTTGTACCACTTTTTTTTTCTTTTCTCACATACACTTTTGCATTTTACTGCGTAATGCAATTTAGAGTCCCGTCTACTCTAAAATGCAATGGCAGGTGTTTTCGCTCGGCCCTTTGGCCATCTTGTATTTTGGCCGCCTTGCTGCCCTCACAAAGCCGAATGTACCATATATGGTGAGCGCTTCCCTGGTCAATGCAGTTGTATGTGTTTGTGGCCAGATGTGTGGTGGCTTAGACCGTCTTGTCCTAGTCCAGATCCTGACCCAAGTGTCTGTTGCTTGGCAGATATGGTGGCTTGAGGCTGTCAATCATTAGACAGCCCCTGCAAGTTTGATTGGTGCAGATTCCTGCTATTGGTGGGCTCGAGGCAACTCCTGCTCGAATTTACTATGAGGAATACTACTGCAACCATTCTTCGCACCTCCATTAGAGCCAAAAGGTGTATCCAACCTGCTGTAGATCCATGGATTGTTGTTGCAGCCAATCGGCAGTGCTAGGCCATGCTCCTTTGGCTCATCTCCTGAAGGCCTTGATCAGTGCTTCATCTTTTGGCTCAGTGACAACAGCCAGTTACGACCCCTGCTTGAAGATCATGCCATTGGAAGTCCACAGTAGTGTCCTGAGACCACCCTGTGGACTGACTAGCTCCCTCCTGGACTACTTTGTTGCATTGGTCACCATACCGATTTCTGACTTGGGACTCCAAGAACAAGATGTATTCCCCTGCAATTGCAGCTCTCCACCATGAAGAGGTACCTTGCTAGAGCTTGCTTCTTTGTCTGTGCCACTAGGGTCGCCTTCCGCCATTGCAGTGTTCATTGCTGCCTCCCGCTTGCACCATGTCCTGGGGTACCCTGAGACTGTCTCGCCTGTGGTGGTGGTCTTCTTGTGCTATGGTTGTCAATTTATCCAGTC
The DNA here is from genome assembly GCF_040938575.1 of Ambystoma mexicanum. NCBI lineage: Eukaryota > Metazoa > Chordata > Amphibia > Caudata > Ambystomatidae > Ambystoma > Ambystoma mexicanum. Next base: position 1,294,104,344 of record NC_090933.1, on the reverse strand, counting down.
ACAGGAACCGTCTCGCCAGAGTGATGAACCGCCGGCTAGCCTGACCCAATCCTGATGGCGAAAGGGACCTCTGCCCCCCGCAACCCCTGTACTCCTTCCAAAATAACCAATACCCGAAGTAAGTAGGCTCAGCGGATTCAGAAACCTCAGGTTGGTTTCCGATGGAATCTTGATTAGAGGTTTTGTGTCACGAGCATTGGGAATCTGGCAGGGACAAGGTGGGTGAGGGCCTGGCAGGCTTTGCATTCACTGCAAGTAAACACAACCTCCCATTTTATTCTTAAGGCACACTGATTATTCCCCATGACACTGTTCACTTAGCACTCTTTATTGTGCCTGTATTAGAAAAGAGCAACATCACTTCCTGTTTACTTCCTGTCCCCTGTACATGACAACTGAGGGCCCATTCTTAACCAAGATGCGCGCTCTAGTCATTGGGCGTGGTTGGCTTTATAAGCCACGCCTGAGGACCGTTCCACGCTTCGTATTGCTTCCTATAGCTCTACTAGCAACACGCTCACTACGTTCCAGCCCACGCCTTTTGAAGGAACTTCCAGCCCACGTGCAATCTGAGTTTTCAGCGGCCTCATACGCTGGCACTATAGACTCTTACCTCCATAGCCCGCCAGCTCAGGGCTTCCCGTGAAGTAACTGGATCCCATAACACCCCGCAGCAATACCCGGGGCAAGCAGCTGTGATCTGGAACAGCAATCCGAACAGAACCAAGGCGGCTCCAAAAGAATCCAAGAGGCACCAGTTCCATTGGATCCCAAGACTTGCGCCCGTGCTAACCGCAGGATGAAGAGCTTGCCATACTAAACCTAAAGGTGAACCCAGGGCCAGTAGCTTAATTGAACTCTCACTACACAATGGGCCATAGGACGGAGGGGGGACAAGGTGGTAGATTCCTTCCCGTATTTTAGCATTTTCCCTCCTCTTTGGCAGGCATATTACCACCCGACTAGACAGGGTAGCTTGGACACTGGGGAAGAGGTCGAAGGCACCATCACTCCCGCAGAGACACTGGTGAGTGTGACAGTTAGTTTACATACCTGTTTCTACCACCCTCCTTCCATTCCAAGGGGTATAACCAGAGAAAAATACTAACCCTACCTCTCCCTTGCCTGGTCATGATCAGTGCTAGAGTTCTTTCTTGAATCTAATCGAACTGTCTAAAAGTAAAGTGTTGGTGCTCCTTAACAATTAATGTAACTGTATTTTTATACATTGTCTATACCTTGAATTATTAAGAGTGCTCTGTTGTCTAGCTGAAACCTCCAACACTCTGCCAAGTCTGAGCCTTACTGCCCAGTCACACTACCTTGATAGTTTAACTAGTGTGAGAAACCTGAGGGTATCCTCACACCTACTCCCCTTGGATCCTCTTCTCGGGTGGCCAGGGGAAAGGCCATTGCTTTTGGATCCTGACCATGAGGGTGGAGATGCAAGGGAGGATCACCTCGGCGGAGCGTCCTTGGGGATTGGGGAGAGGATGTCCGCAGGCGAACCATGGTATCTCCCTTTTCCTTGTTATAACCACCCTTACCCTCTCCTTGCCTTTATAGGTTGTTGCCATCACTTCCTTTAATTTCCCCTCATTCATACCACTCTAGTACTGGGACGAGGAAGAGGCGACTAGGAGTGGTACACACTAACATATCATTCTCCAGCATGGGGTCTGGCATGGATTCACATGCTCATGAATATTCCCCGTCGTCAGGCTGGGAATCCTCGGTAAAGAAAAAACCAGTATCATTTTCGTTTCTGATCTGTCTTTCGTAGTAATAACCAATCACTGGTCTCTGCGTCATACTGACCACAGCCAATGACTGCCCTCTACCTAAGCACCGCCTCTGGCAGCCATCTTCAGATTTTTACCGCACGTTCATGTGTTGGGATCCTCGTGCTATTGCTCTCGAGCGTTAGTGCTATTTTTTCACGTTTTTTCTCAAAAACTTCGTTTTTTTCGGTCAAAAGAGCCTCAAGCTCCACCGACTCTCCATCCGATCAACGGGGACCCGTGTCGGATTCGTCTGCGCCCCTCAAGGGTGAAGATTTCGTCGAGCTACGCTTTTGGAGGACTCCAGAAGTTTCTCAGGCCCGGACATGGCCCAGGAGAAGGGAAGCTCGACGCCCGGAAAGCTGTTAAGGATCTGCCCTGGATGCCAGCTGCAGAACGTCTTTAAGGAGGACGAACACTCCTTTTGTCTCTACTGCTTACATGAGGACAAGACGCACGTGGAGAAGGACTGTGCGTTTTGCGGCAACATGTCGGAGCGGACCATGAAGGACCGCCATCAACGTCTCGCCAACTGGCTGGAAGGGAAGCGCCCGTCAGGCGAGAAGAAGAGGAAGAAATCCGAGCGGTCTTCTAAGACCTTTGAGGACGCCCCGGCGACGGGGGTCCAACACAAGGCCAAGCACCGCGAGTCCGCTGGCACCGGGAGCGCCGAACGGTCGGGCTCTACGGGCGCCAGGCAGGGCGCACCCTCCCCGGCACCTTCAGCCACGAGCCAACGCTCTGGGTCGGGTAAGAGGAAGGGCGAGCACCCGGCGAAGCTCCTGGAGAGGCCCCGGTCGAGCTCGAAGGCCCCATCGGAGGGGGAGCGAGGCAGTGTCCCCCCCCCTCAAGGATAAGGCGGTGAGCGCACCTAAGGTGGTGAAGGCCTTAATCCATCCGGCCAAGCCCACTAGCGATACTGTCGCGGCGGCCCTGGCTCAGCCTGTGGAGGCTACACCAGTGGTGGCGACCTCGGGGCTCAGAGTCTCCCTGCCACCTCGGAGGGAGTCCTCTTTTGTGCCCATCGATAGGACCCCCGTGAAATCCCCGGCGGGGAAGAAAGAGGGGGGGCAGGGCGTCGTCGTAGATTCGGCCTCAACCTCGGAGGAGGAGCTGATTGAGGTCTTAAGCCACGGCCTTGGCGTGGAAGAAGACCGGCCCCCTGATCGCCCGTCGGATTCCCCTCTGCCAGCGCCGCAAGACAACTCGGCAGCCATTTTGTTGGCTATACAGTCCTTATGTTCAGAGATAAGGACGAGACTACCGTTGCCGACGGAGGAACCTCTCCCGTCGGGGGATCCGGGACCTTCTGGTGTTCCCCCGCCCAAGAAAAGAAGGATTCACCCTCCACCTCCTTTTCAGCCGTCGCGCCCCGTCCAGCCCTCCTCCCCGTCCACCCGAGGGGATGATAGGGGGACTGACACGGCAGCGACGGGTACGGACGACGAGGTATACGACGAGGATCTACCGTCGTCACCTCCCACCAGGGCTTCTCCGCCCGACGAGATTGGATCGTTCCACTCCATGATCGCCAGGGCATCCGAGCTTTTCCAACTCTGCCCTGAGGAGAAGAAAAAGGAAGGATTCCTTTATCAACGGCGCGAGGCCAAGAGGAAGACTGTCCTCGCGGTGCCTCTACTGGACGACATTTGGGATGAGGGCCTCGCCCTCCTCAAGAACCCTTCCACGACGCCAGCTAGAAGAGACCGGTACGAGAAGAAGTACCGGGTCCCGGACGCGGCCCCCCTGTGCCTCCGGGCGCAGCCTACCCCGGACTCCGTCGTCTCCGCGGCGGCCAGGAAGAAAGCGGGGGGGGTGCGGCCTCCACATCGACTTCCCCACCGGACGGCGAGGGAAAGAAATTGGACGCTATGGGACGCAGGGTCATCTCGTCTGCAGCGACGACGATTAAAGCGGCCAACGCCTTGGCTATCGTGGCCCGCTACGACAGGGAGCTATGGTACAAACTGGCTCCCCTGCTGGACTTCCTACCGGACGACAAGAGGGCGGATGCCCTGGAGATCCTACAGGAAGGTGAGGTGGCGTCGGACCACGCCATCACTATTGCGACGGACATCGCCGACACTGGGTTTCGCCAGTTGGGCAACGGCGTGTGCCTTAGGCGGCGTGGATGGCTCAAGGCTACGGACTTCCGTCAAGACGTACAGACCAGAGTCCTGGACATGCCGTTCGATGGGAACAACCTGTTTGGGAAAACAGTGGACGATTCCCTTCAGGCCATTAAAGCGGACACCGAGACGGCCCGGGCCCTTGGGGTTCTGCAGCAACGACGGACGCCCATTCGGAGCAGCGGAGGCAAGGGCGCCTCCAAAGGTTCCGGCGGCGGTTTCTCCACCTACCGTCAAGCGGCCCGCTCGTCGTCTCAGGAGGCCTACAGAGGACGAGGCAAGTCTGGCGGACTCCGCCGTCGTCGCCAAGGAGGTCAAGGCGGCAAAGCCTCGTCGAAACAGGATTGAACCGGCCGTGGGGTCGGGCCCCCACCGAAGCACCCCGGTGGGAGGCCGGCTGGCGAGCTTAGTCAGCGTGTGGGAGTCCATCTCCACCGACAGTTGGGTGCTGGACGCCTTAGCCCGGGGCCACGCGCTCGAGTTTCAAAGAAGGTGCCCTCGCGTCCCCCCCGTGGCCAGGAAAGAGCTTCACGTCCCTCAGCTTCTCCTGGAGGTAAAGGCGATGCTCAGGAAGGGCGCCATCGAACTCGTCCCAAAGAGGCTTCGGGGCTCCGGAGTTTACTCGAGATACTTCCTCGTGAAGAAGAAGACGGGAGGATGGCGCCCCATCCTAGACCTGCGACGTCTGAACAAGTTCATCAAGGCGCAGAAGTTCCGGATGGTCACACTCCAGCACGTCCTGGATCAGCTGGAGGAAGGAGACTTCCTGTCGTCGTTGGACTTGGAGGATGCCTACTTCCATATTCCCATCCTAAAGGGGCACCGAAAATTCCTCAGGTTTGTGGTCCAAGGGCGTCACTACCAGTTCAAAGCCCTCCCCTTCGGACTACGGTCGGCACCCAGGGTATTCACCAAGTGCCTTGCACCGGTGGCGGCGCAGCTGCGCCGCGAGGGGATCCACGTCTACCCCTACCTGGACGACTGGCTCATCCGAGCCAGGACGAAGGAGCTCGCCGTGGAGCACACGGCAAGGACCGTCCAACTTCTCACGGACCTGGGATTCTCCGTGAACTACGCCAAGTCCCACCTGGTACCCGTGCAAAACGCACTGTTTCTGGGAGCGAAGCTCGACACAGTGTCCCTTCTGGCCTCCCCGTCGGAGGAAAGGACCAGGTCCATCCTGGGCAAGGTACAGCGGATGTTGGTTTCCGACGCGGCCAAGGTGAGGTCCATCAAGTCCCTCCTCGGAATGATGTCTTCCTGCATCTACCTCATTCCCATGTGCAGGCTCCGGATGCGCCCATTGCAGGAGTTCCTGGACGCGCGCTGGATCCAAACGACGGGCAGCTTCGAGGAGAGGATCACACTCGACGAGAGTTTCCGCCGAGCGGTCCGGTGGTGGGGCAACCGCGCGCATCTGACGGCAGGCATGGACTTCCAGACCCCAGACCACCAGGAGACAGTGACCACGGATGCCTCCCTGGAAGGGTGGGGAGCGCACACCGAAAATCTGCACGCGAGAGGCCTTTGGCTCCCGACGGAGAAGTCCCTCCACATCAACGTCCTGGAGCTCCGTGCAGTGTTCTGGGCCCTCAGGTCCTTCCTTCCGTCCCTCAAGGGCAAGGTGGTGAGGATCTTCACCGACAGCACCACCACCATGTTTTACATCAGGAAACAGGGCGGAAGCAGGTCCCCAGCGCTGTCCTAGGAGGCGCAGGACCTGTGGCATTGGGCCGTCGCCCAAAGGATGTTTCTGGTGCCGTTTCATCTGGCAGGAATAAAAAACACCATCGCCGACTCACTCAGCAGGGAGCTGCGCTCGTGCCACGAGTGGGAACTACGGCAGGATCTAGTGGATCGCCTCTTCCGACGGTGGGGCACACCCCAGATCGACCTGTTCGCGACGGCGACGAACTCCAAGTGCCGGAGGTTCGCCAGCAGGTTTCCCCAGGCGAGGAGCATGGGCGATGCTTTCTCGTTCCCCTGGGAGGGCCTGTTCCTCTACGCGTTCCCTCCTTTGCCACTGCTAATCCGGCTCGTCAACCAGCTCAAGAGGTCACGGTGCAGGATGATCCTCGTCGCACCTGCGTGGCCGAGGCAGATATGGTTCCCGGACCTTCTGGACTTGTCAGCGTCCCCGCCAATCAAGCTGCCGGTGGACGCGGATCTACTCTCCAGGGAAGGAGGCGCCATCCTCCACCACGACCCGAAATCGCTGAACTTGCAGGCCTGGCTCCTGCAGCGCTAGAGTTTGGAGGATACGACATACCGGCCGACTGCAGAGAGGTTCTTGCAAAGGCCAGGGCGTCCTCGACTCTTAAATGCTACGGACACAAATGGAAGAGGTTCTCTGTCTGGTGCCACGCACAGAAGATTAACCCTCTACGGATTACGGCTCCCCAGGTACTGCCGTACCTGCTGACGCTGGCCAAAGCTGGACTGGCACACGCGTCCATCAAGATTCATCTTGCTGCGATCTCCCGATACACCAGAACCACGGGCCGGACGTCCTTGTGGTCTCATCGTCTGGTGAAAGAGTTCATGAAGGGACTGTTAAGATCGTTCCCGCCAGTGAAGGCTCCGGCCCCGGCGTGGGAGCTCAACGTGGTGCTGACCAAGCTCATGGGACCTCCGTTCGAGCCTCTGCACTCGGCCCCGTTGAAGTTTCTGTCGTGGAAAACGGCGTTTCTTGTGGCCATCACCTCCGCACGACGGGTGGGAGAGATCCAGGCCCTTTCATGCAAGGCCCCGTACTTGACTTTTCACGACACGAGGGTAGTGCTCAGGACGCACCCCTACTTCATGCCCAAGGTACCGTCGGACTTCCATCTCAACGAACCCTTGGTGTTGCCTGTGTTCTTCCCGTCGCCTTCGTCGCCGGCTGAGAGGACTTTGCACTCGCTGGATGTGACTAGAGCGCTGAAGTTCTACGTGGACCGCACGAAGTGTTTTCGGAAGACGTCACAACTCTTTGTGAACTTTGGACCTGTCAATCAGGGGAAGGCTCTCTCGAAGGCTTCCATTTCCAGATGGCTCTCCGGCTGTATCGGTTGGCAAACCGACCGCTGCCTGGCCGTCCGAGAGCCCATTCCACCAGAGCGATCGCAGCTACCACGGCGTTCCTTTCTGGTGTGCCCGTGCTGGACATATGCAGGGCTGCTACGTGGAGGTCGACGCACACCTTCACGAAATTCTACTGCGTCGATCGGGATTCCAGGGAGGAGTCCAGGGTCGGCCAAGCAGTGCTGCGCAACCTGTTCGCCTGAGGTGAGCCTGGTGAGGAGGTAAGATGCTTAATGTTGAGTTTGATGTACTGCTTAATGTTGAGCCTTTGCCACCTCCCGTGGTTGTGCATGTGTGTACTGCTATGTATTCTTTATTCGTGAGCATGTGAATCCATGCCAGACCCCATGCTGGAGAAGGAACAAGTTACTTACCTGTAACTGTTGTTCTCCAGCATGGGTCTGGCATGGATTCACATGCGAACCCTCCCGCCTACCCCTCTGCGGCTCTTCACTTGGTCATACTGCCACTTCACGTGCTTCCAAATCTGAAGATGGCTGCCAGAGGCGGTGCTTAGGTAGAGTGCAGTCATTGGCTGTGGTCAGTATGACGCAGAGACCAGTGATTGGTTATTACTACGAAAGACAGATCAGAAACGAAACTGATACTGGTTTTTTCTTTACCGAGGATTCCCAGCCTGACGACGGGGAATATTCATGAGCATGTGAATCCATGCCAGACCCATGCTGGAGAACAACAGTTACAGGTAAGTAACTTGTTCCTTACACCACTCTGGTACTGAGATGAGGAAGAGGTCTGAAGACTACTGTGAGGGTCAGGCCTGTCAGAGAACACCAGTAATTAGGATCAGGCAAATGGACTTGAGGATTTACACATGCAACCTGTTAGGTAGAGCTGACAGTCAGGAGGGGGAGACAAGCAGGGGAGAAGCGGGCCGGGAGGTGCAGGCCTGCGATGAGAGAAATCCTGTTAAGAGGGAGGCTGCCGAGGAAGGTCCTGCCTGGAGGCCAGGACGCCAGCAATTATCGAGGGGAGTCTGCAACGCCAAGGCCCGAGCGGACCGTGCGAGGGTCACAGCTGCTGGAGCCTCTGTGGCTGGGTGCCCACAACAAGAGCTGTGGGGCACGGAAGAAACCCCAGTGCTGCAAGCTACTGGCAGTGTCTGAGTCACGAGCAGAGCTGCCGGAAACCCACATAGATTTCAGCAGTGCATGGGCGGCTTGCAACGCTGCAGAGGCGTGTGCGCAGAAGCAGAGAGCTAGAAGAGAAGACACCTGGAGCTGCCAGTAAGGACCGGTGAGTGCAGGGGAGGGAACACTCATACCGAGGCGCTTCTGGGGCTACTACAGGACAAATGTAATTGCTGAATGAATGAAAATAGATATGCAATTAAAAGTGAACCCAAAGTGAGGGGTTGAGTTGAACAATACAAGCAAGTTGAACTAGAAGTGCAAGAAAGTGAATTAGGTTTTGACCTGTAATGGGTACGTCGCGTGATCCGACAACTGCGCCTAGACCGAGGATACCCTCTCTGTGAAACCCAATTAACAATACAGATAACAAATCTTTACGTATGAAAGATTGCGGAAGTGAAGACGGAAGAACGTTTTTAATATTAAGAGACTGAAGCGAAGTGTGAATTGGCAAGCTGGACAAGCTAACGTCTTGGGGAAGGGATCACTGAGACCTTGTGCACTTTGTTGTTGCCTTGGGGAAGGGAACCTCAAGGCCCTTTTGGAACTGTTGTTTTCTTGGGGAAGGGAACCACAAAATTTTGTTGTACTGCCTTGAACTTGGGGAAGAGGAGCTGGAAAGTAAGCCAAGAGCTGGAAGAAGCTCAGAACTTTTATTTTGGGAACACTACTTAATTTGTTGTTGACATCCATACACTTTGTTTTAGCTTTAGTTGTGAGGGCAAGTATAGGTTTTGGATACACAGGTTTTAAGTTGAACTTACTGACTTAGACTATCCCTATTTTGTTTGGGTAGGGAAATCCCACCTTAGCATAGGGTAAGTTAGACCTTACACCTTCCTGACATTTAAGTTAATAAAAGTATTTTGTTTGAACTTTGAATCGGTTTTCTGTGTCATGCTTCATGATGCCTTCACACTAGACATTAGTGCATTTAACTGTTCACCAGAATAGGACGAGCTCAGATGTCTGGCGTTTTTTTTCTGTTAGTATTTATTCTGTTTCCATTAAGTTTGCTTTGTAGTATTGTTTTTCTTTTTATATAATTTTCCCATCTTCATTAAACCTTCCTTTGGTATAAAAGGAGGCATTTCACATTGAACACATGTTCTACATGGACTGCAGCTGCAGTCAAAGGCTCTGCCGGTTGCTTAACAGAATGTTGATTCAACAGTTTGCTTTAATCCCGCAGATTCCTGATTCAGTAGATATCCTTCCAGCGTCAGCTGCTCTGTATACTTTTAGACAGGAGGTGTAGTGCACCTCAACACGGCCGTCAATCCCTCTTGTGAGGGGTCAGAAATGTGAGGCAGACAACTTTGAGAAGGTCTTTCAAAAGATGCCATTTTATTAACTCAATAGGTTGGATAAACGCCTCACTATCCCTACACTGACTAGGATTTTCCTCCCTAAAATAAAGGAAATGCTCTAACCAAAGGTTTCGGTCCCTCACACTTAAACATACACCAACTTAATAAGGTAATATGCGGCAGTTCAACAGCAACAAATATAACACATATAACAGTTAAATTCACATCATAACAACTCTTTCTGCTTCTAATCTGGATAAATTCCAATTCCCCAGATACAAGCAGGATTTTGTTAGGCAGTGCCAAAAAGGTTAAGAAAACCCTGTTTTGTTACAAAGTTCCACATCCGTTCTCTTTTGGTTCCATCTTGGTAACAAAGTTCCAACTTGTATTCAACCAACAATTCACAAGAACAGTTTTGCTTGAGGGAATTCCCAGCGAAAGGCGCACTTTGGAACGTGTTTTTGGTGGACTAGACATTCACGCTCCACTACACCTTATCCCTGATTCCTGTCACTCCTTGGGTTCTTAAGATGTTGAGGAGATTTTGAGCGACTATGATCTTGATTGCCCCGGACTGGGCAAGTAGAACATGGTACTCAGATTGCCTGGATCAGTCCATCTGTCCACCTCACCGGCTGCCTCGGCATGCAGATCTCTTAACCCAGTCGGAAGGTCAAGTGCTTCACCCGACCCCCTAAACCTACATGTGTGGCTCTTGAGAGGATGCGGTATGATGACTGGGACCTCTCAGAGGAAGTACTTGATGTGTTGCTGGCTGCACGCAGACCATCTACAAGATCTCTGTACACATGCAGGTGGAGAAGATTTGAGGCGTGGTGCAGGGGACGCGAGATTGACCCCATCTCTTGCCCCGCCACTACAGTGATGGAGTTCCTTCTGTCACTGGCATCTGCAGTCCTTCGGGTCACCACATTCAAAGGATATTTGTCAGCCTCGTCTGTGTTCAAAAGGTCCCCGGATCAGGGTTCTTTCTTCACTATTCCGGTTATGGCTCAATTTCTGAAGGGCCTTCTCAATAAGATCCTGCCAACTCTTTTTATTGTCCCAGATTGGGATCTCAATCTGGTTTTAACCTATTTGATGGTGGCTCAGTTCGAGCCTGTGCACTCTTGTTCCATAAGGCTGTTATCCCTTAAAACAGCATTCTTGGTTGCAATCACGTCAGCCAGGAGGTTTAGTGAGCTACAGGCGTTGTGCTGCAAACCTGAATTTTAATGTTTCTTTAGGGAGAAAGTTTCTCTCAAAGTCAGATTTGGCTTCCTTCATAAAGTGGTTTCAGAGTTTCACCTTTTTCAATCTATTGATTTGCCTGTCTTTTTCCCTCCCCCCCAACCCTCAAAAAAGGAAGAGCAGTTCCACCGTCTTGATATAAAAAGAGCCTGTTTTTATGTGGCTTGTACATCTGAGCTTTGGAAAACAAACCAATTGTTAGTTGCCCATTCATTATCCCATAAAGGTCTCGCCATAACCAAGCAAACCCTGCTGCGTTGGATTATTTTATGTATATCCAAATGTTATCAGTCAGCATGCAGGGAGCTTCTTCCTGGCATCAGGGCCCATTCTACTAGTGGGGTCTCAGCCTCTACAGCCCTGCAGAGGGCAGTTCCTATTGGGGATAAATGTCGTGCAGCCACTTGGTTGTCCCTGCATACATTTGCCAAGTATTACTCTTTAGATGTTGCACTTTGAGCAGGTGCAAAATTCGGTAGAGCAGTTCTACAAAATCTACTTGTTTAATGCTTTCTGCCCTCCTCTGTTCTTCAAACTGCTTGGGGAGTCTATCAAGAAGAAGAATCTGCAGGAGAAAAGCAATCCATTGAAGGAGAAATTACTTAACGTAATGATCTTTCCATGGATTCTTCTCCCATAGATTCCTCATCGGCCCCTCCGGTCTACCCCCACTCAGAAAGTCCCTGTGTCTTGACACATCTGTCCAAGCGAGGAGACAACTGATAATGTTTCTAAGGTGACCGCTCCTTTCTTACTATCTTTAAAAAAAATATCTATTTTTCTAATCTACTAATTCTGTGGGGTGCAGCCCTTGGGAGGTAGCTCATTCTTACGTTTTTTGCAGGCTGGTTTGCCTCCCTCCCATCGTTTTCCTCTGCAGCGTTCAGGCATGGGGGAAAGTGGGAGCAACTGAAGCATGGGGAGTAGCGACGTGGTATTTATACAATGCCTGACGTCACATCCGGAGCTGACAATCGAGATACCAGCAAGACGAGACGACCATCAACGGCTGAGTCCAGGTCCACTATGCCCCCTGTCGAAAAACTTTCCGAACAGCAGAGCTGGATAGGGATATCTATCGAGATGAGGAATCTGCAGGAGAAGAATCCATGGAAAGATCATTACTTGAAGTAATTTCTCCTTTAGTCACCATAGTTCCTCAGTACCTTCTTGTTTCCTAGGCAATTGTCAATGGAGGCCCAGTCAAGTAGCCGATTGTTGGACAAGAGATCTTATCCAATAGAAAAATCCTTTCTTTGGGTAGATTACAGGGTATACTGTGATTATGGCCAGATCTCTTAATTTCATGTCCTGGCTACTAGAGGTTCCATCACCAAACCATATAATGGGGAGAGTGTGCCCTTTTGCCTTGTTCCCCTTTGAAGAGGGACCTATGCAGAGTTGGAACCATTCACCACCACTCTTGCTGTGTATCTGTAGTAGAATTTGCGACCTATTTCAGACAATTATGTGCATATCTAAATGTCTTCATAAACATTTTCATGAAGAACCAACTCGCCCTGTCGAATGCCTTAACTGCATCTTCTGTTAGTAGGACAGGGTCAGCTGTGCTTGCATTCGATAGTGCAATCAGGTTCAGGGTTTTCCTCAGATTGTCGGCACCTTATTTTTGTTATAAAGCCTATCTGGTCCTTGTGGATTAGGTGAAGCAGACTGGACTCTATTTTTGTGGGCACGGGCCTTGTGAATATTTTTTACTTCTAATGGATTGTGTCCTCCCACAGATTTCTCATCTTTGATATATTCTCCTGCAGCAGCAGATCTAGGAAACTTTTTGACAGCTGGGAGCACCGTGCAGCAATTGGGACCCTCGGCACTCTTCATCCTCGAGGCTGGACGTGACTTGGGCATCAGTACAAATAACTTGCAGCAAGTACCTTTACCTCAGTTCCTTTTTTCCTTTGCATGCCTAGCAAGCTTCTCTGGAACTATCTTGGCACCTTGAAACCTCTGGTTTAAAAAAGTGTCAGGATTGTGATGCCAAGATGTTACTAACAGACCCTCACAGTGTCTGCCTTTGTGCATGTGTGCCGAAGACAACATGACCAATTGCTGCCCCTATTAGACTATGAAACCGAAGTTATTAAAGGATAGGTCTTCAGAATTAGCTCTTGGGCGTCCCATATCTAAATTGCCCAGTAGAGCCCTGTCGAAACACAAGGAAGAAGATCTGAGGCGGTCGAGTGATCACTTGAGAAACCGATGAAAAGATCCTAAAAGCATAGAAAGAGATCCCATTCGAGGAACCATTCCTCCTTTCTCCTTTTCCTTTAAAAAAAAATGAAAATGCACACTCACTCTTCTACGGACTACTCATCAGACGGACTGGTAATTTTTTCCCTCATAATCCGCTTCGGCTGAGAAATGGGACGATGGAAGTGTTTGCTAGAGTGGGTATCGGGATCTTCTTTTCAGAGATAAAAAAAGAAAACTCTCAACAAAACCGTCCGAGTATCAGTCACGATCATCTCATGTGCCCAAAAGCCCCGAAATGATGTCGACATCAAACAAAATTCAAGAGTTGTCGATGCCATTAGCAGTTCCAACCTCTTGGCCTTCTTCGATGTAACATCGGTGCCTTCTTCAAAAGACCCCTTGAAGTCGGCAGCTTCTTCTCAGTCAAAGAAAGAATTAATGGGGACTTTTCAAAGCATCTTGAATGAATGAGACCCAGTTACTTTCGGCTGTGAGCCTTTTGGACCTTCTAAAGCTCCAGAAGAGTGTTTCTTTTTTTTTTTTTTTTGGAAGAACAGAACTGGACATGGACTTGAAGGATGCCAGTCTCCCCACAGGTGGATTTCACAAATCTTGATCCTCGTGGGCACTCAAACGGCACCTACAGGTAAGTGATGGCTAAAGTAATGGTTCTCTGGGTTGGGGGCACTCTGGCAGTGAGGTTATGGTATATGATCTCACTGACATCTTGGCCACCCCAAAAGAGCCAGTTCTGCACTTTCACGCTGCTTTGAGGGATCCTTTACTGGAGCTGTAGATAAAACCCAGCTCAGCAGTACACAAGGAAATCTAGTAAGAAAGTACAGACCATCATCTTCTGACCCAGACTTTCTAAACACCATAGCCCTGAGAGCGTTTTGGTGCAGGCAGCTACATCAGGGGCAAATTCCAGTTAATACTCATCCCTGCCTCTGGAAAGGGAGGACAAGAAATAGGATGCCCTACCCGGAAAGGTTTTTGTATCGGTGTGACCAAAAGAAACATCAATGCGACATTCACTCTCGTGAAGTATAGCCATACCTTATGGGCAGTGGTCTCTGAGGCTACAGTGCTTTCCCCAGTAGGAGAAATGAGACTGCTTCTTACATTGTAAGTGATTGAATAAATGCAGTGCGCCAAGCACTTCAGTCTGGCTTAGATGTGCCTGATTATGTGGGAAGTGGCATGGGCACAAGTTCTGTGTCATACATTCTCTTGGCTAAGAATATCCGGTTTTACCCCTGATCTACATATAAAACTGATAGACAAGCAATTTGATGTGATGGTTCAAACCTTTTTTGCACAAAGGCAGTTGGCGCCTTAGGGGTATAGAACGGGCAAAATCGTCCAGGAATTCGATGTAAAAAGGAGAGTTTTCCTTTTGAGCAGAGTTGAAGGCTCTGATCCGCGCCAGCCCGGCGTGTCACAGAGGGACGCAAATTGCTGAAGACGCCGTCGGAGGAGAGCCGAAGGCAGCAGGCTAACAGAAAACGGTAGGTAGGTCCTTGCCACCCTCCTCCCCGGCACGCCGTCGAGAGCATAGCTGAAGGAGTGCGCCCCCACCCCCAATCGTCAGCAGGGCCCCGTCGAGTGCAGAGGAGGTGGGCCACCTGGGGATGGTGACACCGCCACCGACATTGGAGCAGAGAGCAGCGCTCCGCCCACCAGCCCGAGGAAATCCAATGATATTAAGACGGCTGCGGGGAAGTGGGGGGAAGCCAGCCCCATGAGATAAGTGGAGGGCACATGAGACACCCTGAGGCCTCACTGCACAGGAGAAACTCAGAGTCTGCAAAGGGGGCCATGTGAAGGGGATAGCCACAGACTATTTGAGCCTGCTGACAGGTGGGCTCCCTCACTGGTTGGGGCGGTGTGCACCTGAGAAATTTAAGGATACAGAGTGGGGAAATAGGTGGAAACTGCAGTGAGGAGGAACACTAAAAGGGTATTTTGAAGCAGGGAAAGGAGGTGCCCACCCAGACGTGCATGGAGGCCCCCGCACCCTAAGCTGTTGCGCAACGGAAGTAGACGGAATGACCCAGAGCTCAGGGGGCGCACCTTAACAAGTGGCCACAGGAGAGGCTCCAATCTCCCCACAACGAGAAGGGACCCATGTGTGATATCTGATATAACTGATATGCTGGAGCTCGTAGGGTTCCCTTCCCACCTACATCTGGGGAGCTGTGGAGGGCCTGGAAAAGGAAGGCAGTGGCTTGGCAGTTAGTGCCTGGAGAGAGGCATTCAGCCCGAGGAAAGCCTTGACAAGGAGTGAGGAGACTCTGAGACCCCAACACCACTAGGGAAGATCCTGCAAAGGTGTAGGCCACTGATACCCTGCCTGGAGCGTGTGCCTGCCTTGTAGGGGACCCCCCCCCCACGACCCCTGTCGACTGAGGGCGCTCTCCGTACACTGCCGAAAAGGGAGAATG
Organism: Ambystoma mexicanum; assembly: GCF_040938575.1. Lineage (NCBI taxonomy): Eukaryota > Metazoa > Chordata > Amphibia > Caudata > Ambystomatidae > Ambystoma > Ambystoma mexicanum. The sequence continues at coordinate 1,294,088,989 of NC_090933.1, read as the reverse complement.
CCACAAAGAGAGTAGGTCAGACTGGAAACCAGCCCCCCCCAATCACCCGGGGGGCCACAGTAGATTCAAGTGAGCCCGGTTTTGATGAGGGGCCCCAGGACGCCCTTCTCGGCATTAAGGATACAAATGGCGGGGGAACTGAGCTTTAGACACGACCCGACTGAATAAAGCAGGGCCATACCCCACCCAGGGACTGGAAGACAAAACCTGGAAGTTTTGAATACAAGAAGGGCTGGGGAGTGAGACAACTAAGTCCAACATGTCGGAGGAGGGGCGTGACGCCATGTCTACTAAGAGAGATATCGCCTCCCTTCTGGAAGAAATTCACGGAATGAGGGCAGACATTGGTAGCAAAGTAGATAGAATAAATGTTCGGATCGAAACGCATGGACGAGAGGCTGTAGTCAGTGGAGCACAACCAGACCTCCCTCGAGACACTGGAAACACAGATGGATATGAGGCTGGCGGAGCTTGAAAGGAGGGAAGGCGAGGTAGCCTTAAAGATGGATGACTTCGAAAATCGGGAAAGGAGAAACAATTTGCGATTCTTTGGAATCCCGGAGAAAGAAGACGAAACGGAAGCAGACCTTCGGAGAACCATCCACGAGGTGGTGAAGATGCTATTAAGTGATGAGAACCTGGACAAACCCAAACTTCAGAGGATCCATAGGGCTGGTGCTACCGGGAGGGGGCCACCGTTCAGTGCTTGCTCGCTTCCACAACTACCCAGACAGACAAAAAATACTTAAGAAGGCAAGGGGGTTGAGTTCAGTGTCCCTGGGAAACACGAAAGTGGCAATCTACCAGGATCTATAGGCACGAACATTGGCAAAAAGGCGAATGTGGGCCCCCCCTCATGAAATGGCTCAGCGAGAAGGGTGTGAGGTACCATTGGGGAATCCCCTTCTCTATAGCTTTGAGGGGCACAGCTCCAAACTGGTAACCGAGGAGGATATCAGGAGGGTCATGGAGGAGCTAATGGGAGACGACGAGCAACAAATGGATGATGTTGGAAAGGGCCAGGTAGACAGACGATGGTGCATCAAGGGTCCGAGCAGATGTAAAGTCCCAGGCTCCAGAAAATTCAGGAAGCTTGGGTCGCCCACAATCGGCCCCTCCTGAGCTGTGAGATGTGCTGGTGACTAAAGCATTGAGTTGAAATGGTTAAGATGACGGGTGGGGGGCGAGCCTATTGGTGAATTGCAAGTTGTTGCGAGAGGGAACAGATGGGGGCTCGAATTAGTGTATTTGGTTGAGCCAGTCCACGAAGAGAGAGGACCACTGGTGATTCAATCTCGTCAAAGGAAATGACTCCGGGCGGGGTTGTATGCCGAGGGCGGGTGGGGGGAGGGTGCAGGGAAGGAGGTGGGGATGACCTATGTTTAGGTTGTGAAAGTTTTAAATCAATGGTGTGGTGTGGGGATCAGGTAAAGAGGGTCCCGGACTTGGTATGGTCTCAGGGAAGGGGGTAGTAGAGTGTTCCCTCGGGTACGAGATGATGTCTGGCCAGGGTGAACTGAGGATAGGCTAACTAATTGTCCAAATCCTGAACTAGCCGTCCAAAAGATCTGTGGTGCTACGTGAGTTCAAGAGGTCTAATCTAGTGCTTACAGGAGACGAATTGGAAAATGGGGGAGGGACGCAGACTGTGATCCTGGGAGGTGGGGGAAGTGATTGTGGTGTCCGATGTAAAAAGAGACATGGGGTGGCGGTCTTGGGCTCTACCCAGACGAGCTTTACGATAGAAGCGGAACTAACCGACCACAATGGGAGGTATCTGTTTGCGACGGGCCAATTACATGGGGTTAATCTAACGATCGGATCAATCTATGCCCCGAATGTCCAACAATTTGAATTCTGGGAGAGGGTGAGAGATAAACTCATTCAATTTGTGGATGGTCAACTGGTGGTGGGTGGTGATTTTAATATGATATTGGACCCACTGAGAGATTGTAAGAGGATGGGGGGAGGAGCAAATGAGGAGGGTTAACCCGGGTGATTCAGAGCAGTTTAAAGGGATGAACGCGGTTCTAGGTTTATGTGACTCCCTTCCCCCGGTCCCAGGAGGTGACATGCCATTTACCTACTATTCCGCGGTCCATGACTTCTTCTCTCGCATCTATTTGATCTTAGTGGATGTGACCCTAAAACACCAGATCCTACAGTCCCGAGTACTACCGTTCCCGTGGTCGGACCACGACATGGTAACAATCCGGATAGACAGGGGAGGGTATAAAGGCCATCGGGGAAATTTGAAATGGAAAGACTTCCTGCTAAAAGATAGAGGTGCAACAGGAACTGCTAAGGGGAATAGAAGAGTATTTCCTATTCAACGATACAGGGCGGTGGGGATCCAGTCGGTTTGGGATGGCTTTAAGGCAACCATAAGGGGGACCCTGATGAGAATTAGCTCCCAGAAAAAGAGAGAGAGGGAGGAGAAGGAGGTTAAGCTACGCAGGAAAATAGAGGACATAACAGCCAGGAATATACACAGGCAATATATCTCGCCCACAAAAGCGATAGAGCTCTGACGGTACAGGACACAATTGAAAGCTATGCTAACTCAGTATACGGAAAAGAAACTCCTGTTCCCGAAACAGAAATATCATAAGAGCGGGGACTGAGCGGATAAGAGCTTGGCATGGAGATTGAGGGAAAAGAAAAGGAGGAGGAATATCGGGGCGATTAGGATTGAGGATAACAAGTGTCTATGCGACGCCCAGAGTATAGGGAAGGAATTTTTAGAGTTCTAGTCGGAATGGGCAGGAGACGATTCCCAGATTGACAAATATTTGGATAGGCTACCGTTCCGGGACTTCCCGAAGATATAGTGAAAAGTTTAGAGAATCCCATAACCACTGAAGAAGTCATGCGGGCCATCACGAGAATGAAGTCGGGGACAGCCTGGGGGAGGATGGGTTTTTGGTAAAATTCTACAAATTATTCAAATCCCTGTTAGTCCTGCACCTAGTGAAGGTATTCAATGTGTGCCTGGAGGGTGAATTCCATCCCGACACGATGATGGTGGCAATTATTGTTGCAATCCCGAAGGAAGGGATGGACCCTACTAGATGATCCTTCTACAGGGAAATTTCCCTTGTTAATGGTGAGGTGAAAATATTGGCGAGAATACTAGGAACAAGACTGGAGGGAGGTATGCCACTCTTAGTGCATGGAGACCTGGTGGGATTTATTAAGGGAAGACAAGAATCAGAAAATATTAGGAAGACTACCAACCTGATCCATGTAGCGCAAGTGTAAGGGCTGGACGCATGTCTGGTGACATTGGACTCGGAAAAGGCCTTTCATAGGGTTGAGTGGCCTTTCATGATCAAGATGCTGGGGAGGATGGGGCTGGGAGCAACCTTTCTGAAGTGGGTGTCGGCACTGTACAATAGGCCCAGGGCAAAGGTCTGTATAAATGGGGGACTTACGGAAGCTTTCAAACTCTCTCGAAAGGCAGGGGTGTCCTCTCTCCCTCTCTGCTCCTGTACGCCCTCGCAATGGAGCTGCTGGCGATTGCAATCAGAATTAATGACCAGGGGAGCGCTTGAATGCAAAAATTCACTGTTTGCTAACATACTCGCATACCTGACAAATCTAACTGTCTCCCTCCCAGGTCAAATAGATGAGGGGTCTTAAAATTAACGTGGGAAAGTCAGCAATCCTACCGCTGTTGACACGGCGCCCCCTCCTAAGCTACCAGGGCATGAAGGTTAATCAGCGAGGCATACGATACTTGGGCATAATGGTGACAAGTAACTTAGGAGGGATGGTTGCAGCTAACTATAATCCCTTCCGTGCACAACTCACGGCTGATCTAAAGAGGTGGCTCACTTTGATACTGACCTGGTATGGAAGGATGACCTACATAAAAATGAATTGCCTCCCCAGACTGCTATATCTGTTTGCATCCATCCCGAGCCCGGAAAAGTTTTTCTTAGAAGTGACAGGAGAGCTTTGTAGATTTATTTGAGCAAACATGACCCTAAGGGTGAAGATGACAACCCTTACCCTCCCGAAGGATAAGGTGGGATTCAGGTTCCCGGATATCCGTCTGTATTATAAGGCGGCACAAATCAGGTGGATGCTGGAACATATGAGGGACAATCTGAGGACCTACTGGACCTACCTAGAAGGTCTTATAGCGCACCCCCTGAAGGTCAGGGATTATTTCTGGTCCCAGGCCAGATTGATACCGGAACGTCTGCGGTCCCACCCTACACTAGGAGTGATCTGGTCAGTTTGGTGGGATTCTAGGGATGTCTTCAATATGGGGGCCACCGTTTGATCTAAAGCGCAAGGGATTTACGAATTCACAGAGGTGGTCAGACACAGAGCTTGAGAGAGTGGGACAATTCTTTGAATATGGGAACTTCCACGATTGGGATAAGGTGTGGGACATACTGGGAGGGGACTCGATTTCAATATTTGAATTTCTTCGCATTAAGGGCATCCTGAAGGATCCAAAGTGGGGGGCAGGCGCGGCTAGGGAACTAACACCAGTGGAAAAGTCCTGGAACAATCTGTGATAAGGAAGGGTATATTGTCCAAACTATAGAAGGCAATGAATGACACCTGCCTAAAGGGGAGGCAAACCTTCCAGAGATACTGGGTGGAGTTAGTAGGGGGGGAGATTTCAGTGCGGAATGGGCTCGCATATATAAGGTGGTCTTCCAGGGAGGATTGTTCACCTCCACAATAGAACATCATTTTAAACTTCTAATAGGATGGCACAGGGATCCGGTGAGACTGTCAAAGATGTTTCCGGAAACAGCTCCACTGTGCCCAAGGGGTTGCAGGAACCCTGGGACTCTAGCCCACATGTGGTGGCGATGCCCCAAGGTACAAATGTTCTGGAAAGAGGTGCTGAGCTGGATGGAGAGGATGACAGGGGTAGGGCTGGACCTAGATCCGTTGCAGCTACTGCTAGGGCTTCCGCAAAGAGATAGGGAAGAACATAGACTCCCGAAGATGTGGGAAGCCATGCTTAGGGCAGGAAGTCCAGCCATCGCTCAATGTTGGAAAAAAACGAGACGCTCCCCTCGAAAGTGGTGTGGGAGGGGAAACGCCCCATATTTCATATTTATGATTCTCTTTTGCATTTTTTGCCCAAGGGCCATCATTAATGCTACTATTTAGCCACATCCCGAGATATTTTGTTTTGCTGATGCAACTTAATGGTTCATTTCCCAAGTACCACATAAAGTATTTTTTTGATTTTCTTTTCTTCTTTGTTAGGTCTTGCAAAATGAGGATTTCAGATTTTGATGGATTATTTGTAGCTTGTTTGCAGAGACGTATTTTTCTAGTGCGGACAGTTTTCGTTTAAACCCAATAGGTGTCAAATCTTGCAGCACTAAGTCATCCGCGTAGAGCATCCAGCCGATATCATGTCCATTCATTTTAGAGGAGAATGAGTTTACAGCTCCCAGTGTTTCTCCAATATCTCAGAGGAACAAATAGAATAATATAGCTGCAAGCGGGCATCCCTGTTTTACACCCCGGTAAGTCTTGATTGGTGCTGACAGGGTTCCGGCACAGTCAAGACGAATCTTTATTTCTGTTTGTGAGTGATGTTCTCTAATCACCCCAAGCAGGCTTTCCGGGCAGTTCCATTTGGCCAGTTTAGTCCACATCAGTTCGCGATTCACACTATCAAAGGCGTGGGATAGGTCTATAAACGCTAAAAAGATCTTTTTCTTCTGACAAATAGCCTCCACCTTCAATACATTGATTATTATAACATTTAGACTACATCCCACAACTTTAACATATTCGGCCTGCCTTGCATCGTACCAGCCCGAAGATTTCATCCATTTTGATAAGTGGAGCTGTATTTGTGTGGCAAAGATTTTTCCAACCACATCGAGGAGCGCAATCGGCCGATAGTTTTTCGATTCCAATCGTTGTCCTTTTTTGAATATTGGGACCACTATTGCGCTCCTCCATGTGTATCTTACCATTACGTAATATCAGACCAAATAATAGATAACAAAACTTGGCCCACTTCTCAGGATGTTGTTTGAGAATCTAGTTTGTTTGGCCATCAGGGCCAAGAGCTCTCGATGAGCTCATTCTCTTGATGTTTATCAGAATATCTTCTTTCTCAATCTTGATTTTCCATTGACTCAATTTAGTTAACTCTGGTTCTTTTGTTTGCTTGTTCTTCGAGAACACTGATGTAGAATGATTTATCTATCGCGTTTTGGGAACCATATTGCTAATTAAAGCAGCTTGAGGGTCAGTCGTGTCATTAATCAAACTCCAGAAAGCTCTAGTGTTTCTGTTTCTGTTTGCAAGAGTGGTCATCATTCATATATAATATTCCTATGTGATATTAGCCAGTTCTTATAGCTTTGTTTAGCTTTTTTAATCTTCAATATTCGGGTGGTTGGCATGTTCTTCATAAAGTTTTTCCTCAACGTCAACTCAATGTCCCAAACATGAGTTTGTTAAAAGAAGCTTTATCTCTGCTCGTTACTTTTTCTCTGTACTGATCTAAAATTACAGAGTTATTAATTCGCTCACTGGATTGGCCTTGGTGAATTGCACTTATTAGCATATTAACTTTTCCATCATTCAGCCTTAATCTATTACCTCCCGAGGTGACAGAAATGGAGTAAGGCTCCTTTTTTCCACATTTAGTTTTTGATGTTCTTTACAACTCAATTCTAATCAAGTTATGATCACTTTGTTTCATCTGAATAACAAGCAATTTGATCGTTTTTTTGGTAATTCGCTCGGATGTAAAAAATAGTCAATTGTGGACTCCTGTTGATCTCTATGCCACGTAGATCTTGACGGAATGTCTCCCGTAACATTACCGTTCAACATGGTCAAGTCCCACACTTTCATTTCCTTTAGCCATTGTCTGGCCGCTTGACTATTTCCTTTCAATCTTTTTGCGGTTTGTTTCCCATCTTTGGTATGCAGACAATGTATATTCGGGTCTCCACAGATCAAGATGTTTGCATTCAGCTCATTAATTTTGATGTCATTTATAATGTCTGAAATTTGATGAATGAATTGCGTACATCCTGTTGCTGTATGTTGCCAATAGATGTTTGTTATGTACATCGCACTACCAATGTAATTCAGCTTAACAGGAAGATCTATTAGAGTCACCTGTGTGTATGCAGGTATGCAGTGTAATTCTTAGTATGAGCCACCTGAAAACCACTTTGTTTTTTAACCATCAGGAGTAACCCTGAGATGGGGCGCCCTTTTGCTCTTTTTATCGCTGACTTGAAAGCTATCTCATACCCCTCAATGATAGGGGTGTCCACAAGCCATGTTTCCTGTATTCACAGTATATCAATCTTCTTTAGCTTGGGTGATTCATATAAATACATGAACGTGTCCCCTTGTGTTCCAGGAACCAATGTAGATGCCATCTTCATTTGATGTTCTCTGGCATTAACCACTGTTAGTTTTAAGACTCCGGCTATACAGATCCATTTTTCATACTCTAGATCCTGTGGTATAATTTATTTTTTTATTTTGGTCGTCTTCCATTGATTTATTTTGTCTGAATGTGATTATCAGGTCATCTTTTGATATTACATTTTGTTTGGATCCAGTTTTAGGGCTGACATCAGACACCTTATAAGGCATATCATTTGTGGTAGATCTATTCCCTCACGATTTGTCTTCATGCTGATGCACTTTGAGGCGTATTTCCTGCTGCAGTGAATCAGCATTGTCAGCATTATTTTGCGATACTTCAAATTTATGTTCTTCATAAGTGCAATCTTGAATATCAAATCCCAACGGATTTAGGAGGGAAGTGGCATTGACTATCATGTCTCTAATCAAGCTTGATTTTATATGAAGAATCGCGCAGTCATGTCTTGCTTCATCCGGACATTCATCTGTCTTCATATCCTCCGAAACAAGAGTTCGTAGATGTGGGATCTGATGACGTAATCGTATCACATTCTTCTTATTGAGAATGAGTCCGTCTTTCACGCTAAGGAGACGTTCCATGCGCAGCACGAAGTTATCCATTTTTGATTTTTTGTTCTGTTTTGCATATGTATTATGCTGATTGCCTTGATAAATCCTTCCAGCTCTATTAGAGCTTGTGCGATGAGGAACATCGAATCTCACGCTTTCATGTCGCTGTTTTAGGAACACTTGGTCCGCATTTTGTTGTTTTTGATTCATATTTACCGTGCTTGATCTCTCAAAAGGCCGATCATGCTCAGCTGCCATATTTTATGGAGGTTCTGTGCCTCGATTTTGGCTCTTTTGTCATGCAATGTATAGAATGTATAGAATACTCTAACGTTTTCTTTGCAGAGGTTTATTTCATTTTCACCTTAATCATTTGGATCTGTTGTCCGCACAATTTTGCTGATTCTGCCCGTTTCCTCCTTTTTAGTTTTATCGGAGTTACCCCCATCACCTAAAGTACATTTAGCCTTAGCGATAGAACAATCAGTTTCAACATTCTTAGGATTACATTCCTTGATCACATCGACATCATCTATTTCATAAGTTGATCAATTCATCTGTTCCGTTATAGAATTCTCTTCTGATGTCGTTTGTTCTACATCATCTTTCTCTTCAAGCTTTTTCACAGAATTCTTTCGGGTCTGATTATCCATGATGTTTTTATTTTTTGTTGTTGCCTTCGCTGGGTTAACTGTAATATTCAGCAATTTTATATTTCGCAAACATTTTCTCGAGTTGTTGGCATGAGACCCTCAGCATTTTTGCTGATTTTTTTCCATTAGACACATGTTTTGCCACGGCTTTGCTTCCATCATGTTTCCTTGTATGGAAGATTGAATAGGATAAGGTCTAAAATCTCTTCTTGCTGATCGATGTTGATGATAGATTCTGCATTATCCTTTGAGGTGGTCGTTGTTAAGGTGGACTTAGATTTTACTGGCCGCTTACTCATGTCTAACTCAGGGTTACCAATTAAGCCCACTGCATTCGCTGAGGTCGATGGAATAGAAGGCATTTCCTGTGAATTCCCCACTTTCTCCACTTCACCTGACGCTATGGCTTGAATGCTCTCACCGGTTGTACCAATAGCCTGGTAGCTCAGGTTATGATTTGTTGTTCTTGAAAGAGTATCGTTTGTGATTTCGCTACCCATTTCTGTAGGTGTTATGTTTCTTCTCATAAGCCTATTGCTGTCACCTTTTACAGCAGTATCCTTCAGCTTACTCTGAGTATAGTCCATGTCCCTCTGCATATTAGGCATATTTAGCATGGTGTGGGATTCTCATCGCAAACCATCATGTTGCTGTCATTTCAGTAGTGATAGAGCTTTGCGGGCCACTTCAGCTAAAAGCCTTTTATCTTTAGCTCTGTTTTTTATTTGTTCTATTAATATTTTTGTGCTGGACTCTGCTCTAGAGTTTTCAATGGTAGCAGTTTTTTTAATTAAAAGCATTTCTTGTTCCACATTCATCAATTTGGAATTTATCATGGCAATCAAGGTGTTTTGATCTTTTAAATTCTCATTGAGTTGTTCATATAGCTTTATATAGGGCGCGACCGATTTTGTTAGCGCTGACAATGTTCGGATTTAATTCTTTTATCACTTTTTCTACGATACTTTGAATGTGGTTATCTTTTATTGATGGATATTTCATCTCATCATTTTTATTTACGTTATAGCGTCTTACTTTTGGGTAATCTCTCACCACAAACGAGGTATCTGATGAGGATCATCAATTGAATCTGATGATTTACAACTGCTACGTTTTCTTCTGCCTCTCAGGCGTGTGATCTTCGACCTTGCTTTACCATCATTGATTTCTTTAATCTGAGAAATGGTCCTTCGTCTCAGTAAACATGTAACTGAAGACACACTACCGGACTTCTCTTCTTCTTTTTCTTGACGGGTGCCAGCGATTACCGTGCATCTGAAGTTCATACAGTGACAGTGACTGTTGCTCATCCCTAAGCATTAGGGGCAGATTTTTCACAGCTTCGCATTCTGCTGGTTTTGTGTGTTTAGTACTTAGATTGTTGGTCATCTGTACCAGATCACGTAGGACCTTATCGGCCACAGCAATATAATTCTGTCTCTTGTTCTTTTCCGTTGATTTATTTCTTTCCATGCTTAAGTGCTCGATTGAATGGCAAATTGCAGCAGCAGGAGACCGTTAACCCCCCCCTCTTACCCCCCCAACACCACATGTTCTGCTTTCTCAGAAACTTCATTAGACCAGTCTTTATCCTCTGAGCACTTCAAATCTGTGGCAGTGAACACATTGTTACAGCAGTTATACACAACATCGTCCTTATTCGTTGCATCTTCTTCATCTGCCTCCAGCCTTTCGTCCATTTAAATTTCGGCAGCTTTATCAGCTTCACCTGATATTACTGCGTGCTTTGTGTTTATTATGCGGTTTAAGCTGGTGTGAAGTCCTGCCGATTTTTCATCCCCCATTAGTACTTCACCTTGGTTATTGCCCAACTCTCTTTTATTATCTGAATTTCACAATCTTCATACTGTGCCGTGGAGTTCTCTGTGATGCCTCCAGTCGTAGACACAGTCACGGTCACAGCATCGTTTCTCGCTTGTTTCCTTTTCATGACTCGATTCGCGCTCTGCAGTTTGAACTACATGCCAGGCAAGAGCGCGCAGGCAAGGAATTGTAATAGCTGTGATAGCTTGTGTTTTGACTTCAGGGCGGCGCTGGAATCTCGCATTTGTTTTCGCATTTGTTTTCCCTTTGTGCTTTACTTATGCACATGTTTTGTGATTTTCCACATTTCTCAAGTTCAAGCAATCAGGACTTTTGTTAAACACATCATCGTTATCACACGTGGCATCTAACGGCTCGGTGGTTCTAATCTCTCAGTTAAGACAGCAGTTTGATACACAGAATTCTTCTAGGCAGACTGACTTGCAGCGTCGCTGTTGTAGACGAGGTGAAGGGTAGGGGCCAGGGATCCCTCTGAGCACCATGATTTTACACGTCTGTCGTTACGGGTCCACCTCTGGATCTTTTTATCAGGGTAATGGGAGGCATTATGCACCCCCTGACCAACACTCCCACGCACTCTGCAATGCTCTGTCGGAGGCTGGGTACTTGAGGTCGTGTAGGCTCCGCGCACAGAGAGAAGTCCACACAGAACAGCTCTCAGAACGGCTCTCGGGAAACGTGATTCACAGTTGAATGAAGCAGAATGGCAACACGACTAACACTCCCACGCATCCTGTGTTTTTATAGTGCTAAAGGCACGCCTGAGAATGAGATCACTTCATTGGGCTCCCAGTGGTCCCAGTTATCAGGCAGCATGATGGTCCCACTTTAGGGCCCAAAAAGGGTTGCACCGGGCCTCCTGTGGTGAACCCATAAGAAGAACTTGATGGCAGGATATCCCTTTTGGCAACCATGGCTAGTGGTGAGTGTGGTTACGGATGCCTCTTTGAAGGACCGAGGCTCTCATCTGAAAGAGCTGACTGTGAGTAGGCTGTGGTGCCCAGCGTCAAAACTTCACACAAATCTTTTAGAGTGGAGGGTGAAAAGACTGGTGCTTATGGCATCTTTGCATTCGATACAGGTGAAAGACTTTCCTGATCATGATAAGCAACATTCTGGCCATAAATTACATCAAGAGAGGTGGAGTAGGGTCACTTCTGTGCAGGGAGGCAATGCAGCTCTGGTTTTGGGCGTTCTAGAACAAGATATCATTGTCGGCAGTACACTTAACTGGCATGGGGAAAATAGGGGCGGATCCCCTGAGCAGGCATGGCTTCATCTTTCACAAGTGGGAGCTGAGCCAGGAAGTTCTTTCAGGGATCTTAATCCTTTGGGGAACCACTCAAATGGATCTGTTCGCATCCAGTTCTAACAGAAACTGTGAGCTGCTCTGCTCCATCAAATTTTCCAGAGGGGTACAACTGGGGGATGAATGTGTGGTGGACTGGAACATTCACTTTTGTATGCGTTCCCACTGATCTCTGTCAAATCTCAATTCATCAGGAGGATGAGAAGGTATGGAACAACCATGATTCTAGTTGTTCTGGATTGGACCAGGCGGATATGGTTCCCGGGTTTTCTGGACATGATTGTCTTCCACTTCATCTTCCTCAGAGAGCTGACCTGCTCTCTCAGACAGGACTCAGACTCTTTTGAAAAGAACCAGGTCTCCCGTCTGAGAGAGCAGGTCAGCTCTCTGAGGAAGATGAAGTGGAAGACAATCATGTCCAGAAAACCCGGGAACCATATCCGCCTGGTCCAATCCAGAACAACTAGAATCATGGTTGTTCCATACCTTCTCATCCTCCTGATGAATTGAGATTTGACAGAGATCAGTGGGAACGCATACAGAAGTGAATGTTCCAGTCCACCACACATTCATCCCCCAGTTGTACCCCTCTGGAAAATTTGATGGAGTACCAAAAGGTTAAGGTACAACATGAAGACATTATGAAGGGGTTGCTTTTGGCCAGAAGATTGGTGACAAAGGCTCTGTACCACTGCTGATGGAAGACATTTTGCAGCTTGTGCAGAGCCTAAGGTGTTGATCCTTTTCTGTGTGATACTTAGGCAATGTTTACAGGTCGCGATACTCAAGGAATATTTGGAAGCGCTTTCCAGCTTAAAGCGCATGCCCGAACATGTGTCGTTGGGTACGATACCCTTCGTGGTGCCGGCTTGGGACCTTAATCTAGTGTTGACCTTCCTAATGGGAGCACGTTTTGAGTGGTGCATCCTTGTCCACCGGGGCAACTGTAACACTGCATTCCTTGTAACAATCACTTCCGTGTGCAAAGTAAGTGAACTGCAAGCTCTCATGTAAACCACCCATTTGTCTTTTCAAGAGACAATGTCATTCTCGGGGTACGCCCTTCCTTTTTACCTAAGATGGTGTCTGAGTTTCACCTTATCCAAAACATTTGTTTACCAGCTTTTCTTTCTTCCGCCTCATGCATCCAAACAAGAGGAGAGGCAGCATAGGCTCGAACCTAAGATGGCATCAAGCTTTTACATCACCAGAACAATTAGCTTCAGATCAGAAAACCAGTTCTGTGTAGGGTACACCGGTCTGAAAATAACTAAAGGAGTGAAGAAACTAGGCAGTATCCATTATTATTACTCAATGCAGTACATTCCTGACTGTTTCAGAGCGCACTCAACTAGAGGAGTAGCCGCATCGTCTGCACTCCAAAACCAGCTCAAAACATCTGCCAAGTGGCAACTTGTGCTTCTATGTACTCTTTCACAAAACATTATTGCTTGGACACGGTCAGGTCAGAACGCCCATTGTGGTTGATCAGTCTTGCAAGAAGTTTTAATTAAGTATCAATGGGAGTTCGCTCTTTCCTCCTCCTGCAATTTGTTACTGTTATGGAGTCTAAGATGGGGAATCCGTGGGAAGACATAGTCCATTAGAAGAACAAATTACTTACATCCGATAATGTTCTTTCTGCTAAATGTTCCACCCATGGATTCCTCACAGCCCTCCCATCCTACCCTGCAATCTGATAGCTCTCTCCCTCTTTCAATGCTGCCTGTACTTCCTCTAGCTTAATGGGTTCCTCTAATTTCTTTATCTCTTCAGGGTGGGGATATTTATTTCCTGCAAATAGTCTAACCTCTTCCTCTGACTCCCCCTCCTCTCTCCCATACAACATCTGATATTTAGAGCACGAAGCAGTGAACCACATCCGTCGGATAGTCCCATTCAGTAGACTGACCTATGCTGTGTATTTCATGCATCAGCTCCATATCATTTCCCCACGCAGCTTTTAGCTTCTCTGCAAGCTTTTGCATATCCTTTTTCAGCTCGACCTCTAAGAGGGCGATTTCCCTCTTTTTCAGAGAACCCTCAGATATGATCCTCCCTCATTTTCTAATTTCTTTACTCAGGAAGTCTCAAATTAACCTATCTTTTATGAGATTTATCATTGAACCTCCAACTGCTTACCCTTTCTCTCTGCCCTTTTCGGGGTGCTTCCAAAAGGTACTCTTATCCCTTTTCAACTAGTAAGTAATCTATCCTTGCATAGATTTTATAAGGGCTTGAACTAAATGCAAATTATTTTTTTTCTGGGTTTAACTTTCCCCAAACATCACACAAAGAGTGTTGCCTCAAATGGTCCTCGAACCCTGATAGTTTATTTTCTCTGTACTTCACATGGTTTTTTCCATGGCATCCAGTCTAGGAGCGGGGGCCCCATTCGTATTGTAATCACCCTTAATTACTTTTGTTTCCTCTGCCCAATGGTACATTTTGAAGAAGGTCCTCTTGATGAATTGCATCTGTTGTGTTTTCAGAACTTAAAGAGCTACCTGTGTTACCCAATTTTCCCGTCGGTCTTCCTTTTCTTTTATCAAACGCATTCCCCCTTCTTGATCCTCCTTGACATAAACGTCATCCAAGACCCAGGACAATTGCCACCCCACATTTTTGGTCTTTGCGGAGGGCCAAATTGTTTGCCCAGTGCTCTTAACTAATATTCTATATTTCTCTTACCAGAGTGGGTTTACTGCAGAAAGAGGATCCATTTTTTTTTTTTAACTATCTCTTGCCCGCAATTATCTTTTGGTGGGTGACTTTGGGCACTTCACACTTGGAGTGGCTACCCTCATTCTCATTTTCAAGGTGTTGATTGTATTCTATGGAAAATTGTCCCTGCTGGTGCAGCCTCTGACCTCTTATATTTATCTTTTCATTATGTTCATTGCTAAGGGTGGTCCTATAAATGCAAATCCCTTTCCACCCCATTGCCTGGCCTGAACTCGCCCTAAACATTACAAATTCCAGCAATTCAGTTGAACTGCCCCGCAGTTTCGTGTCAGTATGTGAGTGAGACACCTGGTTAGTTACAGGCCACCTGAGTAGAACCTCCACCCGTCCCCATCCTCCCTGTTGACTTTCAGATTCTACATTGTACTACTTGGCCACTCCGTTTCTATTAACTTCACAACTTTTTAGGCGAGATAAAGAACACACTTCGGTACTTCTGCGTTGCAAACTGTTTTCTTGTTTCTCTTTATCTCCATCATTTTTCTTTAATCCTGGCTTTTCTTGCAGATCCTGACATAATTGTGGGGCCTCATTCACATCAAACAGTTTGTGTTCTACTTTGTGGAACTCAAAGTGAGGGAAATTGGAATCCCCATCTTTAACGGAATCCTATATCCATCAGCCAAGAGGCGAGAGGTTTGCAAAGCCATCTTCTTTCCAATATAGAGAATGAAAGAGCCTGAAATATCATCACCTTGGTGCCTTCAAAGTCTACAACTCCTTTTTTGTGCTCTATTTAAATTGTAAATTTTATCTTTAAATAATGGCCTGTAATACCACCTGCTTTGGGACACCAGATTGACCCCTTCCTAGCACATAATTTCCTTTCACTCCCCCTCGTACAAAATATTCAGGACACTCCTCACTTTTCTACCCGCCAATGCTGTTGTACACTCCACCAGGCCGTTGCTCTTCTAGCCATGCTCCAATGGGGCTGCTCAAAAGCAAGCCCTCTAACCCGCACCAGTCTCCTGGACCGTATCCATACTGAGAGGTTTGCGGGGGGCCACCTTGTTATGTCGGGGTGCCTTTCCTGGCGAGTCAATTCAGGGGAGGTTGTGTAGCTCGTGGTTTAGGCCACCATGTTTTCTCGGAGCCCCTAGTGGTCTCTTAAAGATATTTTCTAATCTCAGCAGGAACCAGAACAATTGGGAACCATTTTGGGCCAGAGAGCTCAACTAATATGTGCAAAAAGAAAGCTTAAAAATGGGGATTCTGTCACAAATTCTAGCGGCCCTAACAGAGGACAACTAGGTGGTGACCCTGAACATCTGGCATTTGCATCATCATGTCCCTAGATTTCCAGTTCAGTGGAAGTACTTGCAGGTACAATTCAAGGAGTTGGCCCTTGGCCTAGTAAGGGCACAGAGGGTCTTCACCTGCATGATGGTAGTGGTCATGGCCCACTTGCGCTGTGAGTGCCAGAGGATGGACTAGTGATTTCTGTCTACATTTGGAAATGTGTGCTTCCGTAAGTGTTTCCCTGCAACATACTGAAATATGTACCTATTGACTCCTGAGCATGCTTAAGACTGAAGATTAACATTTATAACTCACGTGTTGGTCTAAAGAAGGAAACCCAAGTGTTTTGTGGAGGAGGGTTTAGAGGATCAGAAGGAGGACACAGAGGCTATGAAGACATTTTAAGCATGATTTGTTTTCTAAAGTTAAAAAAGGCCCAACTCTCCCTATATCTATTGGGTGTTGCCTACCTATTACTCTTACGTCCCGTCCCCTTCCCTCCATGCTGTATGGGCATCTCTTCCAAGAGACGGAACCTTTTTCACCCGAAACAATCTTCTTCCCCTTTAAATTTAGAGGTGCGAGGGGGTGCGGCCCAGGGCGCATGCGCTGCCCTGACTCCTCCCTCCGGTTCCACACCTCAGTCCCCTTTTCCGCATCGACGGTAACGGGCCGAATTCAGCAGCACTCCTGGGTTTGGCTTCGGCCATGTAATTCCACGCGCAAATACTAAATACTTCTTCTCTTTGCCTTTTTTGTCATTCAGGTACTCGGTCCTCAGGCGTCACGCTCCTCCCCGGCGCATGTCGACTTCCACTGGGTTCAGCAGGTGTCCATCCTGCAACGGGCTCTTCCCAACTTCAGACCCCCACGCCCTCTGCCTACGTTGCCTTGGCCCAGACCACGGTTGGCAATCATGTTCGGCATGTGACTCGCTGTCCTCGAAGGTGCTGAAGAACAGACTAGCCAGGTGGAGGGAGCTCTTCCCTAAGTCGCCTCCAGAGGATCTCAAGAACTTCGTGAAACATCATCCCAGGTCCAAGGTAGGGCTGATATTTTCCAGCACACCTGCAAGGGATACTCCTTCCCAGGGACACACCCGCGCGGGAGGGACCGGCCATGTCCTTCCACCGAGGCTGCTTCAGCTGCTGGCCTTCGTGTCGAGGGGTCCTCGGATCCTCCCGGAAGCAGTGTTGAGGGACCGGAAGGTTCTTGTACCCTGTGTACACCCGAGGGACTACGCCCTTTTACCGGCGCAATGGCTGAGGGGCAATGCCCTGACACCGGCAAGACGTCCGAGGGGCTACGCCCTAATACCAGCAGTACGTCCGAGGGGGCGCCTATACGCAGCTCTACCGACCCCCGGGTTGAGGGTGTCACACCTACCGGGCCGAGACCCGAGGAGCAGGGTAGTTCTCGTGATCCACACCCAAGAGTCTTGGATGAGGGTGGACCCAGCCGGCAGGGCAACACGTGGCAGGCACGTGGCAGGCAGCACGACAAAATGGCCAGCGTGCCAGACAGGAGCACCCGTCCTACGCCATTCCACGAATACGCCGAAGAACGAGTGTCAAGGTGGGACTGTTTGCAACCAGGTACGTGACCTACAGTCTGCCCTTCATATGCACAGGGCAATTTTCCCATGCGTCCATACGGACTGGGTACGCAGCGGCTCCAGCAGTCCCCCGCTACCCTGTCGGTACCCCCTGCCACCTCTTCGGCCAGTGAGGAGAGGCTCTTCGATAGATTCCTCAGCCTCATGAGTCTCCTCAGATGGGAGTTAACATCAAGGACACAGTCAGGGAAGTCCTCCCTGCCATGCTAGCGACACCACAGACGCCTCCATCGGGCCCCTGACCCTGCACAGCCGCCTCCTCCGCCTCCGGCTGCGGTCTTGGTAACTCAGCCTCCGGCGCCATTTTCCCCCTCCTCAAGATCCTCCGGATCCGCAGGACACGGACGAGGAGGAGGATCCGGACACTCCATCCTCAGCCAGGGCCTTCCATGAGCGTCTTGCTGGCCTGGCGGAGTACCTAGGCCTCCCTCAGCCCGAGGTCGAACATCCGGCAGAGAGTGTTCTGGCTGACGTCCTCACAAGACGCCCATCTGCCAACACTTGGATTCCACTGCAAACTGATGTAGTCTCCCTGGCCAAGAAGGGTTGGCTCAAGCCCCACTCGGTCCAGCCGGTCAACCGACGCCTGGACGCCAAGTACAGGCAGATGGAGGTGGACACACTCTTGCTCTCGACCCATCCTCAGCCACACTCCGCAGTGATCGCTGCTGCATCACTTTACTCCAAGCCTCAGTCGTCCCTAGCCGCCTCCTCTGCGGCACTGCTAGGCAAGGAGGAGGAGAACTTGGAGGCTTACGGCAAGAAGATCTACTCCAACGCCTCCCTGCACCTGCGTCAGGCCAACAAAGATGCCATGCTGGCTGCCGCCAACCAACGGTTATGGCGGGAAATTGGAGACTTCCGCCCGGAACTCCCCTCCCAATGCCAATCACGCTTCAAGGCGGGGCTAGCGGAGGCCAAGCTCGTGGCGCACAACCTCATGGAATCCACTGTGGCGCATATTGATACCTCAGACCGAGACATCTGCATTGCCACTGACATGAGGCGCACAGCCTGGCTCCGGGTGACGAAATTCATCCCGGACTTCCAGGAGTGCATTCTAGATCTACCGTTCGGGGGGGGGCGGGCCTCTTCCACTCCTCTACGGATGAAAAGCTGGACAAGAAGAACAGCTCACAAACGGCAAAATCTTTTTCCATTCTTACAAAGGCCACGCCCAAATCTTACACCCAATTTCAGCAGCGCTCAGAGAAGGGTCGTACATATGGAGGGTTCCACGGCTTCCAGGAACGTAGATGCAGGCAGCCGGACCGCTCACCGACTCAGCCGGTGCAAACAACAAAGGGGGGGGGGGGAGAGTAAGGGCTTTTTTCAGTCCCCCTCCTCAGCCTCAGCCTTCGAGGGAAAGAAGGCATGACACGCCTCTTCGGGTCTACGTGTCTCCGGTGGGGGGCAGGCTTGCTCTCCATGCAAATTTCTGTCGCCAGAATTTCGCGGACCCCTGAATCCTCTCCGTAGTATCCACAGGGTACCGTCTACCCATCCCAGCTCCTCCTCCCTTCTTCCCTTCTACTCCCACAGGTTGGGACAGCAACTCTTTTGGCAGAGATCCGGTCGCTCGTTGAGAGCCAGGCAGTGGAGGAAGTTCCAGCCTCCATGCGAGGCTTTGGCTTCTACTCCAGGATTTTCGCCATTCAGAAGAACCACCAGACGGGCTTGAGAGTTGTGTTGGACCTTTCCACCCTCAACCTCTCCTTACCCCTGCAAAAGTTCAAGATGGTTATGCCAGCTTTTATAGCGGAGGCATAGCACAAGTGAGACTGGATGTGCTCCCTGGATCTGAAGGACGCGTACCTACACGTCCCGTTTTGGCAGCCCCATCATTCTTTCCCACAGTTCAGGATCATGGGCTACCATTTCCAATACAAGGTCCTCCCGTTTGGCCTCAACTCGGGCCCCCAGGGTCTTTACCAGACTCATGAATGCAGTAGCGGCCCTCCTCAGAGAGCAGGCCTCCACATCTATCAATACCTCGACGACTGGCTCGTCAGGGCTACATATCCGGAGGCGGTCCACCACTCCTCCCATGCCCTTATGAACACACTGCATGACCTGGGCTTCTCGCTCAACCTCAAGAAGTTACAGCTGCTCCCTACGCAGACTGACGTTACTGGGACTCATTTGGTACACGTGCTCTGAGAGGATCTTCCCGACGGAAGACAAGATCTCGGCCATCAAGAGGGCCACCTTCCACTTCCTCAGCAGAGAGGTGACCTCTCCTTGGTGGTATCAACATCTCCTGGGTCTACTAGCGGTGGTGCTGCTAGCCGTCCCGCACACAAGAATAAGGATGAGAAGGATTCAGCTGTACTTCGCAGCCTCATGGAGTCAGAAGCATGACTCTCGATCCGAAATGATAAACGTTCCTCCATCCCTCCACCTGGACCTAATTTGGTGGTACAGGGACTGCAACATACGGACAGGCAAGCCCTTCTGGCCGCCTTCTCCGCAGGCCACCATCACCACAGACTCCTTGCTTGAGGTCTGGGGAGCCACCCTGGACGATCTCTCGGTCCACGGCGCCTGGACTCGACAGGAGCAGGAATACCACATCAATTAGCTGGAGCTGAACGCCATCTGGCTAGCGCTCAGAGCATTCCTACCACTTCTCAAGGGCAACGTTGTCCTCATCCAGACAGACAACTCGACCAGCATGTACTACGTCAACAAGCAGGGAGGCACCAGGTCCACTCCTCTGTGCAGACTGGCGATCAGCATGTGGGAATGGGCTTTGGAAAACGAAATTTTCCTCTCGGCAGCCCACCTCCCGGGGGAATCCAACCTGGAAGCAGACAGGCTCAGCAGACTGGGAGCGGACAATTACGAGTGGCAGCTAAACAACCTCGTTATTCAGGAGATTTTCAACTAGTGTGGTCCTCCCAAAGTGGATCTCTTTGCCACCTGGCACAACAAGATGTGCCCCCAGTTCGCATCCTGGCGGGGTCAGGGCCCCAGTTCTCTGGGCGACGCATTTCACCTCCAGTGGACCGGCATGAGGGCCTACGCCTTTCCGCCCAACCCCTGATCCACAGAGTAATTTGCAAGATCGACTCTGCATCATTCTGATTGCTCCATGGTGGCCGGCCAGACCATGGTTTTCGGAGATCCTCAGCCTCTCGGAAGTACCTACAATACACCTCTCGACGGGCCCAGCACACCTTCTGGCACAGCAGGGGGGCAGGATCATCCACCCTGTGCCAGGGAAACGAGCCCTCACAGCGTGGTACCTGAGCAGGTAACGATTCGGCACCTTTGCCTCCCACAGGCCAATCTGGAAATCATACAGGGTGCCAGGAGCAAAGCCACCAGGACCCAGTACAAGAGCAAATGGACCAGATTCTGCCACTGGGTAGACTCCAAGGGACTTGACCCCTTGGCCTGCAATTTGGATGAGATGACATGCTCTTCTTTTCGGCATACCTCGCTGACTCGGACGTACAGGTCGACACCTGCCGTACATACCTCGCAGCCATTGAGCCTTACAGGAACTCGGAAGAAGGCCTCTTTTCCTCCTCCAATCCTATTGTCAAGAAACACCTGACTGGTCTCGCCAGGCTCTATCCGCCCATCAAGAGACCGCACCCGGTGTAGGACCTTAATATAGTCTTGGGCGCCCTGGCGCACAAGCCATTCGAACCAATGGCATCCGTGGACATTAGGCTGGTCACCATCAAGATGGCCTTACTAGTTGGTCTTACCTCGGCTCGCAGAGTCGGCGAGATTCAAATGCTGGTCGCCTCTGAACCATATACCACCTTTCACAGGGAAAAGGTGGTCCTGCGGACGCACCCGGAATTTCTGCCCAAGGTTCCTTCTGCATTTCACCTGAACAAGGAGATAGTCCTTTCTATGTTCTTTCCCGATCCCAAGGACAAAGCACAGAGAGTGCTGCACTGCCTGGATGTCAGGCGTGCCCTAAAATTCTACTTGCACAGGACCAAGGGCCTCCGCAAGTCGGAAGCCCTGTTTGTCACTTTCCGCGGCTCTAGGCCAGGCTATCGGGCCTCTAAGGCTTCCATATCCCGCTGGATGGTGTCTGCCATCAAAGAAGCGTATGAGGGCCAGCACAAGCAGCTCCCGGCTAACATGCATGCCCATGCAGTCAGGGCCAAGGCAACGGCCATTGCATTCCAGCGCCATGTCCCTTGGCAAGTCATAAGCAGGGCGGCCACCTGGGCCTCTCGCTCGGCTTTCTGCAAGCATTACTGTTTGGATGCCGGCTCTAGATCTGATGCGGCTTTTGGACAGGCGGTTCTCAGGAACCTATTTGCTTAAGGAGGGTCTCCTCTCCACCCTGGGGCTACAGTCAGTTGTAATTGCCCATACCGTATGGAGGAAAGGGAACGGGACGTAAGAGTAATTATAAGTTACGCACCGTAGTGACTAACGTACTCTTAGTCCCCTTTCCTCCATACATCCCACCAACCTCCCCCCTTATAATACTTGTGTCATTAGGCAATGTTAAAACTATTGTCGACGCGTCAATGGGGACTGAGGTGTGGCGCCGGAGAGCGGAGTCAGGGCAGCGCATGCTCCCTGGGCCGGGCCCCCGCTCGCCTCTAAATTTAAAGGGGGAAGAAAAATGTTTCTGGTGAAAAAGGTTCGGTCTCCCGTCCCTTGGAAGGGACGCCCATACAGTATGGAGGAAAGGGGACTATGGACAGAGTACGTTAGTCACTACAGTGAGTAACTTATAATTTTTCTATCTAAGTTGCTCATCAGTCCAAAAACATCTATCCACTGGCCAAAAGTAACATATCTGACCCTACCTCTCATGTAACTAAGGACTGGAGAATGACTCCCTTCTCCTGGTTGTTGGTGTTGGCTCACAGGGTTTTCTGTGTTCCTTATGTCAGTTGTTGGGGATCACGGTAGGTGTCCTCTGGCTTGTCTGTGCTGCATCCGCAGCACGTACCTCGGGATAGCTTTGGCGATCAGGACACGACCATGGGCTGGACCTTGTATCTTCACTCAGTCAGTGTCCTCGGGGGCGTCTTTGTTGGTTTCTGGTGGCGGGAAACCCACCAGCTGACTTTTCCCGGTAGCCGGCGACCTCAACTTTCTCCGGCAGGACGAAGTGGTTGACGGTGATGGCAAGGGAGCTCTCTGTCAATTGTTCTTAGGCAAAATGGAGCTTTCTCGGCTTCGGCTGTCGAGCAGCACTGTGTCAAGGTCTCCCTGCTTCTGGGTGACAATATTCGACTTGGCTTCCAGTGGTCACGGAATCTTCCGAATCCTGGTCGATGTCAATGGACTTCAACAACCTTGATGTCCAGGCGCTCTCTTCAGGATTCTCAGCGGACCCCTTCTCCGGATGTCAGACACTCGGAACTGGTTTCCAGTGTGCCTCGATGAAGAACAGCAGTTTCTGCACAATGGTCCCTCGTAGCTCGGGGAGAGGTCTCCTAACCAGGTCCTCTCTCGGATCAGTCCTCGACAGACTCAACAGCTATTGGATTACATCGAAGGAAATGCAGCAGCAATCTTCTCCGTCAGCTGGGCTTCAAGGATCAGCTTCAAGTTTCGACTTCACCCTCTGAACAAATTGTAAGTGAGAGGTCCCTAGATAAACACATCTGTCCCTCAAACACTATGGCTGCCAATCACACAGAAGGGCATTCAAGCAGGCAGGCAGCCAATCAGGCTCACAGGCATTCAGGCCATTCACTTCCACCCAGACACCCATAACAAGGAATGTGGATTGGGGCAAGCTCCCAGCCTTGCAGCACACCACACTGCATTCAGGTCATTTTCAGGCAGGGCTGTCTCATTCATTGCATCACATACACAGAAACCAGACAACCATAACACAGAATGCATATTGGTCACATACTCTATTCTCCCAGGTCCCACCTAAATGGTGTACCCACAACATACAGTCATTGTGAAAACTCCAGCCAGTCTGGCCTGGACTTCCCCACAATACCTTTATATGGTTCTTCCACCCAACAGCCAGTCAGGGGAAGGGACAGAGTCAGGGTCTCCTAGGACTTTGGGAAATCAAGGTAACGGGCAATAGACACCAGGAGGCCCCAGGGGCCATCTTGCCTTCTATCAGGAATCCACTGATGCCTATGGCAGGGCCTGGGTATCCCAAAATGGAGGATACTCCGAGCTCATGTCACATCAGCATGAAGCTGCCACCAGCCAATACCCTGCTCTGTGGACAACACACAGGTGGCCAAAAATATACACTAGGGTAAAGGGTGGTACCCTTGTGTATAGGTGTGTTATAAATGCCATATATCATATCATATATCATACCCCCACCCCTGGGTGCCATAAGGGTATCGCAAGGGTCTTGGTTCAACACAACCAAAAAGAGGAAGTGCTGCACTGCCAGGGGTCCCAACTGGACTCATGTGCAGAAGCTAACACAGAACACACATAAGGGAGTACAGGACAAGGGCAGGGAGGCCCTGTCCCTCCAATGCGTTTCCAGCATCACACAGTGCATTAGAGTGATTCTCTTTTAAGGAAATCATTTGGTTTCCTCAGTTACTAATTGGATTAAACCAAACTGGCCAACACGTGTTACACACACAGTGGGATAGCTCATATTCTAAGCCCACTTTAGTGGACTTTTAAGGGTCTCGTTCTTATATTTTCTCTGTCTTCTTAAAAATAATTTTACAAAAAAACAAAGAATCATCATTCGTTTGTTTCTGTCAAGTATAAAAATATCAGTTTATGAAATAGTGTGGATAAATACTGAATTTATTTTAACATGATATAATAAACGGAGTACTTCATTGTTTAATCTATTTTCTCTTTGAAATCTCATTGGTTAATCATGATAATGCCTCCTTGTACGTGATTATCGTGACAATCTGGTAACAACAGTTTTGAATCAGGAAATGATTAAATACTTTTAATAATTGCTCATGTGAATCTTAGTGCATGCATTTTATATCTTTTAAGCTAGTACTAAAACCAAAAATACTTGCACCTTTTAATGTTGAGTAACAAGTAGCATTTGGTGCAACTGGTTTCCATAAAAAGGCTTTGATTTCCTCAAGACAGTTTAAGTCAAAATTTGATCTCCTTTTTAATAAGAACACAAAATGAATGAGAATGAGGAGGTGTGATCTCTATTTTATTAATGTATAATTATTAATTTGCTTATTAAACTTTAATTATGAGCCCAGTGTAGTGATATAGATGATATTGTATTATGTTTAGATTCCAAACATACTATCTACTTGTTTATAATACCAAATAACAGCCAGGGGTTTTTTTTAATCAAATATCATGTACATATTTAGCATAATATGCCTTCCTGTTGGATGGAGCAGCACATGCAGCAAGTCAACCATGTGTAAATGGCGTCATCAATGCGCTATGTAATTTGAATTGATGTGCTTATATTTACATGATCATTGGAACCGAGGATGTACTATGTTCGGACCAAAGGATCTTGGGAATGGGGCCCAGTGCTGCTGGTTTTCTGAAGAAAACAAATCTGCACCAAATAGGTTTGACAAAGAGTTGGCTCTTGCAAAAAAGGAAGAAATACTCTCTCGAGCTTTTGGCAGAAGACGCTGTTACATAGTAAGATGGATCGTTTGAGGCTAGCAAGAAGATTCTCTACTTCTACTAAACACAAGAACACAGTTTGCTTGAATAATTGTCAAGCAGGCACCAAATATGTGAGAAGTCTTCAAAACGTGCAAACATCTTTTTCTCTCTGAAATGTACGTCAGTCCCAATGGTCTTTCAGAAGCTGATCATCTAACTTGCAGCATCCACAAATTCACGCTAGTTTACGTCTCCGTAGACACAGCTGCTTCTCAACAGCCTGTTTCTGTCTCTGGTACCTAATTCAACCTTGTTATGACCTGTGATCATCAGGAATGTTCAGAAAATTAGGGTGTCTTCAGAGTTGTATTCTTGCCCAGCAACCACTATTAAAGAGAGTGTTTCATCCTTGGCACCCATCTCGGTAGTTCTGGACAACAGCTCTCTTGGCATGGGACCCTTTCCCCTGCCCTGACAGAAAGCCCAAATCATCCCACTACCACTTTAAAAACAGTCAGGTGAAGCTTTGGTTTACAGCCAACTACTTGCAGATTGCCAACACGTCCTTCTAAGGTATAATCATTGGGAAGACAGCCACTCAACAGCTTCTGGCATAGAGTGAGTCCCAAATGGGTATGCTGCATGATCATCAATCTGGTTACCACACATTCAGATGAACTGAATGTGTTCCTATTCATCAGGGATGAACTCCTGCACACCTTGGACAATAGCACAACAGAAAACCTCATTCTCCTAGACTTCTACGCATCATTTCATATCAAGAATCACATCATCCCCTTCTCTACCCCACTAAGGTTTCGCTAGGCATTAAGTCCTCAATTGGATTCCTTGATTCTTTCATGGTGCAGAGCTTCAGGTGGACTCCGGTTTCCATGTTATGAGCTGTCGTCATTGTAAGGAAGGCATGGCATCAACAGTAAGACAGACACAAGTGACCACAGTTCAAGGGTGTTTATTGAACTTAAATTGTGTTTGAAAAACGTCTATCTAATGCTAAATATAAAGATGGGAGCAAGCTACGACCATCAAATAATATCTCAGTCCTAGTGGTGTCTGGTCAAAATAAAAGGGCCTATACTAATAAACCTATTGCCAATCCTTACCTCTAAATACAAATAGTATGAGAAATAATGTTATGCAAAAGAAATGTGTTCAATAAATGATATGTCAGGATATTATAAGCTGTTGGCTTCTCTTCACCATGTTTTCAGCATAGGACAAGGGCGGCACACTCGTGCTTAGCACAGTCTCTGGCTTCTCTAGCACAAGGTTGCAGTTCAAAACCTCAACATCATGGTCGTCTGTGCCAAAGTCTCCCTGCCATTCAAAGTCTCTTCTTTCGCAGGGCCTGATGTAACAAACAATGAAGTTGCTTTCCTTTATATATTTCACATATACACAATTTTCTTAGGCGATTTACTATTCACCTCAGATCCCCCTCTGCCGGGCTCCGATCCACTTTAACACACTGTTTGCAGGATTTTCACGTATACAATTTCTCGGGTGACTTGCAGTTCACCCCGGACCCCCTCTGCCGGGCTTAGATCCACTTTGATACAAAAACCTCAACCAGTCTCCCTCTGCTGGGCTCGGACCAATTTATCTACTTTGCCATCCACTTCCTTCATTGCATAAACATAGAAGACTTTCGATTGTGCATAGGATTTTGCTTGACCCGTTGCAGGACCACTTCGATTCACAATCCTTTTCCACACTTTCACTTTCTCTCAGCTGGATACCTTAGAGACCTTCAATTGAACACCCATGCGGTGCTCGACCACCCTGTCAAAGGTATTGCATCTTGGTTTCAAAGTTTAATCTCTCATCTGCAGTTCCACTTTACTCGCGTTAGTTATCACACGCGTTTCATACAATGTTCATTCCAGCGCTCGCCATACAATGATTCTGCTTCCAACCTTGGCTTCAACACAGACCGGTCCTGCATCGGTCTCTCCAACTAACCATCTGTGATGATCTCACTGACGCTGCTTTGTTGTTAGAGCCAAGGACGATACCACGTCAGCTGGCGATTCTTCCCGCCTTGATTACTGACGCGGGACGGCCCTGGGTACTTCCGACACACAATGCAGGATTTCTCAGACTGGTTTCCTGGTCTTACGCTATCTATTCTCGAGGCTTTGTGAAAGTAACGGTTCCTTGTCGAAAAGGTAAAGGGATCTTTCCTCCTTGCGATCCCCTTCTGTTTTGCTGTCTTTCTCCTCGCGTTAAACTGCCATCTTGGAAGTGCTGTTTCCTCCTGTGCTTTGCCTTGCTCAGTGTGTGCTCTTGTGCTCCGCCTTTTACCCGTGTTGCGAAGTGTAATGGAAGTTAGGTGTGTGTGATGGTCAGGAATTGCCTTACCATTGTATTGGGACACGTCAGGTATACAGCTCGTTTGTTTTCTCTCATCGCAGGCTGTCTGTGAAAAAGTGCTTGTTGTAAAGGAGGGGTTGGGGGGTTAAAGGTGGTACAGGGAAGGGGATACCCCGTCTCACCATCCAGTGTCCCACTCCCCGAAGATCCCTCACCCAGGTGATCCTCCCGCACTGGTCCATCCCAAGGAACTGGATCCAAAAGCGATGGCCGTGTCCTGGCCACCTGGATGACAGATGCCCGGGAACTAGTGGGTCTGATAGTCCTCCTCTCTTCTTTATGTCAGCAATCTTACTTTTCTATAAATTCCTTCTCTTTCTTGTCAGATTCTAGCCTCTCTTCCCAGAGTGCTGTTTCATGTATGAACTTTGTCTTTCTGGTCTCCTGGGTGTTTATTTCCCAAATGTCTGTTATATTCTCGTTCTCATCTTCGGGACTGTAAGGGTGCTGAAGTAAGGCTCAGACATACATGTGACCTAGTTTTGGCCATACACTTTTAAAGGTTGGATAAACGACCTCTCTGTCCCTAAAGCTAAGAGGGGTTTCCCTGCCTAAAAGAAATTAAGGTTTCAAACGTTAGGATGGCAAACAAATAGTCACTGTTGTGACCAAAATTCCGACCCTAACACTATTAATCTAATGTGCACAGAGGCTATATTCTCAACTATTCTTTGCCAACAGAAAGTTCCAAATATATCAGGTTGTCAATAAACAAAATAGATGTTTTTTCCACATTGCAATGTTTCAATGACCAGGGATTCGCTCTTTTGCCCTGGATTCCTTCTGGTTCTACTTTCCAAGTTCGGAGTAAATCTCCTCCTTAGATGGTTTCCCTGACTTTGCAAAATAACACAACAGATAACTTCTTTAGGCCAGATGAAGTATTTTCCAGACGTTGGCTACTTCTAGGCCTTCACAGATTACAACACAATGTTCACACAGCTAGGGGACTTCTCTCTATTTGGAAGCAAAATTAGTGGGCACCACTGGAAAATTCATCCACTTGTAAAAGGTATACCAAATCTCAAAAAGATACTAATCTTTTCAAAAGTAGTCTTTTGTGCAGGAGCAGGCTGTAAAAGGTTTGGAGACACCCAAGCCAACAATAACAACTGAAGCAGGAGACCAGTTGAAATACCCAGTCATACAGCTGCTCTCCGAGATCCCAATCTGGGTTATAGTTAATTTCAGATCCTATAGGCATTCAGTATCAACTGTAGAGGCAATGTTAAAAAAACCTCAAAAATGCTTTTGTGTTTCAACAATGATTTTATCTGTCAAACCATAGTTTTATGAAAAAGTAGAAGGTTGTCACTAATGACGTTTTGGTGAGGAAGAATTTGCCACAATAACTCAATAATCAGACTAAGTTATGCCAATGCATTTCGGAGTAGATATTCCTTCATCAGGGCAAGTCTGAACAACATAAACATTATATGTACATTCACATAATTAAAACAAACAGTGCAAAATCCAAATTTCACATACAATACGAAAAGTATAAAGTACATACCAATAAGTAGTGTTTGCAGAAGCAAAAGGTAGACCGAATCAAAGAAAACAAAAGAAAAAAGTCCGTTCCGTTCTCCGTGACGGTAAGCTTTTCATACACGTTCTGCTAGCAATGATGCTTTTAACAATGCTTCTAACCAGGAACGCCTCTTGAAAGAAACTAACACGACCTCCTGCTTACAGATACCGCTTTTCAGTGACACGTACTTCACTGAGTTCGGCGGGGCCGTTCGTTTATTTGACTATGACAGCCCTAATTCAATTTGCTACGTTTGACTTACCATTCTCAGACTATTTTCTTTATACATAGCTACATTAAGTTAGCGCTTACCTTAAATACTGATTGGTTTTCTTTTGTTTTCTTTGATTCGGTCTACCTTTTGCTTCTGCAAACACTACTTATTGGTATATACTTTATACTTTTCGTATTGTATGTGAAATTTGGATTTTGCACTGTTTGTTTTAATTATGTGAATGCACATATAATGTTTGTTGTTCAGACTTGCCATGATGAAGGAATATCTATTCCGAAATGCATTGGCATAACTTAGTCTGATTATTGAGTTATTGTGGCAAATTCTTCCTCACTAAAACTTCATTAGTGACAACCTTCTACTTTTTCATAAAAATATGGTTTGACAGATAAAATCATCGTTGAAACATAACAGCATTTTTGAGTTTTTTTTAACATTACCTCTACAGTTGATACTGAATGCCTATAGGATCTGAAATTAACTATACCCCAGATTGGGATCTCGGAGAGCGGCTGTATGACTGGGTATTTCACCTGGTCTCCTGCTTCAGTTGACTTCTCTCTATTTCCCTGGACTTTCCAAACGTTCCCAAAGGTTCCCAGTGAACACCTCTTCTTTGTTATGTCTGGTTCACTCTCCTGCCAAACATACCCCAGAAAATTATAATTTACAGTCTTTGCTAACCTCTTTTATGTCCTTGTGTCCCAGACCCCGTGCATTCTTGAATGAGATTCACCTTATTCTTTGGTTCTCATATTGGTGCAGGTCCCAGACTAACGGGTATGTATTATACCAGCTTGGCTTACTGCCATGCATGTTTCTTTCTTGACTGTCTCTTTTCCTCTCAGGGTCCCAGACCCGCCTATACTCTGGCTCTCACAGCCCCAGACCCTCTCATTCTTCTCTTTGTGCTTGTTTAGCAGCCTTCCCGGCCCTCTAGCCCCTCTCTGTCTGCCTGCGTAGCTTTGTTCTTGGTTTGCATGTTCCGAGCAGTGCGACTTCTGCACAAGGCTCCGGTAGCGTTCAGGGGCCTCGACTCGTCAGTCATGGCTTTGCAGACTTCTGCGTCTCTCTCGGGATGTCTCCTCTCACTGGGGCACCTCTGGTAATTGTGGCATGCTCAGAGGGTTGTTCGGGCAGCGAG
This sequence comes from Ambystoma mexicanum, assembly GCF_040938575.1. Lineage (NCBI taxonomy): Eukaryota > Metazoa > Chordata > Amphibia > Caudata > Ambystomatidae > Ambystoma > Ambystoma mexicanum. The sequence goes on along the minus strand of NC_090933.1, from coordinate 1,294,058,778 downwards.
CCGGTTAGTCCTTACATCCTGGACTATGCGCGGTCTTGCTCCCTCCTCCGTGCACAGTGTTCTTCTCTTTCGTTCTACCGTAGATGCTTCGGCATACCTGGTAGTTCCTCTCGTCACATTGTTTCCCTCCTCTATTTTGTATTGCTTTAGTCCAGTCTGGTACGGTGGAAAACTGGACTGCTCAAAACAGTTCTCTGGAGTAATCTTCCTACTCATAGCCATCTTCTTCTTCCCATTACTTGCCTTCCTCACTTTGTTAATGCAAGTTTGAAGATCTTATGCCTTAGTCATGTTTATTATTTTCGGCACTGTTTGGAACGTAGGAAGTAGGGTTTGGTTTTGGCAAAGAGGGAGGGTATAACAAAGTCGAGGTATACTGCGTTCTCAGGGAATGGTCATCCTAATCCCTTAATGGTCTTCACCTCCCATGTGATACTCCACCTGTACACCACCTTTGGGGACTATTGTTCTGTGGATGCACTGCCCTGGCCCCATGGGAAAGCTATCCCCCACCTAGGGGAGAAGGGATGACATCCCTAGATTTGTCACAGGACCTGGGCTGACATTTCCCTTTTCCCAAGGGAATGAGTTTTCAGCTCTATTTCATATGGATTGTGTCCTCCCATGTATTCCTCATCTTATGATATTTGTATCCCAGCTCTGCTTCTTTTTTTTTGGAGCTGAGAGCAATCAGACTAGCACTCAAGGCCTTTCTGCCCTCTGTACAGGGAAAAAATGTCCTGATAATGACGGACAACACAGTGTCCATGTACTACCTCAACAAAAGAGGAGGCGTAGTATCATTCCCACTGTGCAGAGAGGCAATGCAGCTCTGGTTCTGGGCAATGCAAGAAGGAATCTCTCTATCGGCAGTTCACTTAGCTGTAGAGTTAAAAACGGCGGCAGACACTCTGAGCAGGCAGAGCACAGTCTCCCACGAGTGGGAAATAGCTCAGGAAGTCCTTCAAGAGATCTTCACCCTTTGGGGAACCCCTCAAGTGGATCTGTTCACGACCAGGGCCAACTGGAAGTACAAACCGTACTGCTCAAGGGAATTTCCCCCAAGAGGAAGGAGCTCTAGGGACGCGTTCGTAGTGGACTGGGTATTTCCACTCCTTTACGCGTTTCCTCCTGTCCCTGTGATTCCTCAAGTAATCAGGAGGTTGAAAAAGTTCAGGAAAACCATGATCCTAATTGCCCTGGATTGGGCCAGGAGGACGTGGTACCCGGACCTTCTGGATATTTCCATCTGCCCTCCGTTACGTCTTCCACAAAGAGAGGATCTTCTCTCGCAAGAGGAAGGTCGGGTTCTCCATCCAGAGGTCAAGACACTCAGCCTTCACGCATGGTTTCTGAGAGGCTGGGATATAAGGATTGGGACCTCCCAGATGACGTAATGGAGATTTTGCTTTTGGCCAGAAGGCCACCAACAAAATCCCTGTATCAGTGTCGTTGGAACAAGTTCAGTAACTGGTGCAGGGATAAGAATATAGATCCATTCCTTTGCAATACTCAACAGTACTTTCTTCCTCGTACACTTAGCCAATTTGGGGCTCCAAGTTGGTACTATAAAAGGAATTTTGGCAGCACTATTTATCTTTAAGTGCTCCTCAGAAGAGGTGTCCTATTTTAAAATGCCTTTAGTCATTCAATTCTTGAAAGGGCTGACAAATGTATACCCTCCGACACCTTTTCAGGTGCCCATCTGGGATTTGAATCTAGTCTTAAAATTTCTCATGTGTGCCCCTTTCGAACCTTTACATTCTTGTCCATTAAGACCTCTCACTCTTAAAACAATTCTGTTGGTGGCTAGAACATCAGCCCGCAGGGTAAGTGAGTTGCAGGCACTGTCTTGTAAGCCTCCTCACACCATTTTCCATAGGAAGAAAGTTATTCTAAAGGTCAAACGATCTTTCTTGCCTAAAATAGTTTCTGATTTTCATCTGTCACAAACGATTATCGTACCTTCTTTTTATCCTCACGCTAGTAAGGAAGAGGAAAGATTGCATAGACTGGACCCAAAAAGGGCTCTCAGTGTCTATATTTCCAGATTGGCAAATCTTTGACAATGTGACCAACTATTTGTTGGGTACAATGGACACAAAATGGGCCTTGGAGTGTCTAAACAAACTCTATCCAGATGGATAATTCTAGCAATCTCCGAATGCTATAAACTGGCTGGAAAAGAGCCTCCAGATGGATTAAGGGCTCATACTAGAGGTATGGCAACTTCCACGGCTCTTCAGAGGGGTGTCCCGGTGCAGGATATTTGTGCTGCACCCACCTGGTCGTCAATGCACACATTTGTGAAGCACTATTGTTTGGATTCCACCTCTTATCAAGGAGGACTATTTGCAAAAGCTGTCCTAACAAAAAATTCTGGTATTCCCACCTCCAAATTTACCACTGCTATGGGAGTCTATCATAAAATGAGGAATACATGGGAGGACACAATCCATTCGAAGAACAAGTTACTTACCAACTGTAACGTTCTTTCGATTGGATGTTCCTCCCACTTATTCCTCATCGACCCTCCCAACCTACCCCTCCGTACAGTTTACGCCAGTTGCACTCTAGTTTCCTTAAGAGCCTATGGATTTAAGACCTGATCAACTGATGCGACCATGAACTCCGTAAAAACAGAACTGAGGTAACGGGCGCTGCTCAAGCCCTTTATACAGCGGATGATGTCGACGCTCCACGGCGGCCCTCGAGGGACTACGACTCCGCGACTTCGAGCATAGCGCCCTGTGGTGAATTTTTTTTTCAGAATGGCAGAGCTGGGATACGAATATCATAAGATGAGGAATATGTGTGAGGAACATCCAATCGAAAGAACGTTACAGTTGGTAAGTAACTTGTTCTTCTCTCCCACTTTGGGTATTACATGTAGCTCTGCTTTCCATGAACATGATTCTCATTCCTTGACTTATTTTCAATACATTTCTTTATTATATTCTCTTTCTCATCTTTGGTACCTGGGATGACTTTTCCCTTTTCCCAAGGCAACAATTTATTATTATTATTATGGTATTTATTGAGCGCTGACCTGGTTTCGAGAAGCAACTGAGTGCTTTACAGAGGTATACAACAATACAGATACAGTTGTCTCCTCTATTCCTCTCACACTTTGTGTATTTCGTGTAACTGTCTTTCATGAGCCCGGATCTCATTAGCACTGGGACGAGTTATGAGTCCCTCTTAGCTGTCCAGTAATCCCCATCCCCGTATTCCTTTCTGTTCCGAGGGGTAATGTTACTGGTAAGGTCTTGGACTCTCTCTCTGTTTTTTCGTGGCTCCATAGCTCACTTGTCTCGTTTATAGGTTTTGTTCTCATCTTCTGAATCACACTTGCTCTGTACCTTGGGTCGGAAGTGGTTTTCTCCCATCAGTGGTATCTGCGTTGTTCTGCGAGCAGACTGCCCACCACCATTGCTGTGTAGTCATGCCACCATGAAATTCTCTCTTCAATTACATTGTTTTCTTCCACTCTCATATGCCGTTCTCCCAGCGTCTTTGGCTCTGCGTTGGAGCTTACTTACTTACAGGGCCTCTGCATTCTGTGAGAGCTCCACCTCCTTTCACTCTGCTACGCACAGGGGTCTTGCTCTCTCTGCTTTCCAGCTTCTCGCCGTCTCTCTGGTGATCTCGCCTTTTTCCTTCTCTCTTGTCACGTCGTATCCCTTTTCAGCAGAGCCCACTGGAGGGCTTGATTTAAAGGAATAGTCTGTTTTCTGTTGTGGATAGTAGAAGTTCACTTCATCTTTATGTAATTGATAATGTTCCTTAACGTTCGACAAATCCATATAGGCCATTACTTTCTAGGGTATCATGGAGTTCCTCATGAGAATTGGAGACCTTGTTACCAAGGGGGGGTTCTCTCCCAGTGAGGTCCCACTTGCCTAAACCCCTAGGGAGGGTGTTGCGGAGGAGACTCACCTGCCTAGCCTCACAGGGGGATTGGCTCCATCTTGAGGAGAAGGGACACATTCCCTCAATAGTCAGAAGGGGCAAATCCAGGTGAGACACCGAATGCCCCTAACACAATGACCTTCCATCCCCTGGTTGTTGTAATAGAGGGAGGTATGTTGTATCTGGCATGAGTGAGATGCGTGCATGCTTACTTTGTGTTTGGCACACTGATGATCTCGTTTGTTGGTGAGTGCAGATGAATAACAACGTAGAGAATGTTGGGTGAATGTGATGTATGCATAATTTTTAGTGTCAGCTCAAGCTGAGCTGTGAGTACCCGAGGATGCACTGATTGATGTCTCCCATGTCTAAAACTGAACTTGTGTGGTTGCTATTCCTGTCACTGACTGAAATAAAGCAATGTTCCTATGTACCTGTTTGACTACTGAGCCTTTTTTTATTTATTATTAATGTGATAGTCTATAAATAGACTTTACACATGACAAATTTACAGAATAAAACAATTTCAAAACAATTTACAAAATACATAACATATTTACAGTAAGTAAAACGAAACCCAAACTACAATTACATATAATTTTACAGCACATATCTTCAAGATTTACCTGTATAAGAAATGTGTTATTTTCCCTCACCCCACAAAATATAGTCTTGAATGTCGTTACATGTCTTTGTTTCCAAACATTTAGATTTTGGAGGGAGTTTTTGGTATGTGGGGGTGGAGCAGAGTTGAGGGAGGTTGGGAACAAGATCACAGCACCATCCTCTTGAAAGCAAATGCCTCTTATCTTCTGTTATAATCTATAGAAAATGTCCTTCTGGTTACCGTTTACCTCATTGTTTTCATGTATCCCCTTCTTTCAGTGTAGAATTGTCATATTTACTGTTTCATTATGAAATGGAATGAGTAGAACATCTACTGACAAACCCATTTGCATCTGCATTGTGCATGTCTGAACAAAATGAACGCATGTGCATGCGGTCCCTTGCATTTTTCTGAATTCTTACCCAGAACTGTGCTGCTGTTTTGAAGCTTCTCTTAGAATAGTATGTCTCTTGCATTTATGCCATGTTGACTTTGACTGCAAAACCTGTAACATTGCCTCTGTATTGTTGTGCCAGGTTCTGTACCATGACACCCTTGATGCCCTGAAAGAATTGTTGAAGAGCATCCTGCACTGGCACCTGACCCCCAATGGGCTTCAGGAAATGTTCCAGGTCAGTATCTCTTCCGGACACACCGATTACATTAACACACAATGGTGGTTGATTTTCATTAGTTACTTCTGGGGTTTCGACCTGCGTCTTTACTAGATTGGAGGAGCTCTTGGATTTGGTAAAGGGTGATTGTCATTGGATCTTCCAGCAGTGAATGTTGGATAAAAGTTCTAATTCTGCAATAACAAAAACAAATTAAAATGCAGTATCCTCAAACAGCTTAGGGTTATAGCAGATTTGGAGGACTTTTACATAACGTCCTCCCAATCTGCTATAACCCTGCAACAATGCTATATGACACCTTCTACTGCCAGAGTTCCAGAATCATCCCAGAGGCAAGACATGACGTCACTCTAATCTTCAGTTTTCTATGGGAATCCTAAACTTGGCTATTCCAAGTCCGGCGGCCGGGAAGTCAAGCGCCGGCAATTTCGTAAATCCCCATTCCCATAGAGTCCGATGGGACTCTATTTAAATGGGGAGATGGGAGCAACGTTAATGGTGCTAGTGCTCCCGTGACAAGTCTGCCTACCGTTGCTGCTGCGTCCGGCAGGGTCAGACCTGTCGGGCACAGCGGCTCCAGCAGACAGACCGTTGTTTCTGGACCGGCAAACTTATAATGAGGCCCAATGTGTGTGTGAGCAAATACAAACCACAGAAAGATGATTACGGTGTAAGTAATATTTGTGAAGTAGGATGATCAATTTGAACCACACCACACATTTCACAACACCACCTAGTATCAATCTCTGGAAGTTCACCTCGAGTTTAAAGCCACATCAGCAAGGCATTGTGGAAGGCAAATGGGACAAGGATGTGGGAGCCCCTCTACTGAGAAGGAATATTGGAGAAATACACTGTTCTATGGAATTTCTCCCACCCAGGAGGGTCAACAGCCATGTTTTAGCTCACTGCACCCTTCCCAGAGGAGAAAAATCCATTTGCATATCAGTCTGGTCCCACCCACAAGTGCTAAGCAATTCTCCTCTAAACAAGAGTACTATCTGCAACACCAACCTCTCGAGCAGCAAGGTATGATTAACAAGTTCAAATGCTGCTGAGAGGTCAAGAAGCATTAGTAAGGCCACCTTACCAGAGTCCACAATGTTCACCAAGTTTGTTCTCAAGTCAAGCATAGAGGTTTCAGTGCCATGTATAAAACGGAAACCAGATCGCAGCTTACCTGACATGCCATATTTGTCCATGTGGCTCTGAATCTGTAGGTAGGCCGCCCTGTCCAGAATATCTAATAAAAAAAGGACTTTGGTAATAGGGCGCTAGTTACCCGCTGTCCCAGGGTCCAATGTTTCCTTTTTCAGCATAGGTGTAATCCATACATGTTTAAGAATGGGCGCACCACCGATCAGGCAAATGAGGAATTTATAATCTTAGTAATAGGAGGGGCCAGACAGCCAATGGCATCCTGAATGATGCTGGCTGGACACGCATCACCAATACAAACAGAAGGCTTCAAACATTCAACGAGATTTATCAGGTCGTCCTCGGATATTTGTTTGAAACAGAACTCTAGAGATAAGTTAGGATGTGCAATTGGGCTCTTAAAATTATAGAACACATAGATACCGGTATGAGCTGAATTCATGCAGTGTGCTTCAATGGTAGCTCGTTGAGAGTTAATTTTAGTCGTGAAGCCATGCTGAATTTAAGTAAACTATGTCGCTTTTTTCTATAGAAGTGTGGGTGCTAATTTTCCCATCAATCTCCTTTAGAACAGTTCTCTTTAGCTTGATTTTGTGTTTAGGATCCCATTTTCAAAATTATTTCGTTTTGTTTTAACAATTGAGTTTCTGTATTTTTCTGCAGAGACACAATATAAAGTAAGATTCAACAGACAAGGTCATTTGCGCCATGTTCTCTCCCACTGTCTTTTTTCATTCTACATTCTGTTATGTGCTCAGAGAACCAAGTTTTGCCAAAGGTCTGTTTTTATCTTTTTTGTAGTGGTAGGTGCCAGTGTGTCTATAACTGAGGAAGTTATTTTTAGAAATTGTTCTACAATGATACACGCGTCATTGGTCAGGACAAGATTTGTTATCATTGGACAGGCCAGGTCCGAAAAGGCTACACACGCTGCAAGTGCTTCTTTCTTTAGATTCTGTCCTTGGCTGGCTATTGGTTTTTATCAATTTTGTCAGAAGTAAAAGTGAAAAAGTTATCTGGAAGTGATCTGTCAAGGACAAGTGGAGGATAACCAGGGGAGTAGTAACAAGATTATAGATCAATGCCCAGTCTAGACCATGTCCCTCTTTATATGTAGGGTTCTTAACCAACTGGGATATCCTGAATGCCTGGAGAGCAGTAATTAATGCATGTGACGACGTCTTAATAAAGTCTCCTAAAAAAGTAAGGAGTTGTTCCTCAAATGATGGTGTGCATCAGTGGTCAATGGAGAACAAGAATGCTAATAGTTGTGTTGTGGTCAATGCAAAGTTTGATTAGAGTATATTCACTATTGTCTAACGTAGATAGAGTGCACGTATGCACATTAAACAAATCTCTCAGAATAATAGCGGTACCAGCGCCTTTTCCTTGGAAGCTGTCTGTTCTATATCTTGAGGGTATGGCAAGTAGCGCGCAGTGATTAGTGGTATCGTTGAGCCAAGTTTCAGTTAGACATAAAATGTCAGGGTCTTGGCTCACAATCAAGTCTGCCACCTCTGTGATGTGTTTAACAATAGAACACATGTTTAATAATGCAATTTTTATACCACCTATGTTAAGTGAATGCTGAGTAGGAGGCCTTTTATTAATATCATAGGTATGTTCTTCGAAAGGAGTTATAGTGCTCAAAATGGGGGCCTCATGGCAAAGCCAATAGGGTTTGGCTCTTCTGATATTTACAGTAATGCCAGACAGGCTATTATAGCTACCACACATAACTTATACCCTCACATGTGACTGCGCGGATATCCTCTGCCAAGTGCAGTCTCAAATGCCAAAATAATGGCGGATATGTCACTATAAGTAAGGTATAGCTTCACCATAATGAAACTGGGCCTTGGTTCTAGTCATCATGTCAGGTGCACCAATCACCCAGTAAGGTCACCCTATGCACAATAAATCACTATTTGTAAGATATAGCCTAAAAGGTGCCACCGTCAGATGTAAAGTGCAGCCATGGACCCCTCAATAATGGCATATGTTGGGTAATAAAGTACCTGTATGTAATAGTCTCATAGGTGCTACCATAATATAGCTACAAATGTGCTAATAATGCCGTTTCAGCACTTCTAAAATTATTTAGAGCCCTGTGATGAATTTGATGGCATCCTCTCTCCTTTCCCAGCAGTAATCGCTTCCCATGTGGCCAGGGGACAGCAGCTGCTTACAGTTCCTGACCCTAGGGGCGGTTATATAGACGGGAGGACTACATGAGGGAGGTGCACATCAAGGGGGTGATGCATCATTCGATGGAACATGGTATCCCTCTTTCCCTTTTATGGATACTCCTTCTGTTCCATAACTCCTTTCTGCCACCGAGAGAAACCAATGTGGATATCCTCTCTTGTACAGTGTATAGGTTTCCTAAGACTCACTACCATTCAGATGAAAATGAAAGTACTGTGACAAGAAAGCTGCTTAGAGCAATGAAGATCACTGACGGTGAGAAGCCCAGAATGTGATCTAGTTGTGGAGAACCGCTAATGGGTCCCAGGGCATTAAAAAGGCACATCCAGCATGGCTTAGAGAGAGAGAGAGAGAGAGAGAGAGAGAGAGAGAGAGACGACTGCTTGGAGAAGTCCTAAAGCGCCAAGACCGCAGAAGAGGAAGGATAACGGGAGCGAGAGGACGACATAGGGAGAAGGACCCCCTTGTCATGCTGCCCGAGCAAACCTTACGTCGAAGCTCCGGCTTGTCTGTGGCTGGGGAGCACTAACCCCAGACGTGAAGCCAGCTGCTGAAGCGGCTATCCCCAAGAAGCCAGAAGTTGGGGATAGCCAAGCAGAAAGCGAGAGACAAATTGTTCCGAACCTGCTCTATTCTGTATGGCATCTTTCTTGGGGGCCAAGGATGACTAGAGTTGCCTCTGATGGCTTTCAGGCACTCTGCAATTGTTGACTTGTGGAGTTCCACAAGGGGCATGTGTCTCTCCGTCTTTGTTCAATCTGTACACCTGCCTTCTCTTTGACCTCCTGGACAGCGTTGGCATTAAATATACCAACTATGCCGATGACACCCAGGTGATCTTTGAGCTGACAGGTGACTATGAGAGGGACACACAGTTAACTATTCAAACATAGAGCATGATTCAGGGATGGATGAACATAAACTCCTTGGCTTTAAATTGCAGCAAGACCAAATTCATGTTGGTAGGCTCCAGTCCACGTTTGAGAAAGTTTGAGACCAGTTACAGCCAATTTGAAATAGCTGATTGTGTCATTCAAGTGAGCACTTGGATGAAACTGCTTTGAATTCATTTGGATTCAAACCTAAGCATGAAAAAACACATGATGCAAATCAAAGCCTCTTGTGCCTACACAACAACATTAATTAGTTTGATCAAACTTTACCTATCAACTGCGAACGTATCCATGGTGGCCACAGGCCTTGTGAACTCTACAATAGAGTATTGTAACAGTCTCCTTGAAGGCACCTCCAAAAATAACTTGAAGATGCTACAGGTGCCCAAAATGGGGCTGTTAGAGCGGTACGTGGACTGGCAAGAACTGATCATGTTGCTCGGGCCCGGAGATCTTTTTGATTTATTTATTTTTTATTTGTGTTTGGTTTCACAATAAACCTTTACAAAATCGACACATGGTTAAAAGAAAAGCGAGAGTAACATTTTTGACATGAATTACAATAAAAAAGAAAAAATAAATCAAGAAAAAAGGTTCCGTAATCAGATTACCATTCAATAAAAACCTAAACATTTCCAAATGCTGCTTCTGCAACCACTTCCCATTTCCTACCGCATGATTATTAATCTATTAAAAATGAGGGTGGAATGGAAATTGTTCAAATATATTTCCCTATTGAGATAAGTGCCCTCTAGTAAACAATTTAATGTTAATACCAATTTAAGATAAGAACTTATTGATAGCAGTTAGTCTCTTACACGACCCACCGACAATCGGACAATAACATTACAACCTTTTAGAACTAGTGTTGATGTTAAGGCTATATCATGACCAGAGATTAATATGTCCCAAAAATATTCTGCAGTAACCCCCTCTTCACAAATCTCCTAAAGAGGGCCAAACGCACATTCCATTTTCCTTCGCACTCCATCAAGAGATGCCTTAGTGATTGGTTTGAGGGAATGTCGCAGATTTTACATAGCTTTATGGCTTTATCACCTTGATTCCACTTAGTCAATACTTCCCCACAGTGTATTAGGTTTGATCTTATCCTCAACAAGTTGTTTCTCACTAGCTTATCCGGAAATTTCACTAAGTAGCGTGAGAGACGGCCAAGATTTGTTTCTACCGACAGGAAGGAATTGATTGGAGATGATTGCCTGACTTTTGCAATTGTATCAATCCAATCAAGTATTTCCAACTCTCGCTTTACCTTCGGCGGATTTGTTACTAGGGTCTCTAGATTTAAATCAACCCTTGTCGAGGACTCTTTCACTCGATTTTCAAGGTTGACCAAAATAGACCTAGAGTGTTCTAGATATATTTTAATGTCCCCGTACATTGTGGCACTTTGTCCGTTAATGATCTCCCGATAGAGTGATATCAATTTCCAATTTGCCATGCAGTCAAGGGACTTTAGGCATATCTCTAATCGCAGGCTCCAAATTGGAGTACTTACTGGGAGGGCAAGAGCCTTCTTCCATGGCCGTCCCTTCAGGGTTCTCCAATTTATTTGCCAGAGCCGCGGCTTTGCCTCCAGGCCATATAAAATCACAGAAACCGCCTTTGCCATATAGAATTTTACTATACTTTATACTTTAATTTTTACTAATGTTCCAATAGAAAATCGGCAAAATTTGGAGTTCTGCAATGTAATTTGTAAAACTTGCACGGCTATGTCTGACTCAACTTTGTGAAATGGGGGCGAGGCATAGATTTTATAGCCCAAATACACTAATTTCTCTACCCTTGGAATGGTTTGACCCTCCAAAAACCAATTTGAGTAGTGAATTTTTTTCTGTGGGTGTCTGAAGACTACGATCTTCGACTTGTTTATGGACAGTTCATTCAACCTGGCATATTCGCCCAACTTGGACAGGAGTCGCTGCAATCCTATGGCTGCATCCTATGGCTGCTTTATAACAATACAATATCGTCTGCATAGGCCAGTCAGTGGATCTTTTCACCATTTAACAGTGGGCTGGCCAATGCATACGACTCCACAAAGACACTCATATCTGCCAGGAACAGATTGAAAAAGAGGGTAGCCCCCAGACACCCCTGCCTGACTCCCCTCTCAGCCTTAATTAACTCTGATAAGTACCCCTGATTACCTAAACGTACCCTCAAGAGTGTGTCCCTATGTAATTCAACCAGCATTGACAGTAGTGTTTCCAGGATCCCCCATCCCCTCAATTTGCTTCAAAGCAATGCCCATCAACCTGCACAAAAGCCTTAGATAAATCGACCCAGGCGCCATATTTGTTTGTTTGTTTGTTTTATTTATTTATCTAGCGCTCCAGACCCAGAGGTAAAAGGGCGCTTCAGGAAACGGTTACATAGTACAATATATACATTTTTCATTTATACATTTTTACAATTTACATGTCGGAAGCATGGTTAAATATAGGCAGTATCCTCTGACATTTGAAAGAGGTGGTAAATGCTAATTTTTGTTCAGTAACCATCCAATAACATGTTTCCTAAAAGACTGAAAGGATTCGATAGTTTTAATGTTAAGTGGTAGGGTGTTGCAGAGTTGGTAGGCAAGGAACGTAAAGCTGGAACCTCCAGCTCTTTTTAAGGTGAATATAAGGGTGTTTCTCCTTTCCCCATGGAGTATTCACTCGGCAAATTTAGGACCAGGCCGTTTAGAGCTGTAGAAAGACCTCGTCTAAATCCTGTCTGAAAACAAGACAAGATCTTTTGCTTTGAGGGGATTGGGTCCTCCGACGTATTCCATATCTATGACCGGTAATGTCCACAGCTGTGCTGCTCGGAAAATCTTTGGCGTCTGCGTCCTGTGTCGATGACGTCGATGCGCCGTCCCCGAGGACCTCCTCCGACGGCCGACGTCACCCGATGTGATAAGTAGGACGCACGACGCCCATAGCCTCGGTTCCGTTTTTTCGGTACGCCTCGACTCGTTGGAGTTTGCTGTTTTCTATTCTCGGTTCGTTGAACCTGTTCGGTTTGTTGTGAAGACCTGTCCGTGGCGATGTCTTTCTCATCTTCAACCCCGCGTCCGGGCTTCAAGAACTGCAGGGACTGTGGGTCCAAGATGTCGGTCACAGACTTGCACGAAGCCTGCCTCTGGTGCCTCGGGGAGGCCCACGATAAGGACGACTGTGTCGACTGCCAGTCGCTCACTGCGAAGGCCTTGCGAGAATGCAAGAAGAAACTGTCGGTAGGTCGGGTGTCTAAGCCCCGGAAGTCGAAGTCTGCAGGGCTTTCGTCCGATGACTCGAGGGGCGACTCTCCGCGTCGGAAGTCGGAAGTCCGGTGGGTCTCCTTCCAGGAGTCGGTCTCGCCACTCCTCCGCCTCTTCTAGGCATTCCAGGAAGCGCCGGCATAGGTCGCCTTCCCCGTCCTCTTCCGAGGACTCCGCCCGTCGGCGGGTCGCTTATCCCTCCATGCAAGCGACACCGGAGAAATGGGCTTCCTTTGGGAAGCAGATGCTAGCGATTCTGGAATTGCAGGGCACCGGTCCATCTGTGCCTCCGAGTGGGGTCGGTCGGCACCGGTCGAGAGACACCGCCCGTACGCCTTCGGGCTCGGGTGGTCGGCACGGCTTGCTTGAGAGGTCCCGCTCGGACAAGGGTAGCCGTTCTCGCCATGCCCATTCCAGGTCCCGGTCCTCGACGCGCTTGAGACCGCGTAATCCTCTGCCGTCTTTGAAGAAGACTTCGACGCCTGTGGCGCCGAGGTCGTCGACGATGTCTCTCGAGGCTCCGCCTCCGAGGGGGCCGTCGACGACCAGGTTGTCGAGAGACACGCTCGGAGCTCCGGCTTCGAGGACTCTATCAACGCCGCAGATGCTGGAGGCGTTGCAGCTGACGTCGACGCCGATTCGCTCGACGTCGACGCCTTTTCTGTCGAAGCCGGCGCCGACTCGTTCGGCGCCCTCGACGCATTTCGAGGCGGTGGTGTCGGAGGGGCCCCGTGGCACGGGGTTTGCCCCTTGAAAGGCTGTGGCTAAGGTCCGGCACAGCTTTGGTCCACAGAGGTCTTCCTCTCCCCGCCTGGAGTACATTTCAGAGGGTGATGAAGGCTCTGATGGCGGCCTGGTTCCGGTTACGGTTCCGGATGACCGTATCTCGGGCCATAGTCAGTTTGATGACCAGAGGCAGTCACTGTATGATGCCAGTGGACTGGACACCTCTCCGGAGGTGGAGTTTTGTCGGCCGGAGCCTGGCACTCATGCCGATTCGTCATATCGACGCCTTATGTCTCGGGTACCGAGTACTTGGGTTGGTCAGCTCCCCCAGGGGAGTTCGTTCAGGATGATCTCACGGACATCCTTGATCTCGGTCCACCCACTGACCTGGTTTTGCCTTTTCATATGGCTTTGCAGAGAAGGGTGGCGGCGGCTTGGACTGCTCCGGAGAGTCTCCCGGCATTGGGCAAGTCTTTGTCGCGAAAATACCGTCCAGCCAGTAGTGACCCCTGCTACTTGTCTAGGCACCCCACCCCGGAGAGTTTGGTGGTGCAGGCGGCTGCGGCCCCGGCAAAGCAGGCGTCGTATCCTACCATCCCTCTGGATAGGGACGACAAACGTTTTGACGGCTGGGCGAAGAAAGTGTTTTCTTCTGGGGGTATGGCGCTTCAGGCGGCCAACTCCATATGTGCCTTGTCTCGTTTCACTCACACTCTGTGGAACTGTGTTGCATTAGCGGCTGATCATATTCCCGAAGGGGACGAACAGGATGGTTTCCTTGCTATGGTTCAGGATGGCAAGGATGCCATGTGTGAGGCCGTTCAGTCGGGTTTGGACTTGGCGGATTGTGTCAGCCGGTCCATGGCGGCGAGCACTGTAATGCGCAGGTGTGCGTGGTTGAGGAAGTCTGGGTTCGCTCCTGATGTGCAGTCCCGCCTCCTCAACATGCCCTTTGACGGTGAACACCTTTTTGGCAGCAAGGCTGACGAGAGCCTTGAGAGGTTGCAGACCTCCAAAGCTGCAGCGAAGTCGTTGTGCGCTGCAGTTCGCCAACCTCTGCCTTTTCGTCCTAGGGGACAGCAATGGAGGGGAGGTTCCTTTCGCTATTACTCGTCCTTCAGTAAAGCGAGAGGAGCTAGCAGTCAAAGAGGCCATCGTAAGAGTGCCAGAGGTGGAAACAAAGGTACTCGAGGTGCCAAGGCCGCTCGGGCAGTTGCCTCTTTGCCCTCAGGCAACGCTGCAGCCGCTGCCACTCAGTCATGAGGCCAGGTCCCATGGTTCGCCGGTTGGGGGAAGGCTGGCGCAGCATCTTGTAGAGTGGCAAGCCATTACTTCGGATGTGTGGGTTCTGGAGATCATAACCCACGGCTACTGTCTTCCTTTTCGGCAGAGGCCTCATGACAATCCACCAGGGAACCTCTCTTTGAAGAGTCCGGATCTGCTCCTTGCGCAGGAAATTCAAGCCTTGCTGGAGAAAGGCGCCATAGAACTGGTGCCTGTAGCGGAGAGGAACAAGGGATGGTATTCCCCTTATTTTTTTATTTCAAAGAAAGACGGGGGATTGAGACCCATCATGGACTTGCGCGGTTTGAACAGACTCCTCAGGAAGGACAAGTTCAAGATGGTGACTCTTTCTCAAGTCCTCCAGGCCCTTCAACTTTAGGACTGGTTGGTGTCTCTCCACCTCAAGGATGCTTACTTCCATGTGCCGATCCATCCCAAGCACAAGAAGTACCTGAGGTTCGCGGTATGCGACTCGCACTTTAAGTTTCGGGTCCTGCCGCCCCGAGGGTTTTCACCAAGCTCATGGTGGTGGTGGCAGCGCATCTCAGGAAAGGGGGGATTCACGTCTACCCCTACCTGGACGATTGGTTGATCAGGGGGAGCTCTCCCGAGCAAGTCCTGGATCATCTGTCCGTCACCTGCCACTCCCTTCACAGGCTGGGCTTCTCCCTCAATTTAAAGAAGTCCCATTCGACATCAACGCAGCGGCTCCAGTACATCGGAGCAGTGCTCGACACGTCCCTGGGGCAGTGTTTTCCTCCTCAGGTGAGGGCTCTTCACATTCAGCAGATGGTGCACAAGTTTCAGTTTGCCCAGACTCTCCCAGCGTCCGAGTTCTTGAGACTGCTCGGCCTCATGGCATCCTGCATTCTTCTGGTGCCAGAGGCTCGTCTGCGGATGAGATCTTTGCAGTGGGTGCTCAAGCTCCAGTGGTCTCAGTCCTCTGGCAGGCTGTCGGACCCTGTTCAGGTGCCGCCCTCGGTAGCCAGGGACCTTCTGTGGTGGGCCGTCGAGGGCAATCTGATGAAGGATGCCCCATTTTGGCTGCCCTGGCCGGAGGTGACGATCGTGACGGCTGCATCCCTCACGGGACAGTCAGCGATCGTTGGTCTCTGTCGGAGTCCAGACTCCATATCAATCTGTTGGAGCTGAGGGCCGTCAGGCTAGCCCTCAAGGCTTTTCTGCCGACTGTGCACGGGAAGAGTGTCCTGATTCTGACGGACAACACGGTGGCCATGCACTACCTCAACAAAAAGGGAGAGCAGGGTCACTTCCGCTGTGCAGGGAGGCGATGCAGCTCGAGTTCTGGCCCATCCAGCAGGAAGTTTCGATCTCGGCAGTTCATCTGGCCGGAGACGACAATGAGACGGCGGACGCTCTGAGCAGGCAGAGCACGATCTCTCACAAGTGGGAGCTGGCTCAGGAGATTCTCCTGGAGATCTTCGTCCTTTTGGGGACCCCTCAAGTGGATCTCTTCACCTCCAGTGTCAACCGGAAGTGCGAAAGGTTTTGCTTGTGGGAATTTCCTCCAAAAGGAGCCTTAGGAGACGCGTTCGTGGTGGAGTGGTCATTCCCACTGCTGTACGCGTTTCCTCCAGTCCCCGTAATCCCGCAAGTGTTGCGGAGGTTACGGAGGTTCGGTTCCCGGATGATCCTCATTGCTCCAGCATGGGCCCGGAGGACGTGGTACCACTTGTCCATCTGCCCTCCACGTCGTCTTCCCTACCGAGTCGATCTGCTCTCACGGGAGGGGGGTCAGGTTCTCCATCCAGAGGTCAGATCCCTCAATCTTCACGCTTGGCTTCTGAAAGGTTGAGGTATAAGGATTGGGACCTCCCTGAAGACGTGATGGAGGTGTTGCTTTCGGCCAGGCGGCCGGCAACAAAGTCTCTGTACCGTTGCCGTTGGAGAAAGTTCTGGGACTGGTGCAGAGTTCAGAATGTGGATCCTTTTGAATGCGACATTCCCATGGTTTTGTCTTTTTTGCTTTCTTTGGCCCACAGGGGCTTGCAAGTGGGGACCATTAAAGGTTACCTGGCGGCGCTGTCCATATTTAAGCGCTCGTCTGAAGAGTGTTCCTATTTTAAGAATCCTTTAATTTCGCAGTTTTTGAAAGGGCTCACTAATGTGTTCCCTCCGTCACCTTTTTTGGTGCCAGGTTGGGATTTGAACCTTGTTCTTAAGTTTCTTATGGGTGCTCCGTTTGAGCCTTTACATTCTTGCCCTTGAGGCTGTTGACTCTGAAAACTGTGTTTTTGGTTGTGGTTACTTCTGCTCGCTGAGTGAGTGAGTGAGTGAGTTACAGGCACTTTCAGTTAAGCCACCCTTCACTGTGTTTCACAAGGACAGGGTTGTCCTTCGAGTTCATCCTTCTTTTCTTCCGAAGGTGGTTTCGGAATTTCATTTGAGCCAGAAGGTTGTTCTTCCGGCGATCTATCCTCCTCCACATCGTGGTAAGGAAGAGGAGAGGCTCCATAGGCTTGATCCTAGGAGAGCGTTGAGCTTTTATATCTTGCGCATGTCCCGGGTCAGAGTGGACGATCAACTTTTCATTGGTTACGCTGAAAAACGTTTGGGACAAGCTGTGACGAAACAGACTTTGTCTGGTTGGATTATTTTAGCTATCTCCGAGTGTTACCGCTTGGCGGGTTAAGGACCCTCCGGCTGGCTTGCGGGCCCATTCTACCAGAGGAGTGGCTGCGTCTACTGCCCTGCAGTTGGGAGTTCCTATTCGTCACATCTGTGATGCAGCCACCTGGGCTTCAGTACATACTTTTGTACGTCACTATTCCCTTGATTCCATCAGAGGGCAAGATCTGGCCTTTCGCAAGGCAGTTCTTTATTCCGCAATTTGATTGGGCATGCTAAATTTGTATTCTAAATTCTTTCCCACCTCATTGCTTGGTACTGCTTTGGGAGTCTGTCATAGATATGGAATACGTCGGAGGACCCAATCCCCTCGAAGAACAAGTTACTTTCTTACCTGGTAACGTTCTTTCGATGGGATGGTCCGACGACGTATTCCTTATCGCTCCCTCCCTGCCTTCCCCGCTGCAGAATTTCTTTTGCGATTCCAGCTTGCGTTCCGCAAGACCTTGTGTGTCTGACTGGCAGAAAACTGGTGGCACACGTTCTGGGGGAAAAAACTATAATTGAGGCTATGGGCGTCGTGCGTCCTACTTATCACATCGGGTGACGTCGGCTGTCGGAGGAGGTCCTTGGGGACGCAGGACGCAGACGCCAAAGATTTTCCGAAGCAGCACAGCTGTGGACATTTCCTGTCATAGATATGGAATACGTCGTCGGACCATCCCATCGAAAGAACGTTACCAGGTAAGAAAGTAACTTGTTCTTCTCCACCCAGGTTGACAGTTCATTTAATAGAAGCTTCATAAATGCCTTACTAAGGAGGGTGATTGGTCGGTAATTCGGCAGATTTGAACGATCGCCCCCCACCCCACTTGAAAAAAGGTACAACCAACGCGATCTTCAATGAGGGTGGAAACAATCTCCTCCTGAGGATCTCCTTAACGAGTTGGTACAATAAGCTGGACCATAGCCAAAAGTCATTTTTAAGAACTTGATAGGTAAGGCCGTTTGGCCCAGCGGCTCTAGATGTGGATGATTTGAGGATGATGGCTCCAATATCTTCCTCGTTGAATGATAAATACCAAGGAGCACTTGGTACAGGACTGAATTGGGTCCCTTTAGGGTACCCAAAAATTCCTGACAGGTATTTCACCGTGGGGTTGCTTGTGTTTCCGTGCAGAGGGGACCTGGCCTAGCAGTTCGGGCTGGGCTGCTATCGTTGGTGGCAGTACCTGACTGATTTGCATACAGCTTGACCCCTTTTACAATGTCGCAGACTGCTGAAGAACGGTGGTGTGGAAGGTTGCCCATAGCAATGCCAGTGGTACAGATTAATTCAAAACCTTCCACCCATCACTTTTGTGGCTACAGTTTGTCTCACTATTTGAGAGAGGGTATGCCCAGACGTGGATCCCTTGCTTGCTGCACCATAGGGAAACAAGCTGCACCTCACTGAGGAGGCCCAACAAGGCCGAAACATGTCTGGGGTTGCTTGTGTTTCCGTGCAGAGGGGTCCTGGCCTAGCAGTTCGGGCTGGGCTGCTATCATTGGTGGCAGTACCTGACGGATTTCCATACAGCTGGACCCCTTTGGAATGGCGCAGACGGCTAAATAAACGGTGGTGTGAAAGGTTGCCCAGAGCAATGCCAGTGGTACAGATTCATTCATAACATTCCACCCATCACGTTTGTGGTTACAGGTATTTCACCCACCCAGATTCTGATACTAGGTTGCATAGAGTACTGTTAGTTTGAGGTTCTAACTGTCCAACCACCAGCCAGAGGTTTCTAGAATTCCCTTCATTTAAAAGTTGCAGCATCTGTTCTCCATCTTTTTGTAGTCGCAATGCTCTATGGTTTCCTGACAAATGCTTGTAATTAGCTCTTACTTTTACGTATCGTCCCCTTTCCTCCATACTGTATGGGCGTCCCTTCCAATGCCAGGAAAAAACCTTCTTCCGCTTTAAATTTAGAGGCGGGCCTGGGGAGTGGCCCAGGGAGCATGCGCTGCCCTGACCCCGCCGCCACACCCCAGTCCCCTTTTCCGCCTTGACTGGGACGGGCCGAATTCACCAGCGCTCCTGGGTTTGGCTTCGGCCATGTAATTCCATGCGCAGATGTCTTATCTATCATTCATGTACTCTGTCCTCAGGCGTCACGCTCACCCCCGGCGCATGTCGACTTCTAGAGGGTTCAGCGGGTGTCCATCCTGCAACAGGCTCTTCCCAAATTCAGACCCCCACGCCCTCTGCCTACGTTGCCTTGGCCCAGACCACAGTTGGCAATCATGTTCGGCGTGTGACTCGCTGTCCTCGAAGGCGCTGAAGAACAGACTATCCAGGTGGAGGGAGCTCTTCCAGACGTCGCCTCCAGAGGATCTCAAGAACTTTGTGAAGCATCGAACCAGGCCCAAGGTAGGGCCGATATTTTCCATCGCACCCCGCAAGGGAGACTGCTTCCCAGGGACTCTCCCGCGAGGGAGTGACCAGTCAGGTCCTTCTGCCGGCACGTGCACCGAGGCTGCTTCAGCTACCGGCCTTCGGGTCGAGGGATCCTCTGATCCTCCCGGGCGCTGTGTTTAGGGACTCTTTTAGCCGGTCCACACCTGAGGGGCTCTGCCCTTTTATCGCCACCATGGCTGAGGGGCTACGCCCTAACACCGGCAATACGTCCGAGGGTCTACACCCTAATAATGGCATTACGTCCGAGGGGGTTCCTAAACACAGCTCTATCGACCCCCGGGTCGAGGGTGTCACACCTACCGGGCCTAGGCCCGAGGAGCAGGGAAAGCCTTGTGATCCACACGCAAGAGTCTTGGACGAGGCCGGGCCCAGCGACTGAGCACCACGTGGCAGGCAGCTTGAAAAAATGGCTGCCGCGCCAGAAAGAGGCACCTGCCGGACGCCATTCCAGGAATTCGGCGGAGAATGAGTGTCAATGTGGGACTGGACTCAACCAGGTACGTGTGAAAGGGGCCCCTAGGGGTCCCTAACGTCTATGGAAACAAGGCGAGTCACCACACACAATAGATACGCCAGACACGAGGTTGTATTCCCAAAGCTAGGGTTTATTGCAAAGCAAAAGTCTCAGTTGGCCAACACGGTCTCACGCCCCGCGACGTGTATCTCTAGACCTCGATGGACGCAAGAGAGTGAATTACGTACATCAGTTACATATATACAAAATGCATATCAAACCATCAGCTATGACATGTTTACCACCTCCCTTCTATTGGGTTTCTTTGATTTGGTGTGATGGACATCTCCGACAACTATGACACCTTCAAACATCTATTCTAGTAACAATTTGCAATTTGTGAGTGCGGAGGCATCTTTCAGTTGTTGAATAGAACACAGCGCTTCTGTTCTTGGAAGCGAGCTACATACCGGGGGGGGGGGGGGGAACAGTTGCATTCTGGACCTTGCTTTCCATAAGGTGCTATTCATGTCCTGGGAGCCGACACGCTCTAGCGGGGCTCAGCAAAGGGGGGCCGTAAGAAAAGCATAATTCAAGCCTTTAGCTGTATTATTCAAACATATTCTACCATATAACGAGACTGGCTGGCAGCTGCAAAATGATTAAATGCCCTGCAGCTCTGCTTCAAGGCTACATTCGGGAGGGAGCCGGGCATTCTTCCTGGCACTGCCTACCTTGCGTTTCAACGAACTCTTGTTATCCTCACGGCCCTGTGGCCTTGTCCTTTTTACGTGCAGACAACAATGTTTTACAGTCGAGCAGTGTAAGCAGAAAATATACTGCAAAGCAATAGGAACAGAAAGCAATGAGCAATGGTTAGAAAATAAATTGGCGATTCTTGTTACATCAAAATGCCCGTTCATTGGCAAGCTCGGAAACCTATATTCTGTCATATTGTGCATGAGACGGTTGGCCCACGGCCACCAAAATACGTTTGTGGCCACACAGTAGAGGTATCCATTTTTCTAGACTGACAAACCCTCCTTTGGCCGTATGCCAAACGTCTCATCTATTTATTGAAACCTCCTCTAGTGATGAGTCTGAAATACTTATGTCTGAGTCTTGCATGCTATCGTAAACATCGTCTTCAACAATATCTATTGCCATCAACTCTTTTACTGTTCATTTCATTTGGGTCTTGGTCAGCTCGACCATGAGGTTGTTTTTTCTTCGTCATCATATTCATACATCCTTGCGTACATCCCTCAGTTACCTCAGCGCAAACTATTGGTAGGCAATGTATGCAACAACAGTACGTTAGGAATATTCCAAACACCACTACTAATATTGAAATCAACTTCCATCCCCAAGAACGTAGTATTCCCCAAAACCAAGACCCTATTCCCCAGCTTCCTTCTCCAGTAGGGAGTTCAGAGCTTAGGACATGCATTTTCTTTATCGCTTCAAAGATCGAGGGGAGTAGTCATCGACATAAACGCAACACGCTGATCCCACTATTTTGCAAATTCCCCCACGATCAACCAGGATCACATCGAGAGCCATTCTATTTTGTAGCGTCATTAACCTGATTCCTCGTCATGTTAAATAGTATATCTGTTGTTGTGTTTATGGTATTTTTTAGTGTTCTGGACAGCTGCCTTATATTATAGGAGTTCACTATCTGCCCTAAGAATACAGTCTACCCCTCAGTTGCACAGTGCAGTTTTCCTCGGCGTCCATATGGACAGGGTACGCCCGGCTCCAGCAGCTCCCCGCTACCCTGTCGGCACCCCCTGCCACCTCTTTGGCCAGTGAGGAGGTGCTCTTGGAGAAGTGCCTCGGCCTCATGAAGTCACCTTAGATGGGGGTCATCATCAAAGACGCCATCAGGGAAGTCCTCCCCGCAATGCTTGAGGCACCACAGATGCCTCACCCGAAGTGCAAGCTCTCCAGGGGGCTCCACCACAGCCGCTGCCACCTCCTTAGCCTCCTGCCGCAGGCTCTGCATCCCAGCGTCCGGCACCAGCTACTCCTCCGCCTCCACAAGACCCTCCAGATCCGCAGGATACGGATGAGGAGGAGGATCCGGACACGCCATCCTCAGCCTGGACCTTCCACGAACGTCTTGCTGGTCTGGCAGAGTACCTGGGCCTCCCCCAACCCAAGGTAAAGCAGCCGGCAGAGGGGGTTTGGCAGAAGTCCTCATGCAACGCCCCTCTGCCAAATCGGGGATTCCTATGCAGACCGATATACTCTCCCTGGCCTAGAAGGGCTGGCTCAAACCCCACTCGGCCCAGCCGGTCGATCGATGCATGGACGCCAAGTACAGGCAGGTGGAGGGGGATACACGCTTTCGGCCCATCCTCAGCCTCACCCTTCAGTGATTGCTGCGGCATCACTATACTCCAAGCCCCAGTCGTCCTCGGCCTCTTCCTCTGCGGCGCTGCTAGGCAAGGAGGAGAAGATCTTGGAGGCATATGGCAAGAAACTCTATTCCAACGCCTCTTTACATCTATGTCAAGCCAACGCTGATGCCATGCTGGCTGCCGCTAACCAGAGAATATGGCCGGAAATTGCGGACCTCCTCCCGGAACTCCCAACCCAGAGACAGTCACACTTTAAGGCGGGGCTAGCTGAAGCCAAGCTGGTGGCGCATGACCTCATGGAGTCCACAGTGGCTCATTATCGATACCTCAGGCCGTGCCATCTGCATTGCCACGGACTGGGTTAATTATGGCCACCCCACGTGAGGGAAAGATTTCAGGCAATCAACCCAAAACCACAGCCGGCGACTCCTGCAACAGTAGATGTTTAAGTGTTAAAAATTGCTTTGTATCTTTGATGCTCTCAGCTCACCGGCCTGATGGGGAGCTGGGTGCAACCTTACACTTGAGTTTTCTCCAGGGGCCGAAATCTGTACCTGGCGCCTGGCAGCCTTACAACCCCGCCTGCGAACTGCTGGACTGGGGTGGAGTGGGCTTTCAGACCCGCTTTCAGACCCGCTTCAGGGCGCCATCAGCAGCACACTCGCTCTCGCAGAAGCGAAGAAAGAAGTTAGAGGAAAGAACCTCTGAATGTAGGTTTGCGTGGATTGGGTGTGTGTGTGAATCAAGCCGCACCCCTCTCGTCTCTCTCGGTCACAGAGACTGCTTCCGAATCACCAATGCACGTACGTCCCAGTAACCCAGCCTCCCCTGATAAAGTGCTTGGGTAGGCATATTTAGTACAGCTCTAGTATTTTAAACCGTGCGTCCGGTCGGGAGACTGTGGGAGCTAATCCTTTGATCCTGACCGGAGCGCGAACATTCATCTTCATCTACTCAAACACTTACTCAAACACCTACATTTTCTACTACTTCATTAAAGGAGCGTTTCTTCTTGGCAACTAGGAATACGACGACTTACAATAAAGTGGCAACAAAGTGTCACAACAGAGTCTACAGTTTCGCAGACAAGTATAAGTGGCTGTGATTCCAGCAAAACCGCTTTTCTTTGTGCTCACTTCTGGGAATTATGACAGAGGCACCAAGTCAAGATGAAACCTTGGCGGGGTGGGGGGAGGGGCACCCCCAGCAGCCTTGACCTGGAGCCCACTTTAAATTATCCGCTAGAGACACGTGTTGACATAGGGCAAAACACAGAATCTGCCTGGAATTTGTTGGACTCCGTGAGGGATCTTGACCCTGATCTTGGCCTAATGCCTGAAGTAAATATCCTTCCAAATGAAACGGGCCTGAACCACACCAAGATCCACTCAATGATACACGTGCTAACGCTGAACATGACCCAGAGGTGACCATTACAGAGTCACCAGAGACTCCAGATAGCTGCCTTTGATCCATAAGGATACAAACATCATAGGCCCCTCTCAATCTACAACAAGGTGATTGTTGTTAATATAGAAGAGGACGATGATCTGCAAATGACTGCCTTGCCCTGTGAAACAGATAAACCTAACGATTTTTCTAAGCCCCTGGTGCCGAACGCTTTCAGAAATCCATATAGTCGTGCCTTAAATCGACAAGCCTGGAAATCCAGTGGCTTAGGTTTTGGCTCACAATTTGGGAACTCATGTTATACACCAAGTGGCCCCTTCTTGAGCACTCCTATTTCTACGCAATCTAATGTCTGGATATTCGGCTCAAGTAAAAGGGGGGGGGTGCTTCACATCTTCAGAAAAAACACGAAGTTTTACCTGGCAAAACAAGACCAACTTCGATTACTCAACATGTTATTACAAACTGCGCATAGAAAAATGTGGGTAACTCAGGCCTACAGCCTCTTGGTGAGAAAGAACCGGCCTTTGCCATTTATTTTTATTTATTCATTTATTTCTATAGCGCCGAAGCCCGCAGGCATCGGGGCGCATTAACAAACCATTGACAAACCAAAGACTCCAACCTCTCCACTTCGATCAGATAAGAGAGTGAACAACTGTGAAGATGACGAAATACAGCCCAGTGTGAGGAAGAACACCTCTATAATAAAGCATTCAAGGCCTTTAGAATCCTCAGCCTTCACTGGGGGCAAGTTGCCCCAGGAAACGTGTAGGCTCTCCACATCGACAGAGGCAGATTTTGAGGACTAATGTGTCTATCAGACGAAGATCTATTATTGGATGTGATTGCTGCTCAGCTGGAGGAAAAGTCGTCCGGGAGTGCAACCCTAGATGCTAACATGATTGCAGCATTCTCTGTCACCATGAGTCCCTTTAAGAAATTATATGAAAGCATTGCCGATCAACTAAAAGATCAATCCACCTTGATTGCAATGCTCCACACTAAAATTATTTTTGTGGAAGGATTCATCTCTGCCCTAACTGAAATCAAGCATAAGCAGGAAGAATACATTACCAACTTTCGGAATTCTATTCTGGAACCTTTGATTAAAGACAAGGAAAAAAGGAGACTATATATGTCAAGCGCCATCCAAAATGGTACAATTCTTGACACAGACTCAATTAATACCCCTGCAAGCCTTGGGAGACCTGACATTAACTTGGGTGTCACAACAACTTTACCGATTTCAGCAACTAGACCCACCATAGTAGTGGACAACCTTGATGGCACTGATAAATCCTCTCAGGAAGGAAATAAGAAGATCCTAAAACCGACAACTAACAGAACACGCAAGAGAGTATATTCAGATGTCTTCATGCCTCCTCCAGGGGAATGGAACCTCGTTGGAGTGGAGGACAATCGGGTCCCCGGGACCTCGAAAGAAGATTCCCTCCAAGAGACTAAATGGAGGGATCTGTGATGATGGGAGGAATCCCAGGAAACCAAAGCATACTGGGTGTGTCAAGGACAGCCCCTTGCCAGCTGAAACTACTGAGACTACTGGGCCACTTGCAGTAGCTTCCTCTTCGTCTTCGAAAACCTACAACATCTTCATAAACGCTGGTGACATGGCAAACCGCCTCATAGGAAAGACCGGCCCGGGAAAGAAATGTCCCCAGTCTAACAAACAAATTAAACATGAGAATTTTGCCTAAAACATTGGGAAAAGCAAACAACAATGCCCACCTCTAGTTATAAAGAACTTCAAGGACTTGGCTCATAAGCAGGGAAACAGTCAAGATGGGACACAAATACCCCGATATATGAAACTAAACGAAGATTCTTTTACAAGCATGGACTCTGATGAATATACACAGGAAACTAGAAAGATCCCAATTGGCTCAAACAACAACATAAAGCCAGAAAATGTCTCGAATTCTGTAGATTTGGAGGATCTGATGAATCTCTCGGTGTACTCCGCTGATTGGGACAAGGTCCTTGAGATCGATACCTCCTTGGAAGATCGTTGTAAGGCGCTGATAACCAATGACGCCTAGGTATCCTCGCCTAGCATCCTACTGGAGGCCATCAATTTTGAGGGTATCGACGGTGAGACATCAGGTGATTCTGACTGCGAGGATCAACAAAAACTGCCCCCGACCATGACTGCAATCCCTCGTTTTAAAACGAGTTGTATCCAGAGTCCACACGAACAGATCCTTTAGAGAGGATTCCCCACCATTGGTGGGGAGAAGATTCATGAAGCTTAAACAAAATAGCAGGGCAACTGATAAACAACCAAAATGGTCAAATAGGAACTATACTGTGGACAACCGGAAATATGAGAACAGCTCCTTGAAGGAGACTACACCAGCTCCCATTTGCATGGAATTAAGTACAATCCTTTGTATTCAAGATAACCTTGTTTTAAACAGAGCTAACATTTTGAGGCTCTTTCATAGTATTAATACACTTTCTGGGTTCAACACTAAGGATCTCTTACTAGTATAGTTTCCGGGTGACTCTAATTATGACAATGTCATACTACATCTTGCATCTATGGAAGTGAAAACACTACTATTGCAAAACACTGGCCTGTTGAAAATAGGGGGTTTTCTCTAAAGGCCAAACCAATCTCAGACCCAGAAAGAAGAGAAGGGGAAAAACTGCATGTTCGGCTGCCGGCCAAAAGTTGCCAAACCAATAGCAATAACTTAAGACCAGACAGTGGGAAGAAAGGCAATGGCGGAGGTAATTGGCTCCTGATAATTAACAAAACTCTAAGTGACGAAGGGCTGAGTAAAAACCATGAAAAGTTTTGAATTATGATTAATAACTCTAAATCGTCAAAGAATGCATTTGGTGCGTCACAGGGGCCCATGGACAATAAGGATGGGGACAACTGGAATTGGCTGGCCAGTACATTGACCCGAAGATCATAATGCCAGGGCCCAGGAAAAAACAAACCCCCGCCCTATGTTCACTTTGGTTGCTGAATACGCGGGGCTTCAAACATTTGTTGGGAGAAGGCAGTATTCGACTCAGAGACTTTGATGTTATTTGTCTGCAGGAGACGTGGCTGCGTGTTCAACCAACACTTGAGGGTTTTGTTGTCCTCTTCAATCCGGCTACAAAGGGCCCAAAGGGTAGACCGATGGCGGCCCTATTCACTGCAATTAAGGAGAGTTGTGGACTAACAGTAGCATGGACAAAAAATATTTCACCACTAATTCAAGTCCATTTGCTGGAATATCAAACTGGGGAGGATGACCCCACGAGGTCAATTCTCCTGTGCAACCTGTACTGGAACTGCAATGACCCAGTAGCCAAGAACTTCCCTGACCAGCTGCTGGAGGAGGTTGACGCTGCAATGATCGATAACTCTAACCTGAACGTGATCCTATGTGGGGACCTAAACATTCACTGTTTTAATAATTGTGGTGTCCTGATAAATCATTACACTAGCAACTTACAAGAAGTGGAAAAACTAGGGCTGTCGTTTATGAGAGAGTTCCAATTAAGAAACATCTCATTACTAAATGGCTCAACATCGTGGGATATTCCGCCAAACCCTACCTGGAGGAGAGGGACCGAATCCAATATTTTGGACTACTTCCTTGCCATTCTAGTGTAGTGGCCTTGACAGTCATTGAGACACCACAAAGTGATCATAACATGTTGAAACTATGCCTCCATTTGGGTGCCAACACAAAGCTCGCACCCGAAGGAGATATTCTGGAAGTCCAGTCAGGAAGGAGTAACAAAACTATCAAGAGATCTAAGAGATAATGGCATGCCAGAAGACCTAGACTATACACAGTTTTTGGCCATCTAAGTGAAAAAACTGGCCCAGGTAGATTGAAGGGATTTTCCCACAAATATAACTTCGACCATGAAGTTGACACAAGAAAAAGGGAACAAAGAGCGTATAAAAAAAAAACCTTATCTGGTATCATATGCAGTTGTCAAGAAAACTAGGACAGCACATAATAATTGGTTGAAGCAATACAGACAATCCCTAATGCAATCAAATGCAGAACATATGCTGCAACTGGTCGCATCCAAAAACTTGAGGGAAATTTGGCAAATCTTTAACATGTTGGATGGCCCTCAGCAAAGTCTTATTACCCACCCTATATCAGCGAAGGACTGGATGGACCACTTCTCCATGCTTTTCTCAAAACCCAACTCGCACGTTACGGAAGCCGTAGAGAACTTATGCTTAAGTTGGGATATTGGGACTGAAAGGGAGGATATTCTTGCCTTAATTAAAACCTCCAGCAACTCCAGAGCTGCAGGCCCTGATGGCCTTACAAGTCTGATCCTAAAACAGAACCCAGAGGAATGGGAAACCTTTTTTCATCGCCTATCTCTCTTGGTGAAATCGAAACGCATCATTCCGGCCACATGGACAAAATCCATAATTGTATCAATCTTCAAGAAGGGAGATGGGTCTGTGGCAACAAACTACAGACCTATCGCCCTCTTGGATGTTATTGGGAAGCTTTATGCGGCCTTGGTCTTGAATCATCTCACGGACTGGAGCTGGGACTCCAAACATCGGAATGGCTGGCAAGCTGGGTTTGAAAAAGGAATTGGAACATCGTTGAACCTTTTTCTAATCAACTATTTTTTTTATTTATTTTTTTTTAGTTCAAAAGTACTTTTCACAAGAAATAAATAAATAATCATACACAAAACACTTAAGTAGGGACAAGAGGAATAGAAAAGTACATACCCATTAGTCAATAAAATACATAAAAAATAGAACTTGCATTTAGATTTACCACCAATATTATACATTCTGGCCTCTTTGGCCTCAGACCCAAGTGATCACAGATGCGTCCTCGAAGGGTTGGGCCGTTCACCGCAAGGATTTGCAGGTGAGCGACCTCTGGTCAATGACAGAATCCAGGTGGCACATCAACAGTCTGGAGTTACGTGCTATCAGGCTAGCCCTGAAAGCATTCACCCTGTCTCTGCAGGAAAAGCATGTCCTCGTTCTGACGGACAACACAGTGGCGATGCACTACCTCAACAAGCAAGAAGGTGTGCACTCCGCCCCTCTGCACGGAGGCGATGATGCTTTGGTTATGGTTGCTGGAGAACAGGATCTTGGTCTCGGCAGTTCATCTGGCCGGCACAGAGAACAACTTGGTGGATGTTATGAGCATGTAGAGCATGGTTTCACACGAGTAGGAAGTATGCCAGGAAGTCCTAGAGGAGGTCTTCACTCTCTGGGTACCCCAGCAGTGGATCTGTTCACAGCTGAGTCCAACAGGAAATGCAAACTGTTCTGCTCAAGGGAATTCCTAGCGAACGGGTGCACTGGGGGATGCTTTTCTGGTGGATTGGACCTTCCCTCTCCTTTACGCGTTCCCTCTGATTCCCGTCATTCCATGGGTTCCATGGGTTCTCCGGAGGTTGAAGAGGTTTTGAGTGACCGTGATCTTGATCACCCCAGACTGGGCGAGGAGAACATTGTACTCTGACCTCTTTGATCTGTCCATCTTTCGACCTCACTGGTTGCCTCAGCACCTGGATCTGCTAACCCAGTAGGAAGACTGGATACTCCATCCGACCCCTGAATCCCTCAACCTCCATGTGTCGCTCTTGAGAGGATGAGATATGATGATTGGGACCCTTCTGTGGAAGTACTTGAGGTGTTGCTGGCTGCACGCAGACCATCTACAAGATCTGTACGCGTGCATATGGAGAAGATTTGAGGCGTGGTGCAGTGAACGCCGGATTGACCCCATCTCTTCCCCTGACCCCATCTCTTGCCCCATCACTACAGTGATGGAGTTCCTTCTGTCACTGGTCTCAGCAGGCCTTTGGGTAACCACAGTAAAAAGATATTTGGCGGCCTTGTCTGCATTTAAAAGATCCCTGGATCAAGGTTTGTATTTCACGATCCCGGTGATAGCACAATTCCTGAAGGGCCTTGTAAATACGTTTCTGCCAACTCCCTAGGATCTGAATCTGGTGTTAACTTATATCATGGTGCCTCCTTTTTAGCCAATGTACTCTTGTTCTTTGAACCTTTTATCTTCGAAAACCGCCCTTTTAGTGGCTACTACATCCGCTAGGCGGGTGAGTGAACTGCAGGCTTTATGTAGAAAGCCATCGTTTCTACGTTACGAGTTTAACTTGTCACAATCCATTGACCTCCCGGTGTTCTACCATCCACCACAACCCTCTAAAGAGGAAGAGCGGTTTCACCGCTGGACCCTAAATGGCCATATGTTTGTATATCGCGAGAACAGCCCAGTTCAGAAGAACTTATCAACTCCTCGTGGCCTTTTCATTAACCCACAAGGTCCTGGCTATAACTAAGAAAACTTTGTCCCACTGGATCATCTTCTGTATCGCGGAATGCTACCAGTCTGTGGGCAAATAATTGCCATCAGGGCTCACTCGACTAAGCAGGGGTTTTGACTTCAACCACATTGCAAAGGGAGTCCCTGTTAGGGATATTTGACACGCTGCACCATGGTCATCCCTCCATACTTTCACGAAGCACTACAGTTTGGATGTTGCTCGCATGGCCGATGCACGTTTTGGCAGGGCGGTGTTGCAAAACCTTCTGGTCTAACTTTCTGCCCGCGTCCTTCATTACTGCTTTGGGAGTCTATCGGATGAGGGCTCTGCGGGAGAAAAGCAATCCATTGAAGGAGAAGTTACCTTACCATAATGTTCTTTCTATGGATTCTACTCCTGCAGATTCCTTATGTCCCCTCCTATCCCTCCCCACTCAGAAAGTTGGTGGTTGGTGCGCATCTTTCTATTTAAAAAAAACTCGACTTGGTGATGGTCCTCTGTGTCAGTCTTCCTGCCACAGTTTTAAAACAAACATTTTTCTAACACTACTCCTAGTGTCCTTTTTCAATTGTTCCTCCTTCGGAGGCTTATATTACTTCTTTTGTAAAGGGCTCATTAGCCCGTTTGTTCTCTCTGTTTTCCTATGCAGTGTGTGGTGCTCTGGATAAAAGGGGGAACTGAGGTTGGGGCATAGTGACATGCTGCTTATACGACGCCTGGCGTCACATCCGGAGCCGACGACCAGACACTGAGCAAGACAGATTGATGGTCGACGGCCATGTCGAGGTCCACTATGCCCCCTATTGAAACATTTTCCAAAGCAGCAAAGCTGGAGGGGAATATGTCAGGTGAGGAATCTGAGGGAGAATAATCCATAGAAAGAACATTACGGTCGGTAAGGTAATTTCTCCATTTCATGCATGCAGGTTAACATGAGTGACTAAGTATGCTAAGAGCACAGATTTCAATGTACATCGAGAATTGAGTTTCATACAGATACAGACGTGAGTGGTTTGGGGCTCGCATTACAAGTGGTGCTAATAGGTGGACTGGTGAGCAACCGAGTGATGATGGTGCTCAGCTAGGCGAGAAGTGGGCCCAGCTAGATTCGAAGATCCACGCAGGCAGTCTGTTATGTGGATCGCCAATTGAAGGCAACAATAGTTTGTGGGTCTGGACAGGTCGAATGCAGACACAATAGGAGTAGTATACACCGCTAGGCTTCAGACTAGTAGGGGCATACTATGGTGGCTGCTAGGCAGCCTGTGTATGCTGTGCAAGGCGCGGTGGATAGGTTGGAAGTGCAGCTTACAGTAGGGTACGTGGAATTCAAACAGTTGCAACAAGCAGCGGCGTGCTGCAGGAGGCATGTAGAAAGTTTACAGTTAAAGTCCATACGTAGTCGCTGCTACCCCAACGGAAACAATCACAATAAGTGTGCTGCATAGAGTCAAAGTCGGTGGGTAATAATGTTGAGTGATCAATAGTGTAAGTGGCGACTACAATGCTTACCTGCATGCAATGTTGGGCGACGCAGCCTGACCAACAGGGCAGATGTGACTAATCAGGCAGGTGACGGGTGGAACCCGCCGAGGGGAGGTAAGGAAGGAAATCGAGAGTCGTTCCTCAGTAGGCGTCGTATCCAGCACAGACAGGTTGATGGAGAGTGCATTTGCCTGTGCCTTCGGCATGGGTCTGCTTTGCCTCGTGGCTTGAGGTGGGCAGGACAAAAGAGGTAGACTGCCAATCAGGTTGCAAGGAATATGGCCCAACCAGCCAATGAAGCTGGATGCCAGTAGTCCATGTCTTGGGGCTGGTGGTGGGGTCCACCATCTTGGAGTGTGGCCGGGCTCCAGCTTCTGAATCAGATGACGGGTCTGCCATTGGCAGAGGGGTTCTCCCAAGCCCGATGGAGAGGGGCCTGGGACCTCACCTCAGCAACATCCTCAGGCGCAGGTAGGGCGATGGTGAGTGCCTTTTTTTTGCTTCCTTGTACGAGATGCTCTATGCAGGGGAGTATAATATGGGAAACAATGAGCTGAAATGCCAGCTGTGGGAAGTCACATTTCTGTTATTGAGCAGGCTGGAAACCTCTGGAGTTGATGTGCCCTTCAACTCTGAGGAATTGTTGTTGGCCATTGCACGAATGCCAAAGGGTATAACACCCGGGACGATGGTTTCTGTAAGACTTCTCCTGGAGGGCTGGTATCGCACCTAGTGAAGCTGTTTTACTCAATTTTTATACCAGAAGGGCCCCTCTGACATTTTGTAAGTCATTGATATTGGTAATTTCCAAAGAGGGGAATGACCCCACATCTTGTATGTGCTATCGTCCAATTTCACTTCTTAATGTGGATGCAGAATCTTCACTAGAACGATAGCCTCCAGGCCTGAAGGTCTCATTCCCCTGTCTCGTCCACCCTAATCAGGTTGGGTTTATCCAGAGTAAGCAGAGGGCAGACACAATGAGGAAAACCCTGAATCGTATGGATCTGGCTAGTAGAAAAGGGGAGTAATCCAACTCTTCTCGATATGGATGCTGAGAAAGTGTTACAATAGGGTGGGATGGGATTTTCTTTATGCTGTTTTGGGTAAATTTAGATTTGTTAGTAAGGTTCTGAATGATGTTAGGGCTATATACACCACTGACCCCAGTGCCTGATTGATAGTGAATGGGACTGTCTTGAGGCAATTCAGGTTGCAGAGAGGACGGAGGCAAGGATGTCCACTCTCACCATTGCTCTTTGCACTGTCAATTGAACCTCTACCAGAGAAAATAAGGATGTCCCCTGGAGTGGAAGGTATATGGGTGGGAGACCAGGAATTCAATCTGGGTATGTACGCAGATGCTATACTCCTATATTTGAGGAACTCTCAACATTGGTTCCCGCGGCCTTTGGGCAGATTGACTTTGAACCCTGAGACAGCACCATATTCCTCAATCTGAAAAAGTCAATAGTGTTCCCTTTCGACTGAGACTTGGAGAGGGACATTGAGGCTCTCCAACCCATGGAAGTGCAATTGGAGAGCATTAAATATTTGGGGGTGGTTGTGTCAGGAACTCTGGAGGACCTATGCAAAGTAAACTTTCCTCGCGCTATTTTCAAAACTCTACAGGGAAATGGAGAGGTGGAATAAGCATATCCTCTCATGGATGGGTCACCTTAATGCGCTTAAGAGGAATTTCTTACCAGGGGTCCTATATCTGTTCCAGATGCTTCCAATCAAGGTGCCTAATATTTTGCTGAAGGAGGGGTGGAGAAGGATGACCCGTTTTCTGTGGCAGAGTAGGAAAATGAGAATTGCATATGATACACTAGTACTTCAGAAGGCATTGGGGAGGGGGTTAGGTTTTTCCGGACCTTATACATTATTAAAGGGCTTTGCAATTGCGCGTTCTAATACCCCATTTGAGGATGGATAGAGACCAGCAGTGGGTGTACCTGGAAAACTATCATTTGAAGCCAGCAAGGGGGAATAGCTGTGGGCCCCCAAGGGAAAGGTGTCAAAGAGGATTTGGAGCATGGTATTCTGGGAGTGATCTGGGGAATTTGGAGTGAACAACCGGAGATGAGGTGTCACCCTGTGGCCTCTGAGTCCTTGTGGGCCCCCTCTATTGGAGATGATCTTCCAGACCCTTTGAGGTTGCAAGATTGGTATGCGGTGGGGTTGGAAAGCGTGGGTTAACTGTGGGTAAAGGGGAAGTATATTTCCATTCAAGGTTTGGGGAAATCCCTGCATATTCGCAATTTCTCTGTCTTCTCATACCTACAGTTGAACGCTGTTCTCATAGCCCAAAAATTGAAGTCCGTTTTAAAAGTGAGTTGACCCTGGCGGAGAAGATACTGGACACACACACAGAAACATAAAGTTTTATATCATGTTTATATGCTGCACTAGTATTAGCTAGGGGTTTTGATACTGAAGGCAAAATAGCAAAGAGACCAGAACAGGCATGTGGATGCGCCCATGTGGAAGAGGATGTGCGCAGGGCCCATAAGACCTTGAAAGCATATCGGCATAGGTTATACAGTGTGAAACTGTTGCATAGATGGCAGTACGATCCAGGCTCTCTTAAATGTACATGTCAGTGAGCACTTACTTTTGGCGTAAGTGTGGAGAAAAAGCGGCATACTGCCGCATATGGTGGTCCTGTGATATGGTGATGGCGTACTGGAAGGACAGCCTGGGTGTGATTAGCGGAGTGGATGGTATTGAAAGAGAATTGGATCCCATTTTAATATTGTTTGGGCTAGAGGAGATGGAGGAAGGCTGGAGGTCTCTATTGCACATGACCCATGTTCTGTTGTCTACACAGTCTCACTTGGCGACTTACTGGAAGAGGAAGCAATTACCATCGGAAGGGGAATGGGCCGCCAATGAGAGATACCTCATGGAATTCATAACTTTGTCCATACATGGTGGGGGCTCTGAGGTGGAGGTGTCCCCTTTTGTACGGAAATAAAGCGAGTAAATGGTTGTGTAGGTTTGGGTGGTTCCCTTCTAAGGCCTGATCTTGTTACTCTGTTGTTTGGGTGTCCCTGCCCCCCCCCCCTTTATGGACTCTGGGGGACATAAATACAGGCACGGTCTTTATGTTGTGACCCCTATATATGAGGTCCTTGTATTTCTGTAGCACAGCATGGTTCTATGTTGCTTAATGTGTGGGGGAAATGTCTGCACCTAGCTGGAGGTGGAAGGGGGCAATGGTGAAAGATGTTTCTAATTGTTGTATTTTGTGTTTTTTCACCTTCCCATGTGGGGAATTCGATTAACAAATAGAAATAATTAAAACATACTGGTATTACATGCCTTGTACCACATTCCAATCAGGGTACGTAGGAAATATATTTCAGATTTGTATCAGATTTTTCAAACATGAGCTAAACCAGTGAGCAACAGAGCGTTCATCAATAATCCAGTTGCACTTTGATGGCTCTAAGCCTGAATTTACCAGGTAAAACAAAAAGCATATATTTTGACAGACGACAAGTACTAGGCTCTTTTGTCGTCTTGATGCAAGTGGTGGTAGTGTTGTAACACGATTGGTGTGTGTGTGTGTGTGTGTGTGTGTGTGTGTGTGTGATTTTGTTGGATTCAGATACCTACAGAAACAGCATGTCTCATTATATTTATAGCATTTCGGTGTATGGATCAAGTCGACAAAAGAACATGAACGTGAGAGAGCAGTCGATGTCAGTGCTGCATTGCTGGAATTCTTTCTGAAAAAGCTGAATGTCAACGTAAGTGTATACCTAGTACTTTTTTTTTCTGAAGGTAGATGCATTAATTAAAAACACAGCTTAATTTGTACTTGTAAATTGTTCATGTGATGCCCACACATACGCCTTTCCTTTAAAACCTTTGAAACACTCTAGAACAACAATAATCTACTTGGAACTTTACATTTTTGCACAAAATAAGTACACAGACGCACACAATCATTTACTTTCACCCTAAATTGGTTAGTCCCAGAAAAACATGAATTAAATATTTTATGCTCCATGGCCCAGGTTCATGTTTTATTACAACTAGCCAGCTGTGTCTGGGTCTGTAGCTGACATGCACGTGGGGGACTGCTATAGCCTTTGTTTGTTTATTTGTAGGGCACACCTCACCCAATGGTATCTGGGCGCAGCATCACAGGGGTTACAAGTATAATTTAAGCATAAGTTACAGTAGTTGAAGCAAAAAATATGCACGAAATTACAAGAATTACAAGAAAAGCATGAATTACAGTAGTTGTGACAGGATATACACAAAGGTTACAAAGAGAGTTGTTATAGTTATGTACAAAAAAAAGGATACACAATAATATACAAAAGCTTACAGTATGTATGTACATATGCAGTTCTAAACGGCAGAAAGTTTTATGCTATGAGGTACAGATAAAGTCCAGCATTTAGATGGAGCCCTGATCCTTGGTTCTGAGCCAGATAAGGGTATTGCGCCTGAATTTGTGGACGGTTTGGTCAGCTCTGAGTGGCAGAGGGAGGGCGTTCCAGTGCTGTGCAGCCATGACAGGGAAGCTACCCACCCCCTGGCCTAGTAGGACGTTCTGAGGTTCTTCTAATGATTTTATCAGAGAAGTAGCAAGGGGCAGCTTTGTTGAGGCACTTATGGGTTAATGATACGATTTTAAGGAAGATTTTGTCTTTAACAGAAAACCACTTATTTCTTCTCCTAAGTTCTGAGATAGGTCCTCTCCTAGCAATGCCCTGTGCAGCTCTGAGGGCAATATTTTGGAGGATTCGGATCTTGTTGATAGTGTGCTTACTCATGCTCAATTATAGGGCATTGCAATAACCCAGCTTAGAGAGTATGAGGCCTCTAGCTAGAATAGTGCTACTGTCCTTGGAGAGAAACGGTTTGCATTCTCTGATCAACCTGCAGGTGCATGCTGTGGCCGAGGCCATGGCATGGACCTGTTTACCACGGGTGAGAGTGGAATCTAAGTAAAAGCCTAGAGTTTTGACCTCTTTGACCACTTTAATGTGGTTACCATTGATGTTAGATGAGGTGTAATTAGGGTTGACTTTGTTCAGGTTAGTGGCGGTAGCGAGTATGATGATTTCAGTTTTATCGTCATTCAAGCATAGGCCATGGGCGGCCATCCATGCTTGATGATAAGATACATTTTATTTACAAGTGCATTGTCCTTGTCATGGTCTCCAGTGAGTGGTATGAGGATCTGGGTGTCATCTGCATAATTTGTGTAGGTGACACCCAGATGGTCCAGATTATCGAACAGTGGTTTTGTAAATAAATTGTACATTGTTGGCGAGACACAGGAACCCAGCGGCACGCCACAAGTGATCGGGATAGGATCCGCAACTGCAGAAGGTGAAAATACTCTCTTGGTCCTGTTATTCAAAAAGGATTTAATCCATGCTATATAGTCTTGTGAAAAGTGGGCTGCTGAGTCAAGGTGTTTACAGAGCACTTTATGGTCCACCAAATCGAAGGCAGCTGAATGATCAAGGAGAAGTAGCAGGGCTATTTTCCCCCCTGTCTTTCAGTTAATCGATTTGGGTTTTGAGATCAATCTGCACTGTTTTGGTTCCATGTTGGGGCCTGAATCCAGATTGGCTGACTCCTAGTAGGTGATTGTTCTCTAGATACTTCTGTATTAGAATGTAGGCTGTTTTGTCTAGGATCCTAAGTAGGAATGGTACTGTAGTGATGGGCCGGTAGTTGGTGGGAATGGATGGGTCGAGAGATTGTTTTTTTTAGTAGGGGTAGGACCCAAGACTCCTTTAAATTCCTAGCGACGGTACCAGACGTGAAGGAGGCATTCATTAATCTGGTGATGAATTTTGCCAAGACTCTGGCAGCATCTTTAATGAGCTGAGCTGGGCAACTGTCTCCTTTCTAGTTTGAGGGTTTTAAGGATAGGATAATCTTTTCTACCTCAAGGATATAAACTCGTGCAAATCTGAATCGTTGTGGTAGATTGGTCGGAACTGTCCGTGTGTTCTCATGAGTGGCTAGGTTAGGTAGATTCGCTCTTTTGTCAGCAATCTTATTCTGTAGAAGTGCAATTTTGCTAGAAAGGGCAGTCTGAATGTTGGTGCACCTTAAGGCAATCGTCTGTAGGCTGTAT
Source organism: Ambystoma mexicanum (assembly GCF_040938575.1). Lineage (NCBI taxonomy): Eukaryota > Metazoa > Chordata > Amphibia > Caudata > Ambystomatidae > Ambystoma > Ambystoma mexicanum. The sequence goes on along the minus strand of NC_090933.1, from coordinate 1,294,020,877 downwards.
GGGGGCCTTCAGCTCCTTTAGGATCACAAAGAGTTCCTTCATATTTGAGCTGGCTTGGTGAATCCTATTGTTATAAGTTTCCTGCTTGGTGTCTCCATAGGAGTTTTCTCTTATCCGATCTCAGTGATTCGAGATGGGGGTGAATCAAGTGTTCAGGTGAGCTCTTGGTTTGCTCCTTCATCATTTAAGGGGGGCGATAAGGTCAAAGGTTCTGGTCATGGTGGCATTATACACATCTATTAATGTGTCCGGGTCAGAAGTGGATGGCAGTGAGTTGAGGGTGGGGAGAACATGTGGTAGGATCTTGTCCACCGGGAGGTTCTTCTTGTTCCTGGTTAAGATAGGTGGGGCTATAGAGTTCACTTTATTAGATGGGGGATTAGCTGTAATGGTGAAGGACAGAAGGAAGTGATCAGTCCATAGTGGCGGAGTGATGGAAGTTATATCTGTATTACAATTGAAGTCTGCCACCCAGTCTAAGGTTCTGTCTTTGTCATGGGTGAACTGGGACACTCTTTGGATAAAGCCAGCCTCGTTCAGTAAGCACATTGGCTATAGCAGAGGCTTGTTGGTCGCCAACGTCGTTGAAGCCCAGATTGAGATCCCCCAGCAATAATATTTGCGAGGAGGCCTTAGTGTTGTCAGATAAAATTATGGAGATGTCCTTATCGAATGAGCCGGTGGGACCTGGCGGTCTATAAATAAGATGTACTGTAAGCGTACAGGAGTCAGAGATAGGTATTTTGAAAGTGAGTAGTTCACAGGAATTGACCCGTGGTGAGGGAGCTATTCTCATGGCACGGCGGGATTGGCAATGACTGCTATGCCTCCCCCTCTGCATCGACTCTGTCAGCTCTGAGGATGGTATAGTTGTCAGGGACTGCTAGTAGGATGGCTGGGCCCGCAGTTGGGTGGAGCCAAGATTCTGTTATTGCTAGGAAATCGTAATTAGCTGCCTGGATCAGGTCCGCTATCTCAGTAGCATGTGTCACCAGAGATCTAGCGTTGATTAAGGCGCCCTTATTATTAGAGCTGTTGATATTTTGAGGAGGCTACTAGGGGGTTTGTCCTGACTATCTTTTTTGAGCGTAACTTGGTGAAGGGAGTGCGATGGCGTAGTGTATTGATGGTACGATTACTGGTCTTAGGAGTACTAGTAGAAGGAATAAAACGTACTCCAGCAAGTGAAACAGTGTCTTTCACTATAGGGGGACATGGTTTCTGAAAAGTTCTGCTTTGAGGTTCTTGGAGTCTAGTTAGCCTAGTATGGAGTCTGAGATTTCTCGCTGTGGTGGAACAAGGGCGGTTAGAAATGGTTAGTGTGGAGTTCGGGCCAGGCTGATGGTTTTGGGATAGACTAATAGGGTGTATCTGTTGGACAAGGTTACTGTTTCCACTCAGAAACTGTAAAAATCTAGTCGGTTTTATTGTCAAAGTGGTAGGCTTCAGAGAGGGTAAGAGTGGTGAGGATTTGATGCCCAACCCCAGAGGTGTTAAATTTGCCATGGTTGGGTATAAATGTAGTACAGACATAGGGAGGCTACCCACAGCTGTAGCAGATAGGGCTATAGCCAGTATGGCATACAGTAGTTGTGGTAACCAGTAAAAGTAGGTGTAGGCATGCATAATGCATGTGAAAGGTGCCGCTATGGATCGACTGGGACACAGTGAGAAGGCAGGAGATATGCAATAGTGCACAATGCAGGGGCCCACGGCCCTGCAGGGTCAAATATAGTCCGTGAGAGGGCGTGGACTGTCGCTCGGGCAACTGCTCAAATTAGACAATAGTCATAGGCCAATCAAGGGTTGCATAAATGGCAACACATTCATGTTCAGCATGCACCATGGGAGTGACTCATACTCGAATGCCAATCAGAGCTAATAATAAATAACAGTAATTTCGTATTCAGGAGTGCGTTAAACTGTTATTACGGGAGAGGGGAGGGTCCAGACAAGGTTGGGCAGAAATACAGTAACGGTCAGGGGGGGGCGTAACTGAGAACAGAGTTGTATGTCTAGATCAATGCAAAACAGTCCACCAGTATTAGATGTCTTAACGCACTTTATAGATACGCAGAGGCGGATAGAAATAAAACGTATGTCCGCAAGCAGTGGGCGCATCTAAGGCATTCTATACGTGTTGTCATAGGTGATTCCAAGTGGAATAATGTAGGTACAGGTACAATGTGGCATGGATACAGGGACTGTGCAATATTGATACAGTGCCAACACAAAACATATAGATACAGTGCACAAAAAAGATTGCCCCACGTGCAGTAGTCTAAGGAATCAGCAACAAGATATTGATTACCTGGTAGAAATATCAAATGCTGAGCGTTTCCCACATTCAATAAAAACTGTGACGGAAATTACTAGTAGGGTCGTGCTATAGTAGACCAGGTAATAGACTGGTTACGGCAGTGGAGATGGGTGGCTAGGAGCGCCTAGTCCCACCTCTCAACATATTGTGACTGAAAGTATGACTCGGATGAACCTGGCGGAGAGCAGGTCGCTGCTACAGATCAATAGTGGGGTGAATAGGCGGCCAACTGTTAAATGCGGTAGCATGTAATTTGAGCGTGGGCAGGGTGCAGCATGTTAGCTAGCGAGGCGTGATGGTACAGTAGTCGGAAGATAAGGCTAGGAAGGCTCGCACCATGCGAGTAGATATGAATACGATCGAAGGTACAGGTTTGTTGTTGGGGCGAATCGACCTGCCCAATAGGAGCGGCTTCTTGAGGGTAATGGAGACCAACGGCTCTGCACAGAAAGTCAAATGGTCAGTGCAGGTGGTCCAGTAGAAACGTTTCCGTGTAGGGGTCGGTGACTTAGAGGGGTGGTTGAACGGGGAATGCGGTATCGCTAAGAGGGTGAGCTCTTTCGGCTCTGTCAGGCTCAGTCAGGAGCCTTTTGCTCGTGAGCCTTCTGCGAGTGCCGGCTTCTGCCTGCCGGCGGCTACGATTTGGCTGAATTTGGGGTGGACACCCAATCGGCTGTTACAAGCAGATCAGCAGGAGGATAGGCAGAGTCAGCAAAAGGATCAGGCGGCGGCCATCTTAGGACAGGGAGACCACGCCTTATCCATAATGCGTTGCTATGGTGCAGCACTTCTTTCTTTTCTGGCGAATTTCTCTTGGCGGGGAGCAAGTAAAAGTTGAAAGAATGCTCCCAGGTTCACAGCAAATAAACAAGGCGATTTCAGAGGGGACTTGCACGTGTGGCTGTGTTGGGGGGATGGTAGCCAGACAGGCTTACCTTTTCATCAGAATTCAACATGTGCACTGCTCCAGCAGTGCCCGGGTCCGGCGGGCCTTTGTGGCCTGGAGGTGCCTTCTCTAGGAATGTGCAGGAGTGTGATATGTGTATGTTATATTATGTCCTAACTTCCTATTTTTGAAAATGACGCAAAATGGGCAATCTCCCGAAATCTCCTACGCTGATAGCACAGGCCCCAGTGCGATTTGGTGGGGTTGGTCAAATTTCGCCACTACACCCCAGGCTGGTATGCTGGCCGTAGGCCAACATTTTAGCCCACCAACTGTTATGGGGCTGGACCCAACCCAGAACATACAAACACACTTTCACAAATTGTGTGTGTGTGTGTGTGTGTATATATATATATATATATATGTCTTTTTTTGTCCTTTATTTAATTCAAACTTCAGTGCATTCACAATAATCCTAATATTCACATTAATTTTTCCTTTTAACATGGCATCTTTTTTACAACAATTAGGTCTTTTTAAATGGAAAGTTGATCTCTTCCTATATGAATTAGCTACTATGCACGTTGTATTGTTGAATCCCATGAAATAGCCACTATGACTCTTTGATTTTCTGAGATTCACTGCTGTATAGATGGTTTTGGTTGTTTGTTCCTCCTGAGTTTGCAAATAACATGTTTTGCCAATTTAGTAGCCTGATCACAAAATCTACACACTTGATATCTCATCTTTGTATTTGTCCAAGTCCAGTGCCAAATCTTTAACTCTAAAAATCCTATAAACAATAACAAGAAAACTAGGTATCAAATATTGCGTATCATAACATTTTTCATGTGGAGGATGGTAAACATGCGTAATTATATAACCTGTATAGTAACGTGTGGGGGAGAGGGCCATTAACCCGGCCAGAATTGTTCACAATGGCTATATACAAGGCCCCTAATATGTGCCCAATCTAGCCTATGCATCGGAGTGAAAGAACCTCTGGGAGTTTACAGGGGCCTTTGATCAGAGGGGGCTATACATAGCCAGGAGGAGGGGATTCCAAGCGGCTATGTTCTCGGTGGACTCATGAATGTCCTTCCTCACGGCCCTCTACCACGTTGTAGTTTCAGCCTGACGCCATACCTTTAGGTCATTCGAACACTGATGATATTGTGGCCTCCCTTTCTGATTCCATGCCATGATTATTCTCCTCTTGGGTAAAGCACAAGCCAAGTCCTTAAGTTTGATCACATGTCTATTTTTGTCTGGCCTGGAATAGGTGCCCAGCAAACATTCCATCTGGGAACATTGGTATCCATGGACCCCTGCTTTTATGCATGCCTACTCAATTTGGCGCCAAAAGGTCCGCACCTCAGGTCAACTCCAAAACATATGCATAATATCTGCATTGCCTTTACCAAACCCGCAACGCCTTTGCATCAAATTTAGTAACCCTGCTAGGGGTCATGTAAAAGTAAAAACTGTGTAGCAAGTTAAGCTGGAGCGGGCGAAATCTGGCATTGCGGGAGACCCTTTTGACAAAGCATAGTGTGTCGTCCCATTGCTTATCTTCTAGTACCAGTTCCAAGTCAGTCTCCCACAACATTCTCAATTTTGTTTGTTTCTTGTTTCAGTGGGGATTCACATAAAATTAATCCCCACTGAAAACCATTGCATTAACTTCCTTTTAATTTACTCTCCACCTGAAACCATGCCAAATTTCAATGAAGACTTAACACACCTACTTGCCCCTTTAAATAAACCCAACAGCTCTACCATTTTACTTGGTGATATGAATTGCTGGCTAGGTTAACCCAAGAGACAAGGAGGCTAGTGAACTGGAAAAACTGCCTAAAGGTATAGATCTTAAAATTCTCAATACTGAGCCAACGCGAGCACCATCATTTGCATGTATTTTGTATTTGTTTAATATTTATATCACGCACCAAACCCGGAGGTAGCTGGCCGCTTGAAAGCTTGTGATTACATACATGCAATACATACATGCAATGGAGGCAGAAGCAAACAGGCATGAGGACAATACATTAATTAATTGGACCCTGGTTACATATGGATCCGAACAAAACGTGGCATACAGTGAGTCGACGGAATACAATACAATGAGTAACAAGTAGGTATCATTGTTTTATGTGGCGCCTACAGAAATGTGTCAAGTAAGTTTGGTGCCACAATCAATGCTTTTGGGCAGATTCGTAGGATATGGCGGGCAGACTAATATTCTTGTGGTGATTTAGGGATGGTGTCGTGTTTGTTTTACTAGGGATGGGGAAAATGAAAAGAAAATGCGGATTAAAAGAGTGCAAATAAATGCTGCAGGCTCCAATAAGAATATTATTGCTCATCTTGCCCACACAAAATTAAGCAAATAACAAGCTGGTGCCTATGATTGAAAAGAACAGATGATATACTCCCATATATGGGCTGGACCAACTCTGTTCCAGGCACATAAAGATCAGCGGGCAGTTAGTTGGTGTATTTTTGCAGACACAGACTGATTACTTACAAAGGATCTTATAACTGAGGAGCATGTCGCCAGAACTATACAACACCTCAACTCCCAGTTCACGGTATCTACAATGCAATTATACAGTTGCCACATTATCTTGACTGTATCCTGTGGAAAAACTGACTTAATGCAAAAGTGTGTTTCATTAATAACACAGGCTGGCTCCATTGCTTTAACTAATTGGATTGCATGTAGAATGGGAGTGCGTAAATATAATATGGTAATGTGAATGCACAGAAGTATTATTCGGTTCTAAACAGTGAAGATGAGATTTGGTTTAAAGGTGCTGAGCTGGAAGATAATTCACTGGCAAATTAAATTGCTGGACGAGGAGAAGTGGCTTAGCCTGGTCATGCTAACTGAGGAGAATTATGAAGCTCTTGTTCTTTATATGTCATTCAGGAGATTAAGGGAAAGTAGAAAAATCTTGTTGAGTGATGAGTCAAGCCATTAATACAAATGGAGGGTGTATAGTTAATGGTTAAGGAGCAAGATATAGACGTCCTCACTGAATTCTACAAGATAAAGTAAACTTCAAAGGGATTGGTTCCTCCGACGTATTCCACATCTATGATAGGTAATCACCACAGCTGTGCTGCTTCGGAACATTTTCGGCGTCTGTGTCCTGTATCGATGACGTCGATACGCTGTCCTCGAGGACCTCCGTCGAGCCGATGTCACCGGATGTTATAAGTAGGATGCACGACGCCCATAGCCTCAGTTCCGTTTTTTCCGCAAACCTGTTTTCTTCGGAGATCTCAGCGCACCTCGGTTCTTCTGAGTACTTCTATCGGTTCTATCGAACTTGTTTGTTTGTGAAGATCTCATGTCTTCTTCTTCTACCCCGCGGTCGGGATTCAAGAAGTGTCGTGACTGCGGTTCCAAGATGTCACTTACGGACCCGCACACCGCCTGCCTCTGGTGGACCACGCCACGGATAACTGTGATAATTGGCAGTCGTTATCATCGAAGGCCTTGCGGGCGCGGAAGAAGAAGCTTTCTCTCGGTAGGGTTTCCAAGCCCCGAAAGTCGAAATCTGCTGGGCTTTCGACCGACGAATCGAGAGGCGACTCTCCGCGTCGTCGGCATAGGTCCAGGGGGTCTTGGTCCCGGAGTGGTTCCCGCCATTCCTCTGCCTCTTTGAGGCACTCACTGAAGCGCCGTCGCCGTCCTCGTCAGAGGACTCTGCCCGTCGGCGGGTTGCTTGTCCCAACAAGCATTCCTCTCCTGCGGAATCGGATACATTTCGTAAGGAGATGATGGCGATTTTTGAGTCGCAGGGCTAAGTTCCGTCCGCGCCTTCGAAAGAATCCAGCAGGGAACGTGCTAGGGCCACCGCTCGCACGCCTTCGGGCTCGGGTGGTCTGCGCGATCATCAGGAGCCTTCGAGGTCCCGATCGGACAAGGTGGATCGCTCTAGACATGCCCGCTCCAGGTCCCAGTCCTCGACGCCCTCGAGACTGTCGGAGCCTGTGAGGTCTTCGAAGAAGACGTCGACGCCATCGGCTCCATGTCCGTCGAGGGACTCTCTCGAGGCTCCGCCTCTGAGGAAACCATTGGCGCCGAGGCTGTCAAAGGACACGCTCGGGGCACCGCCCTTGAGGCCTGGGTCGAAGCCATCAGCGCCATGCTCAACGCCGATTCCGTCGACGCCCTCAATGCCTTTCGAGGAGGCTTTATCAGAGGTGCCCCGGAGACCGGTGGAAACCCTGAGGAAGGCTCTGGCCAAGTCAAAAAATGTGGTTGTGCCTTTTTCTGTGCCCTCATCCAGGGATTTATTCCAGCCTCTTGATTATATTTCTGAGGTGGATGAAGGGTCTGAGGAAGGTTTGGTTCCTGACGACCTCTTATCTGGTCATAGACAGTCTTTGCACGACCCCAGTGGTCTGGACACCTCTCCGGAGGTTGAGTTTGGTACGTCTGAGCCTGGCACGTACGGCAAGTCTTCGTACCGGCGGCTCATGTCGAGGGTGACGGAGTACTTGGGGTGGTCTGCGCCACCAGTGGATTTTCTGCAGGATGACCTGACACATATCTTGGACCAAGGTCCACCAACTGACCCAGTACTGCCATTCCATATGGCCTTGCAAAGAAGGGTGGCAGCGGCTTGGACTGCTCCGGAGAGTCTCCCGGCAGTGGGTAAGTCGTTGCCGAAAAAGTACCACCCAGCCAGTGGCGACCCGGCTACTTGTCCATGCACCCTACTCCGGAGAGTTTGGTGGTGCAGGTATCTTCGGCCCCAGCAAAACAGGCGCAGTACCCTACCATCCCTCCTGATAGGGATGACAAACGTTTTGACGGTTGGGCGAAGAAAGTCCTTTCTTCAGGGGGTATGGCTTTGAAAGCAGCCAACTCTGTGTGTGCGCCTTAGCACGTTTCACTCACACTCTGTGGAATTGTTTCATTGGCGGCTGAACATATTCCCGAAGTGGAGGAACGGGATGGCTTTCTTGGCCTTGTACAGGATGGCAAGGATGCCATGTGTGAATCCGTTCAGTCGGGTCTGGACGTGGCAGACTGTGTCAGCCGGTCCATGGCGGCGAACACCGTGATGCACAGATTTGCAGGGTTGCGGAAGTCGGGGTTTGCTCCTGATGTGCAGGCCCGGCTTCTCAACATGCCCTTTGATGGTGACCATCTTTTTGGCAGTAAGGCTGACGAGAGCATTGAGAGGTTGCAGACCTCCAAAGCTGCAGCGAAGTCGTTGAGCGCTGCAGTTCGCCAACCTCTGCCTTTTCGTCCTAGGGGACAGCAATGGAGGGGAGGTTCCTTTCGATACTACTCGACCTTTGGTAGATCGAGGGGAGCTGCAAGTCAAAGGGGCCAACGTAGGAGTACCAGAGGTGGAAAAGAAGGTACTCGAGGTTCCAAGGCCGCTCAGGCAGTTGCCTCTTTGCCCTCAGGCACTGCCGCAGCCGCTTCAGCTCAGTCATGAGGCCATGTCCCATGGTTCGCCAGTTGGGGGAAGCCTGGCGCAGCATCTTGTAGAATGGCATGCCATTACTTCAGATGTGTGGTTTCTGGAGATGATAGCCCACGGCTACGGTTTTCCTTTCCGGCAGAGGCCTCATGACAATCCACCAGGGAATCTCTCTTTGAAGAGTCCAGACCCGCTCCTTGCGCAGGATATCTAATCCCTGCTGGAGAAAGGCGCCATAGAACTGGTGCCTGTAGCGGAGAGGAACAAGGGATGGTATTCCCCATATTTTTTGATCCCGAAAAAAGACAGGGGATTGAGATCCATCATGGACTTGCGTGGTTTGAACAAGCTCTTCAGGAAGGACAAGTTCAAGATGCTCTCTCTCAAGTCCTCCAGGCCCTTCAACTTCAGGACTAGTTTGTGTCTCTCGACCTAAAGGACACTTACTTTCATGTGCCGATTCATCCCAAGCACCAGAAGTACCTGAGGTTCGCGGTTGGCGACTCGCACTTTTCAGTTTCGGGTCCTGCCGTTCGGATTGACCTCCGCCCGAGGGTCTTCGCCAAGCTCATGGTGGTGGTGGCAGTGTATCTCGGGAAAGGGGGGATTCACGTCTACCCCTACCTGGACGATTGGTTGATAAGGGCGCGCTCTCCCGAGCAAGTCCTGGATCATCTGTCCGTCGCCTGCCACTCCCTTCACAGGCTGGGCTTCTCCCTCAACTTAAAGAAGTCCCACTTGACGCCAACCTAGCGGCTCCAGTACATCAGAGCAGTGCTCGACACATCCCTGGGGCAGTTTTTCCCTCCCCAGGTGAGGGCTCGTCACATTCTGCAGATGGTGCACAAGTTTCAACATGCCCAGAGTCTCCCGGCGTTCGAGTTCTTGAGGTTGCTAGGCCTCATGGCATCCTGCATTCTCATGGTGCCAGAGGCCAAGCTGCAGATGAGATCTCTGCAGTGGGCTCTCAAGATGCAGTGGTCGCAGTCCTCCGGCAGGATGTCTGATCCTGTTCAGGTGCCGCCCTCGGTCGCCCAGGATCTTCTGTGGTGGGCCGTCGAAGGCAATCTGATGAAGGGGGCTCTGTTTTGGCTTCCCTTGGCCGGAGGTGACGATAGTGACGGACGCATCAGTCAGCGGTCGTTGGTCTCCGTCGGAGTCCAGACTCCATATCAATCTGTTGGAGCTGAGGGCCATCAGGCTAGCCCTGAAGGCTTTTCTACCATCTGTGTGGGGGAAGACTGTCCTGATTCTGACGGACAATGCAGTGGCCATCACCACCTCAACAAAAGGGGGGGGGGGTCTCTCCCTCTGTGCGATGCAGCTCTGGTTCTGGGCTATCCAGCAGGAAATTTCGATCTCTGCAGTTCATCTGGCCGGAGACGAAAACGGGGCGGCGGACGCTCTGAGCAGGCAGAGCACGGTCTCTCACGAGTGGGAGCTGGCTCTCTGCCCTTTGGGGGACCCCACAAGTGGATCTCTTCGCCACCAGTGCCAACCGGAAGTGCGAAAGATTCTGCTTGTGGGAATTTCCTCCAAGAGGAGCCTTAGGGGACGCGTTCATAGTGGAGTGGTCCTTCCCACTGCTGTACGCGTGTCCTCCAGTCCCCGTCATTCTGCAAGTGCTGCGGAGGTTACGGAGGTTCGGTTCCCGAATGATCCTCAATGCTCCGGCACGGGCCAGGAGAACGTGGTAGCCAGACCTTCTCGACTTGTCCATCTGCCCTCCACGCCGTCTTCCCTACCGAGACGATCTGCTCTCACGGGAGGGGGGGGGTCAGGTTCTCCATCCAGAGGTCAAGACTCTCAAACTTCATGCTTGGCTTCTGAAAGGTAGAGGTATATGGATTGGGACCTCCCTGAAGACCTGATGGAGGTGTTGCTTTCGGCCAGAAGGCCTGCAACAAAGTCCCTGTACGGTTGCTGTTGGAGAAAGTTCTGCGACTGGTGCAGGGTTAAGAATGTGGATCCTTTTTCATGTGCCATTCCTGTGATTCTGTGTTTTTTGCTTTTGTTATCCCACAAGGACCTGCAAGTGGGTACCATTAAAGGTTACCTGGTGGCACTGGCCACATTTAAGCGCTCATCTGAGGACTGTTCTTATCTTAAGATTATTTTTGATTTCTCAGTTTCTGAAAGGGCTCACTAATGTTTTCCCACCGTCACCTTTTCAGGTGCCCGGTTGGGATTTGAACCAGGTTCTAAAATTCCTGTATTTTTAGTTGCGGTTACTTCCGCCCGCAGAGTGAGTTAGTTGCAGGCACTATCTGCTAAGCCACCCTTCAGTGTTTCATAAGGACAGGGTTGTCCTTGGGGTTCGTCCTTCTTTTCTTCCGAAAGTTGTGTCGGATTTTCATTTAAGCCAGAAGGTCATTCTTCCAACGTTCTATCCTCCTCCACATCCTGGTCCACATCCTGTTAAGGAAGAGGAGAGGCTCCATAGGTTGGATCCAAGGAGAGCTTTAAGTTTCTACATCCCACGCATGTCCCGGGTCAGAGTGGACGATCAGCTCTTTGTAGGATACGCTGGAAGGCGTTTGGGACAAGCTGTTACTAAGCAGACTTTGTCTAGATGGATTATCTTGACAATTTCTGAAAGTTACCGCTTGGCGGGTAAGGACCCTCCGGTAGCTTACAGGCCCATTCTACCACGGGTGCCGCTGCCTCTACTGCTCTGCAGAGGGGTGTTCCCATTCGTAACATTTGTGAAGCAGCCACATGGGCCTCTGTCCATACTTTTGTAAAAGACTACTCCCTGGATTCGATCCATGGGCAAGATTTGGCCTTTGGCAAGGCGGTCCTTTATTCTGCAATTTAATTGGTCATTCTAAAATTCTAAATTCTTTTCCCACCTCAATACGTCGGAGGAACCAATCCCTTCGAAGAACAAGTTACTTTCTTACCTGGTAACGTTCTTTCGATGGGATGTTCCGACGACGTATTCCACATCGTACCCTCCCAGCCTGCCCCGCTACAGAATTTCTTATGCAATTGCAGCTTACGTTTCCGCAAGGCTTTCTGTGGTCATGCTGGCAGAAGATTGGTGCCACACGTTCTGGGAAAAAACTACAACTGAGGCTACGGGTGTCGTGCGTCCTACTTATAACATCCGGTGACGTTGGCGCGACAGACCCTCGAGGACAGCGTATTGACGTCATTGACGCAGACGCCAGAAATTTTCCAAAGCAGCACAGCTGTGGTGATTACCTGTCATAGATGTGGAATACGTCGTCGGAACATCCCATCGAAAGAACGTTACCAGGTAAGAAAGTAACTTGTTCTACTCCTACGTCCCGTCCCCTTTCCTCCATACTTATGGGACATCTCTCCGTCCTGTGGGACGGGACCGGAGCACTTTCTAAAAAGCATCCAAAAATTTTCCATAAATGTGTCCTTCCTCTCTTTCTTGCATGGGGCCCGGCGCACGGCCGTAACCCTGCCCACCTTGGCTCCGCCCCGCGCATCGCCCATCAGTCCTTTTCTCCACTCGTTTGGGACTGGACACATTTGCATCCTCCGAAGATTTTCTTCCCTTTTTTCCTCTCTGGCTCTCGCTAGCGATCGTGTACTAGTCTGTCTATGTCGTTCAAACTAGACTTTCCAGATTGTTTATCGTGTCACTGTCGTTTCGCGAGGGCGGATCCACATCCTCTTTGTTTAGAGTGCTTGGGTCCGGATCACCGTTGGGACTCCCCTTTTTACTCCGACTCCCTTTCGGTCCGGGCACTTCAACGTTGGTTGGAGCGATGGGAGGAGGTGTTCCGACGAGCTCCTCCTTCACATTTTCAGGCGTTCATCGACGAGAAGAAGAAACGCCCGGTAAGTTCTTTACTTTTCAGAGCACCCCGGCCCGGGAATACCTTTCCGGGTTCCTCTCGGGGCGGGAGGGACGTTGATCGCTCTGCCACCAGGGTTCGCCCTGAGGTGCCTGTTGGGCTAATAATTGTACCAGAGTTTTCTCGAATGTCTCCATAAGGGGCCTGTGGATACCGAGTACCCTCCGAGGCCCCTCCTGTGGGGGCTGTTTGTAGACCCAGTTCTACTGAGTCGCGGGATACCAGAGCTCGCTCTGAGGCCTCTCTGTCGGCTTCCCTCAAAAATAAGACCGGGGTGCGCCCTGAGGCCTTGGGTGGGCTTACTGTTACCGAACGGATGTTCGAGGCCCGCGCAGATAAGGCTGTTACCGGGCCTGGATCCGAGGTCCCTCGTCCAGAGGCTAAAGCTACCAACAGTTCTGAGAGGCCTGACAATGCCATGTCGGTGAAAGCTGTTTCTCACCGTTCCCACTCTTGCAGTGACACCAGACCTGTTGAGGGGGCAAAGAAGCAAAGTTCTTCTTTTACCGGCAGTGCTGAGGTCCTTCCTTCGAAGGCTAATTTGGCGGTTGGTATTACACACAAAAATTCCAAGCCTCACAGTACCGGCTCTGCCGAGGTCCCTTATGAATACGGCTAAAGTTAAGACCCCGGATCCATCGACGGGGACCCCTGCTTCACTTCCTCATGTGCCGCAGTTCCCCTCAGATGAGGACAAAATGGCGCCCGTTCCCGCCACGACCGCGGCAGCCATTTTGAGTGCTACCCCTACAACTACGCCATCGGCCTCAGGTGTAGGGCTTGGTTCCTTGGGTGAACATAGAGTCCCTTGTGCGCATCCTTATCGACCAGTTTGATTGAAACGCTCGGATGCCTCTTCCGCACAATTTTTCGTTGCCTGCAGGGTCGGCACCGTTGATTTATGTGGATATGTCGGTGGAGGGGCCAGTGTGGCACCCGTCCTCGTTACGTCACTGGATTTGTCCACCTCATGAGAGGCCTCCTCAGGTTCCAAGGCAGTCCCCGGAGGAGGCTTTCTTTGGTACATTTCAAACATTAATGCGTACCGACCCCATGAGGGAATATTTCAAAGGGCTTTTCAGGGAGATATGCCCGCCTGCGCCTCCAGCTCCTCCCGTTCCTCCGGTGGTACCGCCGGCGCCTCCCTTGCCTACGGTGCCTCGCCTGCCTCTTCCGCCTCTTCCGCCTTTGCCTCCATTGTCCCCTGTGGACAAGGCAGCGCCTGACACGGCTCAGCAGGATCCAGACCTGTCGGATGACGCCCAAGGCGATCAGGACAACGAGGACCTTCCCCACTCTACCAGAGCTTTTAATGACCGGGTATTGGACATGATGAGTGCTTTCTGGGGTGTTCACGCTGTCTCCCTTGGAGCGTACCGGCCTGTTCTTGCAGAAGGACTTTCTGGCTGAGGTCCGCAGAGTTTGGGAAAAGCCACACTCTGGACTTTTTGTCAATAAGAAAATTGACGCGAGATACAGGCTGCATTCTTCAGAAGAGGTGGCCCTCGGCTCAGGGCCTTATGCTGGGGGTTGATACCTCACGGCAGGTGTGGCTGCATGCAACTAAATTCTCAAAAGAAGTGCAGGACAAGGTGTTGGACCTTCCGTTCGATGGGAAGGAGCTCTTTCATTCTACAACAGATGTAGAGCTCACCAAGACGAAGGATAGCACTCAGACAGCTAAGTCCTTGTCTGTCCTGGTTAAGACCCCTTTCAAAACCCAGAGACCATTGTCGCAAAGTCGACCCTCCTCTGGCTTTAGGGGCTTCCTTGACCGAAAAACTCGCAGAGTGGATACCCCTATAGGGAACAACCCCCGTAGGCAACAACTGTTGCGGTTTTTCTCTCGCTCCTCACCCTCCGCCTCAGGTGGCACCTCCACCGATAAACCTGCAAAATGAGGGTTTTCCGCGCTCGCACGAGACCCCAGTGGGAGGACGCATTGCGTCTCATTGGGAGGCGTGGCAGACCATCACAGAAGACAGATGGGTCTAGTCAGTCGCTCGGGCGGGCTTCGGCTTACCTCTACCCCTACCCTCAACCCTCCTTTTCAGCTGTCGGGCTCGCCCTCCCTCAAAGCCGAGGTTCAGAAACTTCTGGACCTCAGATGTGGAACCCGTTCCCCTTGGGGAGCGATGGGAGGGCTTCTACTCCCGGCTGTTTACGGTGCCCAAACCCAACCAGGCTGGCCTGCGCACCATCCTAGACCTTTCCCAGTTCAATCTTTTCCTACCCCAAGATAAATTCAAGATTTCGAGTGCTTCCTTTTGGCCTCAGTTCGGCGCCGCGTGTCTTCACAAAGATGATGTCGGTGATTGCAGCCCATCTTCATCTCCAGGGTATCCATGTGTATCCATATTTGGACAAGTGGCTCTTACGCAACCCTTGTCCGCTTGCAGCGCAGGGCAATCTCCAGTCTCTCCTTCAGCTCCTGTTCCATCTTGGGCTGTCTGTGAACTGGCGGAAATCTTCCATGACGGTCTCGCAGGATCTGATTTTCCGGGGTTTTTGCTGGACCACGGTCGACTGCAGAGTGTACCTGACCGGGGACAGAATGGCGGATCTGTTTGCCACGTGTCAGATTTTTGCGCAGTCGGAGAGCATGTCTGCCTGGTGGTTCCAGACGCTTCTGGGCCTCATGGCCTTGTGCGTGCTGGCTCTTCCTCTTGCTCGTCTCAAGATGAGACGGACCCAGATGACTCTTCAGAGTTCCTGGCGTCAGGCTGTGGACCCGGATTCCAAGCTGATGATGATTCTGGATTCCATGAGAGTGGACCTGGAATGGTGGTCATCTCTCAGCAACCTGTTGGTGGGTGTGGGGTTTCAGGACCCAGCCCCTTCGGTGACAATCACGACGGACTCCTCCCTCCTGGGGTGGGGTGTGACGTTAGATCATCTTCAGGTCTCGGACCTCTGGTCGCCTCAGGACAGGCTCCTGCACATAAATCATTTGGAGCTTCTGGCGATCTTCCTAGCGCTTCAGACCGATCATTGCCAACAAGGTGCTTCGCATACGCACGGACAATGTGGTGTCAATGTATTGCATCAACAAGCAAGGGGGAACGAAGTTTCCCCCCCTCGTGGACCTGTCCATCCAGATTTGGGAGTGGGCCGTGCTTCATGGTGTCTGGCTGCTTACAGTGCACATTCCGGGTCAGTTGAATGTCACAGCGGATGCCCAAAGCCAGCGGACAGTGATCAGCTACGAGTGGGAGTTGAAGGCGGAGCTCCTCTCATGGATTTTCTTGCGTTGGGGCACACCGGAGGTGGACCTCTGCGCTACGGCGGTAAACAAGAAGCTTCCTCGGTATGTCTCCAGAGGGGGGCTGGGTGCCTCCTCTCTGGAGGATGCTCTCGAGATTCCATGGCACAACATGAAAGCTTACGCCTTCCCGCCTCTGCCTCTAGTCCATCGAGCAATTTTGAAGCTGAACTCGGTGAACTGTTCTCTTCTACTCATAGCCCCGTGGTGGCCGGCCAGGTTTTGGTTTTCAGAACTTCAACACCTGTCGATGTGTCCCTATCTTCTTCATCAGGGGGAACATCAGATGTGGCACCCCTCCCCACAATCGCTCAGCTTGGCGGCATGGTGCCTGAGTTCAAGTCTTTAAAACATCTTAACTTGTCTGTGGATAACATGCGTATTATCCAGGCAGCCAGGAAACCCTCGACTAGATCCCAGTATAGAAGTAAATGGCTCAGGTTATGTCATTGGTGTTTGGGAAAGCAGTTGGACCCAAGGGAGGCTACGATTGACACAGTGCTGTCCTTCGTATCCTTCCTAGCAGAGTCAGGTTTTCACTTTCTGTCATGCAGAACTTACCTTTCAGCGGTCTCTGCTTATCTTTCTACGGACCAATGTTCTTACTCTCTGTGTAATCCAGTGGGCTTGACACGCCTCTACCCTCCAGTTCGTAGTCTGCACCCGGAGTGGGATCTAAATGTAGTCCTGACGGCGCTGTGCCTTAAGCCTTTTGAACCTATGGCCACGGTGGACCTCAAGTTCCTATCATGGAAAGTGTCCTTTCTGGTCACCGTTACCTCAGCAAGGCGGATGAGTGAGCTCCAGGCCTTGTCAGTGGAGCATCCCTTCTTGGTCTTTCACAAGGACAAGGTGGTCCTACGGACAAACCCTGCCTTTCTACCGAAGGTGGTAACTGAATTCCATCTGAATCAGTAGATCACCCTGCCGGTCTTTTTTCCGAACCCTACCTCAGAGGCAGAAAGGGTTCTGCACTGTCTTGATGTCAGAAGGGCTTTTAAGTTCTGCCTTGACAGGACTTCTGAGCTTAGGAGTTCTTAACTTTTTGTGACTTTCGTTAACCCTCAGGGTAAGCGGGCGTCCAAGGCGACTATTTCCCAGTGGATCGCCGCCTGCATTACGGAGTCTTTCACCGTCCAAGGGCTGAAACCTCCTAAGGGTATTCATGCACACCTGGTGCGGGGCAAGGCAGCCGCGGTTGCTTTTCAGAAATATGTCCCCTGGGAGTCCATCGCTAGAGCAGCTACTTGGGCCTCCCCATCTGCTTTTTGTAAGCATTATTGTCTTGACATGAGCTCGAGAGCTGATGCTCAGTTTGGTCAGGCTGTGCTGAAGAACCTTTTTCACTAAGGGGTATTTCCATCCACCCGTAGTTTCTGTTAGGAGTGCTTGGGAATCTCCCATAAGTATGGAGGAAAGGGGACGGGACGTAGGAGTATAACCAGGTTACTCACCGTAGTGATCACCTTACTCCTAGTCCATAGTCCCCTTTCCTCCATACGCCCGCCCGCCGTCCCCTCTAATAAGGTTCCTATGTTATTGCTAATAGGTCTCTGACCTGACGGTAGAATAGGATTGATGGGCGATGCGCGGGGCAGAGCCAAGGTGGCGGGGTTACAGCCGCGTGCCGGGCCCCGCGCAAGAAAGAGAGGAAGGACACATTTTCTGAAATTTTTTTGATGCTTTTAACAAAGTGCTCCGGTCCCGTCCCACAGGACGGAGAGATGTCCCATAAGTATGGCGGAAAGGGGACTATGGACTAGGAGTAAGGTGATCACTACGGTGAGTAACCTGGTTATTCTGCATTATGAAATTGAAGAGATGTGGTAAACATATTGGAGATGGCACACAGATATTAAATCTTGTGGGACAGGGACAATAGAAAAGGAAAAGGAAAAAAAACAAAAAAAGGCCTGATGCTAGACATTTGGATATGTACTGCAATAAGCAGGGAAATGTGTTGTTGAAGAAATGAATAAGAAGAATGGGGAAGATAACTGGAGAAGATGAAACTGAGGAAATATTGTCATGAAGCTGCCAAGATGAGGACAGTGTACATATGCTTTGCGGTGTCAACCCATTTTTCGTACTCTGGCCTGGGATAAGTTTAGTCCTGGAAAGTTTGGAGATGTTGATAAGGAGAATTGATATGAAGTATGTATGAATAGATATTTTTGCATATGGTCATGCAGGAATGGGTATTGATGGTAGAACTGGATGGCATTGGAGAGATAGTTGCCTATAAGGCTTTTTAAAAGCTACCTTTCCGCATAGTAAAAGTTAGAGGGGAAAGAAAATTATTATTTGTCGAGTATTATAAGTATGGTATTTAGTATGTTCAGGGATCATACGATTTACGCATTGGGGCGATACTGCATGATACATGTAACAAGAAGGAGATTGTCAAACCATACAGCATTATAATAGAGAATTAGGTGCAAATTAACCAAATCTTACTAGTATTTGCTTATCTGATGGTTGTCTTATTTGTTGCTTGGTTAATTCTTGCTACTTTATTTCAATAAGGTTGGAGGGGGATGAGTTTAACGAAAAATTGACAGGTCAGAACGTGAATAGTTTGAAATTAAGATAGTAAGTAATGGCTTTATGGTTAAAGGGTAACTCATCTTAGATAGTTCTTTTGGGATGAGGGGTAGGGTACGTGTAATTGTAGAAATGTATTAGAGGAGGGAGATAATTGATGGTGAAAAGCTTAGTGTGTTGTGCATGGATCTACTGGCAAGTATAGTTCAAGATATTGGGAACTTTGAACATAAATGTGCTTATAAGGTGTTTGATGAATAGCGGATACTATCATTAAGAAATTACTTAAATAAGTTGTTAGCTGATTGTCTATTTGTGTTGTCTTGTTGCGTTTTTTGTCTAATGTTCTTTGTGAACTATTTGTTTTTTACTAAGTAAATTACATATTTGCTAGACTTGGAAAGAAGCATACTCGTTTCTTAGCCAATAAGCAGAAAGATATTAAATATTAGGACAAGATGTCATTGAATTTTACCTCATGGAATGTGAAGGGTATAAATTGTGCATTTAAACAAAGAAAAGTTATGGCAAGACTTTGGAGAAGTAAAGGAGTTCTAGTGTTTATTCAAGAAACTCATTTGATTGACAATCTGGAAACTATAATGAATTCTAGATATACACAGACAATATCTAATTGTTATAACTCGTAATCAAGGGGAGTGAGCATTTTATTTAGAAGAGGGCTAGCTGTAACAGTTGAGAATATAGTGAAGGATGATGAAGGCCGCAAATTATTAGCGGATATAATACATAATGGAGAAAGGCTGACAGTAGTATCCATTTACGCCCCATGTTCACCAACTGTAAATTTTTTTGACAAACTGAATACATTGTTAGAGGAAATGCAAGGAGAAAACATAATCTTGTGAGGTGACTTTGATGCTGTGCTTAATAGTAAGTTAGATAGAAAGTCAAATTGCAGATATGGCGGCGAAGGAATAAGTGGAGAATTCCGTAGCTTTACCCAAAATTACAATTTGATGGACATATGGAGGGAAATGCATATGGAGACAGACAAAATATACACCTTCTATTCAATGGTACATAACTCGTGTTCACGAATAGATTATATACTTATGACTAATAAATTGGTCGGTCAGGTGACATGCTCGGAGATTAAGGAGAGAGTGCTCTCCGATCATGCACTGATTGAAATCCAAATGATAATCACGGATTTGAAGGGCAAATCAAAGAGATGGAGATTGCAAGCATGGGTACTAAAGGACCCGGCAGTTACTAAGGGGCTGGAGACCTTTATTAATAATTTCTTTGAGGAGAACATAGAAACGCTGATATAAAGGTAGTTTGGGATTGTTTTAAAGCAATGATGAGAGGTGAACTAATAAGTAGATCTGCTAATGCAAGGAAGAAGAGTTTGGAGAAAGTAAAGAAAAAAAAATGGAAGATGATGTTGGAGACCTGCAGAGAAAATGCTCAAATTTTGGTACAGAAAAGAATAGATGGGAACTGAGAAGGTTGGAAGGTTAGATAATGAATCAGGTGGACACGATGGCCGAAAAAGGATTCTTTTATACTAAGCAGAAATTCTGGGAATTTGGGCAAAAAAAAATTGTAAGATATTGGCAAATAAATTTAAAAGAATTGGAGAGGAAACGTGTGTTACATCTATAATAACTAATGAAGGGAAAACATTGAATAAAAACAAAGAGATGTGTGATTACTTTAGAAAGTTTTATTCACGATTATATATGGAATATCATTTTCCAATTAATTAACATTTGAATGTTTTTTCGATAATTTTAAGCTCCCAAAATTCTCTTCAGAGGGATATAGCAAAGTTGAGACAGATATTTAAGTCAATTAAGTAATTGAAGCAATAAAGCAACCTAATGGGGGGAAATCACCCGGACCAGATGGGTTAATTCCGGAATTGTATACTTTTTTGCGGACCAATTGGCATCAGTACTATGCAAAATATTCAATAATTTTCTACTGTTAGGGACTTTGCTCGATTCAATGAAAGAGGCCTTAATAATTGTAATTCCAAAACAGGATAAAGACCATCAGAAATTTGAGAACTATAGACAGTCATCATTGTTGAATGTAGATTTAAAAATATTCACTAAAATATGGTCAAATAGATTATACAGATACATAGGGGACTTAATTGATGAGTCTCAAGTGGGCTTTATTCCAGGGAGATTTGATTAAGACACTATTAGAACAATTTTGAATGTAATAGGTTCACATAATAATGAGTCAGATACCTCATTGGGTTTTTTGATGCAGAGAAGGCTTTCAATAGGTTTAATTGGAGTTTTTTTAGAATATACACTGAGAGAGATTGGAGTTGTGCCAAATTTTATTCAGGCAGTTAATTGCATACATATGAACATAACAGCAAGGGTGCAAATTAATAGATTAATTTCCGGAGCGTTTTCTCTATCAAAGGGCACCAGGCTGGGGTGCCCATTGTCACCATTCTTGTTCAATCTAGCACTGGAACCATTGGCATTGCAAATTAGGCAATGTAACAGAATAAAGGTGATCCAAATAGGAGGTACTGAATTGAAAATATTAGCTTATGCGGATGACATGACTATTCTTCTTTCTAATCCTTCAGTATGTGGTCTGGCCCTGAAAGAAATGATGGAGGAGGTGGGAAAATTATCGGGTCAAAAGATTAACTGGAATAAGACAGAAATATTCCTACTTTCAACTGTATGTGATGAAAGTGTATTGGAATCCCGGAATTGCAAGTGGTCCCCAAGTGGAGTGAAATATCTAGGGATTCATATTACTAGAGATTTAAAACAAATTGTGAAATTGAATGTTGATAAGGTAATGGAAAAATATGTCAATGCATGTAGTGAAATGGGAACGGTTGTCATTGAATCTGTGGGCTAAAATAAATGCAATTAAGTTGGTATTATTACCTAAAGTATTGTATATTATACAATCGCTTCCTTTATTAGTTGCAAAGAAAAATTGCAGAAAATTGAAAAGGTTTTTCAGAACGTTCTATGGGGGATTGGTAAGAAACCACGTTTTCCAAGATGTATTTTGTTGCGTAAAGTGCAAGTAGGAGGATTTGGCTATCTGGATCTTTTTAAATATTATAAGGGATTCCTTATAAAGAAAGTCTTGCAGTACTTCAGTTATGAGAATGGAAAAGATACGATCTGGTTGAAGATTGAGGGGGAGGTCTGTAAACCTTATGCTCTGGATACCATTTATAAAATGGAAAAGATGTCAGGGAAGAATGTAAAGCTTCAACCTATTATAGCGACTAGGAAAGCTTTAGTGGCATGATTTAAAGAAAATGGTCAACATTTCGGGTAATGTTTACATTAAGAGAGGCATCCTTAGTATTGGGGATATTTTGGGGGAGATGGGATACTGAGTTTTCAGGAATTATGAAGTAAATTTAACTTAAGTAGGAGAGAATTGAATCGTTACACGTAATTAAGGATTCTTATAAGTCAGCGAATAAATATGCTTGATAGGGATATAGACAAGAGGCCGGAGATTTGCAAGTTGTTTGATGGACAGGAACACAGGGTGTTCACTTATATGCAATTTATGGCTATGGTACTGGATTATGTAAATTCATGGCTAAAATTGAAAGAAGTTTGGTCAGATGACATTAATCTGGAGATAACAGAAAAGGAATGGGAGGATCTACTTGGAGTGGGATCTAAAACAAAAATGGATACGAGCTTGCGGTTCATAAAGCAAAAAACTAATGGAAGAATATACTAACCCCGGAAAGAATGCATAAGCTTAAATTATTGGAAGATATGTGTTGGAGTTGTGAAAGGAATAGAGGGACCTTGTTGCATTTACTCTGGGATTGCCCAAGCGTGCAAATGTTCTGGAAGGAGGTTTGAGGGAGTATGAGGCATGGGTTGACAAAGCTTTGATTGTTGCTGTTAAGTTGATTCTTAGAGTCTGGAAAAGTAGGAAAAAGGCGGTTGTGGAAGATTTGTTAGCGGAAATGCAAATACTATCTAAATATGAGAAAGTGTCATTTGACAATAAGGATTGTGTGGAGGTTTACCTTTCATTATGGAGTCCTTTTTAATAACTTGTACGATTAATTTTTCTTTTTTCTTTCTTTTCGTCTTTGTTGTGGTTGTGTTTGTATGTGTTAATTTGACAAAGAGGAATAGAAAGTGCACACTCTCAAATTAATAATTTAGAAGTTACAAGTTTTAAAGAAAAAGGGCGGAAACTTATGGGTGCGGGGGAGGAACAATAGCCCTAGCACAGGGCCACCTAAATATACAAAAACGAATAAAAGAGGATCCAAAATGGAACCCTCCCGTCCCCTGCACACCTTTATGTTGTGTCACAAAGACGCATAAGTATCAATTCAAGGAAACTACTTGGAAATTCAAATAGGGATATTCAGTTGTAAAGCAGGTTTAACCAATTATTATAATGCAGTCCATTGTTTATGTACAAAAATCAAGTATTGTTTATTCCAAAACGCAAATAGCAGAGAAGGTTCAGTTCATTGAGGACGGCTGACGCGTTTCGAGAAGC
This sequence comes from Ambystoma mexicanum, assembly GCF_040938575.1. NCBI lineage: Eukaryota > Metazoa > Chordata > Amphibia > Caudata > Ambystomatidae > Ambystoma > Ambystoma mexicanum. The sequence goes on along the minus strand of NC_090933.1, from coordinate 1,293,998,070 downwards.
AAATTATCTTCTTCATGAGCCAAAGATCGTGCAAAAAAACTAAATGTAGAGAATATAAATAAGAAATAAGGAAAGATAATCAGAAGCAAATTCAACAGAATGCGTTATATCCATAATTGCACAGTTGCATTTCATCATTATAATGTATGTCACAATCTGTTTACAGTCACAAAAAAGCATAATTGCACTTCATTTTTACAATGTCTATTACATTATATCCAAAGCCACAAGCAACCCAATCTAGAATGGCCTCAGTAGTCCATTGACGGGGGAAATTTTGAATGGCAAAGTACAGCGAGGAAACAGCAACTAAGTGTGTGAGGAAGATAAGAGCTAAACACTTACTCACCATGACCCGGAGGTCCCTTGGTGCTGCTGCGTTTAGTGGTTTCTTTAGGAAGAAGAGTTCAATAAAATACAGGTCACTTAATTGATCAGGAATTCAACTGTGCAGGAGCCCAGTGCCCTGCAATAGACAATGCAGGTAGTAAATTATATGAAAGTGAACACGAAGTGGCAACAAAGTGGCCACAAACTAAATTAGGTCACAAAAAGGCAGGGACTCACCCTGGCGTAGTATATAGCCGTCAAGGTACAATGGAGTCCTGGAGTCTAAGTGCTGAAATAGCGTGCAATCTCAGGTCAAGGCTGGCTGTGTCACGATGCCGGGGTCTGTGGATGGCCCAAAAGAGCTAAAAGTCAGTATAGGTGAGCAATTGCTAGGACGCACAGAATATAGAAAAACAGTATGTTTATGAGTGGAGTGGCTTACTGTAGTGACAAAGTTGTGCGGTCTCCAGTAACAAAGATCTGAACCTGGCGTAGGGTTAATCTTCAATACGGGTCGCGCATCCAGGCCGAGGGTACTCATGCGTGGATGGAGACTGTTGCTAGGTGAGGGACGCTCTGTGTGGACCGAAGGACCCTCCTGTGCGGATTCGACTGTACGTATTGTGCGTAGTCCATGAAGACAAATGACGGACTACCGCTGGAACTAGTTAAAGGTGTATAACTCGCAGGAACATGAAAACGGCGGCGTCCATATTGTAATGTATTCTTGATGCGAATAGAAATCACTAAGGTGAACCAAGTGGAGGCTAACAGTGGCATAGGCTTAAAATGACAACACCGACACTGAACCTAGAGACTCTGCTACTGCAAGCTCAGTAGCTCCTCCAGCTAGCCCAGGGGCATCTGGTGTTTTTTTTAGGAACAAGAGACAAACCTAGAAAAAAACGAGGAGAGGGAAAAGGTCCAAAAAATAAATAAATAAATAAAAGAAAAAACAAATGATTGAAAACTTGGTGGTCAATATATCCAGTAAAAATCTGACTAGTGGCCAACTAGATATGCTAAACCGTGGACTATCATTTTTACCAATGAGCAACACCACACTCTTTGAGGAAAAGGTGTGTTTTCATAGATTATTGAGGAAATTGACTCAATCTCTTTTTCAACACAGATATGGATGTGGAACAACCCATCGTAGAAACTGACACTCTTGAATTTCGTCCAAAGAGCAACTTTGATCCCTATACACAAAACTCAATGCTTAATCTATTCGAGAAAATGGCGATCAACGACTTAGAGAGAATCAATTACCAGAAGACTACTCCATTTAACATAAAAAATGCCAACTTGAGCACATTAAAGCATTAGCCAAGGACGAAGAAGTTACTATCAAACCTGCTGACAAAGGGGGAGCAATCGTAATCATGGACACAAAGGACTAGACATCAAAATGTCTAACTCTCCATAATGGCGACAACACCTATACCAAACTAGATGGAGATCCCATACATAAAATCAAGCTACTCATTAAGAACACGATTGAAGAGGCGTTAGAACACAACTGGATCAACGTTAAAACAGGCAAATTCTTAATAAACCAGCATCCCATCACACCAGTATTTTACGGTCTTCCCAAGATTCACAAGAATCCAAGTAACACTCCGCTAAGACCTATAGTAGCTGGATCAGACAGCATCTTCGATTCTTTGGCTATCTACGTGGACAGATCACTTCAACAACTGGTCCAAGAGACTCCTACATACCTGAGAGATAAGACAGATTTTCTAAACTGTATTCAAGACATCTCGGCTTTGAGTCCCGTGTGCATAATCTTCAGTATGGACGTGTGTAGTTTATACACGTCCATCCCCCATGAAGAAGGCAAAAGAGCAGTACAATGGTTAATCTCCAATATTTCAACCACCACAGGTAATACCAATTTGATTTTGAAATTTTTGGACCTCATACTCTTCAATAGCTATTTTAGATTCCAGGGCAAATTTGATCTACAAACTACTGGCACATCTATGGGCTCTTCTATGGCCCCGGTGTACGCCACTACATTCATGTATAAATTGGAACATCATGTATTGGACCACCCTGAATGGTCGTACAAGATCCTAATGTGGAAACGATACTTCAATGACATTTTCGCTATTTGGTGTGGGACACGTGAAGAACTGGACTCTTTCTTTAGCTACATGAATACTATCCATGATAACATTAAATTCACCATGGAGATAGGGACACCGCATTTACATTTTCTGGATGTTGACATGGAAATCAAAGATAATCGCATTAGTACCACCGTTTCTCCAGCATTGGATCTTTCATGGATTCACATGCTTAGAATATTCCCCGTCGTCAGGCTGGGAATCCTCGGTAAGTTATATAGACATTTTCCATAGGAAAAATTCTGACACTTTTGTGTCCTATCTACGTCGTTTTGGGCCGCGCACGCCGGCGCCACTAGGACGTAGGGGTTTATATAGCTCCGCCCCAGCGGCTCCCTCAGATTTCAACCGTCTTCCAAAGTGGTGGGATTACCTGGCGTATCTGCTATTTGGTTAGGTTGTTCTTTCTACTTCTGCGACTGTTTGTTCTTCTCAAGAGAAAGTCTGGAAAGGCGTTGTTTTGTCCGTGTGCTACGTGCGGCCTTAAGAAGGTGTACGAGGGGGATGGTCATATGGACTGCATTTACTGCCTTCATCCTCACCACACGGCGGACACTTGTGAAATCTTTCAGGGTTTCTCCCAGAAAACCCTCAAAGATCGAAAAAGACACCTGGTTGATTGGCTCAATGACGGAGCGGGTGCATACACGGCATCGGAGGTAGGCTCCACGGCCTCAAAAAGTAAGTCGGAACCCCCGACGAAGAAGGCACGTGCTGCCGAAAAATGAACCTCGGAGTCGGCCGAGAAATGACCCTCAGAGAAACATTCGGAGAAACATTCGAAGGCCTCCTCCTCTTCACATAAGGCGCCGTCTTCTTCCTCCTCATCTAAAAAGGAGAGAAAAGAACCATCTAAATCCTCCTCAGGAGACCGTCATAAGTCTACCTTGAGTCGAGAGGCCGCGGCCAGCAAGTCGGCCCCAAAAGCGGCGGGAACACCTCAAGGCCCTGCGCCACTGGCTTCGCCGATGACCCGCTCGTCGACGCCTGCGTCATCGGCGGCTCCTGCCACATGTCAGACTGCGGTAGGAAACATATTGTCGACGGTGGTCCCGTCGATGGGATGGCAACCGGAGGTTTTCGATCCCGTCCCGCCGGAGGCCCTGCTTCAACCAGAGTCGATTTTCTCCATCTCGTCGGCTGACGAGGAACGCGACATGGTCGCGCGCCCAACCGATCTGGGTCTGCAGCCGACCAGCGCGATGTCGGTCTTGGGTGTGGGTTCCATCCCTACTACCTCGTCATTACTGAACCCCCAGGCGGTTCTGTCCTTGGAGGTGCTAAACACGCTACAGAAACTATTACAGCGTTTGGACACACAAATACCCCAGCCTGGGGCCCCAACACGGAAACAGTCTACGCCATTCGTCGACGAGCCGGGCCCGGCTCCTCGCTCAGCGACCAGGATTACGGCCGCTTCCCACGCGCCGGAAGATTGCCCTACCCTGCAAGAAGAAGAACTACAGGACTCTGACCGTGAGGGATCAGGTTCAGACATCTCACTATCCCCCTCAAGGGACCCAACTTGGGACTCTGAAGCGGGGATGGAAACTCTGAGAAGCCCGGCACAGCCATCGCCACCTGACGACGTGGGTGCATTGCATGCCATGATGAGTAAGGCGTGTTCGGAGTTTGGCCTAGTCCCTGAAGAGGAGAAAAAGGATTGTTTTCTTTTTGATCATATGGGCAAGAGAAGGAAATCCATATTCGCCATCCCGATTTTGGATCATGTCTGGCAAGAGGGCCTGAAGACCATGCGGCACCCGTTCTCTGAACCAGCAGTGAAAGGTCGTTTGGAGAAGAAGTTCAAGGCTCCGGAATCGACTCCCAAGTGCCTGACGTCTCAACCTTCGCCGGAGTCCGTGGTATCGGCGGCGGCGAGAAAGGCCAGATCTCAACATAAATGCACGACCCCTCCAGACAACGAGGCCAGGAGACAGGACGCTTTCGGCAAGAAGGTGATGTCCGTTGGCGCGACTACAGTTAAGGCAGCCAACTCCTTGGCGATTATGTCTAGGTATGACAGGGAAATGTGGCACCGACTGGCTCCTATCTTGGAGCATTTGCCCGAGGAACATAGAAAGTCCGCAATGTTGCTAGTGCGGGAAAGAGAGGAGGCCTCCAACCATGCTATAAACATTGCCGTCGACCTAGCCGAGTCCGGTTTTAAGCAAATCAATAATGGCGTAGTTCTACCTAGACAAGCCTGGCTCAAGTGCACTACGTTCAGATCAGAGGTGCAATATAAAGTCTTGGATATGCCGTGTGAAGGGGAGCAACTGTTCGGTGAAAAAATTGATGAGGCCTTGAAGGGCATGAAAGAGGATACTGACACGGCACGGTCACTCGGAGCCCTCCAGGGTGGTAGGAATTTTCGTTCCTTTCGTCCTTTCAGAGGGGCCTCTGGTAACTCCCGGTTTGGGTCATCTAGAGACCGAGGTTTCAGCAGACCCTCCTACTCGTCCCAAGGCTACAGGCGTGCGGCCCAATCTTCTCGTAGAGGCAGAGATTACCAAACCTCCAGACGGCGGGGTGTCTACCCTTCGTCGACGAAAGATAAACAAACCAAGAACCAACAATGACATGCTTCAGGGCGTCCTGGGGAGTCGAGTGTCTCGTCGCATCGACGAGTGGGAGCGCATAACAGACCGATGGGTTTTGGACACGATTCATCTGGGCCACTCTCTACAGTTCAAGGGCAAGCCACCACACATTCCACCAGTGTTCTCGGCGCAGCCCCACCTTCAAATACTACTGCAGGAGGTGGTGCTTATGCTGCAGAAAGGGGCTATAGAACTGGTCCCGGTGGCAGAAAAAGGACAGGGAGTGTACTCCCGGTACTTTGTCGTCAAGAAACCAAATGGAAAATGGCGTCCCATTCTGGATCTACGAGCGCTCAACAAACTGCTCAAGAATTTAAAATTCAAAATGCTGACGCTTCAGGAGGTGATCCGATCGATACAACCCAGAGATTATTTGTCGTCACTAGACCTTCAGGACGCATACTTCCATATCCCGATGCATCGACGGCACAAAAGATTTCTGCGGTTCGTCGTCGGACGAACCCACTATCAGTTCAAGGTCCTCCCGTTCGGCCTAAAATCGTCCCCCAGGACGTTCACCAAATGTCTGGCTCCAATAGTAGTCTGGTTAAGAAAGGAAGGTCACCATGTGTACCCTTATTTGGACGATTGGCTAGTGAGGGGACTGTCTCCAGAAAGGGCACAAGAAAGCCTAGATGCCACCCTGTCCCTCCTGCAACGTTTGGGCTTTGCAGTGAACTTCGACAAGTCCTCGTTAAAGCCTTCAAGGACCTTGGTCTTTTTGGGGGCAGAATTCCACACACGGTCGGGACTGGTGAAGCCATCCCTCGAAAGGATTCACAGACTGCAAAAAAAATGCAACAAAAGGCATCGGAATGGGAGGTCGACACCAGAGTGTCAGTACGAAGGTACATGTCCCTGCTGGGGACCATGTCGTCCTGCATACCCTTGATAGACAACTGTCGCCTCTTCATGAGGCCTCTTCAGGAATTCTTGGCGGATCGATGGGCACAGAGTCGAGGACGCTCGTCGGACAAGTTGACCATCAACGGCCAGCTCGTGCAGGCGCTTCAATGGTGGAGAATCTCCATACACCTAACGAAGGGAATGGCCTTACTGGAGCCTGCGTTCCAGAAGACCGTGGTTACGGATGCTTCTCTAACTGGGTGGGGAGCTCATCTGGACTCTTTACAGGTTCAGGGTCATTGGTCATCGGAAGAGTCCTCCCTCCACATCAACCTGCTAGAGTTGAGGGAGGTGCGTTGGGCCCTAAAATCCTTTCTGCCACAGATAAAGGGCTCAGTGGGGAGAATCATGACGGACAACATGACAACCATGTTTTATCTACGGAAGCAGGGAGGAACTCGCTCCAGGAGCCTGTCGACGGAAGCCCAGGAGATCTGGCATTGGGCCCTACAACACGACATACATCTGTTGGCGTTCCACTTACCAGGAGTAAAAAATGTGCAAGCAGACGCTCTCAGCAGAGAGATGAATTGTCTACACGAATGGGAACTGAACGATCAGCAACTGCACCGTGTCTTCGCGGAATGGGGTCATCCGGCCCTCGATCTCTTTGCGACGAGAGACAACAAGAAATGCTCCCAATACGCGAGCAGGTGGCCACAACAAGACTCGCTAGGGGACGCGTTCTCCTTCCTGTGGACGGGCAAGTTTCTGTATGCCTTCCCCCCCATTCCCTCTCATTCGTCGGACTCTGCAATGGATCCACAGATATCCTTGTCGGGTGATCCTGGTGGCCCCGTATTGGGCCAGACAAGTGTGGTTCTCCGATCTACTTCACCTCTCAGCGGCAGAACCATTGAGGTTCCAGAAGATCCCCAACCTTCTGTCTCAGGAGAAAGGGACCGTTTGGCATCGCGACCCGGACAACCTCAGTCTGACGGCCTGGCTCCTGATTTCGCCGAGTTTGGCGCGTTGGCGATTCCAGCGGATTGCCGTCGTATTTTGCAAGCCGCAAGGGCACCTTCCACGAACACTTCATACACATACAAATGGAAAAGGTTCTGCATATGGTGCGCAGGTCAACCAGGTCTGGTCCCGCGGGCGATCACACTGGAACAACTCCTACCATACTTGTTGCTCCTGGCAAATAACGGGTTATCTGTTTCATCTATAAAGGTGCATCTAGCTGCCATCTCGAGATTTACTCGGAAGAGACATTCCACTCCACTGTTCAGTGACCGCCTAGTTAAACAATTCCTTAAAGGGTTGTTTCGAACCTTTCCTTCCAAGAAGAAGTTTCCTCCGATCTGGAGTCTGTACCTGGTCATGGTGGCCCTGATGAAACCCCCTTTTGAACCAATGTCATCGACATCATTCAAATTTTTGTCTTGGAAATTGGCTTTCCTGGTGGCCATTACTTCTGCTCGTCGCCTGTCGGAAATACAAGCTCTAGTGATCGACCCTCCGTACTTGAGGTTTTTCAGTAATAAAGTCGTGCTGGCCACTAACCCGCATTTCATACCTAAAGTACCTTCCATGTTCCATAAACACGCGACTATAGTGTTGCCTACATTCTTTCCAACACCGTCTTCAGTGGCAGAGAAGACTCTCCATACATTGGACGTGAAAAGAGCTTTGAAATTTCATCTCCATCGCACTCAAAGCTTCAGAGACACGAGACAACTCTTCGTAGCTTATGGTCCTGCGGCTAGGGGTAAATCGATTTAAAAACAGGGACTATCCAGATGGTTGTCTTCGGCCATTTCTTATTGTCATTCCAAAGCCAGAAAGCCGCTAGAAAAGCGTCCAAGGGCCCATGCGACGAGATCTACATCGTCGTCAACGGCTTTGTGGTCCGGAATTCCGCTGGGGGATATCTGCCAGGCGGCTTCCTGGTCGGTACCACATACGTTTACCCGACATTACAGTCTCACACAGCAACATGCTGAAGATACACAAATGGGGCTGGCAGTACTACGTCGCCTGTTCCAATAAGGTAAGACCCAAGTGGGGTTGCATCCTTCGGCAACTATGCTTTAAAGTGTTGTGTCTTTTACGGTGAACATGCTATAATGTAATGTGTTGCCATAGTAAGTGGGCACTGTGATTATTGTGATGTTGGTTTGCATACACGCCTCCAATGTTGGGGGATACTTCTATACAATCTATTCTAAGCATGTGAATCCATGAAAGATCCAATGCTGGAGAAGGGAATAGTTTCTTACCTGTAACTCCATTTCTCCAGCATTGGTATCTTTCATGGATTCACATGCGCCTGCCGGCCTCCCCTGAGCATGCAAACCAGAGATCCCCCCCATACTACTTTGGGGGCTGAAATCTGAGGGAGCCACAGGGGCGGAGCTATATGTACCCCTACGTCCTAGTGGCGCCGGCGTGCGCGGCCCAAAACGACGTAGACACGACACAAAAGTGTCGGAATTTTTCCTATGGAAAATGTCTATATAACTTACCGAGGATTCCCAGCCTGACGACGAGGAATATTCTAAGCGTGTGAATCCATGAAAGATACCAATGCTGGAGAAATGGAGTTACAGGTAAGAAACTATTCCCTTACAATAAACCAACCGATGCCAACAATTTGCTACACTTTACGAGTCATCACCCAAAATCTATGTTGAAAAGTTTGCCATTTAGTCAAATTTTGAGACTTAAATGCATAATTACGGGCCCTGCAGGTCTCGACACAGAGAGTACTAAACTGTTGGAAAAATTTGAAGCCAGAGGATATCCAGATACAATTCTCGAGGAAGCCAAAGAAAGATCAGAACTTAATAGCAAAGAACACCTCCTCATTCTAAGGACAAAAACCAAAGAAACACCACTTTTACATATTACCAAATACTCAAGGCAGAGCTTTCAAGTAGGGAAAACCATCAGAAAACACTGGAATATTCTTCACAATGACCAAACACTCAAGGAGTTATTTCCTAAAGCACCCATGATGTTTTTTAGGCGTGGCAAGAACCTTAGAGAAAAACTTGTTAGAGCAGAAATACCACCTAAAGACAAACAAATGGTTCTACAAACGAAAAAAATGGGAACATTCCCCTGTCTTTGCTGCTCACACTGCAACTGTAACGCTCACCTGGTTCCCACGGGCGCGCTGGTCTAGTCTGGATTGCTGTGGCCTCTTCTAGCGTGATGCGCAGGACCCGGAACACCGATTGGACAGGACCTCCAAATCGTGCTTGCCTGGCCCGTAGGAATATCCTTCTGCAGATGGAAAAGGGGATTAACAGTCTGCAGAATAGTGTGCTAGCTCCCCCCTTCCCCCTTCGTTCCTCTCTAACTTCCTCCAAACCCCGGTTTAAGCTCACCTTATGGTTTGGAAGGATGAACTCTCCATCCTGCTTCTGGTGCAGGGGCGCGCGTTCGTCCAGTTACTTCACTGGTTTTCAGAATGGCGCTGGCAAAATCCACTTGACTTTCCTGAGCGATGCGCCGTAAGTATGAAAGTTCAAAGTCCCCTTTATGTTGTCTTTCTAACCTGTGATCTGTCCTTTATTTCAGGTGCAGAATGAAGGCGATGCGTCGAGGGGTTAAACTGCTGAGGTGAGTAGTGATGAGGGCGATCCCTCTAAATGTCCTTATCATTCCCCGGAAATGTCTCTTGTCCTTTCCCCATAGGGGCCGGGGTACGGTACCTGCCAACGGGGCGGCGCCGACCCGAAATGTGGAAGAAAAGCCGGTAAGTATTATGGCTGTTAATCAGGCTTTCCTTCTGTGTTCCTTCTGCTCACCTTTTGTTTCTTCCTCTCTCCCCTAGGTGCAGAGATGTGGCGTCCGATGCTGACAGCCGCGATGGAGCCGCGAGATGTCTCGAGGACAGGTGAGTGAAGCGTGGCGCTGCAGCGAGCAACGGGATGCTTTTAAATGGAAGTCTTTCTTCAGGGATGCTGGCGAGAAGATTCCGGATGCAGGTAAGAAGTTTGAAATAGTACTTGGTTTTCACCTTTCTCTTCTCTTCCTTCCTTGCAGGTCTTCCAGGTTCGAGGCGGGCGTGGCTGGAGTCCAGGAGCAGACACGGTGAGCGTTAAGCTGCAGGAAGCAGAACAACGCGAAGCATGAGCTGCTGTCTGGGCGTGGCTTAAATAGCCTCCAAAGAAGTCCCAGGTATGTATCCTTTCCCAACTAGGTATGTATCCTTCCCTGGCAACGCCCGAGTGAAAAAATAGTCCCTTTCAGGTCTCAGGGAGGCCTGAAGCGTGCAGCAATGGTCTGCATCAGGTAAGTGCACAAAACACCTCCCTTTATGAGCCTGGCGCCTATGGCGCCAGGACTGATGTCCAACATGAGCCTGGCGCCAAAGGCCCCAGGACTGAGTCCAAAGAGCCACTATAAGGGGCTGCTGGGCTTTTACCCGAGGGCATGATGCCTGCTTCCGGGGGTGCTGGGCCTGGCCTGGTGCTCCGGGGGTAGGCATCATGACAGCAACAATGTCACGAAAGGTGACCGTATTACCCATCCATACACGGGCAAAATAAATCAAACTTTGTGACTATGCTACTAGTATGTCCACTGGCGTGATCTATGCGATTAAATGCCCATGCGGCAAACTCTACGTGGGGCAAACTACAAGACCTGTCAAAGATAGGCTCACAGAGCACAAATCTAATATCGGGTGTAAAAACATGAAGTCGCCCCTCTCAAGACATTTCTTGGAGATCAACCACACTGTGGCCCAGATTAAATTTCAGGTCTTAGAAGTAGTCAAAAAACTTTATAGAGGTGGTGATTATCATACAATACTGTCTTGTAGAGAGAAATACTGGATCCATACACTGAACACACTACTCCCTAGCGGCCTCAACAATGAATTCTCGCTGAAATGCTTCATTTAAAGAGGCATGAGTAATTGGTCTTACTTTTCTGAAATTATGTAACTATTGTGTAGTCTATCTGCCTATTATATGCCATCATTATGAATGACGCGTTCTTCTTTTTTATAAATTGTATAAAATGGGATGCGCTTTATAATCATGTAATTATACAGACAGTGATTATCTGTCTCTGCATATAAAAATTCAGCACCTTGTGAGACACGTATGCACAGTGTATCTAGATTTGATGTTGTTTCCCCTCTGTCATTTTTTTCATGTTGTAAATCCAAAGCCAACCAACTACAATTTTAATGACCTGATTTCAACCATCAGGCCGTCAGGTCTCCATTGACCCCATGCCACTGTAAGCCTATGCCACTGTTAGTACCCCATTGTCCCAGGGGTAGTGAGAGTCCTCCAGATGAACTTGAGCAATATTGTTTTAGAAAGCATAGTGCTGCAATACGTAGATGACATTTTAGTTTGCAGCACCACAGAAGAAGAGTGCAGACGCGATTCTGTTCAGCTGATGATTATACTTGCTGACAAAAATTACAAAGTTGACAAGGAAAAGTTACAATATTGTCAACCGGAAGTGTTGTATAGAGGCCAGTTGATTTCACATGAGGGAAAGGTGGTCACCCCTGAAAGGGCTGAGGCCATTTTAAAAACAGCTAAGCCACACGCGATAAAACAGATGCAGAGTTTTCTAGGACTATGTAAATATGTCAGGTCATGGGTCTTGGACTACAGCTCATATACAAGGCCCCTTTTACAGGCCTTGAAAAAAGCACAGTCAAAAAAAGAAAACATTGTGTGGACTGAGGCAATGGAAGAAGGGTTTGACGAATTGAAAAAAGCAATCTGCACAGCCCCAGTTCTAGGGATCCCCAATTATGCCAAGGAATTATGTTTATTCTAGCATACAGATGGTATTTTTATGACAGCAGTGCTCACACAGAGAACCACGTTGGGGTACAAGCTCCTTGCATATTACAGTGACATTTTGGACCCAGTAATGAGAGGTCACTTTCCATTCGAACAAAGTTTGGTAGCCGTCATGTTCGCCATAAAAAGGCTACAAGCATTGTGATGGGATGCTCCATGACGTTATTTGTTGACCACACATTATTTGCCATTTTAGAAAACCCAAAAGGCACGTTGACTACTCAAAGGGCTTCTGCCTATGAGGTAATCATATCAACTCCAGCGATTAAAATAGTGAATGCAGCTATGTTTATAGCTGAGCCAATCACCGAAGGAGAGCCTATACACGATTGTGCAAATTATGAAGAGTTCTGTGATGAGCTCACTAGAGTAAAGGAGAATGCACTTGCAGGGGAAGAGATTGTCTTCATTGACGGGTCTTCAAGGATCGATCAAAATGATGGGCAAAGATATACAGGCACTGCGGTAGTGAAACATCTGGCAAATGGAGAATTTCGAGTGCTTGTGAGTACTCCATTGCCATCTCATTATTCAGCACAAGCTGCAGAGTTATTGGCGTTGATACTCTCAATTGAGAATCACGCAGACCAGGAAGTAACAGTGTACAGCGACATCAATGGTACACGCAGGATTAGCACGCTGGAAGAGGAGGGGCTACCTCTGAGCGGACGGCACGCCAGTGCAGCATGCAGCCTTATTGGACAGGCTCATTAAGGCACTACAACTCCCGGTGGGCATAGCAGTCGTTAAATGCGCAGCTCACACGAAAGGGGCGAATTTTATCTTGCGTGGAAATCGAGCAGCAGATGCTGAAGCCAAGCGCATAGTAAATACAGATACAGGGATGATAAATATTGAAACCATTAATATGAATGAAAGAATTACTGTGATGATGACTGTGAGAGAGGGATATGATTATATGTCTTAAACACAGATAGTGGTGCTTCAAGGAGAGGTACCGCAAGAGGAAAAGAACTTGTGGAAGCAAAGAGGGTGTTCTTTATACCCCTCTGAAGCATTGTGGCGACAAGACAGCACTGGTAAACCAGTGATGCCTATAGCCTTATTAAGGGTAGTGCTAGAACAATAACACTACCCAGCGCATACAACTAGGGAGAATCTTGCTGTAACCATTGCTGAAGATTGGTTCGTACCAAATCTAATGGAGCATGTCACATTTTTTATGGTAAATTGTATTGTTTGCCAACAATTCACGGCTGGGGGATGCACTGCGCATAGTGAAGGGAGTCATTCCAAGACCTAATGACCCTTTTCAGCACTTGCATATCGACTATGTCGACATGATACAAGTTTGCAATGGTTATAGATACCTACTTGTTGTAGTATGTCCTTTTTCTAGATGGATAGAGGCAGTTCCGTGCACACAGCCAGACTCAACCTGTGCAGCTAAGTTCTTAGTGTGCAAAGTGTTTCCTAGATGGGGGGTGTGTGAAGTAATGAGATCAGATAATGGACCTCACTTTGTTAATACAGTTTTCGAGCAGATCACCTTTTTGCTTAGTATAAAACACAAGTTTTCTTCGGCTTATCATCTGCAAGGAAACTGGATCTGTGAAAAGCTCAATGGCCTGTTAAAAGAAAGAATAGCTACGTTGATGCTTACTTTAAAAAAAGGTGGTTGCACGGCCTACCATTGGCATTGTATGCAATGGGAACCAACAGACTCTGACCCCCATCTTACGCCACACGAAATTGTGACAGGAAGGCAAATGAGAACACTTTTAATGCCTCCATCCCGAGTTAGAAGTGATGCTCAGCCAACGTCAGAAATTTTAGGACTTGAATTGCAAAACTATCTGAACTGTTTAACATCTAGTATTTCTGTGATTTCAGGACAGTTGCAGAGAGGAGGGTGTAGGGCAGTGTAGAACACAGAAGGAGATGCTTCAACAACCCAAACTCCCAAATTTCTACATCAAATGTTTACCCAGGAGACACGGTCCTAGTTCGTAACCACACAAGGAAAAAGTGGGACGAACCCAGATTCAGCGGTCCTTTTGTCGTTGAGGATGTGACGCCATCTATTGTCAAATTGCAGGGTAGGCGAGCTTGGATCTTCCTGGGTGACCTCCAATTTTACTCTGGAGAGACCCCTCTGCCTGCACCCCACTGCGAAGAAGCTACAAACATCAGGGAAGAACCACAGCACTTGCAGACGAGATCTAGGACTAGGTAGAAGGACGCATAACCTAACAAGTGGAAAGCGCGAAGAACCTTTTAGTGGACTATGGCTTAATTTTGGACACACCTTTTGAGCTACAAATAAGAGTAAAAAGACACATTCGAACACTGCATCTTAGTTGCAGGGTGAAAGGTAGATCTGCATTCCTAAAAGCCACAGTAGCTTATTGACTTTGGACTGAGGCATACTTAAGCCTTGATAAGAATAAGGACATGCCAAATTTTGATAGTGGACACAGCAATTGGAAGAGGGTACAGTACCCTGATTCTTATTACACAGAGTTCTTGTTTGGTTCTACTCATGGTGTTACCCAGTGAGGACCTTTCTAGGTTTATACTTACTTATCTCGAGTGAGTGTTACATTCTTATCCTATGTTGGTGGGGAGAACTTGTCGCATTCCAGCTTATATTCAAAATCCTGACAATGAAAAACTCATAAGAAGATTGCTCATAATCATCACTGAAGAGTTTTTGGATTTGCCGGAGTTCAGTGAGGAGAACACAAATGCCCTTATCAACCGACGCAGCACATAGACTGGTCAGTGTGGTGTTTTTTCGTCTAATTGAAGAATACCAGCATCTTGTTGGAAGACACACAGATGTGGTAACTTTCCTGAGAGATCCAAGAAACACTGCGAACTTGAATGTTATCCTGGAAGGAGTAATTGTCCAGGTGGCAATCTATTCTGAGAGAAATCACAGAGCTGTGTAGAAACTTTCCTTCGAGGGACAGAGTGAGGAATTGAATGAAGGACAAAACCCTTTGTTCATGCCGACAGGGAAGCAACATGTCATCTGGACTGAAGCAGATTCGAGGCATCGATTGGGAACTAATAAATGAAGCAGATTTCATAGAGGCTTACTGAGGACATTTTTGTTTACGATAAAGGAACATTTGCTTCACGATTAGTGAAAAAACTGGTTTCAGAGAGAAATGACAAAGTTACTTCTTAAGGCATCCAGAAAGCGGATAGTTGATCGAGGACGAATGCTGAATGAAGACATCAGCTGCCAGAAAGCAATCTAAAAATGCAGAGCTATTAAAGTTTGTTTTTCCTTCCTTGGCATCACTTATTCGAGATGGGGAATCAAAGTAGTAATATTGTGTTGCCCCATGAGGACAGAAGTACAAATTGTTCCAGAAGCAGATGCTGTAGGCTTTCTAACCACTGCTTCATCTACACATGCGTTATATTCATACTCGTATTGCTTTCACTGACAGTGGGAACTGCATTTTATATAAGAACACATGATGCTAAGACTCCTGTATATGTTTCTGAGCAGAAGGAAAAAGTAACCGTGGCAACTACAAGGCAGCCTAGACCCTACATGGTTATTCCTGTCCCAAGAAAAAATGGGAAGGTACTTGAGCTTGAAATGGATGTTGGTAATAATCAATCACACACAGCACTTGTTTCAAACACTACTTTTAAACGCCGGAGACAGGGTCGGCGGATCAGGCAAAGTAAGGGGTTGATAAAGGTTGGGCCTACACAGATAATGCATGAAGAAACACCTCGTCCAGCAACGAAAGTCCCAAGCACAAGTCCCACAGAAAGATCACGTGCAGAGATAATAGCAGAATCTTTATGGCTATTTTTAAAAGGTGAAGAAGTTCAAACGCGACACCTATGATTATATCAACGAAGAGGTATATACTTGGATGGATAAATACGGACCAATAGCTCCTAAGAAGCTCCAACGATATCCACCAGACCACACATCTAGCTCTGACTCAGATGCACAAAGGGATTCAGATATACCAACAGAAGAGACATCTAATGTTTCCAATCGTACAACTAATCCTTCCACCCAAACACCAATGACCCCGTCTTTTTTAGGAGCACGATCAAAAGAACCCGCAGAGGGAGGAGGAAACCCCAGAACCAAGCCTCAAACGAGACTCCAACTGAGGAAAACTTAGTGATTAATATATCTCGTAGAGTATTAAACAAAACGGAAGTAAACACGCTACAGAAAGGACTTAGTTTTGTGCCTACATACAGCACGACCCTGTTTGATACCAAGATCGAACTTTATAAATTCGTAAGAAAATTGAAACTTAAGGTGTTTTTCGAAGAACTTGAAACTCAAGAAAGTATTCCTGACACCCCTGATTTTCAGGAGTTCAGAGTAAAGAGTGGATTCATACCACCAATATCGGTACCTTCCATTGATATTTTCCAGAAAATGGTCACCAGAGATCTGGAACGCATCAGCTACAAAGTTCCACCCCATAAAAATATGAAACCCCATGAGATGAAAACCATCAGAGATCTCTACTGTGACAAATATATAACTATTCGTCCAGCAGATAAAGGAGGAGCCTTGGTAATCATGAATACCTCTGATTATGATGCAGAATGCATCCGACAATTACAGGACCAAACAATTTACGCACCCCTTGACTATGATCCTACAGTATCAATCAAACAAAATTTGGAGGTTTTACTTGACAGGGCAATGGAACTGGATTGGATAAATGAACATACTCGCAAATTTCTTAATAACAAGCATCCCAGGATTCCTAATTTTTACACTTTACCAAAGATTCACAAAGATCAGGCTAAACCACCAGGGAGACCGATAGTTGCTGGTATGGATAGCATTAATCAACCATTGGGAGTGTACATCGACTTTTTTCTTCAGCCACTCATACAAAAAACCTCCACATATATCAGGGACACAACACACTTCCTGCAAAAACTCAACAACTCTATTTTCCAATACGAACACTTGATGTTCACCATCGATGTTAAGAGCCTATATACATCCATACCGCATGATCTAGGCATTGAATCTGTTGAATGGCTTTTATTAGAAACACCTGAGGTCCGTGCTCAGAAAGAATTTATCATTGTTCTTCTTCAATTCATCGCAGAGAATTAATATTTTCAATATCAGAATAAGTTCTTTCTTCAAACATCTGGTACATCGATGGGCGCCACTATGGCACCATCTTATGCAAATTGCTTCATGTATAAATTTGAAACAGAACACGTATTGAAGAATCAAGAATGGAACTGTAATATTCACTTATGGTTACGGTACATCGATGACATTTTTGGAATCTGGACAGGTTCCGAATCCACATTCAACAATTTCTTCGAATACCTCAACAACATTGATCCGCGAATCCAGTTCACGAGTGAGATATCCAAAGATAGGATTACATTCCTTGATGTTGTAATAGAAAAGAAAAACAGCGGCTATAGTACTAGTCTATTCCCCAAAACTACTGACCGTAACAATTTGTTACACCGTCTCAGCTTCCATCAGCCCAGTCTCTTGAGAAATCTCCCATACAGTCAACTCTTGAGAGTGAAAAAGATTGTGAGTGACCCAGAAGAATGTCTAGCCCAACAAATCGCAATGAAGGACAAATTCCTGGCACGTGGTTACAAGCAAGTAGAAGTAGATTTAGCATCTGAGAAAGTGAATGCTTTAAATCGTGAGACCTTGTTGACCAATGCCACTAAATCCAAACGGGAACTCAAAACACCGGTCTATGTCTCAAAATATTCCATTCAAAGCAATAAAATCAAGAATTCCATTAAGAAACATTGGGGCATTTTTAAGGACGATGTGAGAGTTCAGAAACTATTTGACCAAATACCAGTATTTGCCTATCAGAGAAGTAGAAATCTTCGTGACGAACTTGTCCGTACTAGACCTCCTTTAAAAGAACCTAGCACCCAGCGGACAGGCACATACCCCTGCCTACATTGTGCTAACTGTATTATGGTGATCAAAGGAAACATTGTGTACCATCCCAGTACAGGCAACAAGATTCCTCTGAAGTGTTTCGGTACTTGTGATAGTGTGAACATAATATATGGAATTAAGTGCCCATGCGGAAAATACTATGTTGGCCAATCCACGAGAGCTGCTAAAGTACGATGGAATGAGCATCGCTCGTGCATCCGGAATTCGAATCCAAATTCAGCAGTGGCCAGACATTGGAATGAGAAACGGCATAGTTTGACACAAATCAGGTTCTTGATTTTGGAAGTACTGACCAAGGTTAATCCACATGAGGATTTGAGTCTTCGCCTTAACTAAAGAGAATCATTTTGGATCGATAAACTTGGAAGTCTGTATCCCAATGGTCTCAACGATGAAATTAACTATCATTGCTATATTTAATGTTTCAATTTGCAGTATATTTGTTACCATTGGCATGTACAGGTTTTTATGTTGATGTATCTTCTCACTCTCTCAATAAGGTATAACATGGTTCATTACATCAAGTTTGCTTTTCCTTGTCACATAATTTAGTCCCAGGGGGGTACTTCTCCGTACCACCGTTAACATGGTTCATCACATCAAGTCTGCTTCTCCTGGTCACATGACTGGGTCCCAGGGTGGTACTTCTCCGTACCACCGTTTACAGTCCTGTTGCATGTTTGCCCACGTTGCCCTGAGTGCTTGTTATACATGTCAACAAGCGTAGACATACATGGTTATTATTAGTGTTCCACCTGCTTGCTCTATTTTTTGCTAATGAGGTACATTATGGTTTACCATAACCAGTCTGCTATTCCTGGTCATCCGACTGGGACCCAAGGTGGGGCCACCCGGCACCACCACTCGCAGATCGATCTATACAATTTTTATGTTTTTCTTAATGTTCATCATGTTATTGTATAAATCTATCAGTTTAGACATCTTAGGCATTTTTTAGTGTTCATTTGAACACTTTTTAGGAATGCTTTGATTTTCCTTTTATCTCTAGGATTTACAGTTTTGTGCAACACTGTGTTAATATGATGAATTTTGGTTATGTTTGGTTTATAATGTGGCTTTCTCTTGTATATGATAATAGTATTTTTTCTATGTCTATGTCATGCACTATTTTTATATATTTTTTTCTTCTTAGTATTCATGGTTTAGCCTCCACAGCCTCCATAATTTCTTTTTTTGTATCATTGATGTCCCTAACGGCAGTTTGCTGCCCCTTGAATTGCATGCCGCATTGCGCGGGTTCAGCCAGCGTATTGCGGTCACGTGTCTATTTTATTCACCGTTTCCCTAACAACGGTTTCAGTCAGCGATGCACAACTGCTCGCTGCGTTCACCGCTGACACCATTCTGTCAACCCAGGTAACCGAGCTTCTTGTGGCTCATTCTACTCCGTTTACTTACCTCCTTTAACCGCACCCACTAAAGTTGGTTTCGCTTTTACAGATCGTATACTGGATCCCCTCCAGCACCCGATCGTTTTCTTTGTGGAAACATATGTCGGATATTGTTTTGTACTTTTTCACCGTGCCTGACTCCATTCTTTAAGCAAGGTAAATTCCTTTCCTCTCGAGCACATGACTATAATTGAATGGTTGCCACCATGATTTTTGTACTGATCTCCATTTTTTCTATTATTTTTTTTATATATTACACCTTGACTTGAATTCTCCTATTGGGGTATGTAACCATTATTTTTTATGTGCTTTATGATCACCATTACATTTCATTTTGTATCTCTTGCTTTATATACATTTTCGTATGTTTTTGTTGATGTTACTGTTTCCTAACAACACAGACTTGCCCTGATGAAGGAGTTTACACTCCGAAATGCATTGGCATCTTAAGTCTACTTGCATAATGAAATATGTCAGCTGCGTCCTCACTAAGATTTGATTAGTGATTTTTCTTTTGATTTTTTTCATAAAGAAATATATACATTACACAAACAAAGTCTTGGAACTTATTTCTTATGAACAATTCCTACACCATTTAGAACTGTTTATTCAAATAAAATTACCCAGACTGGGTACAAACGGAGAGCGGTTGTGTGACTAGGTTTCTCATCTAGTCTATTGCCTCATTTATTTTTAGCTATCGCCAGGAAAAGACAGATGGATAAAGAAAGACTTGCTGAACTTTCCACTACGCAGGGAACTCGGATGGGTGTTCCTGCAAATCGACCAGCCAGAAGAAGCTATGGTGATGCATTCAAAGAAATAGTCATAGAAAACTACAAGAAGACTTTGAGAACCAAAAGAAGCACCCAAGAAGAAAATTATGACCTAATTGATTATCTGGACAGCACAGCACACTTGGGAAGTAACATATGGTACCAACACATGAAAGAAGTTGGAAGAAGAACGTTAGATGAAGAATGCTTTGTATGTGCACTCCTGCCATACGGTATGGGGAAGTTGAAAATCTTCATAGCTTTTGAAATTGATGTCCAAACAGCACATTGTCTTTCGCACATAGCCCTTTGCAAAACAAGAGGTCAATTTATGGGAAGTGATACTTCTCTTAAATGGGCAACTGAAAATACAGACCCAGATGAAGATGACTATATACAAGATATAAAGACAAGAAACTGAGCCCATACGAAGAATCATGTGATTAGATAGGAGAAGCCTGGAGTAAAAGGAGCTGGAATTAGATGGGAGTTGAACAAGAAACTGGAGGTTACAGGAAAATCTGCAGAAGAAGCTCGCCGATGGAAGATCAGAGTCAAATGCAAATCTGGGGAACAGTACTGTCACCAGACGGATGGGAGGAAGGAGTGGTGATCTGCAGAGCATGGGTAGTTATTGGCTGGTATCAACCTAATATTGATATGGTGCAGAATGGCTGCTAGCCTTTATGGCCAAAACCTGCGAAACTACTGACATGGGTCGAAGACAGAGGAGGACCCTTACAGATAGTCCTATTAGACAGTTCTAAATTGTGTTTCAGAGGGAATGGTACAAGAAAAATTGGAGAAAATCAAAAGTGCAGTTGTATCTTTGATACATCAGGAATGGTGTATGGGATAGCAGTAATCATGGATCATTTTTGGGCTTGTCGATCCAAAGCCTACATCAGATTGCCACAGGATTGGGGAGGAATCTGCACATTGGTAAATGTCCATGTTCCTGCATTGGTGATTCCTAAAGGTGACCTGAACATTGATAGTTTCCCGAAAGCAGATGCTCATTTAAGGAGGAAGAGATCTGTGGACCTGATGAATCGAATGAAGAGAGAGAACTACTTTTCAGCCAAATCAATAGAAGCCTTTGATTCTATACCATATGAGCATAGACTGTTCAGCCAGACTTCTTCAGTGTTCACGTTGATCTTCATGCCAAGGATCCAGGTTGGAGCAAATACCAAGTGGCTTCAGATCACCAGATGGGAACTGCTAAAGACTATTAATACTATCATAAAGGGATTCAATGCAATCGGAGAAGAATTGAGAGCTATAAAATTGACCCTCCAGAACAGATACGTCCTGGACATGATCACAGCGATGGATGGAGGTGTTTGTGCCAGAATTGGAGAATGTTGTTGCACATTTACACCTTCTCATGATGACGGGAATGGAACATTGACAGAGGCCATAGACATGCTGACGAAGCTCCATGGCCAAATGATAGAAGAGGTCGAAGACATTGCTGATGACAGCTGGTTTGTATCACTCTTCTCATGGGTTCCACAATGGATGGCTATGTTCAAATTCCTTGGAGCTTTGCTATTATTAGTGATGCTTGGTTTCTGTGTGATCAAGATAATAATCTCACAATGCAAGAAGACAGCAAAGAAAGCCATAGGGATGAAGATTATGATTGATGTTGACCAAGAATGGAAGCCTAAAGATCTAACTGATGAAGAAATCAGAGACTTCGTAAAGGCCGGTATCCATGCACCTGAGGGAACAAAGTTCCTGTTTCCAAAGGACCATAACAAATATGTGGGAAGATGGATCTATTGCAGTCCAAGTGGACAGTGCATGCTCATGACATGGAACAAGGATGAGCATGTGAAATCAGCTGGATGCCTGAAGGGAGTCATAAAAATATGGGTCCCTAAGAAGTATTTCTTCAGCCTAGGATGTCTAGATACAGAAGATGATGTGAGAGTGGTCGACAAATTGCCCAGAGGGGGGAGTGTAGAGGAGGAGTCAAGTAACCCCACTCCACCTGCCCCGCTCGCATTACCTGAAGCGTATGAACCAAAATATGTGACGTATACTGAACAGGTGAACAAGCAAAGAGAAGAGCGCGGACACTGTGCAGTACCCATAAGAATACCTATACCTAAGGGAATATGGGAGGTAAAGTACCCATTGAGGAAACCATACTTGCATCCAAGACAATATGATGGCCATTTGAGCGAGATTCCTGATGAAACAAGGAAACTGAATAACCAGGATGAATGGTGACGTCATACAAAGATGAATCTACACCCATATAGAAAGATAAACAGACCAGAGAGGCAGACGATTTATAAAGAACGAAGAAGTACCAAGGATAAGTGACATCTTGGGATCAAGATGAAGAAATTTATGCCACAAACCTGATGAAGAAACTTAGTTTAAACGTGTACAGATGCAATGTAACGCAAGTAGCAAAGCAATCATGAAGCAAGCAACCTGCTTTTAAAATAGTTAGATTGCGGCAAGCGCCAAAAATATGCACATCTATACCTCTATAGATGCATATGGACAAGTAAAGTATGGATGTTTCCACTACGTATAAAGCAGTACTGAACAATGAAGAAGGCCTCATTTTAGTGTTGCAGTTGAGAAAAGCAATTGAATTAAACAGAATACAGTTCAGCTAAGGAGTTGACTGAGCCAAGAAAGCTAAGGTCTTATCGAACTGGAGTTGGCTGACATTAGATGCAATTAACGTGAAAGAACAGAAGCTCCTGTTCAGAGAGGTCAAGTAAAAACAAAAGATGTCAGAGGACTATTGAATATAAAATCAAATACACACACAGGCTTAATTTCATGGTGTCTAGTCACGTGATGGAAGAAAGTTGGACGGATGAGAAGATCACACCTACGCACGGAAGCCGGATAGTGCCCATACTCCTTAAACATTCTCAGAGAACAGTACAGACTCAAGGCCAACTTCAAAGTACTAATTGACACTGGACCATTGAGGTGATGATGGATCACATTTTTTAATTGGTGGGAAGCTGGCATCAAAACAAGCTCACCTGCACCTGGTTGTTTGATCTGCGTGCTACTCACGTAGGTTGAAAATTACTGACTGGGGTTAGTAGCCAACCAATTGTTGGGGTCCTATAGTTTGTGTAGCTAATGGGACGTCGTTCATTTAGTGATGTTCATAGCGGCCATTTTTAAGGGAGGGCTTAGTTGCCCCACCTGATAACTATCCTATTACCTCTCTCCGTTACTCTATACAGATATAGAACCTATATTAGTTATTCACTTAGAACCAATCCCACTTCCCAATAAGTTTCTGTAGTTTGCCACATAGGATAACATTGGAAATGACGCTGGTCAACACGTCAGCTATGACCAATTATGGGTATAATAACCCAACTTTTTTATGAAGTAGTTAGAGTATCGAGCGATTGCTGATCTACGTTGTACTCCCTGTTTTAGATACTTGCATTAAAACAGACAAAATGTTGCCAAACTATGTGTGTCGTCTTGATTATCGATGCATGAGTAAAATCTGCATCCCCATCTATCTCAAGGGTACCGATACGCGTCTTAAAAGGCTGGAAGCCTCCAGTTCAGGAGTAAGCACCGGCATCCCGCGGGGCTCGCTCCTCCACCACGTAGGTGCCACAGCAGGGGTCTCTATATCGGCTGCGTTCATCTGCAATACCCCAGACAATGCACGCCCTCTAGCCTGCGGTGGAAGGGTGGGAGCCAAACTTCACTGCAGCAGCGTGAGACGCGACGGTAGCGTCCCTCACCCTCAGGGGGCCAGCACATACTCTTCTGCCGGCACGGCCAGTGGCGCCGATTGGAACCTCCTCCAGAGTGATCAGCGCGGGGGTGTCCAGACACCAGCGATGTCCCTGAGGCTGTTCTTTTTGTGGTGCGTACTGTTCCAGGGCCGTGCGCGGCCTCTCGGCTCTACGACCTGCGTAGTTTCACTTTCCTGCAGAGTCTGTTTTCGTTCTCGGCCGGCCATGGGACGTCGTATCTCTGTCATTTATTGGAGGATTTCGATCATTCCTCGCAGCCCACAGGACAATCACTGCGGACGGGGGAGTCTTAACAGGTGGGGCTCAAACCCTCATTTAGGGCCTCAACGTCGGGAGCTCACGTGAAGTTGAACTTAATCTACGCGCCCCCTGGTGCCCGATCCTCTTCCCTTCTTTCTTAACCTATTAGTTCCCAAAGTCTTGATTACTTACCTGCTTCCAGTTCTTTATTTACTTGCTTAACTATACTAGAGTACATTGAAAAGTCTTTCTGTGTTTCAAAGTGAAATGTCAGTGTTAGCAGAGCACACCAATGTGAATGTGTATATATTTGTTGTGAAAGTTTTAGTGTGTTAATTACCTGTGGATTTTCATAGCAAAGCGCCCGCCTCCCCCACTCTGAGGATTGAATTAAATGCCAGCTTAGTACTGCATACCATTAGAATCTAAACATGGTCTCCATGGGTGAAGTTTGAGGCTGCCCTGCGTCTTTGGCTGTGGGGTCAAATGGACCAAAAATAGGACCGCAGTTCCTTCTTTACTAGTACTTTTAATGTTGAGGATTCCCAGCCTGACAACTGGGAATATTAAATCATGTTTTCTATGAGAAAGTAACTTTTTCCTCATGGAATACATGCCAGTTCTGAGGTTCCTCAGCCTCTCTGTGAGAGGAAAACTGGGTGCCATTGAGGTCATGGGGCATAACTTGCTCCATATATACCACCCGATGTCTCATTGAGTCATGGGTATTAGCGATGCTGAGCTGAGCCTCAGTGAGAGCACTGGCAACTGACAAAACAACAAAAGGCAGACTTTTCAAGACATTTCTAAGATGATGCATGTATGTTAGGAAATACTGATCCATCAGAAAGAATATTGCTGAAGGTAAGTCATTTGTTTGTGGCCATGTTATTGTACATCTCAAGCCATTCATATGCATCACTACTACCCTTTAGGATAAGCAAGCTACTCTGATTTCCTGTTGAAGCATGACACTGCTGGGATGGGCTTATTTCAACGTGTATATGCACTGGACTGAACTTAAAGCTGTTATAAAAGCCTTCTTACACCTACCACTATACAGTATGTATAAGCCTGTATGGCAAACATTTGTTCTAAATAGCTGATGCTAATTTTGTTTGTGTATTTTATCTTGCAGACTGTGGTGCCATTCTATAACCTTGGACTTCTGATTGGGCGTCTATCTTCCAGGTGCTCCGACTCACACCCCAGTATTCGCAAACGAACCGTGGACTGCATTTATTATCTTCTCTATATTCAGCTGCGTTATGAAGGTATGCGAGTTGGGCTGCATTCCTGTTGCTTCTGTGATCCATCCATGCACTAGTCTTAACCTCTTAGCTGCCGGTTGCTCAGATGTATGTCATGTACTGTGCCTATGTGACCCACCCAGCAATCTGCAGTACCGAGAGAAGTGTGTCCAACCACAGCAATCTATACCGTTGATCATTCCTAATACATGACTTCCATCCTCAGTAAAATCAAAGGTTGAGCTGACCTCTACAACAAAACCATTCATACCTTCATGACTTCTAACCTCATCAGTTTGAAAGGTGTGTTGGTAGTCTCCAACCCATACAGCTGTGTTCTGCTTAGTGAAAGTGTCCTGCCCTCTGACATACACTGTCATTATCCGGACAGGGACAGTTGTGGCCATCCTCTCAGACCCATACTGTGCACCACTCCTAATTTCACAACTCAAGGTTTTAGTGCCAGGCTTTTCCAACCCATACCATGCCCTAGTTTGAACTTCGACTTTCATCCTGAGCAGTGTTAAATGTGCACTGGACACCTGTGACAAATTCCAGGCATGTCTCCTAACTTTATTTCTCCCATCCTTCGCAATATTGCGCAACATTAGGTATGCCCAGACCCAGTACCTATTTTATACAGTAGTCCTAACGTAACAAGTGCTCCTATGTGTCTGATGGCTTCCCTGTTTGTTTTTTCTTTCTGGAGCCGAGTTGCAGCTCATCTGTGACATGTCCTCTGTGACAGGATTCCACATTTTCCTCAATTCTTTTTTAGTAGATTCCCTATCTCCAGCGCCAGCCGTCTTACAACAATTTTTCATCATCAATCTGCGTAGTTCAGCCCCAATGTGCGACCCACTCCGAACATTATGTTTGGGCCAGTATAAATGGTCCTGCTGCACCGCATGACCTCAGTTTCTTTTTTGTATGGCCACTCGGTGCACTCCTGGAACAAACCACTAGATGTTCTAGCTACTGTTTAATACCGAACCCCTGGAAGCACTCTGGCTTTGAGCCACGCTACATCTATTGGAGCCAAATGACCATGTCAGATCCCCATAGGTTGTGTTCATAATGCCATGGGGAGGAGCACTACACAGGAATGTGCCTCATGTTTGTCCAGACGCTCCATGGCCTGAAGGAGAGTGCACAGCAAAAGCTTTCACTTATTTCAACAAGGGGGGAAAAGCAGTCCCAGATGTGGAGCTGAGTGAGGGGCCCGTTGAAGAACCATAGTATTCTCTGGTGTAACGAATCCTTGGATTTCATCACTTCTCCCCGAGGGGGAGACACTTCCCATGAGGCCAGGGAGGTGAGGCCGCTACCCAATAGCCCTCCTGGGCGTGATACTCAGCAGGAGGATCTCCTGGTGTTAGGCAGAAACCTGTGCAGTTCCCTCTGGGACCACTGCAAAAGATTTAAGACTACAGGTGTTTGGCAGTAAACCCACTTGGTAGCAGTCTGTACCACACAGATTCACTTGTTAGCTGTGGCTGAGCAGTCAGACTTCCCTCAAGAAGGGTTAGGCAGTATACAGAGCATACAGAATAGGTACAGAGGCACAGTAGCACAAGCAAACACTGACCAGAGCTTGTGTAAAAGTATATAATTATTTATTTA
Source organism: Ambystoma mexicanum (assembly GCF_040938575.1). NCBI lineage: Eukaryota > Metazoa > Chordata > Amphibia > Caudata > Ambystomatidae > Ambystoma > Ambystoma mexicanum. The sequence goes on along the minus strand of NC_090933.1, from coordinate 1,293,971,304 downwards.
AAAGACACACTTGTAAAATTACACTAGCACAGAAAAAGGTAAGTAAATTCAAAACACAGTCCTAATTACTATATGTACATCCCTAGTTATTTGTTGGACAAGTCTTAGTTAACACCACTTATTTCCAGACAGAGGTGAGCGCTTAACGTTAGATGGCACTCCAACAAATTGTTTAAAAAGGGAGGGAAAGGCAGAATTAAGAAAGCAATACAGCAAAACACTTTTCAGAGAACCACAGTAAGTATTAGAGAAGGCAGTCTATTGACGAGCAAGGAAGTTCAGTGCCAGGCCCACTTTAGGGAGAGCCAGGCCAAATATGCCCAAGATCACACAATGTTACGAAGTCTCAAAAGTCTTTACAGGTGAGTAGAAAAGTTCTGTTAAGCTTAGAAAAGTTTAGTTGGGGTGTCCCAGGCTAACCCAGGTTCGAGAGCCGAGGGCTAAATCTACCCCGTACAATCGGTGGCAAGGGAAGCCGGGCAGAACACAGTACCTTCAAAATGGAAAGGATCCTCCAGCGGTGGCAGTTGTTCCTGGCAGTGGGTGCAAGTCGCGGCGTCGTCCAGAGGAAGAGGAGATCTCGACATGGAGGAAGGCTGAAGGTCGTTGCACTACCAGGGAAGAAACCAGCCGCAGAGTTTTCCGGTTAAAAGGATGTTACCCCTCTTTCGCGGTAGAGGTAAAAAAGTGGTATTCCGGTTGCCGGGGTGCTTGACACAGGCAAGGCGGCCACGAGATGCTCCAGGGAGGCGAAAAGTAAAAAAAAACTGGTTGTCCCCACCAGTCAAGGGAAGAAGACTCTCCGGACTGGAGATCTCCTCTGTCGTTGGGAACTGGTGAGACGGTTCCGCAGGGCTCCACCGGTGGTGTCGTCGTGGCAGGTCGGCTCAGCTTCTCCCTCTTCGGCTTCTTGGGTCCTGTGGCGACTTCTGAAGTTCCAGTCCCCAAAGCCCTGCTTTTATGCAGCAAACCCCCATTCACCAGTCCTAGCTGTCACTCAAACATGCTAAGTGGTGAGCCGGGGGGCTCACCACTGGGCCAATCACACAAGAGTGCAACTTGAGTTGCCAAGGCAACTCAGTCCAGGGTGCCTAAATCCCCCTCCCACACATCCTATAGACCCAGACACAGTGGCACCACTTGGAGGGCTTCTGTGCAGAAGCCCGCCAAAAGTGGAACAAAGGCTCGACTCGGGTTCAGGGTTACTGAAGTGAACCCAGACGCCATTTTGGTGGCGAGTTCTGGCAAAAAATCCCAACCGGTGAATTAATATTAAATAAATAAACCGGCGGTATCTTTAACATTGCACCAAAAAGTGGTGCATTAAAATCAATGGGAAATCCCATTGGGAAATATTCAGGTGGAATATTTTCCGTGGTATCCACTGCCACCAGCCAGAAACTCGGCAAGGGGGGACGGGACAGTACCCCCTCGACAAACAGACCCAGGGGCAATCTAATTTCCCCTGCCAGTACTTCCACAGTATGATGGTTTGTACTGGTTCTGTTCACAATTTAAGACTAGTATAGTCAATGGTGACTTTACATGCCCAGGGAGACAGTAGTCAGTCCCAAGGTATGGAGTCTATGTTTGGGGGTCACTAGGACACCCCTGTGTTACTGCACTGAGGGTGCTGTTTAACACACATACAAAAACCAATGATAGCCTATGGGGAAAAATACCCCAAAAGCCCATAAGCACATTACAAGTCACAGGAATACACTCAAATCATGTCCAAGAGTGAGGGTAAAAGAGTCCCACTCTTGGCAGGAGAAGAAAATAAACCCCTGGGGGGACTCACTAGGTTAGGAAATTCAGCCTAAACAGAGAATTCTCCCTAACACATGGGTACTCTCCCCCTCTAGGGTGAAGGACGAACATCCAAGGGAGACGCAGTGTAATAACCCTCACCCACCACCCTATACACCTCCCAACCTTGTAATCTCAGTCATATACCTAACCAACCCATGTATTAATGTAGGTCCAGAGACTTGACTTCTACTGAGAGAGAGAGAGAGAGAGAGAGAGAGAGAGAGAGAGAGAGAGAGAGAGAGAGAGAGAGAGATATATATATATATATATATATCAGGAATCATCTTCCTCAGCACAGAGGTTGGTCGCAGACCACTATTGAGAAAGAGTGCATCAGCAGTCATCTTCCTCGGCACAGTAGTTTTTCAAAATCCACTTCCCGAGTAAATAGTGAAAGAGAGCACCTTGGAAGTTTTCTTCGTGACAGTACCTGGCAGGAGAATGAACCAGGTCTGCCAAAAACAAGACAGAGTAATACGGGTCTGGGACATGCACCCGCAAGAGAAGGTTCTGAATTTTTTTTCATGTCATAGTACTTGGTAGGAAAGTACACCTGGAGAAAGAAGACAAACAAGGGTCAGTGGTCCTTATCACAATTGGGTATTTGTTTGTTAAGAAAATCCAGGGGAAGGGAGTTATTCTCCCTGGCATTGTGAACTGTGAAATAAAGTCTAAGGAAGACGAGCGGTAGGGGGGAATTCACTCTGGCGTTGTGAGATGGGAAAGCAGATCTAAAGAAGGCCAGAAGAAGGTCATTCTCCTGGCAAACAAACCCACAAGGAGGATCACACCAGCAATCCAGGGGAAGGCAGTCATATCCCATCAGATGTAAAGTATTGAACTTTGCAACGCGGAGTGTTGGAAGATCTGCATCCTTTTCTGTTAATTTGTGAAGTGCTGGAATCAGGGTGGGGAGGGAGCCATTCTCACTGCTGGAGTACCATCAGCCAGAACTGTGCCACCTAGTTCAGAAGAAGGGAGTCATTCTCCTGAACCAAGAAAACTTTGGTACCATTGTTTAGTTTAGTTAAAAAGAGATGTAGGTTTTCTCTTTATTTTCCTTTTAAATAAATGTCTATAGCAATCCCTATTACACCTGTGTGTCAATCTCCTCCTTCTGCACCCTTACACTAGCCAGGAAGGACAAGCTGCAGCATAGGAATAGGATGCTACATTGCTTCTCGAAGCTAAGCATGCGCTTAATAAATACTGTAGTAATAACATTAGTAATAGGACCAAGTATCTAAGTGACTCTTCTAGGCACCACTCTTCTTCGTCTTCCTGGGAGTCATCAATTACGCTCTAGGGATACATAGGAGAAATTGCCACCTATACTCCGGGTACCATTCCGCATTAAGTCTTGACATTGCTGTACAGGCACTGGTGGCTTCACCTGCAGCAGCAAATGCAAGGCCCACTATATTTTGTTGAACCAGCTGAGGCATCTCCTTTGACCACCAACCGAATGCCTGTTGGCTTGCCTCCCTCTCTAATGATGGCCCACTGCCGTACAGCTCTGCCATTCGGGCATCAAAGTCTTTGGGTCATCTCCTTCCCTCTTGGCCACACTAAACTCCTCCTCCCACAGAGTCCTCAACTTGGATATTATCTTCCTGCTTTGAAAGATCTCTGAAAAACTTTCAACAGTGCAGGGAGACATGCAGCCTTTGGCGTCAAAGTCCCATAACGCTCTTCGCACCTGTTTCCTGACGGGGTGGTGGCGTCGGCATAAATAGCTTGCATTGAACACCGTTGCCTGAGCTCTGTTTTTCCACTTGCTCAGTATGCTTCTTGGAACACTTGACCTCAGAATTTCATTCTTTCAAAGAATGTCGTTTTTTCCTTTCGACATATAGTCAAAATGGTAGCTACGAAATTCACAGGTTTTCTAAAAGATTTGAGGACTGTGATTCTAAGATGTCTATAAGCAATCCTCACAGAATTTCTCTTGTTCCTTGGCACCGGTCATGTCGTCATGACGTCAGTCAATAACGTCCAAAGCAGAGAAGGCCGAAGCTTGCTTTGAGTCGTTGAACATCCAAATAGCCAGGTACTACACCTATAAGAAAATCTTCCAGAGGTCTCAGTTCTGTAGGAAACCATTCCCTGGACAGACCCAAAAAGAGAGCTAAAAAACTGATGGTCCTCCAGAAGGATTGCCCACAATTCTTTATCAACGAAGAAAAGGAAGAGACATCACCACTCTTCTTAGACTGATTGTTCACCTGCCAGCCGGCAGGTAAGTTTCCTATCAAAATCCGCCTCAGTGGAAACATGGGAAGCGTTTAGAATGAAAATGCTGAATATATTCTATAGGCAGCGCCTTTAGTTCCCTTGAATGAACCTAGTAAGAAAACTCAACCCACTGAGTCCTCCAACGCCGACAGGAACTCTTGAAAAACCCTCATCCCTCCCACCCAAAAGCCTGGGTGAGAAGACTCCTTTGAAGGTTGTGCAGCATGAAAATCGGCGACAGCTGGATCTCCTTCTTCCATCGATGTTGTAGTGGCACTTTCCTCAAATGTTGCAAAGGTTTTGAGGAAACCCTCAACGTAAATGTATGCACCTCTACTGTCTACAGAATTCATAAAATCGTTCCAATCCATTTTTGAGGGGGATAAAGACATCCAGTTCGGTTTCAAGCCTTTCAGGGTGTCTAAAATCCCTGAAGAATTTATATCGGAAGAGGCGCACAGATGGAGGAAACCTTTTTCTGAGGTCGCTTCCGAGCAACCTAGCATTGCTAACAGGAATGATGCTTATAGAAAGGCCGTTAATAAAGTCATACACTGCTTAGGGTGAGTTTATCCTTGTATGCGTATATTTCCAAGGATATTACAGAATATTATCTCATAGCTATATTGGACAAAGGACCCCACAAAGAACCTATGTTACCTTTTTCACGCAGCTTTAAGGAATCCCCTCCTTGAGGTGTTCAAAAGGCAAGCGAGCGCATTGGCGGACTACAAACATCTAATTAAAAATACAAACCATCCTCTGAGGACCCTGATGTCCTCTCAAAGCACCCCACAACAGAATGTCAGGTGGTTCAAGCTTCCACTTCTACCACAAGATCTACAGCCGTCCATCCCTGCCACCAGAGAGGTACGATAAAAAGTATGATGCTTTAGCTAAAAGTGTTTGCAGCTGGCAGCATGACTTTAAAAGCCATAAATGCTTTCTTCACTTTGACTAAATATTCTTGTACTTTGTGGACAATAATAGCGGAGGCAGCAGAAAATATTCCTGAAGGACGAACTGAGAGATTTTTTAAAATGTAATATATGATGGTAAAAAAGTAATCATCAGAGTCCCTCCAGTCAGGGTTGGATATAGCGGACTACGTAGGAAGATCCATTGCCTCTACTTTACTTTATTAATTTCTACTGTGCACCAAGTAACCTGTATGCTTATGGATACAAAATCTTCTCTAGGTCCAGAAGATTTGCATGCCTTAGAACATCAGGCTTTGAGTGGGGTTCTGGGGAGCATGTGAATGATGGCGGCTTACCTGTGAAGCTCAGCGCACCAGGGATGGAAAAGATCAAATAATGATGGTATCCCGTGAATAAACCAGCACAAATAGAGCAGGAGCAAACCCTTCAGAGGTGGGATGTCAGGGACAGCCCTGCAGCCCGCAGATAGATACCGGCAAAAAGCTGCACACAGCCATACTGAAGTGGACTCTGACGGCCTTGTGCTGTGAGGCTGTGCAAGGGTGGTGTTCGCGACTAGTAATCGGAGGAGTACGACTGACATCAGAAATCAATGCGGATAGCGTCAGCTGGGAGTGGTGGATCACAGGAGGCTGGAGACGGGAAGCAGCGGAAGCTGGGAGAGCCGCTGGAGATAAACTGAGCCTGGGTCTGCGCTAACGGTACTTCAGGTATCTCCAACACAAATATTGGCTGGTTCACTTCACAAAACGTGGCAGGCGCCCCATTAAATCAGACAAACACCTAGTTCTGGACGCGCCCAGCAGTACTGAGACAGACTCAGATGGCCTCATGGCGTGACGCTGAGAAAGCGTGCTGGTCGCAGACTCCTAGTCAGCGGCATGCAGCCTCCATCTGGAACTGATATAGCGTCTGAGAGGAGTGGCAGATTGCTGTAGACATCGGAAGCTCGGAGAGTCTCCTGAGAGAAACTGAGGACAGATCAGCTCAGGGTGATACAGAGACTGAAAGCAAGAGAGAAAGCAAAGAACCAATGAATGTGCAGGTCGACCATGCCCCTTTGCATGGTCGACCTGCACATGAGTTTTTAATCTGATTTTTGGTACTGTGATAAGAGGCAAAGAAGCTGGGATAAACGTGGCAGGACCTGCTGCTCGCACAAGTACTTGGAACAATAGCAAGCTGAATGTCACCTTAACATTAAAGAGCAAAACTAAGTAAACGTGGCATTGCATCCTGAGTAGAATATCGCGTTGAAACACACAGTGAATTATTAGTGTGAAAGTGATCATATCAAGTGGCAGCTTTCCGAACATTTCAAGAAGGGTTTTTTCGAGATGGTGCTGCCAACAACACAAGCACTGGCAGATCTGATTTATTTAAATGCAAAGAATGAATGAAGGGCTGGAAACATTGAATATAAATGTTGCAGATATTATGCAGGAAATGAAACCGATCAACGCCAAGATCTCACAACAAGCAGACAGGATTGAGGACAACAAAAGAAGAATTAGAGCAACAGAAGGCAACTAAGAAATGCTCAACAAACTGTTGGAAACTGCAGCATGTGAAATCCAACGCAGAACAGGAAAAAATGTACAAACAAGAAAATAGGGAGAGAAAAAATAATGTTTGCATCATTGGGCTGAAAGCGGGTGAACAGAGCCAAGTGTGAGAAACCATACGGTATATCAATGTCTAGTCCCCAGAGATATCTTGCTCAGGTGGCCAGGGCACGGCCATCACCTTTGGATCCAGATGCTGAGGGTGGACCAGTGCGGGAGGATCACCTGGGTGAGGGGTCTTCGGGGAGTGTGGGTGAGATACCCAATGGTGAGACGCAGTATCCCTCTCTATTGAAAACCTTTACCCCATCCTATTTTTAGGATATTCTGATTTTCCAACTCTCTCCTCCCCACACCTTTCCTGCACAAACACTGAGCAGAGGAAGTCTGAGCGAAGAAAGACTAACACTCAAACATTACACCGGACATGTCCCATTTAGTACGGTCAGGCAATTGACCACAATTGCATACACCCGATACCTATTGAATTTCCCCACACAGATAAAAGGTGGAGCACTGTGACACACTCTGAGCAAGCCACGAGAAGGAGCAGTTCTTCTGGGGCAGCAGCGAAGCAGGTGGAGCAGGACTGCAGGCCGAGAAACAATCAAGGAGTGGAGAGACCTTGGGCGTCACGGTGAAAGATTGTTACATCCAAAGAATCTTGAAGGCTGCACAAGTAACCCCAACGAAAGAGAACAGTGAATCAGGCAATGTGTGCGAAAGATACCAGCAACCCGCCCGGGTGAGCGAACGAGTTGGGGAGGTGAAGCAGCAACTCTGGTATCAACCATGGCTCCTAGACAGAGACGCAAGCACAGAAACCAGCACAGCCAGTGAGTTAAAGAAAGCTATGAAAGGCTGGTCTGTGTTGAAGATAAAATTTACAAGCGGCAACAGTAGTGTATCACGAGAATGAAGGTTGCGCGTATACTGAGAAGACGCGAGTGAAAGAAAAACGTGATTAAGCCGCCAAAGTATTGCTGAACTATGAATCGAACAAGTGAGACATGATACGACACAACTGAGTGTCTAGCATAGCGAAAGTGCCCAATCAAAGGTCTCTGTTTAAATGTGCATAATGTTGCAAGTGGAAAAGGGAAAAGCCAAGAAACCCATGAATGACAAATGTATCTGACATCAGTGGGAAAATGAATAGGAAAAGTGAACTTCAATCGAAGTGGTCATGCTAAATTTGTAAAAACCCCTTGCACATTTGAAAGTCTTCGATGAGAGAAGCAAACTGTGAGCAATTGTGATTTGGAATGTCTGAGGGATACCTGAGGCGAATTGTGAGCAATTGTGATTTGGATGGTCTGAGCCCGACCGAGGGAGACCTGTAGCAAACTATGAGAAAGTGTGGTCAGAAGGTCTGAGCCTGACAGAGGTTTACTGTTGGGAAGGAGCTAGTGCCTTCCTGCACCCCAAAGCGCTTTAGAATTAAGCAGGACTTCTTTTGACTATTCTAGGCACTACAAGGAACCAGGGGGGAGGAGGTGAACTGGGAAAGCTTTTTCATGCAAATAGAATCACACACACAGACATGGGAAGACACTAAAAGAAGGCAGTTATTATTTAAATAAAAGGTGCAAATAACTATTAGCTGAATAAATGTGTAAAATGTTAAATCCTATGTAGTTCTAAAATCTTAAAGCACGGTACATGCAAGCAGGATCTCTGCTGGAAAGAATGCAGCATGTGCCAAAATTGAAAAGGCTTAGCAGCACGACTTCACTGACCAGCTGCCTGCAGTCTGTCAAAAGCCCATGCGTGCTGAAAGGGGATTTTAACATGCTCAATGCACACAATGCAGAAATATGGAAAACAAGGTTTTAAGGAGAGTATAAGACCAGATAAAAATATGAGTAGAATGAGTGGCGTATGAATGAAAATTAGTTCTAGAAATGTTTAGTTTTTCCTGGGGCTGGGCCTCAAGGTTTGTAAAAGTCTGCAGGGCTGCAGTGTGTCTATATGTAAGGTAGAAATATGTAAAGTAGCATGGCCTGACAGAAATCACTGACAATGAAGAAAGGAAGACTTTGCAGCATCACTTGTTTGGAAGCAGGGCGGATGGGATGGAGCCATGCCCATATCCAGTGACCAAGCCAAGAGTATATAAGCTCCTGCCTGGCATCATTTTGGCAGGAGAAAGGAACGGCTGAGGGAAAGAAGAGACCATTCAGGCAGCAGAGTTCTTTGCTCCCATCCTCATTTCTGTAAAGAATAAACTTGTTATCCTTGCAAGATAGACTCTTGGCCTCAATTCTCTAGAGGGGTTCATTTACTCTGGTGTGAGCGTGATTAGGTGTACCCTTATAAATGGGGATACCCCTGTAAATTGGGCTACCCTTAGAAGACCCATGTGAACTATAAAGCCTCAAGTTTGTGAGCTATGAAGTCTTGAGGAAAGGAACTTTTGTTTTGTTGAATGAACCTAAGGCATCCTACAAATAAGAAACATTGTGTAAACAAAATACTTTGTGCAACCAAGAGACTTTTTTCATGGAACGCCCTGGTCCGCGTCCTGAGCTGCATCCTTGTGTCTAAAGCCAGAGTGTGTTCTAAGACCCGAGTGTGCCACCTTATCCCATGCTAAAAACGTGGGGAAGGGAGTTTTGCTCAGTTACCTTGACATATTATTTTGAACACTGTTTTTTTTTTCTCATTTACATATACATCACCCCTATACACATTTATTGTAGTAGAGTATGGGCAGGCAAAAGTTTTTTTTGTTGGTAAAGGCCATTTTGTTTTGACTGACAAATGACTAGGACTGTATTTATTTTACGGTTGAGAGTACTCCCATCTTTAGCTATAGGGCAAGCTAGGAGTTTTCATCCCCCTCGCCCCCTTTCAAGTTACAATAAAGGTTTGTGAACTTGCCAATCTTGTGACTGTCTACTTGTGATACCATGCCTCCCTTACACAAGGTATATTCAAACTTTTAGATGATATATTCAGATAACCTTAAAATGGCAGACCAGAACAAATTGTAATTAAACAAGCACATAGAGCCTCCGGCCCGAAACCGGGCAGAGATGAAAGTCCCAGAAGTCATGTGAATTCTGAATTTTCAGCATAAACAGGCTATACTGAAGTCATATGGTGCTCTAGCAGAGGTGAAATGGGCTTGTAACAACATCAGAATGTTTAACGATTACTCTGCAGACATTGACAGACAAGGTTTTAATATGGTCATTGATGCTGAAAGGCTCTGCTTTGCACTTCTGTCTGAGCTTTCCAGCTGTGTTTTGTATCAATTTTCCGCAAAGTTGGCATAAGATGAGGATCCACAACTTGTGATGGATTTCCTAAAATCTATGCTCGGAAGTGGCGGGCCGAAAATGATTGTGAATTGAAAGCACAATGGATATCTGGAACCAAGAAACTTGTGATGAGAGCATGTGATAAGTGGTACAGCTGGCAGACATTACTTTAAGGACATGTCAAATTGTAATGGTGGCTATGTATATAGTGGGAAATACTGGGTGTGACGGCAGAACCGGAGAGAGGGGTGTGATGAATTACATTCTGACACGCAGTACAATGGGGAAGCAGAGACAAAATGGCTGGCTCAGCCCTCGCACTTCTACAAAACACAACACAATAATAAAGGTAAAACAGGGACCATTAAGAGATAAACCTCCTTCGCCTTTTGTGGTAACGCGGGCAGATGGCAAGCTATACTCATAAGGGGGTGTAAAGGAGAACCAGTATTGACCCAAACACAGTATCACAGTCCATAACACAGGGAATGTCCAATCAAGGTTTTATGCAAAAATATGTACTTAAACACACTATCTGCAAGTAGAACGAAAACCGATTACCGTACAAAAACTCACTGCAGAGGAGACTGGAAAGGGAAAGGGAGACGGCGAGAAACAAGATGGTGGAAGGCTTTTTCGGTCGCCCAGAGCACTCTTGCCCATCCTACTCTCCCGCCACTGTTACCTCCTTGTTAGGCAGAATCCTGTGCACTGCCCTTAGGGACCACTACACACAATTACGACTACAGGTGGCAATACAAGTTTTACCTTTGGTACAAGCCTGTACTACTATGTTAAAGTGGTAGCAATAGCAGAGTAGCCAGGCTTATCTCGAGTATATGAGCAGTAGCAGAGATTATACAAAGGGACCACAATTACTGTGACTCAAGCAAACACTGACTCAAGGTTGCAGGTAAAAAGTATTAGTACATTTATTTTTAAACCATTTGTTATAAACACGACACTTCTATTAATTCAAAATCCACACATAAAATACACTACAACCAACCAATTCACTTTGTACAGTATAGCTCAAGGTAAGTACCCTGTGTTTTAACGGACCGGTGTTGCGAAACAAAAGACGTTAACGGGAATACACTTGCAATCACTTTTTGACAGTTCGGTCTTATTAAATAAATGCGTATCCGCGGCAAGAAATGTTACCGGGGCAAAACACACTTAGCACCTGAGATACCCAGAGAGAGTTGGGGACAAAAATCATAGGCAATACTTTTGTCAAGGCAGACAGAATCAGAGAACACTCATGGACAGAAATTCAAGAGTCAATAGGCCGGAGCCAGTGTCAAGTGGAACCGGGTTCCTGTTGTCGAGGATCACACAGTCGGACAGTTCACGATTCAACGTAGCCAGGAGTACTTGGATGTTGTCAAACGAGGAAGCAAAAGTTATAAGAAGGAGGGAAGACGAGGGCAAGCCTTGGAGATGAGGAAAAGGGATTTGCCCTGATTCCTCAAGCAGGACACAGTACCTTATTCAATGAAGAGGCTGGTGCCACGGCAGTTGTTCCTGGTAGTTTCCTGCAGACCCTCGGTTCCTGGAGCTTCGGGGCGAAGGAGGACGTCTGGAGGGGTCTGCACCACACAGGGATGAGGCAGCAGCGACGGTGAATAAAAGGTGTCCTCCTTAAAAACAGGAGAGGCTCTTCAGATGGCTATCCGGACCGCTACAGCTGTGTGCAGCGATTTCGACCAAGAAGAGGATCCTCTGGCTGTAGAAGGTGAGGTGGTTATCCCCACCAAGCTCAAGGAAAGAAGACTCCGGACTGGATCTTCTCTGGTTGTTGAAGGGTAGATGCCTCAGGACTGCAGCAGGGCTTCACCGGGACGGGATAGTTGCAGCAGCTGACTTCTTCTCCGCCTCTCTTCGGTTCCTTGTAGTTCCAGTGGCGACTCTGACTTCTAGCCCAAGAGACCTGCCTTTTATGCGAAAATCGCCCATTCACACAGCCTGGCTATCCAGCCCGGACAACCACCTCAGCCAATCATGGCAAAGTGTGACTTAGGTTTCCTAGGATACCCTGTGCAGGGGGTGACTATACCCCTCCCTCACATTCAGCCCACCTAGACACCCAGGCGCCTAGAGGAGGGCTTCTTGGCAGAAGCCCGCCAAAAGACAGTGAACAAAGAAGGCAAACCTGGTTTGCAGCGCAAAGTAAAACACAAGAAGGACTTTAACAAAAAGCAATGGCGAATAAACTCCACCGGAGCCAAAAGAAAAAGGATTTGGTCAAGCGGGTTTAAGTTCGAGGCTAATAAAATAACCTAAAACAGTACCATGTCTATATAGTATAATTGCGGTAGAAAAGTTAGGGTAGATACCACTGCCGCCAGCCAAGTCTAAATGTTAAAAGAGCTAAACAATGCTGTAGGAGGTACAGATAAAAAGGGCTAAGGATTAACCCCTTCCAGTACTCCATGTATCTGTGGTTAAATGACTAAGTAAAGTTAATGGTAACTTTACCCTTTTCTGGGGGACAGTAGTCAGCCCCAGAAATGGAGTCAGGGGGAAGTCTAAAAGACAACCCTGTGTCACTGCACTGAAGGTGCTGTGTAACACACAAAAGAAGGGGGCTACTGAGGTGTGCTCCAGAGTCCACAATCACAAGAACAGATGAAAACACACATGGCAACATGGGTAAGAGTGGGGTAAAAGCTCACACTCTTACCAAGTGAAAGAAATAACTCCAGAAAATCCGGCAAAGCTGCTGGGGGACTCACTAGGTAAGGGAAATTAGCCATTGAATGAGAATTCTCCCTAACACTCGCCTCCCCCCCCCCCCCCAAGACTAAGGGACAGGAAGATTGAATCCACTCCTGGATGGTTCTCACACCTCTAGTCGGTTACAAACATCCTAGGGAGACATCAGCATTTTGGTGGTGAATGCCTGCTCTGTGCTCAGTGGAAAAATCAAATCCTTGCAGGCAGATTGACTTCGGGTTTTCCCCTTTCGTTTGCATCAGCCATCTCAAGGGTTGGTGGTCAGTCTGAATGATGAAGGTAGATCCATACAAGTATGGTCTAAACCTCTTCAGTGACCACACAATACAATAAAAAACATTCACGTTCTATTGTTGCCCACCTTGTCTCTGGATCCTATAACTTCCTGCTGATGAAACAAATGGGGTGTTCCCTACCTTCCTCATCCAGTTAACTAAGGACTGCACCTATACCTACATTAGAGGCATCACTTTGTACAATGAAGGGTTGGTGATAGTCAGGAGCTCTTGGGACCAGAGCTTGACAAAGGGCTTTCTTTAGACCTTCAAAGGCTTGGTTGCACTCCTCATTCCACCTAACCTTTTTAGGGAATTTGGGAGAGGAGATGACATTCAAGGGAGAAGCTATGGTCCCATATTTCTCTATGAAGTTCCTGTAATACCCAGTGAGACCTAAGAAGGCTCTCACTTGGGTTTGAGTAGTAGGGGTGGCCCAGTTTTGTACAGCTTGTACTTTGCTAGGCAATGGCCTTATTTCACCTCCTCCTACATCATGTCCAAGGTAGACCACTGTACTCTGACCAATTTGACATTTGCTTGCCTTTATAGTCAGATGGGCTTGTTCCAGAGCCTGCAATACATAGCCTAGGTGTTCAATATGTTATTTCCATGTAGGGCTGAACACTGCAATGTCATCCAAGTATGCCATGCAGAAGTCATCCATCCCATTCAGAACTTGATTGACCATTCTCTGAAATGTAGCAGGTGCATTCTTTAGTCCAAAATGCATTACCTTAAATTGGTAGAGGCCAGCTGGGGGGGGGAGAATGCAGTTTTCTCCTTGGCATGGTCTGTCAGGGCTATTTGCCAATAGCTTGAGGTTAGGTCAGATGTGCTGAGGTACTTGGCTGCACCAGGTTTGTCCACCAGCTCATCTGTCCTAGGCAAAGGATGGGCATCAGTCGTGGTGACTGCATTTAGAGCTATATAGTCCACGCATAATCTCAACTCCTTGTATCCTGCCTTTGGTACAAGCACAACTGGGCTAGACCATGGGCTAGTAGAGGGCTCTATAACCCCGAGATCAAGCATCTTGTTGACCTCATTCCTTATTCCTTATATGGATCCTTACATTGTCTGACATTCTGTACCCCCTGCTTTTATCACGCAAATAGTCACCATTGAGGATATCATGCTGTTCCCAAGGGGTCAAGCCTAGTGAAAGTGAGAACAGGGAGGCAAACTGATTTAACAGTAACTTGCACTCATTCTGTCAGATGTGAGACTGGAAGAGAGATCAACTCCTTCCACTTGCTCATCTAAAGGTAAGCCTCTGAAGAGGTCAGGCAGAGGTTCACTCTCCTCCTCCTCCTCCTCCTGAGCTGAAGCTAGAAGTAGAGCTCCTATGTCAGGTCTAGAGACATAAGCCTTTAAACGGTTGGTGTGAAATATTCTGGGAGCCTCCTTAGGGTTGCCTGAGTCCACCAAATAGTTCACCTCTCCAGGTTTACCCACAACTTTGAAGGTTCCTATCCATTTGTCCTGCAAGGCCCTCTGCCTTGTGGGGACCATAACAAGAACACGCTGGCCTTGTGAGAACTCAACCATGTTAGCCTTCTGGTCATGCCAATGTTTGACTAGAGCTTGACCAGCCTACAAGTTGCCTGCCTCTGCCATCATGTGTGACATTCTCCTGCGGAGACCTATCACATAGTCACTCTGACTGGCTTGGGGGAAGGAGCACTCTCCAACCCCTCCTTAATCAGGGCCAATGGACCTCTGACTGGATGGCCATAGAGAAGTTTGAAGGGACTGAATCTTACTCCCTCCTGAGGGACTTCTCTATATTCAAAGAGAAGGCATGGCAGTAGAAGGTCCCACTTTCTTCTAAGGGGTTCCTCTAAAGCACCTATCATGCTCTTCATAGTTCTGTTAAACCTCTCTACCAATCCATTGGTTTGGGAATGGTAGGCAGTTGAGAACTTGTAGGTGACTCCACAGGTTTTCGCCATGGCTTGCATGTAATGGGACATAAAATGTGATCCCCTGTCAGATATCACCTCCTTAGGAAAACCCTACTCTGGTAAAAATACCAAGTCGGGCCACAGCCAGAGCCGTAACAGTCTTCATAGGTATGGCTTCAGGAAATCTAGTGGCATGATCCACTACAACCAGGATAAACCTGTTGCCTGAAAATGTGGGAGGGTCAAGAGGACCAACATGTCAATCCCAACCCTCTCAAAAGCAACTCCCACTACTGGGAGAGGCACCACGGGTGCCACATTCTTGGCTCCACTCTTGTCAGAGGTTTGGCAAGTGTGGCAGCTTCTGCAGAATTTGTCTACTTCTGAACCCATTTTAGGCCAGTAGAAGTAAAGAGAGAGCCTTTCCTTGGTCTTCTTAAAACTTCAGTGACCAGCCAAAGGTATCTCGTGGGCTAACTGCAGAAACTGGAGTCGGTTCACTAGAGGTACTACAAGTCTTTTGCAATCTCCAGGGGTTGACTCAGTTGTTTCACTGTAGAAGAGGCCATATTCCCAGTGTAACCTATACTTCCCATGCTTAGTCGCATTGAGCTGAAAAGTTGCCTGTAGGCGAAGACCTTCCAAGGTAGGACATTCTCTTTGTCCCTTGCTGAAATCCTCCCTGTTGGGCCCACCTTCTGCCAGTAAAGACTGCAGCTCAGGATGGTCAACAGGGTCAAGATCTCCTACCAGAGTAAGATCATCTCCTTGATCTGATTCCTCAGTATCTACCTGAACCATGCAGGGTTGAACCTCACACTCGGTCTCAGCTGGTGGAGGGGGTCACAGACGTGACCTTGGACAGTCTCAGAGATGTCCTTCTGGGCACAGGAGTGCTTGCTGGTTTCTTGCTGGCAGACTTATGTTTCCCCTTTGTTTTTTTCTGACCTGCAATAGCAGTAAGTAAGTCCTGTGGACTTGGGTGATAGTTTCTTCTATCATGTCCCCAGGAGAGCCTCTCAAGGTTCTCTCCTTTGCAGACCTTGTGAGCTCCTGTTTCCTTCTGCTGGGGAGCCTGGGGGTACTGGACACAACTCCAAGAGTTTTAAGGTCATTACCTAGCAGGACCCTTCCAGGTACGTTATTCTGCATACTTACAGGTATTCTGACAGTCATGTCATTACACTGGTTGAGAGCTGGTAACTGGGGAACCATTTGCACAGGGCCTCCAGCTAACTTGGTTAAGTGTTTGGGTGCCATAGCAACATCCTCCACCTTGAAAAACCATTCATCAACCACAGTTATGCTGGCTCCAGTGTCTCTGATGGCAGGGGTTTCCTGACCATTCACAAGAACACTATCTTTGTAATACTCTTTAGTATTATCTGGGATTGAGTTATAGACATCTAAGTTCTGTTGTTCCCAAAGACCCAAGGGCACTAAAGAAACACTAGCTGAGACTCTCATGGGCTAATCAGCTCGTAACTGAAAGTTTCCACTGGTCATAGGTACTTCATTCACCTGGGAGAAGGCTAGGGAGACAGTGTTGACCCCTGAAGGTTTACCCTTACATCTATGATCTCCTTTCACATGGTCAGGTAGCCCACAAGCAAAGCATTTTCCAAATGCTCTCTTGAATGGGGGTTTGTTCTGACCTCCATCTGGTTTGGGACCAGATGGTACACTAGCCTGATTCGGTTTCCCTTGTGGCTTACCTTGGTTATGTTTGGGGCCCTCTTTTGGATTGGAATTCTCTTTGTTTTCTTTCTTTGGCTGCTTTCCCTCATCCTTTTTCTGAGTGGCCCCAGAATCCTTGTAAGTCGCCCTGTTGGCAACCCACAAGTCAGCAGCCTTAGCTATCTTCCTAGGATCTATCTCCTTTGAATCAGCCAAGTACTGTCTAAACTCAGGGGAGCGGACATCAAAAATAGACTCCAACATTACAAGATTCCTCAAACCTTCATAAGTGTTCACTTCGTAACCCTTAACCCAACCATCTAAGTTTTTCAAACATTCACAAACCCAGGTAGCCCAAGGGGTACCATCATGCTTTTTGAGAGTTCTAAACCTCTTAAGATACTGGGAAGGGGTCTTCTTAAATCTAGCTATTAATGCTAGCTTCACTCACTCATAATCCTGTTTATCCTCCTACCACAACTCTATTAGAGCATCACTTGCAACAGGGGGAAGCCTAGAGAAAAGGCAGGGAATCAGCTGATTCCCTGAGATACCTTGAATCCCATGATTGTACTCGAACATTGCTAACCAATCCAAAACATCAAGTTTAGTCTCATATATACCAATCATTTCCTTTGGCATATGGGGTCTCTTAGGGCTGGAAGACCTAGAAGACACTGGGAGAGAAGCATTTTCTACTGACAATTTCTTCATCTCTGGTTCATGATTCAGCTCCATTTCTCTGAGCCTTAACTTTTGATGTTTCATGGCAGTTTGTGCATCAATACGTTTCACTTCCAATTCAAGTCTCATTTTCTCAAGTGCAATAAACTCAGGAGTAAGTGTAGGAACTGTGGGTAGGACCTGTGGGTGTCCCTGTGGACAGAGGTTGTGGTTTCTGAGCAGGCAAAGGAGTTGTAGGGTTTCCTAACAAGGACTAATCTTCTTCTTCTAAATCAACACACTCAGAAACATCAGTATCCACATTTGCTGGAGGAGTAGGCCCTTCTGACCCACTCCCCAGACTTTGTTTTCCCATTAACTTTGCAATCAATTCAGATGTCTTTCCTCTACCAGAGAGACTCCTCTCCCTACACTTGGTTCTCAAAACCTCAGCAGTGTAGTTCAAGAGACCCTCTTCAGTGTAGCTTTCCACATTTGACATGATTTCTTAGTTAAATAGAATTAGTGGTGTTAGCCTTGTGGTTAGTTGAACCCAAGCAATAGCAGCACTCTAGGTGTAATCACTCTACTTCCAAATCCTCACCGCTGTACACCAGTGTTAGGCAGAATCCTGTGCAGTTCCCTTAGGGACCACTACACACAATTAAGACTACCAAAGGTAAAACTTGTATTACCACCTGTAGTCTTAATTGTGTGTAGTGGTCCCCAAGGGCACTGCACAGGATTCTGCCTAACACTCCTTCTGACAACAAAAGATCTTTAGACATGCTGCATGCTGGTGTGAGGCTACTCCTCCTGAATGGGTGTCCTCCTTTGATACCTGATCCCAGGGCCGCTGCCTAATGTGCTTTGGTCTCTGGGGGAGGGGATTACCAGCCCTCACAAAGAGAATCAAAGACAGCCTGCGTCCTCCAGTCTTCTGTCCTGCTGGGTGGCAATATCGGCACGTTTAACCCTAATAAACATTCTCTTCAACAGCAGAACTAACTCACATGAGCGGACACGTGTGCAATATCAATTGGTTTGTTGCAGCCATGATCATAAGTATTGCCATGTACTATGCCTAAACTCCGGCATAGCTTATTCTTTTAATTTTTTTAAAATGTTGTGATTGTGTTTTAGTCTATAAACAATTTATAAACATTTCACAAATATTGCAACAACTGTTTACAATGCATTCATATGCATTACAATTCATATGCTCAAATCCTAAAAATACCTGTTTCACAGGTTTTTTAAGTTGCCAAATTTAAAAAGCGTATAGCGCTTATGTTTATTTCAGTTCGTCTACTGGCGTTCTAATGTTTGCCTATTCCCCAGTTTTCGCATTACAATTTTTTCAAAAGCATGTAGCAATAAAATTAGATGCATCCCATTTCCTCACATGAACCTTACCTGCAACATCACACAGAGCACTTCAGTGCCCAACAACCATGCTCTTGAATTCTTGAACTCTCGACAGTGTAGGACAAGGTGCTTCAGTGTTTCTTTGACATTGGTGCCTGTGCAAAGCCTACACTTAGTCATGAAGTTTATTGTCCCATTTACTTGTTTGTGCTAAAGTTGGAAACTGGTTCAGTGGAAACCTTAGGTATTTGAAACGTACTTCGGGATAAGGAAAAAGAGAAACTTAATTTAGTGCTTCAGCTCTCTTCCTGGGAAAGTTGGTGTACTCTCTACACATTGAGTATTTGGCAAATAAATCGATTGTTTGTCCAGTCAAAGACAAACAACTTCTTTTTCACGACCCAGGATGTCATCGCAAGTTCTTCACACAAAGACCCAAACAACTGAAGACTATTGCACATACTTTGTTTGAAGTTGTTTATGGTGCCTCCTGAGGCGAGTGTTGTTTTGCCCAAAGGCTTGGTAGGATGAGTTTGCCGGGGTAGTTAAACATTTTGCAACCTCAGACAAATTCCTCCACACTGCCCTCCTTGCCAATGAGGCTAGCCAGAACTTCTGCCTAATGATAGCGTTTGGTATTGAGTTTGCCAGGCGTAGGGTTTTCTTCCATAGCATCCCCTGTAAGAAGTTTAAGTAGGGGCTGTGAGAAACCTGAGAGTATTCTCCCTTGTAAGCTTGGGAAGCCCTTATTCAAGTGGCCTCGGGAGGGCTGGCACTCTCAGATCGCAACCCTGTGGGTGGACGCGCTAAGGAGGATCACCCGGGTAGGGGACCCCGGGGGTATTCTCTGGGAAATGCCCCAGGTGAGACGCAGTACTACATTGCGGAAGGGGAGGACGACGAATTCCCTGAGAATGTCTGCCTCCCTTCCACCCAAAGAAGCTCCCTTAATAAAATCCAACCACCCTTACACCTCTGGTAAACAAACTAGGAGCCCAAACCCTGTTGCCCTTGAAACCCACAATTCCCAGAATCATTGGTTTTCTGTTGCCTAAACGAATACTCTCGGTCATTCCTTTTCCCATCCCTCTGATTATTATTTCCTGCACTCCCAACCTGCTCATGACAAACCCCGAACCCCCTTTTGACACAAACACTCTTGTACCCCGTAGAAGAAAATGGACTAATGACCTAACATGTCCCAACCCAAGGGCCAGGCATGGTCAGACTATTGAACGGAATCACACGTACCTGACTGATAGCCCTTTCCCTCCCCCACAGGGATACAAGGTGGAGCACAAAAGCACAGGGGGAGCAAGGCAGACCGCACAACATGAGAGCTAACTCAGCACTTCAGTTCAAGAGGAGGCGAAAGACAGTGAATACCGAGAGGGTGACAAGGAGAGAAGTGACATTGCCCTTTCCGATCAAGGCCTGTGAAACCTCTGCAGACGGAAACATAAGACCACGAACAAAGGCCAGCGTGGGTTGCAGCGGATGTCAATTGTACACAAGACCCTGCTTAGCTGATTACCAAGCCGGGGAGACACCCTTGTCTCGGTGGTATCAACCTTGACTCCAAAGAGAAGAAAGCGAAGCGGTTCATCACAGCCGGTGAGTCGGGGGTAGATTCGATAAGAAACTGAACTGTGTTGAACGAAAAGTAGCAAGCAGCTAATTTGAAGTTTGAAAGGTTTAAAGGAACTATTGAGAAAAGAGGAAAAAAACAGTAACAGAGGCATCCGGCACCACGTGGATGCTCACGCAGGAAACTCTGAGCAATTAACCGATGGTAGAGACTACTGTAACCAGAATGCCCTGGGAAGAGGTGAAGAGAGGTCAAAGTGGTCATACAGGGGCCTTGTAAAATCCTCTGTACCATCGAAAGTCTTTGACCGACAGATGATTGTGAAGCTAAGGGAAATTAATCCTGCATGGTGCAATCAGTATATGAACAGTGTGTTACGTAAAAGTTGGCAAGAGTGAACCGGCAGAGGGATGCTAACGAGAAGGTGCAAAGTCTGAAGCCGAATAGTGGACTGTTTAAAGGTTGGCGAGAGTGAACCCAGCAGAGGGAAGCCGACAATCGGGAACGAATCCTAAAGAACTGTTTAAAAAGACATTAAGACTCGTGAAAGTTAGAAGCATTGGAAAACTAGAGGAAGTGAATTGTCCTCCTTGTCAAGTGGGTTCGAACCCGGTCGAGGGAGATCCTGGGGTGAAAAATCCTCAATCAATGTCCATTTTGGAAAGGATCTTTTTATTGAAAAGAGACTTAACCATCAAAGAACCTGATAGATGTAACGGTACTGCTGGCTTGTGCTGGGAAAGCTTGAGCATGTGCTGTGCTCCATGGTCCCACCTTGTCCCATGCTGACAGCGTGGTGAAGGGAGACCCCTAGCTAAAGCCCATGCTGACCTATAATTTGAGAATACTACTTTCTTTACTGAAAACCCCATCCCACACTCTTTCTATAGTAGTTGTAAGGACTGGCTATAGTTTTTCTTATGATAGGCCCTTTTACTTTGACCAGACGCCACAAGGATCTTTCATTTGATGGGCGAAACTTGCTCCCATCTTAGATTTAGGTTAGATTATGCGTTTCTCCAACCTGCATTTTGTTTAAGTAAACACCCTTGAATCGTTATCACTTGTGTCTGTCTTTACTATTGCCACCATGAGTTTTTTTACAGTGCCCAGTTGAGCAAGCGTAATATCAAGACCATACAGAATGGGGTTTCAACTTTGAGCAGGTAAAACTTTAGTAAAGGCAGGACGGGGTATTTACACAGTTGGGAGTATACTGTTCATGTTAATAAGCAATGGAGTAAGTTTCCCTTTCAGGAAAAAGGTCCATGCTACTGTTGAACATGAATTTGTCAGATTGTACGCCAGATACCTGATTGATTTAACTCTTTCCAATTGTTGTGCACAAACCTTCCAGTTAAATGGTTTGGGGCACTTTTTTGTGGTAAAAAGGATATAACCTTTGATTTCTGACCATTCACCTTCAAGTTGTTATCCAGAGCATACTGGAAGAAAGAGACCCAACTTCCAGTGTAACCCTAACAGGGTTTCATCAAATAGAATAAGATTGTCCACAAACGTTAGCCATTCCAGTCTCGATGTACCCTTTTTGGTCGGGTTTGTGACCACCAAATTCCACATTCTGTCTAGATCTGAAACATAACGCAGTTATAGAATCTGCTTGGGCCAATTACTCTGTAAAATTGTATTCTGAAGACCCTACAGAATAATTAAGGCCTGCTTATGCTAGGAGTGATGAAGATCACCAAGATGGCATTGATTTTTCGTCTCAGTTAATCCTGAATATAATAAAAAAGATCTAGTGACTATATGG
Source organism: Ambystoma mexicanum (assembly GCF_040938575.1). NCBI lineage: Eukaryota > Metazoa > Chordata > Amphibia > Caudata > Ambystomatidae > Ambystoma > Ambystoma mexicanum. The sequence goes on along the minus strand of NC_090933.1, from coordinate 1,293,949,494 downwards.
CCCTCAGTCCTAATAAACTCTCTAACAAATTATTCAAAAAGAATCCTCTGAGTTGGGCGAATATTTTATCATTCTTGTTTTTGGACATATGCAAAAAATTGTTTTACAGCCTCATGGAGGATTTCTTATATCATCCCAGTATATGAACTTGGCCTTCGCGCTACCCCGAGGAATTACCGCCCTATATCGATCCTTGACACTGATAAAAAGATTTTTGCTGCGGTTTTGTTAGAACACTTAGAATAATGGTCGGTGATCGAGGGTCGCATGAGCTTGTGGCTAACATGTTTTGGGAAATTTTATAGCACAGTGTTGATTGGTTTTATTCTGAAACTTTGTCAAGACCCGGTTTTTGAAGGGAGATATAACTATTTAACATCGCCAGTATAGATCTCAGTTCGGCTTTTGATCTTGTCAGCAGAAACAAACTTTGGACAAATCTTAGCGAATGGGGAATTCATCTGGGGTTGTAAAAGCTTATAATAAGGCTTCATGAATCGACTGTGATTCAAGTTAGAATGAATAAAGATGGGGACACGTCGCAAGAAATTCTGGTAAAAAACAAACTAAGACAGGTGCATATTGGCCCTGTGTCTTTTCAATCTATTTGTTTCAGATTTGTGGGAATCTTTCAACTCAGCCCCCCTCATTTCTCCTAAATTGGGTCATGTTCAGGTAACCTGTTTGGCTTACGCAGACAATTTTCTTTTGGTAGATTGAACCATAGTGTGCCTAAAGGGGCTAATAGCAGCCTTAAAGAATTTTGTCCAGAAAAACTCTTTGAAAGTGAATGTCTTGAAAACAAGATTCTGAATCTCACTGCAGGAAGTACGAAGGTCAAAGAGAAATGGTTTCTAGGAGGTAAACAACTGGAGAATGTTAAAGAGATAAACTACTTTGGGTTTTATATTCTGAGTTCTTCAAATAAGGAACAAATAAAGAACTACTTTAGGCAGAAGATATTGGTGTAAATTCCACAGATCCGTCTCATAAAAAACAGGTATCGGAAATTCTTGGTGGTACCATCAGTTTAGTTTTATGTTGGCAGTGTTACTGATTTACAGAATCAGGATTTATCCCAATTGGGTTCCAGATTTTCACTCCAAAATGGAAGGCACATTCTGGAGAAAGGTTTTGGGGATTCCCAACTCTGTGCCCACTTTGGCTATTCTATACGATTTACATGTTTTGAGCACAATTTGCGTAGTGAAGTGGATTTTTATTTCTCTCCAACGTAAATTGTTACCATGTGTGAGCACAATATATGCTAAATTCAATCAAATGCTGAAAACAAAGGAGGTTAAACCGTTTACGGATTTCTGTAGATCTTGTGATCAATAGTTATGTAACTTAGGCCTGTCAAGTATGGATATATTCAGTAACCCAAGTAGGGTGAAGCGAGCCTTGAAATAAAACGAATGGTGCATACTCATAGATGGATTCCACCAAAAGAAGAGTTTAAAGTTATTGTCTTGTAAGCATAAGTGCATGGGGGAGTTGGAGCAGCATTAGAGGCTCTTCCCGTGCCAAAAATTGAGAAGAGTTTTCTCGGTTTCAATGCAATCTATTTAAGACTCGTGAAGATCTTGGGAAATATAAACTTGTGGACTTTTTTTTTACAAAACCTGTTGTCGTTTCTTTAGGGATTTTGAATCAATTAATACTTTGGAGCATTTTGTAATGAAGTGCCCACAGTTAATCCACGAATAAGATCTATATTTTGTTAAATTTAAGAATAAGGTCTCATGGTTTAACAAGGAAGAGTTTTGGAAGAATTATTTGAAAGGTGATCCATCATCTTTAACTATTGCAACCTTTATCAACTCTTTGGAACTGCATGAAGATATTGAAGTAGGCAACAGTGAATAAGTCGTTTTAACAGAAAATGATATTTAGATTATATTATAATGAATTGAATTTGGAAGGTTTTGTATGTTATATTTTAATGGATTGCCTTTTTTACTATTTTAAAAATGGTGTATTATGTGTTTTGTTTTTAGTTACCTATATTGTTATGGTTAAATGATGTTTTTAGCCAATAAACAATTAAAAATAAAGAGAGAATTGCCACACATGGAAAGCCCTTTCCTGGACAAAGTCTCTGCTTTCCCAGGCAAAGTAATGGTCTATTTGTGTGGCCACATGTGGGAGCTGGAACTGTCCGGCCTCAGTCCACATCCATATCCCCGAGTGTCTGTTGCTGGGCAGAATATTTAGCTAGTGGCTATCCATAATTTGATTGCCACTGCAAGTTTGAATGGTGCAGGTCCTTACCATTGTTGGACCTGGTGGAGACTCCAGTCCAAATCTTGGATAATAGTTCTGCAACCATGGATGGAGCCAAGACCCTACAAACAAGTGCAGCTGCAGCCCGCTGAAGTCTAGCGGACAACCGTTGCAGCTATCCTGCATCAACTCTGGGGCAGTTCAGGTGAAGGGCAGCACTTCTTAAGAGAAGTACCTCGTCAATGCTTCCACCCCTGGGCTGGTGGGAACAACCACTCTTGTCCCCGGTCCGAGGATTCATGCCTGGTGAGCCTTGGGAATCTTCTGTGGACCACCCAGTGGACTGACCAGCTCCCTCCTGGGCTACCTCACTGTAGTTTTCGCTGTTCCAAGTGCATCCGTGGAACTCGGAGGATCTTCAACTTGTGCTACAAGATGTCTACTGCATTTTCAGCCTTCTAGTCTCAATGCAAGCTGTACGGGACCTGCTCCTTTGTTCACCAACTAAAGGATTGCCTGTCACCGCCTGCCAATGATGAGACCCGTTCAATCTAGTCTGTCCCTCCATGAATGTCTCCCCAGGTTGCCTGGTTGGCAGAGGTTTTCTTGTTGTTGCGAGGGTGATGAGTTTGAGAGTCCCTGGATCCATAATGAAGCTACCGCAACCGACGGAAATGAATCCCGTGTCCCACAACAACCTCTGCACCGGCTACTCCTGGGCCTTCCTTGACTCGACCAGGCACAGAAGTACGTGGCCCCTAAAGATTCTGGAACCCCTGAAGTAGTCTCTGGGAAAATCTGAGTAAGGGGAGGGAGTTTACATATGTGTTACGTTGTCCCCCTCTCCTCCCTAGTGTTACATGGGCATAACGTTCTCTCCCTATTTCTCTCTGTCCTGACGTAGATTGTTGGTGGTCTTGTCAAAGATCCTCTCCTGTGCCTACCCTAAGGTGGTGGGATTGAGAGACACTTAACAGAACCTTTCCAAACTTAATTTCAACCACTGGCATGGCTAAATCCAATAGTAAACCTGAACAGGATATCTCGTGGAACTGGTGACTGTGTTGCACTAGGCCCGATACTATCACAGGGTTGGGTTTACTAAAAGTTGGGGAACACATTTTTGGCTTGCTCATAAGTGTTTTATCTCTGAATTGCTAAATTGATTACTTTCCTGTGTTTTACGGGTGTTGAATTAACGGTTTTCCTCCCTCCAATTAATGTTCTTGATGTGGGTGTGTGTGTGCATATTATATTCACTGAAAAAACGTTATTAAAGGGACCTTATGGTTATGTTGCACTAATGACCTATAATAAATTCACTGAAAAAACTTTGTTAAAGGGACGTTATGGTTACAAGTAAAACCGAAAAACCTCAGAAATTCCCCAGTTATGGTAAGCTAAGCAACCATAACTCGCGCCACTACAGTTCACTGCTAAGACTAAGACCCATGGCATCAAAGATGACCTCACAAATGGAATTGATGACATCACATATTAAATTAATTTTAATAAACAGTCCCTACAAGGGGTTGAGTTTATAATGTTGGAAACAAGATGTCAGGGGTGATTGGGAGAACTATCATGATATGATATGGCATTTATAACGTGCCTATACACAAGTGATTCGAGGGGCAACGAGGTAAGGGAGGGGGACCAGAGGGAAGACAGACCACGATCTTACTAGGCCAGGTGTCATTCAGATCGCGCAAGTTCATGGGAAGGGGGAAAGGGAAAGTGCGTGGGGGAAGGAGGAGGGGAAAGTGCAGTACATGGGATAGTAGAATAAATGAGATAAATAAAAAACAGCCAGCTGGTGGCAAGTGCAAGGTAAGTGCAGACATAATTGCTGGTAGGGGGACTGTAGGGATACAGAGAACAGTCCCCAGGTGCAGGGGTTTGCCAGGGAGGCAGTGCAGGTGTGGAACTGGCGGGGCCTGAGCCCGAGATCAGAAAGGGTGGCCAGGTAACCAGTGCAGTTTCAGCCAGGAATTCAGCAGGGGACAGGGGGAGAGAAAGCAGAAGCAAAGAGGAAGGTTCCAGAGGGAGGCCCCAGCCGAAGAGAGAGATCTACCACCAACTCGTTGCTTGGAGAAGCGACTGACCCTGAGGGAGTTACTACTTAATGTAATAAAGAATGCACTCATGTAAACAAATCATTATATTCTAGTGTTGTTGTTAGTAGAGGAACCTAAGCATGCATACATATAGGCAATGGTTGCAGCATGCACCAAAGAAGTACAATATTTGTAATCTGGTCATTTCCGATAATAAATGCTACTTTATGAGAGTTTTGAGTAATGTTAAAACTGGAATGAAAAGGTAACAATTGAAAACTTATCACACACTGTCTTAATAGAAAAATACATACAAAAATGCACAATAGAGGCACAAACGTGGAAACTAAAGTAAAGAAGAAAGAAACAGCACCAAAAAGTGACAATAACATTAGTTAACCATCATGTACACAAATTGTGTTTTTGAGGCGTGCTTATTGCCCCATGTATGTGCATTATAAGCTCAGATTAAACTCACGATAAAGTACTTTTAGAACATATAAAAAGGTTAATGAATAGATATATAGCACTTCTCATTGTCAGTAAAAACAAAAAGCTAGCCTAATCATGTCAGTAAACACAAACAAGTGGTCCAGATATGTGATGTCATCAGTGATATAATCAATGACATTTGTGATGTCATCGTTCATGTCCTGGGTGTTTGTCTTAGCAGTGCACGGTGGTGGCGTGAGTTATGGTTGCTTAGCTTACCATAACTGGCAAATTTCTTTTCATTGAGAATAAGCACGTACTTTTCAGCATCAAGGACTGCTGGCTTCCGACTAGCTTCATACCTGCTTACCTGCTGCATCCCGAACGCTCCTGAGAGCGAGCCTGCAGCGGACCGCTCTTCGCTTCCTGGAGGAGGCGGAGCTACGGTCGATCACGTGACCTCACACGTGACCTTGCTAACTCCATTTACAGCCGGCAGAACCACCCTTGCGGCGTAAGCCCTGGTGGCAGAAGGGCTGGTGCTGTTAGGCTGTTCGGCGTGGACGGCTGCCGGCTAAACGAAATCTGGTGTTTTCAGCTCCCGGGAGCCCTCGAGCAACCGCTACTTAATCTTAGCATCGATGACGTTAACACCAGACGGGCCCCAGACTCGGAAGAAAACACTTCAACACCGACGAATGCTCAACCCTTGGACCGCGATGAAGGCAGTTCCCGGAACAAAGGTAAGCAAACCTGCTGCCCGAGCTCTGCTCGCATCGCTTACCCTACCTACAGTCTTACCTACAGCCCTACCAAACGATCTCTCAGATCACTCAGAGCAGCCCCATGTCCTCCACCATCCTAAGTTATGTTTTGAAGCATTGAGCCACGACCATCCAATTGAAGCACCTACACTTATCCGCTTCTGTTCTAATGACCACACACCGCCTACAACATCAGCAACAGCTTTGGCAGCACCGTCACTCGTAGATCAAAATCACCAGGGAACTCATGAGGGATCTGTTCCATCTTTGAGCCGGGAGTTGCTAGACACCTCCAACGACGATGTCCATGAACCTCAAGCGGCCATAGTCCCTTTCCCCATCTCTGTCAATCCTTTGCTGACTCTTAAATTATGTAATAATGTTGAAGAAGACCCGGCAGTACAGACCGTCAACTCGCTAGCTGCTCCGTCAATGTGCCCCCTGCGGAGTCCTACTACGGCCGCTGCTTCTCTGGACATAATACATGATACCACGATCCACCCAGGCCCTTCAATGCCTGACGCTCGGGCACCCCAACCTAGTCAACCATTCCAATCTTTGTGCCATATTAACCACGCTGCCTCTTCCTTTCCGGTAAGCGATGACGAACTGTTAAACATACCAAATGATGAAGATTTGGAGCGTGCTTTTAACTGTGCACAAATAGTACCTTCCCTACAGCAGAAATCATCTTCAGAAGTTCCTCAAAAAAATTTACTACCAAATCTGCACTCTTTAGAAACTACGTCCTGTCACTTATCCTCTACTCCTCCTTTTGTCATGGCAGCAATGATCGCGGAGAGGCCAACAGAACACAATCATATGGGCCCTCAAAGCAAACATACTACCCAAAAAATTCACGGCACATCAATGCGCCTAACAGGACGTCCAACATTAGAATGTGCCAATAATCCCGCCCCAAATTACACACCTGAGAGCTCGGTACACGGAAACCGTAGCAGCTACGCGTGTCAAGCGCCAGAGGAATCAGCAACAATAAGAGCCCTGAGCCGTCACTCCACAAAATTGCCCGAGACATCAGCAATAAATAAGCAATCTGATCTGGACTCCAGCTCATTTGCAAGGGCTAGACGCCTACAAAGAATTGCAGAGCTAAAATCAAATATTCAGAATCTCCCAAAAGCACAAGATCATCTTTCGGCCCAAGCAAGCTCCTCATTTTCTTTAAACAAGTCCCCTCCTGGAGAATTTCCGCCGTCCAATCTGCCACGCACCCTGTCGCCCATTAAATCTAAGTTTCACTTGGACTGCTCAATCTCATCTTCAAATGAACATGACGCCATATCCGCAAATTTTTTCCAGGCAAATGCTGCAACTGATGTTATCACGCAAATTCACAATAATGTTCTCGCGGCATCTGCAGTCGCACTGGCACCCTTTTCTAAACTTTACGAAGCTCTACAAACTCAAATATCTGAACAAGGAGCAATAATGCAGAATCTGGCTCAGAAAATAGACAAAATTGATCTCTTTACAGACTTTCTTCAAAAACAAATTGAAAAAAATGCTGACCAGTCAATTAGATGGCAAGAACGTTTAGGTGATTTGGCCGCAAGACATCACTGCCAAAACGATTCATTAACAGAAGGTCTGCTAGATGCTGTGAAATGGATGAGGAAAAATGTTAATTCTAATATTCAAATACATGCAGCGCCATCCATCACAAAAAGCAATTCAGCAGTTCCAAACAGCAATGAGCAAGTGCCAAACGAGGCATATCTTGCAACATCCAATGTTCGCGCCTTTCCAAACTCTGAAACTAGTGTTCCAGCTCCTATTCATGGGACCCAATCTGATTATGTGCTCCCCTGTGACTCTTCAAGACACACAGAAACTGCTGTCCCTTCAGAAAATGGTCCCCCCCTTTTGGCTGCGAATGCCGCGGAAGCACTCGGTCAAACAACTACACAACCGACCACGTTCAATATATTTCGTGGCCCAGTCAAAACTTTTGCTATATCTAAAACGACCAAGAAGGGTCCTAACGTTGTCCAAAAGAAACTTCCCGACACTGGCCATAATGTACTGCCACAAAAAGGCATACGTCAGAAAGTAAAAAAATTCATAAGAAGTTTGACTACCCCAAAGAAAACTGGTCTGTTTGAGAGAACAACTGGACAATCACAAGCAAGCTTATTACAAACTCAACGGTTTCCCCAACCAAAAGGGCAGATCAAAGGTATATCTAAACAATCGACAAAACGCCGACGCATAGACTCTGACATCCAAAATCTGTCTAACTCGGCAGAAGTAGGCTCTATAGACCTATGTAATCTATCCACATATTCAATTGGAAGCGAAACCCACAATGCATCTTCCTATGAACCCACTCCAACGAATGTGTTCGATAAACTCGCAGAAAAGTCAATTCCGCTGAATGAAAACCCGCCAAAACGACGCTCTTATGAAGCTTCAACAAACAAAAACACAACCATCGTAAAGGTTTCACCTTCACCAGTCAACTCAAAACTAAACCCTAAGTTAACTCTGAATCAGAGAAAAACTGAAGTCCATTTTTGCATTAGAGCGCACGGCGATACTATCTCAGAACTGGAAACAACATCATGGAAACTCCGACTCCAGAACATATATGCGGACGACCACGATTTAAATTTAAACAGAACAAATGTTCTAAAATTATTCGCCTGCGTCCCTCAACTTCGGACAATTACGACCGATGACATTAAAATCGTTGAGTATGCAACAGAAAAATCTACAGACCAAGTGCTGCTACATATAACTTCACGAGCTGTGAAAAACATTTTATTACAAGCAGTTGAAGAGCTGCTCGTCTTTGGTTTTGACATTTCCCTGGAACCTGATCTGATAAATCAAAAAGGAACGATGACCAGGAAGACAAATACAAATAACTCCGAAAGCACGATCTGCCGGTCGTCCTTACGGAAATCTTTAGTACATCCACAAAAATCACTAAACGACCGGGACCGCTTAGTCGGAAGAGAAGGAGGCAGACCTGCAGCCAACAGAAGAACCGAACAACATCACTAACAATGAGTGACTAGGAAGAACTTTACACTGATGTCTTGGAACACCCGTGGCTTTATGCATCTGTTTAACAACTTTACAGAATCTTGCGCTGATGTCTTCATAATCTGCCTCCAAGAAACATGGCTTCGTGAAGTACCCACCCGAGATGGATACAGTATCTTTCTAAACCCGGCCAAAAAAAACCCCACTGGCCGTCCTTATTCAGGTCTACTAACCATGGTGAAAATTTACAACTGGATGACCCCATTGTTGTAGTCAACCCGAATCCGTATGTGCAGTGCACGATTATACGAATTGATACGACGAACTTCAAGACCCACAGTCACCTACTTGTAATTAATTGTTACTGGAATCCAGCAATGATCCCCACCCTCGATTTCATTGATAAGGTAACAACTTTAATTGATGACGCCTTCATCAAGTATACTAATTTAGCAGTGATTGTTTGCGGCGATCTGAACTGCAGTTGGTTTCGATTCAACCCTCAAACAATGGAAAACAATCAGATACCGGAGTCTGAGGTCCCTGAACGAGGCCAATCTTGGTCTCGAGCCCTTGCATTACGAAATTGTCAGATGGTAAATGGCAATACTAAAGGTGACCAACACTGCAAGACAACCTGGAAGCGACTACAATGTAGAAACACCTTAGACTACATCTGGGCCTCTCGAAATTTGTTCGAAAGGGTCGTGTCACTAGAGGTCGTTCAGAAGGCCGAAAGTGATCATGACATGCTTTGCCTATTACTAGATCTCGAAATCCATCCGCAGCCTGAGACTTATGATATTCCACTATCAATAAATGCGGCCTGAAATAGGCTTAAAATCAATGGCCCGCAAATTTTGAAACTAGCATTAAATCTTGATGACTTAAATGGCGTTGAATACGTTCCTCTGCTCGCTGCATTCTTACCAAAACATGTAAACTCAAGAATATACGGCCATAGCTCAAAACATATATTCAGCAACGAAATCGCCGCAGCAAAAAAAGAACTGAGGAAAGACTTACGACTGATAAGAAAGTCCCAACATGATCAAAAAACCAAACAAATAGACCTAAAAGATCGACGTCGGACATACAGAAATTGGCTTAAAACTCACCCAATGAGCATCGAACAAGATCGATCTGAAACAATGCTCAAGTTAATAATCACAAAAAACACGCGAGAAATATGGGCTCTATTAAATAGAGGAATTTCAAAAACAATCCCAAACATCTCAAACGAAATTTCGAGCGCGATTTGGGTCGACTACTTTACAAAGATATATGAACAGCAGTGCCAAGACCCACAAGTTCCTTCGTTCACTTCCACTGGAGCCTGGGACATAACTCCGTCCCAAGAAGATTTATTACTGGCCATTCAAAAACTAAAGAATTCAAGAGCAGCTGGCCCAGACCAAATCTCGAATATCATGTTAAAAAAACATAAGCATCAATGGGCCAAACTTATGGAAAATCTGTTTTTTCAAATTTCAACGTCAAGACAAATACCTGCTTCATGGTCAAAAGCTATAGTGGTACCAATCTACAAGAAGGGGAGTCGAGACGATCCCTCTAACTATCGGCCAATTGCCTTGCTGGACACGATGGGAAAAATATTCGGATCATTTCTCCGACTAAAGCTGACAGCATGGGCGGCCAAGAAAAATCAAACAGATTGCCGACAAACAGGTTTTGTCGAACAAGTAGGCGTTGATGTAAACCTAACTCTTCTAACTATTCTAAAACTAGAAGCCCTAAAAGCGAAGAAAAAAATCTTTTTCGCATTTGTCGACCTTAGACAAGCATTCGATGCAATAAATCGAGACAAACTCTGGTCTAAACTACGAAGGTGGAACTGTCCAGTGTCAATCCTGGAGCCCCTTATAGCTTTGCATACTAACACCACAATACAAGTGAAAGTGAATTCACAAGGAGAACTAACGGAGCCAATCCCAACGTATAAAGGCGTCAAACAAGGATGCTCACTTGCGGCTGAATTATTCAAACTATTCATTTCGGATCTACCGAATTGGCTGGATTCTGCGCACTGTTTCTCTCCAAAGATAAATGGAACCCCGATTAAATACCTTGTATATGCAGATGATATCGTGCTAATTGATCAAACGCAAATCGGCCTGCAGCACCTATTGATCACCTTAAACGATTATCTAATAGCTAATGACTTACAACTAAACACAGGAAAAACGAAGATCATGTGTATTGGAAAAAGCGCATCAAGAAAAGACCAAAACTTCAAATGGGCTATTGGAAAAGAAAATCTAAGTAGTGTAACTTCGATTCGATACCTGGGCATCATGGTTAACAACTCGCTTTGCGAATCGGCATGGTCAACCGACCTGCTAGAAAGAGCAACGAAATTAGGTCTGCAAGGAGCGAAAATTAATAAAGATTTTGGAAAATTTTCAATAACGCCTTTAATTTCATTCTATCTGCAAAAGTTTATCCCCACCATAACCTTTGGTGGAGCGACTGGGTGGAACCTTGACCATTCCCTATGGCAGAAACTTGAAGGGAGGTTTTGGAGACGAGCATTAGGCCTTCCTAAATATATTTCAATGGCAGCTCTAAGATATGAACTGACCCAGAACTCAATCTACATGACAGTACTATGGCAATCCCTATCGCTTCTGAGGAAAATGATGCTTGGATCACAAATCCCAGCATGTGAAATTTTCGTAAATGAAACAGAAAATTCACAGTCGAGCTTACTCCAAACATGGAAGTCTAAAATAAAAACCATTATGGATGCCGCCAACATATCTACTAACGAGCTGATTGATCGTCCGCAGATCGCAAAGAAAAAACTTGAGTCCTGGGATTGGATATCTTCCTACGAGCTCAGAGCAACGCTTAAATCCACTTTTCCAGAAGCGAGGAGTATGCTGAAATTACATTCCTTACCGAAATACCTCATAACCTGCCCCTCACGCCATCACAGGACTCAATTCCTGAAATTCAGATTGAACGCCCTGAATACCAGAGAATCATTATGGCAACGTCGATCCAAAACCATTTCTTCAAATAAATGCAGATTTTGCAACCTAGGTGAAGTGGAGTCACTAAAACACTTAATTACAGCCTGCCCTCAGCTTATCATTCCCCGAGAGCTTCATTTGCTCTCTTATAAACCCATCTTATATGATGCAGATGAATGGTGGGACACAGTTTTGGCAGGGAGAAATATAAAGCTCACTTGTAATATAATCAACTTCCTAGATGCGATCCTGCGCACAGACCCAACCTGAAGAAGCGATCCAAGACTTTTTTCATGCGTGAGGATCGATGGAAAATACATAAAGAATTAGTGCTGAAGGGAGCACTCGAACCAACAGTCTGAGTTAGCGCCATGTAACAAAAGTTTGATACTATTATTGAACTGCAGTTTTACAATAAAATAAAAAAAAAAAAAAATCTTTTTTGGTTTTACTTGAAACCGTAACATCCCTTTAACAAAACATTTTCAGTGTATTTCATAGGTTTTTATTGGACAACTTAACTATAACGTCCCTTTACCGGTGCATGCTAATTTCCTACAAGTTACTAATATCATACTTAACCCAATATAGCAACATGTATGTTCAATTTTCAAAGTTTCACCTTAAAACTCTGCCATTCACTACCTTCTAGCATAATTTTTAACACTTCGATACACGTTCTGCAACTGTTTCCGCTTTTTTTGTGTTCGCCGATGTACACGAACGTCTGACGTCATTGCAGACTTTTCGGACCGTGTCAAGTGACCACGAGCTCGCGCGAGGCCGGATGACGTGTACGCAAACGGGTCCGTTAGGTCGCGAACAGTTTGGAACTGCATTTTCTGCTGTTCTAGGAACTTTCAAGCTCAAAATGCACGCTTACACAGCTCCTATACCTGTTCTTAGTCATTACCCATTAACAATCTAGCACAGAGCACATACTTGGAAGAATATTAGCAACACTCAGCTATTGCCATTTCCCCTCTCCCGTCCCCCACCACCCCCAAGAGCCACCACCACTACCAGCTGGAGGACCTACACAACAAAAAAAAGCACAGTATTTCAAAAAACAATCAAGAGGACCAAGAAGATGAGGTAGAGGAAGTGCCTACCTCTAGCACCCAGAGAGAATCATGGGTTTGGCAGTTCTTTACCACTGTTGGGAATGAAGGCTAACGCTACCAAATCGGAATGCACTAAGTTGCGGACTACCTGGACAGTACTCCTACGGGACCACCTCCATATGCCACCACACCAAATCCAACCCCTGCAGTGCTCTCAGAAAGGTTGTTCCTTTCTTAGCAAGTAGAAGGCTGTCTTCTTCTACCTCATCTTCCTCAACCAATACTGAAACCACACAGCCTACTCCTGTGGGACACAAAATCCCACCAGATACCTTGCAAGCGATAAAAGAGGCTGTTGATCCATATCTTTCGAAGACAACAGTTCTCTGTATATACTGAACACACCACTCTGCAGAGGGGAGCAATTTCAAAGTGCTTTTGAAGCTGTAATCAAGAAGCATGAGAAACACTGCCCCCTATCTTAGAAGTAACACACGTGCAACATTTTTCCCTGTCCACCTGCCCCTCCATATTTGTAGTTGGTGCCTCTTCCCTCATTTCCCTCCCCACCTTACTTTCTGACCTCTCCTGCCAAAAAATTAGAAAAAACACCCCAAAAAAGGTTCCTTTAGGAACCCCCTTTCACAGTAAAATAAATGGAGCAAAAAAGAATTTTATAGACTCCATCTACTATACATTTCTCAGTAAAGTGGTTTGACTCAATAAGATTCTCCAACATTTCCATTAGCATTTTGTGTTATGCTAATGGGAATAATGGACAATTGTGTACTAGAGAAAAATATAAAAGGACAAACAATTTTCTGTCCCAAATACCTTTCTCTAGCATACAGTAAGGACCATAATCGATGGACATTTATAACTATCCGTAATCTCCATAGTCCCCTTTCCAGGCCATGCATCATTAAAAGACCATGTCTACACGGCAGCACTTCTACCCTTTTTAAATTTATATTTGTAACACTTCCTCAAAGCCTGCTTTCAAAGAGTCACTCATCCATCTACCAATCACTTCCAAAAACTGTACATATAACCCTACGACCATATTAATCTTCCACACACACTATTACCACATTAAGCTTCCACACACCAACTGCCACTTAACAATCTTCTACAGATCTTTTGCATCTGCATTTCCCTTACTTATAAAAAAAGAAATGTACACAGTGTACCTATAAATGCTCATATGCATTGTGAAGTTTGAGAGGTGCATCAATAGAAGGGGCAGTACGGATGGGCAAGTGCTCATGACAACCCAGGAGAGAAATGCCAAGGGATGCCAAGATGGGACGCCACTGGCTAACTACTGGAGCAGAGGAGTCCCAAGGGTGGGATGCATCTTAACCGTAACATCCCTTTTTAACAAAGATTTTTCTGTCAATTTAGTGGATTTTTATAAGTGAAAATGTTTCATGGTGTTACATCCCTGTATATATAATGTAATAATAATTCCTCTTTTAATATGAATGAAAACTATAAACCTCCTTTAAGAAACATTTTTTGCATATACTTATGTCATGCAAATCATCGTTCAATTGCCAACGGCATAAGGCTCAACCATGACCCCAGCCCAACCAAACCACCCCTATTATTCACTGAACCTACCCTACATCCTAGCTCAGTGTCCACTAAACCCTAATAATGTTTGTTTGTTTTATTATTTATAATGCGCATCATACCCGGGGGTAACAGGGCGCAGCAGTTACAAGAATATGCAAGGCTTAGTTACAGAGAAAAGGTAAAAAAATCTACATACATGTAATTAATTACAAGAGGGTATATACAGATGGAATCTATTTACAGTGTAGGATACAAGAGGGGCATGTGCAAATGATATAGATATAAATAACAGAGGCAATATATATGTACAAATGATAGACATCTTACGTAAGCAATATTTACAAGGATTAAGGTGTTAATAAAAATAACCGGGTGGGCAGAGATAAGTACAAATTTACAGGCAGTGAGTGGGGCAGTTGTAGTTACCACAGGGTAGCAGGTCAAGAGGAGCCGGGGCAGATACCCACCATACAAGCATAAGGTACCGTATCAGTGGGTGAGTAGCTACTTGCTGAGCAAAAGTTATCATTACTGGTCATTTGATTTCCACCACATAATGATGTTGGATCTGAAATTTTGGTAGGATTGGTCTAATCTTAATGTGGGAGGCAGGGAGTTCCACAATTTGGCTGCTTTCACTGGGAAGCTGTTGCCTCCGATTGTGGAACGTTTGAAGCTAGGTATGGAGAGGCGATCTCGGTTAGCTGATCTAGGTGGTCTCAGGGAGGTCTGTTTATGGAATCTCTCGGCCAGGTAGAAGGGGACAGCATTGTTGAGAGATTTGTGGGTGAGCGATAGGGTTTTTAGAAGAATGTTGTCATTAGTTGGAAGCCAGTTATTCTGTCGTCTGCTCTCAGAGATATAATCTCTTCTGGATATGCCTAATGCCGCTCTAAGGGCATTGTTTTGTAAAGTTTGGATTCTTCTGATAGTAGCTTTAGTCGATCCTAAGTAGAGGGCATTGCAATAGTCCAGACGAGACAGGACTAGGGCTCTGGCCAAGATAGTGCAGCTACTGTCAGAGAGAAAAGGCTTACTGGTGCGAATAAGTTTGCACGTGTAGGCCGTGGAGGACGCTATTGAGTTGACCTGTTTGGCAAATAAAAGGTTTGAGTCATGCCGCCTTCTCCAATAGGCAAATCACAGTACACATTTGTGTTTTCCGAGGGCCCGGCCCACTACCCACACCCCAAATGTATATCACTAGTTTTTTTCTAACTTTCAAAAAATAAAACACAATACCTATTTCCCAAAACATGCTTTCCGGTCCTTGCTAAAGCTCGTCGCACAAGTTTGTTGGAATCTAGTCCACCACTTGAGGCTGTAACCACTTAGTCTTAGTTAATAATATCGATCTGTTCATCCAGGCTTGGATGTTCCAGCATGGACTATGTTTGAACAATGACAAGACCAAGCTCCTGCTACTAGGAGCTCTGCCTAGCCTTAACAAACTTAGTAATCAATATCTATCATTTAACATTGGTAGAATTGACATCAAAGTGGCAAAGGAGGTAAAAACCCTTTGTTTTTATCTAGACTCGGCTCTAAATTTGCATAAGCAAGTCAACACCATGGTTTCAGCAACAGCATACACTTGTAAGCTGATCCACGCCTGTAACTCCTACTTATCTACAAACAGTTGCCTTACTCTAGCGAGAGCCCTTATTCTCTTAGAAATTGACTATTGTAATGCTATCTTGGTGCAAGCAAATATACCATTAACAAACTCCAAATTCTACAAAATAATGCACTCAGAACTGAGTTAAGTATCCCTAAAAGACAACACATTTCCGAGGCTAGACGAAATGTATGTATGGGAATTCTATGTATCTTGTTATAATGTGAAGCGCTTTGGAGTAAAGCACTATATAAATACAAATACAAACAATTGGCCTTCAATTAAGGATATGATACAGCTCAAAACTGTACCCTCACTCATAAATGCCTAACCAACTTGGCTCCCAAATACTTAATGGAGAGAATTGTCAGAAATACCTCAACACGCCCTATGCAGAGATTGAACTCTTTCTGTCTAACGGTCCCTAGATTTAAGCTGAAAAAGTAGGGGGTAGCAGCTTTCCTGTTATGGCTGCCCAGCTCTGGAACTCTCTACCTACCACCTTTAGAGCCGACAAGTCCTTCGGTAGTTTTAGGAAACGCACTAAATATTGGCTCATTGCTAATGATTCATAAAGATCTCTAGAAAGTCTCGATCTGGTCCGTGTAATGTATATACTGTTCGTTGTTATCTAAGCCTCCTATCCTTTAACTGTATGTAGAATACTGTGTATGCCTTGTGTAAAATGTGTAACATTCGTCTGTAATCTGTTCTACACTGTATCCTATATGTAACATGTGATTTGTAAATTACCTGCATAATGCACCCAGATCCCTCTGGGTTTGGAGCGCTATATACATAAATAAACAAACAAACAATAAATATTTGTTCCCATTCGAACCTACCACTTCAGCCAAGCTGCATGCCCCAATAAGCAAATTACAGTACACGTTTCTCCTTGCTGACGGCCAGGCCCATTGCCCAGACACCAATGTTACATCATTTTCACGCTTTCAAAAAAATAAAACACAGGACATATTTGCAAAACCATGCTTTGAAGTTCTTGCTGACCCTCCTCATGCATATTTGCTGCAATCCCATCCAGCACTTCAACCTGTACCAACGAGCAGATTTTTTTCCAGCATTCAGACCTATCCCTATTTTGAAAAACGTTACTACGTAGCCGGTACCCTGGTGACCATGCCCATTTTAACCCCATTGCTGCTTCCTCATGCTCATGGCCAGTAGCCAGATTGTCCTGTCCATGGCCTTGGGCCATGACCTGGACTATCTGGCCACTGGCTATTCCTCAGTAACCAAAGGTGTATCACTTCCTCTTACCTCCCGTCCCCTTTCCTCCATACTGCATGGGCGTCCCTCGCTAGGGACGGTATACTGTCACTTTTTCACCAGAAAAAAACTTCGTCCCCTTTGAATTTAGAGACGTGCGGGGGCGCGGCCCTCGGAGCATTCGCTCCCCTGAACCCACCCACCGGCACAACTCCTCAGTCCCCTCTTCCGCATTGACGGGAACAGGCCGATTTCACCAGTGCTCCTGTTTTTTTTTTTTTCTTTATTGATGCAGCTGATTTACAATCAACTTTTCAATATTTTTATGCAACATAAATAAAAAGAAAGGAAAAGAAAGAAAAGAAACATGCATATAATAACTATTCCATCGTCTCGATTGAAATACATTCCTTTGTCAAATCCATTTTCTTTAAAAGGTTTATCACGTAACCCAGCTTCCTGTTGTCTACTTGAATCAATCTTTGCCACAGTTCGTCTTTATCAGATATGTACACATTTTTAAACAGGTCTTTAAAGTAATATGTTCTAGATTCTGATGGGGATTGAAATTCTGTCATCAAATGTTTCATTGATTCGTTCGATGATTTACAGAATCGACAGACATTCTCTTCATCTGTGATAATTTTCCGTCTCGCTCTCAATTCATTTGTGCTACATAGGTTAAATCGAAATTTCATGATGTCTGTTCTGTAGGTTAAACTAGGAGATTTTGCCAGGTATGTTAGTTCTCCATATCTCCTGATATTAAATGGATTTGAATCAAAATCTTTGTATACAATGCATTGTTTTCTAGTTGTTATCCAGTCGGCTTTCCATATCTTCAATTTCGTTTTATCTGGATTAGTTATAAGAAGCTCAACAGTTGTGCCTGCTTCTTGAAGGATCAATTCTACAGATTTTCTCCATTGTCCGATGAATTTTGGAGTAGAAGTGTTCAGATAATTTGCCAAGAAAAAGAGTGCATGATTTGTTTGTTTTGCTGTTATACACTTGCTATACAATGCACATTTTCTCCATTTGTACATAGCGGACAATGAAAGGAGTCCTAACTCGTAACACAGTATCGGCATTGGCTGAGAGTTAGGCATCTGCAGAACAGCTCTCAAGTATCGTGCTTCAATGTTTTGCCAATATATATCAGATTTTCCTGATTTAGTTTCAGAACCATATAGAATGGTGGGTATGACCTTTTGTTTGTAATAGGTCATAACCGGAATGATTGAACATTTCCCATACATTGCATTTATGATTTTTGAATGCGAAATAGCAGTGGTGATTTTACCTCGTAACTTCTTTTCATATGGTTAATCTTTGTAGTGATTATTAATGTTTAGACCCAAATATACATATTTGTTGGTTATTGATAGTATTTGTTTTTGCAGATGCGAAGTTCCCAGCCTCTGTCGTTTGTTATTTCGACCATGTTGGACTATTTCTAATTTTTTTTGTTTATGGTCAGACAGTTTTTCTGTGTGCATACTGCAAGAGCATTTAATAACAATTGCATGCCTTGTGGTGTTTTTGAGATTAAAACCAGGTCATCAGCATACAATAACCATTGTATATGTTTTTCCTAGTTTTGGGGCATCTGTGTTTATTTGTTTGAAGCTATTACCTATGTCAGGGATGGAGAAGTTAAATAAAGCAGATGCAAAAGTGCATCCTTGTTTCAAGCCCTTAGTGGTATTGATGGGGCTCATGAGGACTCCGTCCGTGGTGATCCGAATTTGGACGGTAGTTCCCATATGTAGTTGATGTCATTTATTAGAAATTCAGGGCACTGTGCATCAATAAGTTTCTTTATTAACATTTCTCTGGGTATGGAGTCAAATGCCATTTTGAAGTCTATATAAGACATATAGAGCATTTGATTATTTTCTTGAGCATTTGCTTTTGAAATGTTAATGATTAACAAATTGTTATTTGTTCCAATTCCGCGGACGAAGCTGTTTGAAAGGGGTCGCTTAATTTGTTCTTTTCCGTGCATAAATTGGATTCCTTAAGTAAGAGACCAGTAAAGATTTT
Organism: Ambystoma mexicanum; assembly: GCF_040938575.1. NCBI lineage: Eukaryota > Metazoa > Chordata > Amphibia > Caudata > Ambystomatidae > Ambystoma > Ambystoma mexicanum. Next base: position 1,293,930,471 of record NC_090933.1, on the reverse strand, counting down.
TCCTGGCGTATCCAGCAGAGCAATGGGTCTGTATGCTGCGGGATCCGATCTGTCCCCCTTCTTAAATATTGGTATGATTATGGCTTTTCTCCAGGAGGGAGGGATGATTCCCCTCTGCAGATTTTCTTTGAAAGTGACAGAGTATATCAGCCCATTGTTCCGGGTTAGATTTCATGGCCTTTCTTATTAGAAAGGCCATCCGGGCCCAGGGGCACGGGAAGAGCTCAAAATGCAGATAGATTGTATAATATCCGCTCGATCAAGGGTAAAGGTATGTGCCATCAAGGTGTGATTGAGGTTAGACGTACAATTTGGAAATGGAGTTTTATATGTATTTTTCATAGTATTTCACCCAACTTCATTCAGACACTGCATTCATTTGGACTGGTGTTTGTTTTTTACTTGAAGCTATGTTCAGTAATTGCCACACAGCAGCGGAGGACTTGGAAATAATTAGTCTCAGCATTAGTTCTCCATCTTGTTGGACATTTAGATATCTCTGGTTTCTTGTCCAATTTCTATAATTAAATTTAAATGCTTGATTCGTGAGAAGGTCGTTTCTGAAGGGGATTTCAGTTGTTTTTTTATTTCTTAGTGTATTCTTTTTCATTTTGATTTGATTATCAAAGGCATGAATGTTTTTTTTAAAACATCTTTTTATAGGCATTTCTTAAACATGTGACAGTGCAAAAGATATCTAATACAGTTTCAACCACAATCCCTCCATATTTCAGCAGTGCATGGGTTTGTTCGGTGCATCATGCTCATGTTCACGCGTTCCTCCTCCTAGGCACTCTTTGATTACTGTCAACCCTTGGGTCTCAGCAGCCTTCTCCTCTTTGACCTTGTACCTTGATACATTTTACATTTTTTTTTTCTCCAGTGTTTGGGTTTTGGTCGCGTGTCTCTTCCCTCTTAACTATCTGTGTTTATGGTCTATTCCCTTTAGTTCTCTCCTCTCCCCTTATTCATAGCTTACGCTTAGTCTTTGTGCTTTCTAAGTGGAGATATTGTGTCGTATTATCCGTGACCTCGGTTAGTCTTGGTTCATAGTTGCTATTCCGGCATACTTGTTTTTGCCTGGGGAAGCACGGTTAAGGTTCGGCTTCAGTTTTGTCCTAGTATATGTGTTTGTCTATTAGTTCGCAGAATTTTGCTGTCTTGGCAGGACCTCGTGTTTGCCTTCTCCCCATCTCTGCCAGTTCGTAACTGCATATTTTCGCTAGGAGTTTGGTCCGTTCTTCATTCGGGGGAGGGGCTCTAGCCTTCCTGTGCATGACCAGCAGTTTTCTTGCTGTGAATAATATTATGCCTATTAGTTTGCGGGTTAGGGGGTCTGCATGCGATTTGCCGGTGTTCGCCCCCATAAGTAGAATCTCGGGAGTAAATGTGACCTTGGTTCCCTCTATGTCTCTGATCTGCTGATGTACATCTTTGCAGTATTGAGCTATCTTAGGGCAGTGCCAGAGTATGTGGCCTATCGACCCTAGGGAGTCAAATTCACGCCAGCATTTGTTGGATTGAGCGATTTCCATCTGGTGGAGTGTTGCAGGGGTAAAGTAAAGCCTTTGTACGATTTTGAATTGTATCTCTCTATTTTTGGTATTCGTGGATATCTGGGGGATGGCTGCGAAGTATTCTAGGATGTCCCTGGCCTCTATTAGGGCTCCAAGGTCTTATGACCAGGCGTGTGCTAGTGTAAAGTTTCATCCATGATTCCCCGGTATCGCCATTTGTTAGAAGGTGCGTAGGTGCGGTCGTGCGTCTATATGTTTCCCCATCTCTACTTCGCACAAGGCCAGAGAAAGTGCTTGCGGGCTTTGTGTCGTATGGCGCTGGATAGTGGTGCGGATGATGTGGTATATAAGCCAGTCCCCATTGTTGAGACCCAGTTTGACTCGTGCTTCTTGGAATGGATGTGTCCATCCTTCGTCACAGATGTCCATTCTCCGGGTACTGGCCCAGTCTGTGTCTTACTCATGGTGGATTTATGGTCGTGCCCATAAAATAGGATCACCCTTATGCTAGACTAGGGAGGTGAGTGCTCGGCATGGCTCCCTTTTGCTGCCCTGAGCTTGTGCCATTGGGTAATCGTGGGTTTTAGTATTGGGTGTTTCTTGAGGTGTATGGGAAGTTTGCCTGGGGATATGGCCATGACCTCAATCGGGTTGAGTGGTTTCATTAGCTCTACCTCCATTAGCCTCCAACTGGCTTTGTCTGTATCGTCAAGCCATCGTTTGACCCAACAGATCTGCACAGCTTGGTAGTAGGCCTTCAGGGAGGGGGCTGCTAAGCCACCATTTGCTTTGGTGGCCTGCAGGACTGGGAGGCGGATTCTAGCTGTCTTTCTTTTCCATATGAATTTAGCTATTGCCCGGTCTAGTGCTTTCATTGCAGCAGTGGACGGGGGAACCGGGATCATTGATGCTATTTAGGTGAGCTTGGGGAAAGAATTCATTTTCGTGGCATTTATTCTAATTGTCAGGGAGAGGGCCAACGTGTCCCATCTCTTAAAGTCTTGACAATATGGCCTTTATTTTCTTTGGGTAGTTGAGGCCACTGATGTCAACCAGGGAAGCACTAATATTTATGCCGAGGTATTTTATGTGATGCAGCTGCAGGGAGAACGGGGCCACACCTCCCGGATCCAAGGGGATGTCTGAACATAGTGGCATGACTTCTGATTTGCACCAGTTAATTATGTATCCCGCCATTGGACCCACTTCTTGTAGAACGGAGCGAATGTAGGTTAGGGATGTGAGGCCTTTGCTGACGTATAGTAGCATATCGTCTGCATATAGAGATACGCATTGTTCTTCTCCCTCCTGTGTGATGCCTGTCTACACTTTATCTGGCCAGAGTTTGATAGCTATTGGTTCTATCGACAATGCGTATAATAGTGGTGATAGCGGGCAACCCTGGCATGTTCCAGATTGTAGTGCAAAGGCGGGGGATGTGGTTCCATTGGTCACCACTGCTGCCTTGGGGCCCGTGTAGAGCAGCTTGATGAGTTGGATCAGGTGCAGGGGGAAGCCATAGCATGGTACTACTTTAAAAAAGAATTCCCATTGCACTTTGTCAAACGCCTTTTTGGCATCGACAGCTAGGACCAGGTCTTCCGGGTCTCGCTTTCCCGCTATTAGGTGACGTTATCGCTGGTGTGCCTCTTTTTTATAAATTCTGTATGGTCTTTGTGTATTATGTGGGGGAGGCTATTTCCTATGCGTTTTGCAAGGTATTTTGCCAGTATTTTGGCATCCGCGTTTATTAGCATTATGGGCCTGTAGGAGCCGCACAATTCGGGATTCCTCCCTTCTTTGTGGAAGACCACTATATTGGCTGCGAGCATATTGGGGCAGGCAACCTGTGGTGGTTGCCTCTTTGATGACTTGTTCTAGCCTGGGTACGATCTCTCCATTCAGTTATTTGTAAAAATCTTTTGGGATTCCGTCGGGCCCTGCCGCTTTGGCCGTGGCTAGAGCAGATATTGCATTATTTATCTCTTCTGCTGAGAAGCGTGCATCTAGCGCGGTAATGTGGTCCGGTGGGTTTTTTGGGTTCTGTACTGAGTCTAAGAAGCGGTCTATGTCTAGGGTTGTGGAGGTTTTCGAGGCTGTATATAATTCTTTATAGAATTCTGCGAACTGTGTGTTTATGGGAGTGTCTCCCGTGAGCTGATTTCCCTTTTTGTCTCGGATCGTGGTTATAGTTTGTGTGGCCTGGCGCTGATTTAAGGCTAGGGCCGTCATTCTTAGGGGTTTATCGCTTTCTGTGTAGTAGGATTGAGACCAACTGTCAAATGACTTTTGGGCTTTGCTGGCAGCGATCCTCCCAATGTCTGGCCAGAGTTTGTTCATTTTGGGCTTGAGGCCTTTGCCTCATGTGCGCTTGTGTTCCCTCTCTGTTTTTTCCAGTTTGGCAGTGAGGCTGGCAATTTCTTTCCCCAGTTTGTGGGCCCATCGTGACATGCATTGACCTGTATGCCTTGTAGGCATCCCAGCATTTGTGGGTTGTGTATCCCAGGACCAAGTTGGATTCCCAGAACCACCCTGAGTCTGTTGTGAGGTGTTTTATTAAGTCTGGGTATTGGAGTATGCGTAGGTTAATTCTCCAAGGGGGCGTTGCCGTGGGGTCTCTGGGAGGGATATGCGCAGGAGGACCGAGGCGTGGTCTGAGAGGACGGTCGATAGGATGGTACATTCAGATACTAAGTGAGTGTTGACGGCGGGGGTTAGCCAGTAATGAAGGCGGGAGTAACTGTCGTGAGGGTGGGAGTAGAATGTAAAGTCCTGCTTCTGGCCGTGGCGAGCCCTCAAGATATCGGTTAGCCGGAGGCTTTCTATTGGGGTTTGGAGGGCTTTTCGTTTCTTCGGTGTGGCGGGATCTCCGTGGGCCTCTCCCTGGTGGTCTAGTGAGGGGTCAAGGGTGACATTGAAGTCGCCTCCAATGACTGTGAGGTTCCCCATGAGTTTCGCACAAGTTGTGAACATTTCAGTGAAGAATGAGGAGTATCCGAGGTGGGGCTGTATACGTTTAGTAGAGTGATGTGGTGCAAAATTCCCTGCGCTACGATGGATCTCCCATCCTTGTCTATTATTGTGTTTCGCACTTGGAATGGGAGTCGCTTGTTAATGAGGATGGAGACTCCTCTCTTCCCGTGATGTGGGGAGTGGAATGCCGAGCCCACCCTCCCTGTCTGGAGTTTCCCTGACTCAGTGGCATTCAGATGTGTTTCTTGGAGGAAAACTACGCCTGCGTGTAGGTCTTGTATGTTGTTAATCATTCTCATGTGCTTGGATGTTTAGTGTTATAAAGGTGAAGCTTGTGTTCATGGCCTTCGCAAAGAGTTTGCACGTGTGCGTTGCTGGTTTGCTTTGGGCACTTTTGTGCCGGTGGGCTTTCCGTATGGTTGTAGGGGGGGGAGGGCTGGTGTGGTTTTGCCTTGCTAATATTCAACATACTAGGGCTTCAACATGAGCCGTTAGTAAATTGGTGTAACCATTAAACTTGGGATACACATTGGTAGGGCGTAACCTGTAGCCCTGCACCAATACCGGGTATTGCTACCCTTCCATGAGGCGCTGGGGGATCCCTCCTGGAGAGGTCCCCCTACCCTCATGTCGCACCAGACTGCGAGTGCTTGTCACCGCTGCCTGTTCTTGTCGGGGTGGCAGCAAGTTCCTACCGTTCGGGATCGACTTCTTGAAGTCTTAGGATGGTCGTTCGTGCTTCTGCTAAGAATGCGCACAGTGCGGCCGACGCAAGGATCCAGAGGTGGTTCTCGTGTCATTGTTCATGGGCCGGGCCTTGGCTGGGCCTGGCTGGTCTTGTGGGGTTGGTTGTCTTGGTCGCTGCTTGGTTTGTTAGGCTCATCTTTTTGGTCCCCAGCCCTTTGGCTTCCGGTTTATTTTCTGCCATTTTCCGTTTGACTGAGCTCTATCGGGACTGGAGGAGATTCAGTGGGCTGGGCATGGCTCGCGTGCGGCGGTTGATCGAGATCCGAAGCAATTATGTTGTGTTGTCGGAGGAACCGCCACACCATTTCTGGGTACTCGAAAGAATGCCATAGCTTGTCGACTTGCAGGTGCAATGTTGCAGGGAACCTGAGGTAGTGGCGGTAGTCTGTATTTTTTATGGTTTCAAATATCGGATTGAATTCTTTGCGTCTCCTTGATACTTCCAGTGAGTAATCGTTGAAGAGTCAGACTTCAGCTGATCCTATTCTGATCGGGGCGGCTGCCCTGTACACTTTGAGAATCGTCACTTTGTGCTGGAAGTTGAGGAGCCTCATGGTTATGGTTCTGGGTCTTTGTTCAGGTGCAGGTTTCGGAATTGGGGCCTTGGGTACCTGCTCTATGGCGGGTTCTCTGGAATTCTCCATTTTGAGGGAGTCTCGGAGGAGGTTATACATGTAGTTGTCTAGGTTTGTGCCCTCCACATTCTCTGGCAGGCCCACAACCAGCAGGTTGTTGCACCTGGAGCGATTTTCCTAGTCGTCGAGTTTTTCTCCTAGTCTTTGGACCTCTCTTATGACTCCGTACAGTTCATTGCCTTTAGTGGATTGGTTGTCTTCCACCGCACTAATCCGCTGTTCATTGTCTGTAATACGTTCGGCTTGCGCGGATAGGCAAGCTTGTACGTCTTGCAGGTCACGCTTATGTCTTGCACCGTGGTATGTTTCGCTTGGGTGCGTTGGCTAATGATACGCATTTCTGCAAGTATAGTTTGTAGTTGTGTTTATACATCCATTTCTGATTTTCTGGTTGTGAGGTTCAATTTTCCTTTTGCATGCCCTTGTGGGCTCGGTTGGTATGCCGGGGGACGGCGGGGTTTGTGCACTCGGGATCTGGTATTTCTGCTTCTTGTGTGGCCGTGATCCTGGTTACTTTTAGGCGGGGTGTTTTTTTTTTTAGTAGCGTCGGGCCCACTTTCTCCTCGTTGTGTTTCTCGGCCTTCAGTGATTCTGGGATGTGGCTTTCTTGTGGTAGGGTCCTGGTTGTGTTTGCTTTGTTTGGTGGTTGGTGCCGTTGGTGTAGCCAGTGGCCCTTGATAGGGGGTTGATCTTAGCAGCCTTTCCGGGGTTCTGTTTTCCCAGAGGTCCATTTTATTTCCTCCTGAACTGTGTGGGCTGCTTGGTGTCCTGTAAGGCTTACGGTTTTGAGGGGGAGGGGGCAGGGCAGCCCTACAATCGCAGCTGTCTGGTGAGGGGTGGTCACTGCAGGTAGAAGCTGGAGATGTAGCTCTGGATCCGGGGGTCGCTGCAGAATTGGTGGTTGATGGGGGGATTGGGCATCCCCGCTGTAGTAGTTTACTGGAGGGCGCAGTGCTGCTGGTTATGGGTCCGTTGCTATTGCGCCTATTGTCGTACTGAGGGGGTGAGCCGGCGGTATGTGGATGTTACCGGGTTGGTGGGGGGGCGCTTGGAGCGTGGTTGCGGCTCTGTTTCTTCTGTCCCCATCCCGGTCCCCCTTGCTTGCGCCCACTTACTTGGGATTGGTGGGTCCGTTGGTTGGTGGTCTTCCTCTCGCCACCTCTCGCTGGGGGCCTTGGTCCGACCCGGTTTGACCTTCTTCGCTGCAGTTTAACTGGTGTCACGGGTCTGAGGGAGGGCGCCGGCAGCCCGCTGGCCCTGTTGTCTGTGCCCCGCATGGCTGGAGAAGTTCTATGGGGGCTGGGTCGCCTCTCGATGGGGTGTGGGGTGAAGCGTTGATGCCGGTTCAGTGTCTCTGCTAAGGCGTCTGTCCTCTTGCTGGGCACCGGTGGTGCTTTGCGGGCTGCTTCTCCTTCACTGGTCTGTGTCGGGTAGCAGAGCGGCCTGCCTCTGCCCCCTCATGGGGGGGGGGGGGGCTCCTGACCTGTAGGCGGTTGTTTCTACCTCTCATCAGTGTTTATAGCTCGGCGGTGGGGGTCTCGATTGAGTCCGGCCATGCTCCCTGTTGCACTACAAGGACCGTAGGGGGCTTTGCTCTGTATCTGCGAGCTCAGCCTTCCTCGGTCCCTCCGTTATGTTCTCGGGCCAAAATTGGCAGTCTTTTGGTGTTGCCGCGGATCAGAAGGTTGCATATGTCTGCGTTCTCTGTCTTTTTGTGGCCCAATTCATCGGCGCTTGGTGCCCTCTGGATCCTGGGCTGGTCCTCTTAAATTTTTGATCATATTTGTGCGTTCAATGTTTATTTTTATAGCATCACTTTTCTTTTCCGTCCTCGTTCGACGGGAGCTCTGCTAGCCTGCGGCCATCTTGCGCCGCGCCCCCTAGCGGTCCAACAGGCATGAGTATGTTTAACTGTAATTTCACCATTGCTCATTTTAGATGCCTTGAATAGTTACATAGATGAAATATAGATGTTGGGGTCAATATTTCCTTCATATATATTTTCTAAATCTAAGACATGATAATTTCTCTGGTGTCCACCTAATCCTGTGTTTTTGATTATTTACCGTTATCATGCCAGGATTTTTTATTTTTTCAATTAATTATTTTAGCATAGTGGATGACCATTCAAGGCAAAGTTGCTTCTGATCGCTTTGTGCATTATGTTTTATTTCTAGTCTGTCACATAGCAACATGAATGAGGTGTCACAATAGATGAAATCTATCGTGGCTTCTTGCATTCCTCTTTCCAATGTTTTTTTTGCTGGGATGTCTCCCAGAAAAGATCCGTTTAACATGATAAAGGAATGCTCCTTCATTAAAGTATTCCATCTGTCTTTTATTTATGTTCAGTGCCCTTTTCTTTTTTCAAGAGATGGAGATTAAAATCACCCATTACTAGGGTATGTGTTACATTCTTATCTAGTGTAATGGCCTCAAGGGCAATTTCAATGTGTTCAAAAAAATCAAATGCAGATAAACTAGCCCAGCCCCAATATATATTCAACAATGCAATCACCAGAAGCTGTACAGTGACTCTTACTAATTGGACATGATTGCTGGGGGAAAGCTATGCTTCAATTGTGAAGCCTTTATTTTTCTTAACGGCCACTAAAAGTCCCGAGGTAGGCCTGCCCTGGGTTGAGGTATCAGCTGGTATCATGCTTATCTCAAATTTATCCCAAGTGGGCATAGTATGAAGCCAGGATTCCTGGATAGCTACAATTTCATATGACTCCAATTCATGTGTGAAGGAGCTTATCAAATGCCGATGACCTCTTGAGTTCCATGATACCAGATGATACGTTTCCCGTTCATTGGACAGTTATGGTCATGTTGTGAATTCTTAATAGCACTGATTGCTTGGTTCTGTTTTTTTCTCATTCCTTCTAGACTGTTTTCCTAATAAGCAGTTCTTACTAGCATCATTTGTATAATTACCTTGCATGTTCAAGGCTTCTTGATGTATCATGAAGCCTAATTTGTTCAATGTTGTAGCTTCTTTTAGTAGAACATCCAAGACCACCATAGATTTTAGAGTGATGCGAGCAGCCGTTAAGTCCACGTCATCCAAAAAGTCGACTCTTTTTACATCATTAGTTAATTTTCCTTAAATTGGGGATCTCATGCAATATATTTAATATACCTGCTCTGTTCAAATCATACTGTGCAAAAGGATGACTTCTGCAGCATATTATCATTTGATGCTTACCAAGATTCTGTGGTAAGTTTCTGGCCCGCATCATTTGTGGTTTTTGTCTGTTTTACAGCAATTGTTCGATCTATTGGTTTATTGTTTTTTATCTCGTTTCGTGGTATTGTCAATTCTCTTGCGGGGTCCGGAACTCTCACTTGCTTTTGTGCAATTTGGCCTGTGCGCGGGATGTAACTTTTAATTATTTGTTCCTTTTCGATGGTCCGACTTTTTGGGGGTACAAAAAGAGTCTCCTGTTTTGTGTTCCTTTTGCAGGATCTCCTGATTGATTGTATTGTATATAGCAATACATCTTCGTACTTGATCACGTATATAGTCCTGATCTTCTTGTTTGGCTTGACTTGACATGTCCATTATAGCCCTTGAATTAAGCGTTTCTTCCTGTGGTATATTCATTTTAGTTATTTTATCATTTCTTTGTTCTCCATCATATTTCTATCGGATCTTTCATCAAGGTCATTTCCATCAGGATAAGTGCAGGTTTGTGAAGCGGGGGCTTTCACCAGATGTTCTACAGTCATAACTGGATCTCGCTGGTTGATTCTTTTCTCATTCAAGGTCCTTTCTTTCAACTCTCGTATCTCCTTAATAGTCAATGGGATCCTGGAAATGGAAGGTTCATCATCTTCACCGTATGGCGTGGGGCTTTCAAGTTGTTGATTCAATGTTTTATCACTCGATAACATATATCCTGTTATTGATTTACATATCTGTTCTCGCAGATCTTCAATAGTTTTTTTTGAGGTACAGGGTGTGACATCTTCCTGGTTTGTCTTTTATTACAAGGGTACTTTGGTTTTTTCCCTTGTTTAATCCACATCTGTTTCTTTTATTTGGGATTTATTCCGAGCAGAGATCTTCTCTTTCTGCTTTATGAAGATTTGAGAATGTTTGAGTGCTGGTTTCAGTGATTTCAGAAAAAATTACGCTATTTTCATTTGTTTTTTTCGGTGGTTCTGTCTGACTGCCGACAGTAGATCTTGTTACTTTTGCTCCCAATCGCATTTTCTTTTTCTTGAGTTTTCTTCATACTTTGTTTATCAAGATTCCTTCTTTCTCTCTTTTCCTTTAGTATTTGATCAGCCTGTTTTTTCTTTAATCTCCGGATGAATCTATTAGATGAATCTATTAGACTCTCCCGTCTTATGTATCCTTTTTTTCGTGGTGGGAATATCATCATTCTGATTATGTTCATCCTCAATAAGATGCAGTTCATCTTCAGAGGCAAGGTTTTTGTTGTTCTTCTGTTTTTTCCTTTTATAACTTTTCCATGTTTCATCATTTCTCTTTTCTTAGTGTTCTTGTAGGTCCCTGTTTATCGATTGTGACTGCAGTCTCGTTCTTTTTTTTCTGTTATTTTCCTCTTCATTTTCTTCTATTTGAGCGAGACAAATACATTCTTGCATCGTTGATTCAGACAATGGTGGATCATCCATTGCCTTGTTTTCGTCTGCCTTGTATTCACAATTGCATGTTTTTCCTGATTTGTAAAAGGTTGATTTTTGAACTCTGGTATTCTAGCAGTTAGATTTTCCATGCTCTTTTTTGATTCTTCATCTCTCTGTCTAATGGCCTCAGAGTTTTCCATTAACTCTTGGTGATGTAACTGTTTTGTTTGATATTGTGAGATCGTTTATTGCATTCTTTAAAGCAACTAGTGTGGTATCATTGATTTCTAAGTCTTTATTAATCTCCAATAAATGCCTTGTGTATAAATGTACTTCTGAGCGAATTTTTTCATAGACATTTACCACTGATATCAGTACGTAATTCGGGGCTATCATTGCTGATGAATTTGTGTTTCTTTTGTTGCTTTTTCTTCAAGTTTTTTCTAGTTGCCATTCTCTTTGCTTTGTTTCTCATTTTCAGAAGAAAGCCTATGCAGACTTTTCCCCGCATTTGTGTCGTCCATTAGGGCCGATATGGCATTTAATTCGAAAGAGGACCCTATATTATGCAGATTGTCAGAGTGAACCAAAGCCTGATCCGACAGATCCATTCCTGTGTTTTCTTTTTGATTGATATTGTGATCTTGATGGTCATTGGTTTTACCAAATTTTTCAACCATAAGTTGTCTCTCTGGTGTCTTGTCACTTTTTGTTGCATCTGAATTTTGACTCTGTGGAAAGCAATTGAGTATTGTGTTTTTTATCGTTGTTGTTGTTAGTGTGTAATCGCTATGTAATGGCGCGTTATCCTGACATCTGTCGTTCTTTGGAGTAGAAGCGCCAATATTATCATTGGTGGTAAGGTTTGACAAGCCTGAGACTGAAGGTAATTGTTCATTATTGGGATAAATGCTTTGTATTCTGAAAAAAGTAGATTTTTTTTTATTGCACACATGTGATATAAATATTGTTCTGTTAACCAGAGGTAAATTCCTGTCTCCGATTGATGGCCTTGCCTGGGCAAACAGCTGAAGCCATCCAAAGGAGCCAGAGCTCACCTTGCGCTGCAGGAGCAGCTGCAGCGTTAACCCTGCCTCGCTCTGCAGGTAAGGCTAAGGGTGACCAGCTCAATTAGACGCCCCATCTCCAAGCCACGCATGCACTCGCAAGTTCCCCAACAATATTGCGTGCACAGCATTGGCCGGTTACATCTACATATAACTGCAAATATCGATGCAGTTTTCCAGAGGAGCATATGTAATGCAAATTTCTGCCATTGAGAACCACGAGGTTTCGACTCCCTACAAGATGGCCGCCGCCATCGGAGGCACCAGACCGAAGCCCCAAAGACGACCCTCAGCCCTCCCCGCTTGCCGATTGGTCACCTGCCTAGCTGACACACCAATCAGTTCGCCGGAAGGCGAAGCCGGGCCCCGGAACGAAGGCACCAGAACCAAGGAACTTCGCCTGTCCTTGCCTGTCACTGCCGTCATCTGCCGTCTGCACGGAATGCTGCTCAATACTTTGAACTGAAGGTACTATCTATGAAACATCCTCATCTGTCTAAAATATACCTGCAGTAGGCTATATTCAACCCTGTACCACACGAACTCGGTAAACACCCGCTACCTTGCTTACACGCCAGCGCCACGATTGTGGAGCACCTACAGTCTGTGTCAACATCCCATACCTTAGCCTCCCCTCTCACAACTCATTGCCCGTCTACCAGGCACTAGCCTACACCTCTGTAGCATTCAAAGCGCCTCCACCCAGCAGGCCCTATCCATAAAGCGATGTCTCTCTTGTATAATCCTGTATAACCTTCACAAGCGCAGCCGTGCCAGCCTGTGCTAAAACTTGTATCTTGATTTAACTAGCCTGTGCTGAAACTTGCATTTTAACTTAGCTGCTCCTGCCAGTCCTTACTGTAGCCCACTGTATGCTTAGCTTTTGTTAAAACTCGCATTTTGATTTAACTAGCCTTTGCTGAAACCTGCATTTTAACCTAGCTGCCCCGTGCCAGTCCTTATTGCAGCCCATTGTATGTCTGGCCTGTGCTGAAACTCGTATTTTGATTTAACTAGCCTGTGCTGAAACCTGCATTTTAACCTAGCTGCCCGTGCCAGTCTTTATTGCAGACCATTGTATGTCTAGCCTGTGCTGAAACTCGTATTTTGATTTAACTAGCATGTGCTGAAACTTGCATCTTGATTTAATTGCCCCGTACCAAACCTCATAGTAGCCCTCTATATGCTTTGCTTCTGTGTAGAAACCAGCCCACTTCTCCAACTGCCTTGCGCCAACCTTGTTAGTAGCCTACTGTAGACACAGCCCTCTCTCTTAACCAGCCCTGTGTGCCTCCCTTCAACTCAGCCCCTACCCCTCTACCCACTCTCAGCCATCCGCCATGTCCTCCTTCCATAGAGCCACACTAGCGCTTGCCTCTCTCCTACCTCTAGTCCACCTAGGGACACCAGCACTTCCTAACCATTCCCATGCTATCCCATCCCTACCCAAACCCCACTCTCCCCTCAGCACCCTTCCCATAGACCATGTGGACCCACTCAGCCCATCTGAATGGTTACAACGTTACGCCACACGTCCCACACCGCTTATCCCGCTCCTACTCCACACACATAACAAAAGACTTGGTACACGGTTTACTAAACCCCAAGTCTCTGCTAAGCCGAAAAATACACCCAGCCCCTCAACTCCCCCTCCTCCCCATATGAACACTCAAATCACTAATCTCCCGCTAGTACCCTCTAACATCAAAGGAGCCCTTATCAATGCTCGGTGCCTTGTGGCACACGCCCCCGAGATCTCGGACATTATCACCCTCAACAGCTTGGACTTCCTAGCAGTAACCGAAACCTGGCTTCACCAGGCAGCAGGCCCCGCTCTCTCATTAGCTCTACCAGAAGGCTACACCATCATCAGAACCTCCAACAAAGGCGGGGGAGTGGCCTTCATCGCCAAATCCCACCTAGCACTTATAGCCATACCCTAAATCAACCTCCACTCCGCAGAACTCTGATCTGTGAAACTTTCATTGACGCCTACCACCACAATACTCATGCATCTTGTCTACCGGCCCCCCGGCCCGTCAGCCACTTTCGAGACCGACATTCTTGATTTCCTCACCACACATACCAAACTCGCATCAAAAACTATCCTCCTAGGAGACCTAAACCTCGGTCTCCATGACCCCAACGACTCACATGCCCTATCCTTGGCCAACTCTATATCCAACCTTAGTTTTGCACATAGAATTTCCACTCCAAACCACTCCAAAGGCAGAACCCTGGACCTGATTGCTGACTTTAACTGTGCTATCACCATCACCCAAAATGACCCTTTTGCATGGTCTGACCACCACCTCATCCAGTTTTCCATCCCTGGACCGCCCCCCACAAAAGTCAACATAGAACCTTCATCGCTAGCCAGAAACTGTTGAAATATCTCCATAGAAAGCCTCCATCCTCTCATCAAAAATATTCTTGGCGAGCCAAAAAATGTACAACCTCAACCCAACATACCTAGTTAACCTCTATAGCACCCTCAAGTCAGCCTTAGACATTGTCGCACCTCCCAAACTCAGGAAACCTAAGCCCCAAGCACACCTTAAAAAATGGTTTACTTCCGAGCTGAAAAACCTCAGAACCTTAAAAAGAGCTGCCAAAACCATCTGGCGAAAATCGCCATCCACCACCAACAGAAGAGCTTTCACGCTAGCATCCGCGACTTACAAAACAGCCATCCTGTCAGCCAAAAAACACTCATACGATACTAGAATCCAAAACGCCAATTCCAGAACCAAAGAATTATTAAGCATCCTAAAAGAGCTTGAGTCCCCAGCACTCCCCACCCAAGACTATCAAAAATGCAGAATGGTGTAACAAAATACAGCAAGCTCTAGCAGACAAAATCACACTCCTCCAAAACAAAATCAAAGCTAAAAAGGCTAGCCTTCAAAAGGACCGCCAATCTGTCAACCTCAGCTATGACAGAACAACCCCCCCTTGTCCACCTTTCTCCTTCTCCCAAGTAACACCTAAGGAAGTTGAAAACATTATTAAAAGCCTAAAACCCTCACATTGCCAGGGTGATGTCTGCCCAGCCACCATCATCAAGGATGGAGCCAAAATCCTAGCCCCCTTCATAACCACCGTGATCAATCCCTCTTTTGCCTCCAATCAGGTATCCCAAAATCTCAAGGAAGCTTGGGTCATGCCACTATTAAAGAAAGCCAACTTGGACCCGAACATCCCCACTAACTATAGGCCTATCACCACAGTCCCCTTTCTCCTAAAGATCCTGGACCGGGTGGCATACTTGCAAATCCAGAAACACTTAGATGAGAACAACCTCCTCGGACTTAGACAATCCGGATTTAGACCCAGACATGGGACGGAGACTGCTCTCCTAGACCTAAAGATTCAAATGGACGAGGCAAAGGATAAAGGCAAACTTGCAGTCCTCCTATTACTAGACCTATCTGCAGCCTTTGACCTCGTCGACCACCAAACCCTGACCAAACACCTCTCCACTGCCGCAGCTTTCCCCTCCAATGCATCGGATTGGATCAAATCCTTCCTAGCAGACCGCACTACCAGAGTCTTTTCACCCTCAGCCTGCGCAGACCCAACTCCAACCCTGGCAGCATCCCGCAAGGCTCTTGCGTGACACCCACATTATACAATATCTTTACGAAGCTCCTCTTCGACCGCCTTGACAACCTGGGTGTTGTCTATACTAACTACGCTGACGACACCCAAGTCCTCATCCACCTCCCTGGCTGCTATGACTCCAATTTACTCAACAGTATCTATCTCGAAATCCAAGCCCGGATGGCTGACAACGTTCTTTGTCTCAATGACGACAAGACAGAGCTGATGATTGTAGGCTCTCAGGCACGCCTGAGCAAACTTGACCGCAGTTACTCATCTTTCGTCATCGACAACAACATAATTGGTGTTTCCAAAGAAATAAAAACCCTGGGGGTTTACCTCGATTCAACCCTCTCCCTCAGAAAACAGGTCAACAACATTGCATCCTCTACAGCCTACTCAAACAAACTAATATATAGTTGCAAATCTTTCCTATCCACAAGTAGCTGCTTAACACTAGCCAGAGCACTCGCCCTCTCCAAAATTGATTACTGTAACACACTATTCCTCGGCACCTCGGAACACAACCTCAACAAACTCCAGGTGCTCCAGAACAACTCACTACGAGCAGCACTTAGCCTCCCGAGATCCTGCCACATTACCCCACACAGACAAAACGCCAACTGGCTGCCCATCCGAGACAGAATTACACTTCGACCCTGGCCATCACGCACAAGCGCCTCACCAATTCCGCCCCGAAATATCTCAGATAAACTCTGCCTCCACCAACCCCACCCGCATCACCAGATCCTCAAACTCCTCAAACCTAATGATCCCAAGATGCAACCGAAAATCAGCAGGCACCGCCAGCTTCCCGGTTCAAGCAGCCAAATGCTGGAACGCCATCCCCACCACCCTCAAACAGGAACCATCTTTCCTTACCTTCAAAGCTGGCATAAAAACATGGCTAAACAACAACCCTTCCCAGTAAAGATCAGCCAACTCACTTTCAGTTCCCATTGTAACCAGCGTCCACCGCTGCATCATCACCTGTGTATTTTGTAATCAACCCTACTGTAACCAGGGTCATTGTATCTCGTAATCGTCCCAACTGTAACCAGGGACATTCCTTCTGTTATTTATTTGCATAACCTGCATACCTGCTGTAACCTGTAACCTATATTCTCAAGCGCCCAGTTACCCTTGGGTTTGGCGCGCGATACAAGTAATAAACAAATACAAATACAAATACAAAAAATGGCTCATCAAATTCTGTTATACAAGCTTCAAATCCTGTCATCGTACTTCGCAGGTTATAACCTGTCATTTTGGATATAATATTGCTTTTCCTGGAATAGTTTAAAATATATTCGCAAAGGCCAATAAAAGGTGTGGTTTGTGATACTATTGAAATTGTAGTTTCCAAGAGATTTTTTCGTGCAGCAGTAGCAGAGACGAAGCGGGTCAAAGGTAATGCCAACAGTCCCTGTTCAGGTTCACCGGCGCTAGCAACGTGTCAGGAGTCGGGTCAAAGGCAAAGCCTGCAGTCCCCGCTCGGCGTCACCAGCGCTAGCAAAGCGCATTGGGAGTCGGATCAAAGGTGAAGCCCGCAGTCCCCGCTGGAAAACACCGGCAGCGGCAAAAAGTTCAACAGTGTAACGCTCACCTGATTCCCGTAGAGGCGCCGGTCTTGACTGGGCGTATACCGTATCTTCTAAGGTGATGTGTAACACACGGCTGGCTCTTTGGGCTGGACCTCTGTGCACTGTATGTTTGACTCGAAGGGTAAGATGTCTGCAGATAGAAAATATGGGATTAAGGAACTGGGTTATTGAATGTCTCTCTCTTCTTCCCTTTCTCTTCTCCTGTAGAACCCCAAAGGTTAACGCTCTCACCTTAGGTAAGTGAACGCCGTGCTCTCCATCTGCCTCGGGGCAGGGTGCTGTAACCAGTTTCTTCACTGGATAAGGGGAGCAGGCCTCTTGACTTCAGAGGACTGCTGTCCGTCGTTTACTGCACGAACGGTACGTTTCGAGTAATTCTAATGTCTTTAAAGTCTTTAGTAAAGATGTTTCTTGTTTTGCAGGGTTCCGGCGATGGCGGATGACGGGCTGAAGTGAGTTGAAGATGGAGCCCGTGTGATGAATAGAAGCGCCTGGAAGCACGTAAGTAAGCGCTTGTTGCCTGCTTCACGATGCGCTCTAACTGTCTTTTTATTTTGCAGGTACAAGTTCAGAGCGGCTGCAGGGTGCCGGAATACCCACTGGGTTAGATGTGGAAAGGAGTAATGGCACGTGAGTATTAAAATTCCCCAATGTCTTTAAACGCACCTTGTTTTGTCTTTCAGATGCGGGATGCAGCGGCGAAGGCCTCCGGAGCGTGCGAAGAGTTGGTAAGCTTTTGTCTTTCAGATACCGGAATGCAGTGTGAAGACCTCCGGAGCGCACGAAGAGTAGGTAAGCCTTTGTCTTTCAGATGCCGGAATGCAGCGCAAGGCGTTGGTGACAGCCGATGGACCAGGTAAGTGAAGAACTGTCACTGAAGACCGTAATGCTAACCTGTTCTTTCTTGTCTTTATAGGTGTTGCTGAAGACTAGATTCAGGATGGTAAGCCTTTTTCCTTAGGCCCAGGATCAGATGCAGAAGACACGATGAGCGTTCTGCTGCAGAGGATGCAGAATAACGCAAAGCAAGATTCATCCATCGGGTGTGGTTTAAATAGCCTCCTGTAGTGCTTAGGTGTCTCCTTCCACAGCCACGCCTAGGTAAGAAAAGAGTTCCTGCTTTCCAGAAGAGTTCCAGTGTTCTGAATCTAGGGAGTGGCTCCTGCCCCACCCAACAGGAAAAGTAGTTCCAAACAGAAGAGGATCAGAGGCTCAACTGGCAGGCAAGTAAGCAGCATGGTCTGCTGCAGGTAAGTCCACCCAAGCATTATGAGCCCGGCGCTTCCAGCGCTGGGACTGGGCATATTTATGAGCCTGGTGCCACTGGCGCCAGGACTGGGTCCAAAAGGTCCCAATTGAGACTGGTTGGCACTCGGAACCTGGGTTATGGATCTGCTTCCAAGGGAGTTGGGAAAACCCTGACCTTTTGGAAGCAGAGGTCATGACAAACAGTCCCCGCCCCGCCTTGCCGGTAGAGTTTTACTGTGGCTGGAGACGGATCAAAGACGAAACACCTGCAGTTCCCTCTCCAAGCCACCGAAGGTATGTTTTGTGATGACCAGAGAAAGAGCTGAAAAGCTGGTAGATATACGAGTTCTCTTTGATTCAGCAGCAAATGTGTGAGACGTCAAAGTTCTCTTTTATATGCAGCAGAGAGGTAAAAACCAGTTCTCTTTTATATGCAGCAGAGAGGTAAAAACCAGTAAAGCTGAGTTAATTCCTCTGTCATTTTCAAGCGTAAGGATTCGTCGTTCGTGATTCAGAAAATGGATAGTGTGCTGAAAGAACGACTAGTTCAGTTTGTGGAGTATATGAAGAGAGACTGGTTATATCACGTACACTTATACATGTATTGTATTAGTATAAGTATCAGGTGAATACTTCTAAATGAATGTTTTGTGGTGAGGAATATCGAAGGAATCACTGAGTCTTACCAGATTGGTTACCAGTCGATCATTAATCTTTTCCTCTTCGCGTGGTCATGATTCCGCATCTCAGCTCCTTAGACCCCAAGACTCTACCTCCGACTCCATGGCCACTCCGCGGCATGAGGAGTTTTTTAAACATTTTTTTAAAATTTATTTTTATTGTTTTAAACAAACAAAACCAACAAACAATACAGCTTTTCGGGACCTACATAATCAATATCAAACCGTCACGTTATACAGTGTTATTCTCCGTCCTCTCCCCACCCACCCCATAAACTTGAGCCGGTTCTTCCGTGTCATCTACGGGAGCGTTTTCGGGAATCACAGTGCTTGTAGACTCGTCTGAGTCTTCTATTTCATGGTTAACCTGGTGGGGGTTTACCATAGAGGTCACTAATTGTTGCCAGGCTATCAGGGGGCCCACTTCCTCCTCACCCCCCCCCTGGTAACGGCTTCAAACCATACTACTGATTCTGCTTCCGCCCATCTCAGGAGGTCCGCCCACCATGTCTCCACCCTGGGTCTGTGGGCTGCCTTCCAGCCCATTGCGATCCTACGCTTGGCCAGGATGTAAGCCAGGTCCTTCATCTTGCTTATGTGCTTTAGATTGCGTGGCCTGGGAAAAATCCCGAGCATGCATGCCCAAGGCGACCCCACATCCAGCACAACTCCCCCACCGGCCATCTTAGTCTTTATTTCGTCCCAGAATCTGTGCACCTCGGGACAGGCCCAGAACATGTGTGCAACCCCGCCTCACCTCCCCACACCTGGGGCATTTCTGTGTGGCCGAGCCTCCAAACCTGGCTATTTTCCCGGGGGTCAGATAAGCCCTATGGGTGACATACAACTGGATCTGTTGGAGTCTCGCATTTCGCGACACCTTTTTATGGTACCTTTGAGCTCTCTCCCATTGCCCCTCTGTCAATGATCCTCCTACCTCCTCCTCCCAGTCCTGCCTCAGTTGAAGCAGTTCCTTCCCAGCCTTAGCTCTCAGGAGCTCGTATACCCTAGATATTTCGTGCCCGCCCTCCGAAACATTGTACACCGTTTCCAGCGCGGCATCAGGTTCTTACGCCAACACCGTCTCAGGCCACCTCTTCCTCACCCGTTTTGTGAGTCTGGTGTAAGTTATATATTGGCCTCATTGCACCCCTGTCTCCTCCTGCAAACTCTGGAACTCCAATACCTCTCCCTCCTGCCATATACCCCTGAGGGTGGCCAAGCCCATCGGTTCCCAGTATCTACGGACTACCTCCAAGCAATTGTGAGTCGTTTCCACACAGCGCCACCAGCGGAACCTGCTGGGAGAGCGGATCCGGATCACCCACCGTTCTCCACGTCCTGCGCCAGACCTCCCAACCCAGCTCCAATAGTCTCCCTCTTCCCACCACTTTACTCTTTTGTAGCCACACCGTCTCTCTCTCAGAAAGTATGGAGGCAAGTCGCCCTGCAAAAGTCTAGCTTCTGCCGAGTCCTCTGACGACAACCACCTGGCCACAAACAGCAGCCCCGCCAGATAGTAAAGCTCAAAGTTCGGCAAGTTTATGCCCCCCCTATCACACGAGTTCTGTAGTTTCCACAGGGCCACTCTGTTCCTGGAGTTGCCCCATATGAAGCTCCTGCACATACCATGAAGTCTCTTGAAAAAACTTCTGGGAATCAAATACGGAACATTTACAAAAAAGTGTAAGTGTCTGGGCAAAACTACCATTTTGAGCAAAGCTGCTCTCCCCATCATAGATAGGGGTAATCTAGACCAGAACACCATACTATTCTTAACTCCCTCGATCGCTTTCTCTGTATTATGTTCGTGCTCTGTTTCTGTCCTGTGATAAATGTTTGCTCCCAGATACCTAAATGTCTCAGGTTGCCAGGGTATTTGCAGGATAGGCAGCCTCTCCAACGGGACACTTGTACCTTCCCAAGGGGAACAAACTAGACTTCCCGGGGTTCACCGATATGCCCGAGAGGGTGGCATAACGATCCATCACCTCCAGTACATATTGCAGGTTTTCCTCCAGGTAGCGCAAATAGAGGAGCATGTCATCTGCATACAGCGATATCAGGTGCGTGCCACTTATCGTACGAATCCCCACCTCCCCGTATTGTTGTCGCAGGCTTATTGCCAGCGGCTCTTGTGCCAGTATGTAGAACATGGGTGACCAGGGGCATCCCTGTCTGGTCCCTCTGCTGAGTTGCCATTTGTCTGAAATTGTGGATCCTGTTTTAACTCTCGCTACCGGGGTGCTTTATAACATCTGGACCCACCTGATGTATCCAGGGCCCATTCCGTAACCTTTCAGGGTCGCTTTCAACCATGGCCACCGCACTGAGTGAAAGGCTTTAACCGCGTCTAGCGACACGATAGCCAACTCACCCGTGTCCTCCCCGGTGTAATCAATGATATGGTGCAGCCTCCTGTGGTTGTCTGTAATATTCCTACCAGGGACATTGCCTGTCTGATCTAGGTGTATCATTTTACCAATCACCCTCTGTAGCCTATTGGCTAATACTGCCGTGAGTATTTTACTGTCCTGATTGAGCATGGACAAGGGTCTATAGGACCCGCACTCCATGGCTGGCTTGCCTGGTTTCAGAAGTGGGATGATAACTGCCTCTCGTAGGCTTCATTAAACATGTCCAGCAACGGCTGGAGTAGCTCCTGCTTGTATGTCTTATAAAACTCGCTAGGCAACCCATCTGACCCAGACGCCTTACATGTGGGCAGATGTTGGATCACCACTTTCAGTTCGTCCGAGGTAACAGGGGCATCCAGATCCGCACGTTCTAGGTCATCCAGGGTGGGCAACCCTATATCCTCTATTGTTCCCAGTATGTCTTGGTTCATATCCTCCCCTGTGTCCTCGTATAGTTGTCTATAATACTTGAGGAACTCCTCGTTTACCCCCTCCTGGGTGTTACGGGTTCGGCCTTCCGCATCCCTGATCTCTCTAATCACTGAGCAGGGGGTCTCGCTCTTCTACAGCCAGGCCAGTAGTCTACCCGGCTTATCCCCCCCTGCATGTAGTCTCTCCGTGTATTTCTTGTGATTTAATTTACAAAATCTATCCCAGAGTACACTGCAGGTTAACTGTAAGTCTCTTATCTTGGCACTGTTCTCCCGGGTTGTCTCCTCATTTTGCATGAGACCCTCCAGCTCTCTTTCTGATTCCTGGAGTTCCCGTTCAATGCTCCCTTGGAGCCCTTTAGATTTCGATATAGCGACCCCCCCGCACCACCACCTTAAATGCCTCCCATACTGTACCCACAGAGCGTACACAGCCCGTGTGTCATGATGCCTACCCCCAGGCATCCGGACCAAGCCCATCAGCCCCAAGAGCAGGCATCTAGACATTTAGTAAAATCTCAGCAGCCCCGGCTAGGGGCTATCTGGGTTCAGTCCTGGCGCCTTAGGCGCCAGGCTCATAGTAGAAATCAGTCCTGGCGCCTAAGGCGCCAGGCTCATAGTCATTACTTACCTCAGGCAGACCATGCTGCAAATTACTCCAATCCAACATGAAGCCTGAAAGGGACTATTTTTCTACAGGGACTATTTTTTAATCGGGTGTGGTTCTAGAGTCTTCTAACCTGGGACTACTTTTGAGGCTATTTAGCCCACGCCCGACCAGCAACACACGCTTCGCGTTATTCTGCATCCAGCAGCGTAACGCTCAACGTGCCTGCAGGCTGCATCCAGTCTTCTGCCACGCCCACCTCGAATCCGGAGCTCCTAAAACAAAGAGGAAAGAAGGGGACAAGGTTAGAAAATGAACTAATTTCTATTCCACACCTGATTCTGGATCCATCTCGTCTCCGGACGTGTAAAGAACATCATTTCTGCACGCGCCGCACCTCCAGCTGCAGCGCCACGCCATACTCGCCAGTCTTCACAGCATCCTTTGGGTCGGTGCTGCCTCCATCATTTCTTCGCCGAACTTCAGCACCTAGGAGACAAAAGAAAACCACAAGGTGAGCCGAGGGAACCAACAAATATAATACTTACCACCATAGACTTACCTGATTTACCACCGGAGGCATCCTTTTGTGACTCTCCATATTTTCACATGCCGCATCTGTAAAGAGAGACAAAATAACACGTTTTCCACGTGCAACATTTACCCGACAGCGCCGAGTAATACAGACTCTTACCTGAGTGTCGCCAGCTGCCACTAGAGCATCTTTTCACAAGCCAGCTGCAAGCCAAGAAAAGAAGGGGGTAACAAGAGTGAACATCGGACATATTGAACTCTATGAACTTAATACTTACTGGTCCTCACCAGGAACCTGAGTCAATACTCTCCGGAACTCTCTCGAGCCTTTCAACCAGTGAAGTAACTGGAATCGACGCGCCCCTACAAATCCACGCAGGATGGAGAGCTCATCTTTCAAGAATATAAGGTGAGATTGCTGTGAGGGCATTTCAGAGGTGATTAGTTGGGGAGGACTGTGGGGGTGCCATCACTTGAATCCACAAGTGGCTAAATCCATCCCTCCACTTGCAGGAGAATATTTCTATGAGTTAAGCAGACAAGATTAGGAGGGCAGATCCAGTCAGTCATCGCTGCACTGCGCATCACGTGGGTGGAGACCGCAGCTGTCCGGGTCCGACCGACGCCCCTGTGGGAGCCAGGTGAGCGTAACACTGTGTTAGTTTCAAAATATTCCTTGATGGCCTCCCTCAGGTCCTCTCGAAACCCTGCGTCTTGTAACGCCTCAGTTCTGAGTCTCCATGTCGGGATGCGCACCCTGGGGGGTTGATGTCGCCACTCTACGACCAGAGGCGAGTGATCGGATAATACCCAAGCCTTATATTCCGCTCCCATCATTTGTCCCAATATCCTGGACGCTGCAAACACATAGTCTAGCCTTGTGTGCAAGCCATGTGGTGCTGCGTAGTGCGAGTATTGTCTATCCAATGGATGCAGCTTTCTCCAGACATCCACTAGGCCTAGGTCTTCCAACATTGTCCCCAGCGCTTTAGCCGCTGGCGCTGGCTTCCCTGATTTGTCATCTGACCTGTCTATTCTAGGATTCAGGGTACAATTAAAGTCCCCTCCCCACACTATTGCGCCACCTGCCAGGGGGCTAATCTTGCTGTATAGGGACCTAAAGTAAGCCGCCGTATCATGGTTAGAGGCGTACAAATTGATGATGTGCACCTCTGTTCTCCAGGAGTCCCGTTACCACCACCATTCTGCCCTTTGGGTCTATTGTCGAACTGAGCACCTGGAACGGCTCGTGCGGTGCAACCCATGGGACCACCCCTCTTGCATATGTTGAATACGTGGCCCCCATGACACTACCCCTCCATTTTCTCCTGACCACCTCCAGCTTCTCCTTAGTGAGGTGGGTCACTTGTAACAAGGCTATATCGATACGCATCCTTTTTAGATACAGCATCACTTTGTTGCGTTTTAGGCCACGCACATTCCAGGTCACCACTCTAAGATTACCCGATGCCATCTAATTGGTGTACTCCCAATCCACTCCTCCCTCTGATGCTTCCCGTGATGGCTCGTTTACCGACTCTTACCCTTCCCAGCCTCAACAATTCCCCCCCCCCTGTACCCCAACTCCACCCCACTGCACACAACCCAACCCCTCTCCCCACCCTACCCTACCCCAACAAATGCCCAGCTCCATCCCTCGATCTCAGGCCCACCCGCGTCTGGTCCTATCTAGTGTCCGAGGACTAGGACCCCGCAGGGTGTCACCGATCTAACAGTGACCTAACTAGGTATACTACTAATGGGTTCAAGGGATGCCTCCTAGGTGCTTGTTTAGGGTTGTTGCGCCCAGCGGTGCCCACCAGCTTATCTTACTGCACACTCCCCACAAGCTTAATTGAACTCTATATTCAAGTCCCAATATCCTAGCCATGTCCCCGAGGAGGACACAGCTGCGTGCTACTTATCTCCTGCAACCCCCTTCTGGATATCCGGTACCTGAGGGCGGCCCTGCATATCCAGCCATTCCATCGCATCCTTCGGCGTCTCAAAGAACAGGGATTTGTTCTTGTAGAGCACTTTCAACTTGGCTGGGTAAAGCAACATATAACAATGTCCTGCTTCTTTCAATCTTCTTTTCAC
The DNA here is from genome assembly GCF_040938575.1 of Ambystoma mexicanum. Taxonomy (NCBI): domain Eukaryota; kingdom Metazoa; phylum Chordata; class Amphibia; order Caudata; family Ambystomatidae; genus Ambystoma; species Ambystoma mexicanum. The sequence goes on along the minus strand of NC_090933.1, from coordinate 1,293,905,706 downwards.
CGACCCAAAGTTCATCCTGCTTCGCTGTACGTGCAGCATATAGTCCGGATATGCCGTGATTTTTGCCGACCCCCTTTCGATCGTTCCGAAAAAATTTGAGTATCTTCTCACGGTCTCGATAGTTCAGAACTTTTGCGATCAGCGGTCGCAGGGGGGATCCCAGGGGCCGTCTTCTTGTCAAGGCCCTGTGCGCCCTTTCAACCGCGAACCCCTGGGACAGCGCGCCGCCAGTTATCTCCTGCAGGAGCATGGTTTCCACATATTCTGTTGGGTTGGGCCCCTCCATTCCTTCCGGCAAACCGACAATTCGTATGTTGTTTTGTCTGGCCCGCCCATACGCCTACTCCGCTCTGTCCTCCAGGTTGCCCACCCGCTGCACGAGGGCATGTAGCTCCGATCCATGTGCGGCACACGCCGCAGTATTCGGGGCCATCTCCTTCTCCAAGGTCCCGGTGCGCTCTGCAATCAACCGCACGTCCAGTCTCAGCAGGTTCACTTCCTCTTGAACTGCACTAATCTTGAGGTCCAGGCCCACCTTCAGTTCATTCATTGCCTGGCCCAGTTTAATCTCCCAGGCCACTTTCAAGTCTGCAACTGCTGCTAGCACCTCCTGGATTTTGCCCGGTGCCTCTGCCTCTGTCGTGGGGGAATCCTTGCTTTTGCCTCCCTCCGCACCTGGGGGCGTCTTGTTATAGGCCTCTATCGTGGGCTGTTTGATCCTGGGTCTGACCACTTTATTAGACATCCTGCCGTGTTGTTCAGGCGTAAGCCAGCTGCACCTCCCTGTGCACAAAGGTCTGCGTGGCACCAGGCCACTCTTGGCAGTATAGGGCCTTAGCGGCTATGCCCATGTGTGTCTTGGTCACCCGCCTCACCCTTAGAGTGGGCTGTGGCCACCCACGTATTTGCGCACTCTCGGTGTCGTGACCCCGGTCTCTGCCTTACTCCATGGGCACCCTCCAAGTTCAGTCTGGCTTCACTGCGGGCCCAGCATCAGCCGCGAGTTCGCGGCAGGTCGCGTCAGTTACCATCTATGCGCATTCGGGCTCCGGGCGCACGCCTCTTGCGGGCGTCTTGCTGTCTCAATCTTGTCTCTCGGCTCGCAAAGCATAAGCGCGGTCCGGGCAGTCCGCCTTCTTTCCTCTGCTTCTCCACACCATGGCCCCTTAGGGTCTATTGCTTAAAACAGGATCCTGAAATCCATTACTGGTACCGTCTGATCCTTCCATCAGCTATCGCTGCAGAGCGCCCATGACCCTCGATGATCCCTTTGTTCCCGCTGCCATTTTGTTTCCATTTTTCGAGTCGGGGCCCGCAGTTATACAAATGAGTATAACTTTGTGTCCGTGCATCCCATGTGCACCAAAAGTTCAGCGAGTACGGCCCCCACCTTCGTAGTCACGGATGTTAATTCACAGCGCTGGCAGGCATCCGTGTGCGCACTTTTTCCCCAGGATGAATACAGGATCGAAGGAGCTCCTCCAGAGCACGTCCCTTTACATGGCGTCCTAGCCACGCCCCCGGTTTTTAAAAGTTGTTGTAGATAGGGGTAGAAAGAGGACTGGCTGCAAGCAGCTCCAAAGTAGAAAGCAGGTAACAGGTTGCAGCCCCAAGACTCTGCCTTCGACTCCGCGGCCGCTTCGCGGCAGGAGGAGGTTTTTAAAAGTTGTTGTAGATGGGGCTAGAAAGAGGACTGGCAGCAAGCAGCTCCAAAATAGAAAGCAGGTAACAACCCCAAGACTCTGCCTCCGACTTTGCTCCTGGGTTTGGCTTCGGCCATGTAATGCCACACGCTCTTCCCCGGCTACTTTCTTCTGTCTTTTTGTCTTCTTTTTTTTGTATTTATTGTGTTTATATAGCGCTTTAATCCAAAGCGCTTTACATTATAACAGAATACATAAAACATTATAACAGTAGAAGCAATTTACAATCATGAATCAAACCAACAAAACAGTAAGTAGAGCAATTCATCTGTAAGGGAAGGTGTGGGGAAGGAGGAGGGAAATAGAAGGGGTATAAGGGTGAGAATGAGGGAGGGTAAGGGGAAGCGTAGAGGATCATAGGGAAGATTCGAGGGAAGGAGATAGAATGAGAAGAGGGGAAGGTTTCATGGCAGGGAATGGAGAAGGAGAGATTACAGGGAAGTGCGGAAGGAGGAAAAGGTAGGTATAGAGCGGATTGAGAGAGGTACGGAGTTCCAGTGCAGGGGGGCTAGGAGCTGAAAGGAGCGGAAACGGGAGGAGGAACATGGGGAAGGAGGGACGGTGAGAAGGAAGTGGTCAGCTGAACGAAGGGAGCGGGAAGGAGTGTAGGAAGAGGAGAGATAAGGGGGAGCAAGATCATGGAGAGATTTAAAGACTATACAGAGGAAATGAAATTTAAGTTGGGAGTGAAAGGGAAGCCAGCTAAGGAAGGAAAGCGAAGAAGAAATGGAATCATGTGAGGCAAGGAGACAGAGGGTACGGACGGCTGAGTGGTAGATAGATTTGAGGGGGGCAAGATGAGAAGCAGGTAGTCCAAAGAGTAAAGAGGAGCAGTAGAAGAGGGGAGAGAAGATAAGGGAGGAGATTAAAAGTTTAGTAGCATGGAAGGTGAGAGAGGAGCAGACTCTGCAAATATTAAAGAGGTGATAGCGACAGGCGCAAGAGGTAAGAGAAATATGGTGGAAAAAGGAGAGCGAGCAGTCAAAGTGAATGCCTAGATTGCTAGCGTGGGCAGAGATAGGAAGATTAGAGGGGCGAAAGTGAATGAAAGGTGGAGGAGAGGGAGGGGGATGAATGTTGGAGGGAAAGAATAAGACTTCAGTTTTATCAGTATTGAGGGAAAGAAAGTGGGATGACATCCAGTTTTTAATGGTAGTAAGACAGGAAGAGGGTTTAAGGTGGAGGTCAGAGGAGAAGGAAGAGAAAGAAAGGAAGAGTTGGGTGTCATCAGCATAGAAATGGTGAGAAATACAGAATGAAGACATAACAGGGGCAAGGAGAGAGGTGTAGAGAGAGAATAGGAAAGGCCCAAGAACCGAACCTTGGGGTACGCCGTACTCCAAGTGGATGGTAGGCGAGGAACAGCCACTCCAGGAGGCAGCGAATGAGCGGGAGAGGTAAGAGGAGAGCCAGTTAAGAACAGAGCCTTTGAAACCAAATGGAAGAAAGAGTGTTGAGAAGTTGGGGGTGATCAACATTGTTGAAAGCAGCAGAAAGGTCAAGGAGAATCAGGACAGAGGATTGCTTAGAGTATTGAGTGGAGAGGAGGGAGTTAAGGATATAAGTGAGGGCAGTTTCAGGAGAGTGTTTAGGTCGGAAACCAGGTTGAGAGGGGGTAGGAGAGAAAGATTAGTGACAAAGGCTGAGAGTTGGGAATAGGCAAGGCATTCAAGTAGTTTAGAGAGGAATGGGAGAAGAGAGATTGGGCGTAAGTTAGAGGTAAGAAGGGGATCAGCAGGTTTCTTCAGAATAGGTATGATAGTGGCATGCTTGAATGCAGAGGGGAAGGTAGCTGAGGAACGGCAGGTGTTGAAGAAGGAAGTTAAGTAAGGAATAAGAAGAGGGTAGATCTTGGGGATAAGAAGGGAGGGGAGAGGGTCAGTTGGGCAGACATAGGGTGGGCTTTGGACAGGAGGAGGGACAAGTCAGAAGGGAAGACAGGCGAGAAGTCCGACATGCAGGTTGAAGGGGAATAGGGAGGGGGAAGGTGGGGTGGGAAGAGCAGTTAATTTTTTGACGAAGAGAAAGAATCTTGGAGGAGAAGAAGTTTGCAAAGTCAGAAGGAGAAAGGGTGTAAGAGACTGAAAGGCGGGGGGAGAAGACGAGAGATGGTTGGGAAAATACAGCGAGGGTGAGAGGCTTGGGAGTGGAGAAGGTTAGAGTAGTAGGAAAGTTTAGCAGAGGTAAGGCATGAGTCATAAAGAGAATGGTAGGAGAAATATGAGGTTTGGTTGGATAGTGAGGGACATTTGAGCCAGAGTCGCTCGAGACGTCGAAGGAGACGACGCATGGAGAGAAGTTGAGGAGAGCGCCATGGTTGAGAGGGTTTACGAGTAGTATGGAAAGAGGAGAGGGGGTAAAGTAGATCAAGAGTGGAGGAGATAGTGGATAGTGCTTCACTGGCCGAAAGGGAAAACAGTGAGTGGGGAAAGAGAGGAAGAGCAAGTGTCGAGAAAGAGAGACGGATTAAAGTTGCAAAGGTCCCGTTTAGAAAAGATGGTAGAGGAGGGTATAGGAGAAGATGAATGGGGGAGGGGAGTAAGGGAGAAGGAAAGTAAAGCATGGTCAGATAGATAGATAGGTAGTGTAGAGACGGTAGAAGAGGGGTAGGTTGAGGTGAAGATGAGGTCAAGAGTGTAGCCAGAAGAGTGAGTAGGAGAGGAAGGGAGAGGGGAAAGGAGGTAGGAGTCAAGGATGAAGAAAAGGGGGGAGGATTTAGGGGGGGAGTAGGGAGGTGAAGATTAAAGTCGCCAAGTACAGTTAGGGGAGAGGGGGAGGGAGAGATAAGTGAAAGAAGGTGATCAAGGTAGTCGTAGGAGGAAAGGGGGCCAGGAGGCCGATAGATGATTAGAAAGGAGATGAGGGGGTGAGGGGAAGAAAATGATTTGTATAGCTATTCGAAGGAAGGGAAAGTAGGAAGAGGCGGTGAGGAGGTAGAGGAAAGGTATTTAGGGTAAAAGAAGAGGCCAATGCCAAGACCAGTAGAGCGAGAGATATGAGAGAAGGATGAAGAGGAGGTGGTGGGGGAAGCAGGGACAGTAGAGTTGTGAAGGGGGATCCAGGTTTTAGTTGGACGTAGGAAATGAAGGTGGAGACGAAAGAACATGTCCAGGACAGCAGCGATCTTATTGCAGAGGGATCTGGGGTTCCAGAGAGCAATATTGATGAGGCTGGAGGGATGAACAGTGGGGGAGTAGATAAGGTTAGGACGGTGAGGGGAGGTAGGTATGGAGTGGGACGAGTGGGTAAGGGGATTGAGGAGGGGAATCGACATGAGGAAGAGGGAGATGGAGAGTAGGAGAGGAAGGGGATAGGGGAGTGTTAGGGAGAATTCTCATTCTATGGCTAATTTCCCTTACCTATAGAGTCCCCCAGCAGCTTTGCTGGATTTGAAGGGTTTGTTTCTTTTTACCTGCTAAGAGTGAGACTCTTTTTCCCACTCTTAGGCATTTTTGGCTATGTGTGTTCTAGGCTATTTGTGTTTATTCCCTATGGGATCTTTCTCAACCCCATAGGAACCATCTTTATTCACATGTGTTACACAGCACCCTCAGTGCAGTGACACAGGGGTGTCACAGCGACTCCCAAACGTAGACTCCATACCCTGGGACTGACTGTCTCCTAGGGCATGTAAAGTCCCCATTGACTTTACTAGTCAAATCCTATGAACTAAACCAGTACAACCCATCTTACTATGGAGGTACTGGAAGGGGTTAATAGTTGTTCCCCTATGTTCATTTTCGAAAGGGTACCGTACAGTCCCTCTCTCAAAAGTTTCTGGCTGGTGGCAGTGGTTACTACCATAAATATTCGACCACAAATATTTTGCTATGGGATTTTCCCATTGTTTGAGGCTACCACTTTTTCTGACAGCCTCTAAAATTCCGCCGGTGCATTTTAATATTAACTTGACTCTGGTAGGTTTTATTTGCCAGAACTTTAATATAACTTCTTTCTCGTGTCTTTCTCTAAACTCCTAACCCAGGTCGGGGATCCTTTGTTCGTCCTTTTGGCGGGCTTCTACCGAGAAGCCCTCCTTTCGGCGCCACTGAGTCTGGGGTGGGTCCATTGTGTGGGAGGGGGAGTAGGATCCTTGGACACGGTTGCCACCGCAACCCATGTCGCACTCTATCCTGATAGGCTGGAGGGTCTCCCGTCAAGATGACCACTCCACTGTGTGAGTGACAGCAAGGCTGTATGAATGGGGATCTTTTTGCATAAAAGCAGGGTCCTGAGGACTGGAAGAGCAAGACGTTGCCACTGGAACTAAGAAGCCGAAGAGGAGAGAAGCCAAAGACATCTACAACGACTGAACCACCGGTGAAGCCCTACTGCAGCGTCTCACCACTTTTCTCCACATGACGAGAGAAGATCTTCACCTGCAAGAGCCATCTTCCCTTGAGCTGGTGGGGCCAACCAGTTTGCCAATCGCCTTCCCGGACCTGCCTTGGTCGAATCTCCCGTACCCTGTACTCGGAGGCCGTATAGCCAAGCACCAGTCCACCCGGACCGCGATTTAAAGGAGCCTACCTTTTATTCGTCGGACAGCACCATTGCTGGTTTCATCCCTTGGTAGTGCAGTCACTCGAACCTTTCTCCACGACGAGAGCTTCTCTTCCTCTGCTGGATCACCTGAACTGCAGTAACTACCAGGAACAACCGCCACCGCAGGAGCCACTTCTTCATATAAAGGTACACTGTTCCGCCAGGCCGCCCTTTCTTCGCGGTAGCACTAAAGGTGTTTTAATTCCTTTACCTACCTGTTGAGTCAGCCGCCCATCTCTCTTAACATTGTCTTTTCAACTTCTGCAACCACCTTTTCAAATTCATTAACCAAAGACTTGACTGCAGCTACAAGAACATTTTGCTTCTGGGCCCTTGCCCTGTACCACTGACTCTGGCACAGGCCTACTGACTCTGGTCACATTTGTTAGATCTGCTTTCTTTAGATTGATTCTCACTGAGAACTGTGTTGGTGCACCTATTTCTTTTAACTACCCTTTCCTTCCCATTCTTAAACATTGTGAAATGCCATTTTGCTCAGTTTTCATTTTAAGTATTGCCTATACTGATGCACTGTCTTGCTGAACTGGTTCACAAACTGATGGGAAGTGTTGCTAGGGTGTACAAGAAACTATTTCTAGATAACTTGTGCTTTCCCTCCCTTGTGAGGAATTGTTAGAGGATTCCTTGTGTGTAGTTGCCACTGTGCCGTTTTGCACAGTTTTCACTCTGGTTCACTTAGTCTACAATTCAACTTGGGAGTGTGTATATTTTTCTTTGACTTAATTTAACTAACTTGCTTAATGACTGTGATACATGTGTTTTATTAGAAGTGTATAAAATAAATATATATACTTTTTAAATACTAAGCTTTGGTCAGTGTTTCCTTGTTCCATGGTCTAGTTGGCCTATTGTGTAAACCCTGAATACTGCTCATCTCCCTCTTGAGATAAGTCTGACTGCTTAGCCACAGCTACCAACTAAATCTTTGTGGTACAGACTGATACCAAAGGGGATTTATTGCTCTCGCCTGTAGTCCTAATCTTGTGTTGTGCTCCCTAAGGGAACTGCACTGGATTCTGCCTAACAGGGAGAGGGGGGGGGGGTAGAAGGAGGAGAGTGCTATGATGAAGATGGAATAAAAGGGGAAAAGAAGGGGGGGAAGGTGTATAGAGGAAGGAGGAGGGAGGAAAAGAAGGAAGGCGTCAATGGGGAGATAAGTCAATCAGGACCAGGGCAAATGAATCTAGGAATAGAGGTCTCGGGAGGGGAGGGAGTTGGGTAATTGGGTGAATAGAGGTGGAGGGGAAAAAGTCAGGAGAGACCAGGTAGGATTAATCACAATGCCGATCAGAGATGTTCAATATACAGGTTTAACTGTACTATTGACCCTAGGTGACAGTAGTGATGGGCCGTATGTCGTGGCTAAGGGTCCTGGGGGAGGTAGAGAAGCAGTTAGGAGGGTACGGGTACAAGAGGAAGCAGATGGGCCGAAATACAGAAGTCTGAAGACAGCGTGGGGTTAAGGTAAATTACAACCAATCGTCAGATGGAAGTAATGCGTGGGGTCAGCAATAGTGACACAATGAGGGTGATGACAAGTGCTGGCCTGGGAGGGTTTAGTGGAGGGAGAAGCCAGGAGCAGTGAAGGAGCAGCAGATACAGAAGCTTGTGCTACCACGGTGGAAAGCAGGAGCTTGAGAAGACACAGCAGAGAACTTTAGGGGGAGTAAAGGGGCTAGGCAATGATGACGAACCAAGGGGAAGTGTAGCTGTCTTGGATCGTGTCTTTAGGGGCGTGAGGTAAGCAGAGGCACTCTCTTTACAATGGAGGATGAAACTGGTCGTAGTTTGAATGGTGTAGCAGGAGTAGCACAGAAGGATGGATCCTGAGGCGGGGAGCACGTCCCTTAGCCCTTCCAGGAAGCCTCACAAATGCAGCAGGCTGGAGCTGAGCAGGAGGAGAAGCTAAAGGTAGCAGCCTGGAAGGGGGGAGTAGAAAAGACAGAGGCTGTAGATGGGGGGGGTGTCTAGTGCTCAGTACAAGGAAAGGCAGGAGGAGGAGTCTTCAATGCAGGCAGAGGAGGGTCCGAAGGAGTCCATAGGGAGCAGGGCGAACCAACACGGCAGCCAAGTTCCACTGGAATGGGCGGTTGCTTCAGAGTTGGAAGGCCGCATTTAGATAAAACCAACAGATAAAACCACCTGGTGATGGTGGGCTACGATCCGGAATGGGTAGGCAGCCACAGCAGTCAAAGCCAGGACTGGTACTGGCAATGGAGTGCCAAGGTGGTGGCAGGCGGCCAGGGTCTAGGTGGGCTCAGACGGCCTGTGGAAATGAGATGGCGGGTGGTTCAAAGTCAGAGCGGAGTAGGCAACGCCGCAGGATTGCAAGATCGAACACCAAAGCAGGCAGCAGGAGGCCACGGAGATGGCAGGCAGCCAGTGGCCAGGAAGGGTCCAGATGGTGGTAGTCAATGAACCTGATGGGCAGGCATCTGCAGTAGTCGGGGCCGGGGACTGGCGGCCCGGGTGAGCTCAGGTGGTGGCAGGCAGCACGCAGCCAGGAAGGGGTGGGTAGCCCCAACAGCCGCGTGTGAGCGAGGTAAATGAAGGACAGTGCGCTCGCAACTTATCTGCAGGCCAACAGAGGGTCCATGCTTCTGTGGGGACCCACAGAGAGGACAGTGCGGGCAGCAGCAGCCAATGTCCACAAGGACGAGATGTGAGGACCGGTGAAGACAGCGACCAGTTGACTGCAGCAGCCCGTCCAGAATGCAGATGATAAGGCGAGCGGAGCAAATCAGCGGAGGGACCAGGCACACGCCAGGCATCGGCGGCGAGAGAGCCGGAGACAGTCAGTGGAGGGCCCAGGCAGAGATAACAGGCACGCTGTAGGAGGAATCAGTCGGTACGGAGCGCCCGCGCTGCTGAAGTTGCAGGCAGTGGCCAAGGCCGAAGGGCCAGCACAGAGAAGAGGCCCCTGGAGGAGGTGGGCTGGCAGACAAAGGAGAGAGAGCCGGGCTTCATCAAGGAACAGCAGGGGAGGTCCAGAGCGCCGCGCTGCTGAAGTTGCGGGTGGTGGCCAAGGCAGAGACAGAGGCCAGAGACAGTCAGTGGAGGGCCCAGGCAGAGACAACAGGCACGCTGTAGGAGGAATCAGTCGGTCCAGAGCAGCCGCGCTGCTGAAGTGCCAGCGCAGAGAAGAGGGTCCTGGAGCAGGTGGGCGGGCAGATAATGGAGATAGAGCCGGGCCGTATCTAGGAACAGCAGGCGAGGTCCGGAGCCCGCGCTGTTGAAGTTGCGGGCAGTGGCCCGACCGCAGAGTCAAGCCGGGACCAGGCTGAAGGAAACCACGGCTCCTGCGAACCCCCGACCGGAGGAGGTGGGCGGGCAGACAAAAGAGAGAGAGCCGTGCCGTGTTCAGGAACAGCAGGCGAGTTCCGGAGCGACCGCGCTGGCGAAGGAGCGTGAAGAGGCCCGACCGTGGAGCCCAGCTGGGACCAGCTGAAGGAAAGTAAGATTCCAGGTGAAACTTTGAGCATAGGAGCCCCAAGGACAAAGGAGCAGGAACAGAGAGAGGGGCAGTGACAAATTGCTGTAAGTACTGATTTGTATAGGTTTGTTTCAGCCTGAAGTGAGGAGACGCCAGGTCAGGCAGCCGAGCTTCTGCACCCCCTGGTTTATCATTCAGGTACTCGGTCCTCTGCCGCCAGGCTCCTCCACCCGGCGCATGTCCACTTCAGCGGGCTTCAGCACGTGTCCAGCCAACGAGCGGCTCTTCCCTACATCTGATCCCCACGGTCTTTGCCTCTGCTGCCTTGGCCCCGACCACGGCTGGGAGGGTTGTACCGCGTGCGACACACTTACATCGCCTGCTCTGAAAAACAGACTAGCTGGGTGGAGGGAGCTCTGCGAGAAGTCGCCTCCAGAGGACTTGAAGAAATTCGTCAAACATAAGTCAAGTCCCAAGGGAAAGCTGCTTCTTTCCAGCGCACCCCACAAGGGCGACTCCTTCCCAAGGAAAAGCCCGGGCAGGAGAAACCTCTCGGGTTCTCACACCAGCATGGGTACCGAGGCTATTTCAGGTACCGGACGCCTTGCCAAGGGGTTTGTAAATCCTTCCAGAGACAGTGCTGGGGGACCGCAAGGTTCTTTTATCGCGTGTACACACGAGGGGCTACGCCCTTGTACCGGCAACATGTCCGAAGGGGCGCCTGCATGCAGCACCTCCAGCGATGCAGCCGAGGGCGACACGCCTACCAGGCCTCGGCCTGAGGTGCAGGGCAGGTCTCGTGCTCCACGCCAAAAGTCCTGGAGGAGGCCGGGTCCAGTGAGCCAAGCACCGCGACTTGGGCACGTGGCACGCAGCTTGACAAGATGGCCTCTGCGCTGCGGACAGAGCAGGTGGGAGAACGAGTTACAAGGTGGGACTGGTATCAACCAGGTACTTGGCCTACAGCTTATCCATCAACATTGTAGGGCAGGTTTACCAGCTAGACAGCAGTCGGCCACTACCCCGTCAGCATCACCTGCCACCCCACTGGCCTGCACGGACAGCTTCTTTGAAAAGTTCCTCACTCTCATTAGATGTCCTCAGATGGTGGCCATCCTTAGGGATCTGATCAGGGACATGCTCCCTCAGGCCCCTCCGTCTGCGCCTATGGTCATTCCTCCTATGGCTCGCGCACCGCAGGCTCCGGTGCAGCCCCTGCTGCCCACGCCGGCTCCTTGGAATCCAGCTCCCCTGCCTCCCAGTTCAGACGGCTCCATACCAGCCGTCTCCATAGCAGCCTCCGCTGCAGCCTCCCGCTGCGGTCTCCACACCTCAGCCCTCTGTGGCCAGAACTCCTCCACCCGTTCCGGACCGGCCGGATGCCCTGGTGGACACAGACGAGGAAGAAGACCCCGACACAATCGTCATCTAGGGCCTTCCACGAAAGACTTGCAGGTCTGGCAGAGTACTTGGGCCTTTCTCAACCCGAAGTCGAGCAACTGGAGGTGGGGGTACTTGCTGAGGTAATCACTCTATGCCCCGCGGCTAGAACGGGGAACCTGATGCAGAAGGACTTTGTCGCCTTGGCCATGAAGGGGTGGCTCAATGTTAGGGAAAATTCTCTGTAAGGCTATTTTCCCAAACCTAGTGAGTCCCCCAGCAGCTTTGCTGGATTTTTGGGGGTTTTTTTCTCTCTCCTGCTAAGAGTGAGATTCTTTTGCTCCCACTCTTAGACATGATTTGAGGTGTTCCTTTCACTTTCCATGTGTTTTATGGGCTATGGGGTCTTTTACTCCATAGGGTCTCATGTGTTTTTTTATGTGGGTTACACAGCACCCTCCGTACTTTAACCCAGGGGTGTCGTAGCGACCCCCCAACATAGACTCCATGCCCTGGGACTGACTACTGTCTCCCAGGGCATGTAAAGTCACCATTGGCTTTGCTAGTCCCAAATTATGAACAGAAACCAGTACAAACAATCATATTGTGGACGTACTGGTCGGGGCAATTCGACTGCCCCGGGGTCTGTTGTTCGAGGGGGCACGTCTCCGTCCCCCCTGATCGAGTTTTGGCTGGTGGCAGTGGATACTACTTTTTATATTCGACTGCGAATATATCTCTATGGGATTTTCCCATTGCTCGAGGCTACCAACTTTAATTATTTAATTCTTATATCCTCGAACATACTGCTGGTTTATTTATTTAATATTAATTCACCGGTTGGTATTTTCTGCCAGAACTCGATTCTAAAATGGCGTTTGTGTTCTCTTCTGTGACTCCAACCCAAGTCGAGCCCTTTGTTCCACTTTTTGGCGGGCTTCTCCACAGAAGCCTCCACAAGTGGTGCCACTCTGCCTGGGTACCACAAGGGGCGTGGGAGGGGGTTTAGGCACCCTGGACTGAGTTACCTTGATAACTCAAGGCGCACTCTTGTGTGATTGGCCCAAGTGGTGAGCCGGGCCGGCTCACCACTTAGCATGTTTGATTGACAGCTAGGTTGAGTGAATGGGGGTGTGCTGCATAAAAGCAGGGCTTTGGGGACTGGAACTTCAGAATTCGCCACAGGACCTAAGAATCCGAGGAGGGAGAAGCTGAGCCGACCTGCAACGACGACACCACCGGTGGAGCCCTGCTGAACCGTCTCACCACTTTTCCCGACGACAGAGGAGATCTCCAGTCCGGAGAGTCTTCTTCCTTTGACTGGTGGGGATAACCAGTTTTGCCTTCTTTTCACCTTCCTGGAGCACCTCGTGGCCGCCTTGCCCGTGCCAAGCACCCCTGCAACCAGAATACCACGGTTTACCACTACCGCGAAGAGAAGGGTAGTACCTTTTAAACGGAGGACTCCGCGGCTGGTTTCTTCCCTGGCAGTGCAACAACCTTCATCTTTCCTCCACGGTGAGACCTCCTCTTCCTCTGACGAAACACTGACTTGCACCTGCTGCCAGGAACAACTGCCCCCGCAAGAGCTCCCTTCCGACTTAAGGTACTGTGTCCCTCCTGGCTTCCCTTGCGACAGATCGTTCGGGGTGACAGTAAAGCCTCAACTTTCTAACCTGGGCTAGCCTGGGACAACCTAGCTAACTTTTCCTGACTTGAATGTCATCCTTTTTGTGCGAACTGTCTACAAGACTCTTTGGGCATAACCCCACTGTGTGAGCCTGGACCCCTTCTGCTTGCTCTCTCCAAGAGTGGGCCTGGCAATTGACTTCCTTGCTCTCCAGTAGAACTCTGCCTATCCTGCCTTACTATGGTTCTTCGAGAAAGTATTGAAATTTATGTGCTCCTTTAACTCTGCCTTTTTCCCCTCCCTTTCTTTACAACTTATTAGAGTGTCATCTTATGTTAAGCGCTCACCTCTGTCTGAAAATAAGTGGTGTTTCTCACTAAGACTTGTCTAATAAGTGAATAGGGTTGTATATATATGATAGTGACTGTGTGTTGAATTTACTTACCTCGTTTTTGCTAGTGTAAACTACAAGTGTGTTTTAAAATAAATAATTATATACTTTTACACCAAAGCTCTGGTCAATGTTTGTTTGTACTACTGTGTCTCTGTACATATTGTGTATACTCTGCATACTGCCTAACTCTTCTTGAGGGAAGTCTGACTGCTCAGCCACAGCTACCAAGTGAATCTGTGTGGTACAGACTGCTACCAAGTGGGTTTACTGCCAAACACCTGTAGTCTTAAATCTTTTGCAGTGGTCCCTAAGGGAACTGCACAGGTTTTTGCCTATCACTCAAACCCCACTCGGCCCAACCTGTCAATCGGCACCTGGACGCCAAGTATAGGCAAATTGAGGGGGATCCACTCTTGCTGTCGGCCCACCCACAAACACACTCTTTAGTGATTACTGCAGCATCACGCTACTCAAAGCCTCGGTCCTCCTTGGCCACCTGATCCTCGGCGAGAAGATCTTGGAGGTGTACGGGAAGAAGCTTAATTCCAACGCTTCACTGCATCTTTGTCAATCCAACGTGGGTGCCGTGCTGGTAGCCGTTAACCAGAGGCTTTGGTGGGAAATAGCCGACTTCCTTCCAGAACTTCTGGTGCAGAGCCAGTCACGTTTCAAAGCGGGACTGGCAGAGGCTAAAATTGTGGCGCAAGACATCATGTAGTCCACTGTGGCCCACATTGACCACTCTGGCCGGGCCATATGCATCGCCACGGACATGGGAAGGGCTGTCTGACTCTGGGCTACTAAATTCAACCCAGATGTCCAGGAACGCATATTGGACCTTCCATTTGAGGTTGGTGACCTCTTTCACACCACCACCGATGAGGCGCTAGACAAATAAGACAAATGGAAAAACAGCAGCTTGCAAACTGCATAGTCTTTATCTATCCTTACGAAGACCACGCCCAAGGAATACTCCCAGTCACATCAACACTCCGACTAGGGGCGGGCGTTCGGGGGTTCTGCGGCTCCCCGGAACAAATGTCCAGGCAGCCTGACCGTTCTCCGAGTCCACACCGATGCAAACAACAAAAGGGGGGGCGGGGGAGCAAGGGCTTTTTGTCAGTTCCCCTACTCCGCAGCAGCCTCAGAGGGAAAGAAGGCATGACGCATCCCTTCGGGTCCAAGTGTCTCCGGTGGGGGGCAGGCTTGCCCTTCACGCACAATTTTGGCATCAGAAGTTCGCGGACCCCTGGATCCTCTGTAGTATCGAAGGGGTATCACTTACTGATTCCTCCCTCTCTTCCTTTCTCTCCTCCACTCCCACAGATTGGGACAGCAACTATGTTGGCAGAAATTCGGTCGCTTGTCGAGAGCCAGTCAGTGGAATAAGTTCCAGCTTCCCAGCGAGGCTTGGGCTTCTACTCCAGGATTTTCACCATACAAAAGAAGAACCAGGCTGGCCTGAGAGATGTGTTGGACCTCTCCACCCTAAACCTCTCCCTCCCTCTTCAAAAGTTCAAGATGGTTATGCTAGCACTCATTGCGGTGACATTGTGTAGGGGAGACTGAATGTGCTCCCTGGCAGCCGCATCGCTCCTTTCTGCGATTCAGGGTCATGGGCTGCCATTTCCAATACAAGGTGTGCTACCCTTCGACCTCAATTCATCCCCTGTGGTATTTACTAGGCTCATGAATGCAGTGGCAGCCCTCCCAGGGCCCACCACGTCTACCCGTACCCGGACGACTGGCTCGTCAGGGCGAGATCTCCAGAGGTGGTTCATCACAATTCCTCCGCCCTTATGATCACACTCCACGAGCTGGAGTTTTCGATCAAACTCAAGTCTCAGCTGCAGCCTGCCCAGAATCTGACCTTTCTGGGCCTCATGTGGGACACGAGCTCCGAGAGAGTTTTCCCCTCGGAGGACAAGATCGCGGCCATCAAGAGGGCCACTATTCACTTCCTCACCCGAGAAGTGACCTTGGCCTGGTTGTACCAACATTTATTAGGTATCATGGCAGCGGTCCTACTGGCCCTACCGCACACAAGACTCAAGATGAGGAGATCACAACTGCACTTTGCAGCCTCATGGAATCGGGAGCGGGACTCCCAAGCAGAGCTTGTCAGCATCCTTCCTTCTCTCCACCTTGACCTCAGATGGTTGTCCAGGAACTGCAACCTGCCGACGTGCAATCCCTTCCAGCAGTCGGACCCCGCAGGCCACCATCACCATGGATTACTCCCTGGGAAGCTGGGGGGTCCACTCTGGACAACCACAGTGTCCTTGGAGCCTGGTCCCTGTAGGAGCAGGAGTCTGATATCAACGGGCTGGATCTGAAAGCCATCTGGCTAGCTCTCAAAGTTTTCCTTCCGCTCATTGGGGGCAAGGTCGTCCTCATCCAGACCCACAACTCCACCAACATGTACTATGTTAACAAGCAGGGGGGGGTTCCATGTCCCCTCCAATGAGCAGCCTAGCGATCAGCATGTGGGAATGAGCCCTGGAGAACAACATCTACCTGTTGGCCACCCGCCTTCCCTGCGAGTCCAACCTGGAGGTGGCTAGGCTCAGCACGCTGGGAGCGGACAATTATAAGTGGTAATTAAACGATCAGGTGCTGCTGGAGAACTTCAGCAGATGGGGGCATCCTCAGGTGGATGTCTTTGCCTCCTGGGACAATAAGAAATGCCAGCAGTTTGCATCCTGGCAGGGGAGGGCCCCGGCTCCCTGGGCGATGCATTCCAGATACAGTGGAACGGCATGACAGCGTATGCCTTCCCTCCCACACCCCTGGTCCACAGGGTGATCTGCACGATAAAAGAATCTTGCCATCTCAGCATCATTCTGATAGCTCTGTGACAGCCGGCCAGACTGTGGTTCTCAGAGCTTCTCAGCCTCTCGGACAGGCCTCCCATTCACATGCTGATGGGCCCAGCTCATCATATTGCGCAGTAGGGAGGCAGGGTCATCCACCCCTCTCCACAGAAATTAGCCCTTGCAGTGTGGTTCCTGAGCAGGTCACGCTGAAACACCTGGGCCCATCACAGGCTAACCTAGGAATCTACGGCACTCTAGGAGCAAGGCTACTAGGAGCCAGTACAAGAATAAATTGACTAGGTTCTGTCACTGGGCAGACTCTAAAGAGATCAACACCCTTACATGCACTTTGGATGATGTGCTCTCCTTCTCTGCACACCTTGCTCACTCAGGCATGCAGGAGGACACATGCCACACCTAGCTGGCAGCCATAGGGGCCTAAAGAAATTTGGAGGAGGAGGTCTTCTCTTCCAACCCGGTGGTCAAACGACATTTGGCGGGTCTCACCAGGCTCTTCCCACCCATCAAAAGACCTCAATGTAGTGTTGGGCGCCTTGGCGCACAAACCGTTAGAGCCAATGGCGTCCGCGGACATCAGGCTGGTCACCATTAAAACAACTCTGTTGGTGGGCCTCACCTCTGCTCGCAGAGTCGACGAGATCCAGGTACTGGTGACCTCAGTACCCTATACTACTTTTCACAAGGATAAGGTAATCCTGAGAACACATCCCACATTCCCTCCCAAGGTAGCCCCCGCTTTCCATCTAAACGAGGAGATAGTCTTACCTATGTTTTTTGCCGACCCTAAAGACGAGGCTCGGAGGGTTTGCACTGTCTGGATGTCATACGTGCTCTGAAATTCTATCTGGATATGACAAAGAGCTTCCGCAAGTCGGGCGCTCTGTCACCTTCAGGGGGTGGTCAAGGCCCGATTATCAGGCATCCAAGGTCTCTATAGCAAGGTGGATGGTTTTGGCCATCAAGGAGGCCTATGAGGGGCAGCACAAACCACTTCCAGCTAACATGCGCGCCCACGCTGTCAGAACCAAGGCCACGGCAATCGCATTCCAGCGGCAGGTCCCGTAGCAGGTCATCAGCAGGGCGGCCACCTGGGCCAACCCTACAGCTTTCTGTAAGCACTACTGTTTGGACGCCGGCTCTAACTCTGACACAGCTTTCTGACAGGCGGTTATAAGGAATCTGTTTTCTTAAGGAGGGTCTCCTCTCCACCCTGGGGCTGCATTTAGTTGCAATCACACATGCAGTATGGAGGAAAGGGGACGGTACGTAAGAGTAATTAATAGTTAGTCACTGTATTGACTAACGTACTCTTAGTCCATAGTCCCCTTTCCTCCATAAGTCCAACCATCCTCCCCCCTAATAATACTGGTGTCATTAGGCATTGTTAAATATTGTCGATGCGTCAATTGGGACTGAGGAGTGGTGCTGGTGGGCGGAGTCAGGGGAGCGCATGCTACCGCACGCCTCTAAATTTAATGGGGAAGAAAGTTTTTTCTGGTAAAAATGTTTCCGTCTCCTGTACCTAGCGAGGTTCGCCCATGCAGTATGGAGGAAAGAGGACTAGGGACTAAGAGTAAGTTCGTCACTACGGTGAGTAACTTTTAATTTCTCTATCGTCCTGGCTCTCCCTCATTCCCATCTGGTTGGGAACGCCTGCATTCGCAGGCGGGCTGGAAAAGCTGGCTGAAAAAGATAGCTGTCATTTTGAGTTTTAGAAGGGGAAGGGCCTACGTCACACGTGCCTATTTACACGCGCCTAGCCCACACCTTACAGTCACGTCACCAACGGTCCACACCCAGTTCCTATTTTTCCACCAACTGGGCGGGTCGGATTTGTCATGCTGCGCTACGAGTCCCTTTTCTGGGCATTCCTTTGGCTGTCCATCCTTTTTTTCCTAGTGATTGGTTCTTTGTTTTATTTTTTCTATCTGTGGTGCCTCCCGTATGCGACAGGCTTCAAGCAGTGCATCCATTGCCGGAAGCATTTTTCAGAGGCCGATGCCCACCATGCCTGTGTCTGCTGTCCTGCTGTCTGGGTGTACATCACCCAGTGAGTACCTGCATATTTTGCTGTGGAATTCACCCGAGGTCTCTGCGTACTCCCCTTCTCTCCCTGTCCAAGCTGGGACCGGTACCGAAGGCGACCAAAGACTTCATTCAGAACAGGAGGGAGGCTGATATCAGTAAGAGGGGAACTATACCTTCAGTTGAGGTACTGTTTCACCAACAGCTGTCGGTACCCAATGGAAGACTGCCTCCTCAATTCCGGAGTCTTCACAGGACCGTTCAGGGCATAAACACACTCATTCAAGAGCTAGTCTGGTACTGAGTCCGGTACTGAACTCTCAGCGCCCGTTGCCTCACTTTAGTTTTTTCCGCAAACTGGTTTGCTTCGTGAAACTCTGCGCCCCTAATACTTACTAGTATTTGCTGTTGAAGTTCATCGTTATGTCTTCGTCTTCCACTCCGACGATACCTCGGTCCGGATTCAAGAAATGCTGCTACTGCGGCTGCAAGATGTCCATCACGGATCAGCATTGTGTCTGCCTGTGGTGCCTCGGCAAGAGCCATGACACGGATAATTGCCCAAAGTGCCAGTCGATGACTGGAAATGCCTAGCGGGAACAAAAAGGGAAGCTCAAGGTGGGCAAGGTGTCCAAGCCCCATAAGTTCTGACCTGCTGGGCCTTCGTCCGATGAGTCGAGATGTGACTCTACTCAGAGGAAGAAGGCCAAGCGTTCAAGGTCCAGGAGTGGTTCCCGACATTCGTCCTCGTCAAAGCACTCGAGGAGGAAGCACCGCTGGTCGCCTTCCTCGTCTTCTTCAGGCGGCATCCCCCGAGAGGGTGAGTTACCCGTCCAGAAAATCGACGCTAGCTCAGTGGGAGGCTTTCCGTGTGGAAATGCTTAAGATTTTCAAAAAGCAGGGCTAGGCCCCGTCTGTGCCCTCTGTTCAAGCCGGCAGGGAACGGTCTCGGCCGGATACTCGCGCGCCTTCGAGCCTGAGTAAACGGCATGATCCTCATTGGGAACCTTAGAGGCCTTGTCCAGACAAGGTATCTAAGGATCGTTCGAGAGGTGAAGCGAGGTCATGTTCTTCGTCTCCATCGACCTTCCAAACCCTCGAAGCCATCAAATCCTTCGGCGCCCCACCAGTCGATAGCGCCTGTCGGCTCCTCCACCGCGGCCAGACCCTCGATGCCTTTGGCGACGCCATCAGTGCCATTTTTGCCAGCGCAGCCTCTGGTGACTGTGGAACCTTCAAAAAAGGCGGTGTCGAAGTCGACGACTTTGAAGCCTCTGGCTGTTATACCTGAGAAAAGGTGTACTCCTCTGCCAAAGAAAGACTTTAAGTCCCTCAACTCCATTTTTGTTTTATTATTTTTATTTGTTTAAATATAGTTTTTCGTAACATTTTTTTAAGGTTATTACAACAAACATGGCATTTCAATTCGGTACTATTCCCAGAAAAAAAGTTCAAACAATAACCCTACCCCCTCACCCCCCCTCCCCTAGCCAGTGAACAGGTGCCGATTTCAAACTTGTCTTGCAGGGATGCATTGTGCATTTTTTAAGTTTGGGCTGTCAAATAGATTAGTGCACACATAGTCCAGGGCTCAACCTAGCAGCACCCCGTGAGGGGTGCGTGCCTCGTACAACGGATACCTATGAGGTCCCCAAATTCCTCCTGGCTCAAAACCCAAACAGGCCAACAGATCAAGGGCTCACCCCTCAGGTCGGCCGCTCGTTCTTTTCAAAGAAGGGGAGCCAGAGTTCCTCAATGTTGGATCTGGATTCATCCAGGACATGGGTCAAAAATTCCATATCGTATATCGTCCGAACCATCGCAACCCATTCCCTCATCAGGCATGTGCGGATTCCTCCACTTCTGGGCCAAGCAGCTCCTGGCCGCCACAAGCATGACCTGTAACATGTGGCCCTGGGTGTCCTCCTGTTCATCACCCACCTCGATGCCGAATAGAAGCAACCAGAGACAGAGGGGCCTAGAAACACCATCCACCCCACTGATCCAGGATAGGACCTCTCCCCAATATGACTGCACCCTCGGGCAAGACCACCACATGTGCATGTAATCCCCTTTTTCCTTTCGGCATTTCCAGCAGTGTGGGTCGTAACCCGGGCTCATTCTGGCTATCAACTGTGGAGGGTAGTGCCATCTGTGTTAAACCTTTAGAGCTTGGTGTCTGTACTGGGGGGAGGTCGTTGAGCGGTGGGCCCGGATGCACATTTTAGTCCACCTTTTATCATCTATTGCCGTGCCCAAATCTTTTTCCCATTGTGTCCGTGCTGGCGGGGGATCCCTGGGTATCGAATGCAGGAGGAGTTTGTACAAACGGGATATGACCCCCCTGGAGCCCTGTGTGGAGATGATCGTTTTCTCGAAGTCCGTGAGTTCCCTCCTGAGTGTGTCCCCCCTATGAGGGTTCGGAGAGGACTCCCTTCAGTTGAAGGTAGCGGAAAGGTGAAAGCTTGCCCAGCCCCAGGGCTTCCTCCAGGTTCAGAAGGGGCATGAAGGAGCCACCCACCCACAAGTGGCATGCCCTAACAAGTCCCGCCTCGTACCACCATTTTGATCAAGTTCAGTCGTGCCATCCATGAGAACCCCGAGACCGCCCACCTCTCTATATCTCTCTTGACCTCAGTCCACAAAGGGGTGAAATTGCTCGGGAAGAGGTCCTTTGGGTCAGGTGTGATTTGAATTCCCAAGTGCCGGAACCCCTCTCTCTGCAATTGGAAGGGAAGACCCTCCACATACTCCCTCTCGGTGTCCGGTAATCGACCCCCCATAAAAGCCACAGATTTGCCCAGATTGACCTTGTACCCCGAGAGGCTCCCATAACGCTCTAGTGTCCGCAACAAATGAGGGATCGTCCGTGATGGTTTAGTGACATAGAGGAGAGCGTCATCGGCGAACAGGCTGATCTTACAGTGGGAGCCGCCCATCTGTACTCCAGTGATAGCTCGTTGTTACGCACCGAGATCGCCCAGGGTTCCATGACAAGGGCGTATATCAGGGGGGGATAGTGGACAACCCTGTCTCGTTCCTTGCTCTAGGGGAAAGGCTTCTGATTCCATCCGATTGGCGGCCACCCTGGCCGTGGGTGTGGAATATAGTGCCGCCAACCATCCCAACCACCTCTGACCCATTCCTATTGCCGAGAGGACCTCCCCCATGAAAGCCCAACTAACCCGGTCGAAGGCCTTTTCTGCGTCCAGGGACAGCAGGAGGACCCCCTCGTCCCGGGTTTCCCTTGAGTGCAGCACATGGAGGGTTTTGCGCATGTTGTCCGAGGCTTGTCTATTTAATATGAAGCCTGTCTGATCTGGGTGAACCAGGCGGGGCAAGCATTTCTCCAGGCGAGTGGCCAGGATCCTGGCAAATATTTTAGCATCAAGGTTTAAGAGGGAGATGGGTCTGTAGGAGCCGCGTTGTGTGGGGTCTTTTCCTGGCTTGGGGATTACAGAGATGAGGGCCTGTAGAAATGTGGGTGGGGTCGTCTCTTTGTTGCGGATTTGGTTGAACAATTTGGCCAAGGGTTCCGTCAGCATGAGCTGGAATTGTTTGTAGAAATCAGCCGTATACCCATCTCCCCCGGGGGCCTTCCCTGCTTTAAGTCTCTTGATAGCTGCCTCTACCTCCTCCACCGCTATGTCCCCCTCCAAGACCTGCAGCTTGGCCTCCGTTAAGCGGGGTAGCCGGTGTTCCTCCAGATAGGCCTGGATCTCCTCCGGCGATTCCCCCTCTTGTTTTGTGTACAGGTCCCTATAAAAGGTTGCAAAGGAGCCCACTATCTCTGCCTTTTTATTGAGGGCCATACCCTCCCCATTTTTAATAGTCCAACCCTCCTCTCCAGTCTACAACCCCTGGCTCTATGTGCCAGTAGGGTCCCCACCCTATCCCCCTTTTCGTAGTACCTGTGTCGCGTGTATCTCAGTTTCTTGACCACCTCCCCTATGAGGACCGTGTGCAGAGCTTGGCGTTTCTCGCACATTTCTGATAGGAGGGACTCCTTGTCAGTCCCTTCTTGGGTAAACCTACCCCGCAGGCTCTTAAATTCCGTCTGTATCTTGGCCTCAATGAGCCCTCTTTCCCGCTTACGCCTAGAACCCTCGGCTATAAGGAGACCACGAAAGGTGGCCTTCGCTGCCTCCCACACTGTCACCATATCCGTCTCCCCATTGTCGTTTGTCTCGAAATACGCCTCCATTTCGCCTCTCAGGAATTCCCTGAAGACCGGGTCCCTCAGGAGCATGTCATTACACCTCCACCGGGCTGACCTGGGGGACAGGGGGAGTGACCAGTCCACCACAAGAAGCTCATGGTCGAACCACGTTATTGCCTCAACCCTTGGGGCTGTAGCCACCCCACTTCTCTCTTTAGAAGTCAAAAGGAAAACAATTCTGGTGTAGGTGTGGTGTGGGGGGGAGAAGAATGTGTATCCCCCGGGCTCCGGGTGTGCCACTCGCCAGGAGTCCTCCCAGTAGTGTTCCCTCAGCAGGGTCTGGAACGTTCGGTTATCTTTAGGTATCCCTTTCGGTTCGGTTGCCCTTGCCGTCCACCAGTCCAGCCCGGGATCTATTATGAGATTGAAGTGCCCCCCAGTATCATGGCCCCCTCAGCTCATTCATCCATTACCCCTAGGAACTGGGTTAGGAAACCTATCTGGCCTGAGTTGGGAACGTAGAGGGTGGCTAGGGTTATGCGTTCCCCTTCGTAAGTACCCTTAATCCCCAGAAACCTCCCCCCAAAGTCTCTCTTGGTTTCTGTATTAGTAAGGTGGAGTGTTTTGCTCAAGAGAATCCCCACCCCTTCCTTCTTCGAGCTTCTGTGGGAGGCCCAGAAGTTGGCGTCGATTTCCTTCCCCCTGATGGGTGATTCCTTCCCCTGTCTGTAATGGGTTTCTTGGAGGAACAGCATCATTAGCTGATGTTTGCGGAACGTAATTACTGGTCAGAGACGTCTTGTTTTGTGAATTGAGGCCCTTGACATTGAGTGTGCCTATCTTGCCTTCAACCATTGTCATCTAGGTAGTCCATCTCTAACTTCACCGTAGTATAATGCTTGCGTGCGCCCTGCTGTAAAATGGAAGATTCCTGTTCGGACTGACTAGTCCCCCCATCCCCCTGTGAACCCCTCTAAGTCTTACCATTTCGACCTTGATGATAGTCGTTCGACCCCCTCCTCTCTGCCCCTTTCCCCCTCCCCCTCGTCTTGAGGCGTTCATCTTTGTCACCCGATCTCCTTCGGGGACGGTCAGCGAACCACCAAGGACTCTACCCCAGCCCCGGGTAGTGTGAACGTGTGGATAACCCATTAAAATCAGAATCAACGTGTGGATAACCCATTAAAATCAGAATGAACGTGTGTGAACCTTTAAACCAAACTTGTGAGACGTAACCTTGCTCCCGAAGTCCCCCGCCTCCCTCCCCCGTGTCACCAGGTGCGGACCCGGTGCGCAGGTCCATCGAACCAAATAACGAACATTATGGAAAGAAAAACAGTGGACAGACCCAAAACTCCCCACGGGCCTAGCTCGGCACCGACGTGGCGCTCCTCCATGTGGCCCGCAGGCACCAGCCCTAGAGAGCCAGCGACATAGCCCCCAGCGGCCATGGTCACTGGGAAAACTCATGCTCAGATGGTGAAGTGGTGTTACAGTCACTTCAGGTGGTCCTCAGAGGCCGATGATGGGTGCCTGGTTTTTATGCAACTTGCGCGCCCCCTTAACCTTGGTTTTGTCACTGGGTTGTCCCAGTCCGTCGGGGCCCCGCGGTGGGTTCCTGCCCTCACCCCCAGATCCGCCGGACGGACCGGCACAACCTCCCACCAGGTCGCCAGTGGCATGCAGAATGTCCTCCTCTGTCACCAGGTGGTGTCTTTCCCCCGACCACTCGAATGCCAGGTAGAAGGGATGGCCCCAGCAATATCTGACCCCCTTACCCTGCAACCATCTGGTAAGGGCTCCACATTTCTTTCTCATTGCGAGGGTGAGGGCTGAGAGGTCCTGGTAGATTGCCAGCTTAGAGTCTCCGTATTGGATATCACAGAAGTTCCTCGCCTTCTCCAGAATCCTGGCTTTGTCCTTATAGTAATGCAGTCGGCCAGCACCGACCTCGGGCCTCTACCACCTCCACCGGCTTGATGCACCCTGTCAAGTTTAATCTCGATGTAGGCCTCTGCCCCCATGACGACTCATATGATATCGTGAACCTTGCCTTCCAGTGCCTGCAGGCTCTCCCCTTCGGACTCCACAAGGCCAAAAATACGCAAGTTGTTCCTCCTTTCCCTGTTCTCCATGTCGTCATCCTTGAACTGTAGTTCCTCCTCCTTTCGATGTACCTCCTGGAACCTGGCCTCCATTTGCATCTCCAGGATCGCCGTGGAGAGCTGGTTGTTCTCGACTCCCTCCACGCGTCTTCCAGGGTGGTGACTTTAGTGGTAAGGTCGGACAACTTAGCACTCATGTCGGTTCGAATCCCACATATCTCCTCCAAGATCATCTGGATGTTATTTTGGATGGCTCCCAGACCTGGAGCCGGCACAGATGGAGACCCGGTGGCCATTTTGTCCCCTCCAGCCGCAAACTGGTACTTGGAAAGGGCCTCCTTCCAACTGATGGGATGCTGGTTGCGGCAGTGTGACAACTGACCGCCGCAGGGCCCACAGCCGCGGTAGGACTCGTGTATGGGGAGAGACCGGGGCCAACCACAGTGGAGGAGGCGCCCTCGGAGTGACTGCCAGCCGAATAACTCGAGGGTTTCAGCGCCAGTGGGAAAGCGGGTCTATTGCCCCCCGTGGTTAGGGAAACCACTAGATGGCTGGTCGTGTTCGGTGGGGACCCCGTGGCAGGGGTATGGGGTCGAGTGGCGTTCGTGGGGGCCAATTCATGAAGTTCTGGCCCGAGGGCCTCTCACCTGGAACGTGCCTTCTCCAGTGTCCCCCAGCCGGATGTAGTGTGGGCGCGATCCGGCGACGGCCCTGGCTGGGGAGTTCTGATGTGCGGTTAGGTGGGCCCGTTCAACCCCGTGGGTGGGTGAAGTGTCGGGGAAATGTGGTATGCGTTCAGCTCCTCAGGCGTCTTCGTTCAATGTCGAGCGTGGCCTCGCGCTGGCCCCGCACCGCCTCGCCACGCCTGGGCACGGGGCACCAGAGGCCCCGGGGTGCGGCGGAACCTCCGGGGTCCCCCGCCTCCGACTTTTCCTCGCTCCAAGTGGATACACCCCCCGCAGGCGGCCGCAGTATTTCCCCGCTCCTGTGCTCTACTGCGGCCTTGGAGACTTATGTTAAGAGTTGTGGAGTATTTAGGCTGGTCCAGACCTACTGCACATTATGATCAGGATTGTCTTACGGACATTTTGGATCAGGGTCCCCCTACGGATCCAATATTGCCATTTCATGTGGCTCTGCAGAACACTGTTGCCAGAAATTGGGAATCCCCTGAGACTAATCAGGCGGTGAACATGTCTCTGACAAGAAGATTCCACCCCTCCAGAAGCGTCCCCGGCTACCTGTCCTCCCATCCCCCTCCTGAAAGTCTGGTGGTCCAGGCAGCCACGGCTACCTCGAAACAGGCTGCGTACCCTACCATCACCCCAGATAGGGGCGATGAGCGCGTGGATGGATGGGCGTGCAAGGTATTTTCTGCTGGGTGTATGGCATTGAAATCGGCCAACTCTGTGGGAGTGCGTATCTATGGTGGCTGAGCATATTCCCAAAGGGGACGAAAGGGAAGGCTTCCTGACTCTTGTTACGGATGGCAAGGAAGCCATGTGTGAATCCCTTCAGTCTGAGTTGGATGTTGCAGACAGTGTCAGAAGGTCCATGGCTACGAGCACCGTAATACGTAGATTTGCGTGGTTGCGGAAGTCGGGTTTTGCACCGGATGTGCTCGCTGGACTTCTCAACATTCCATTTGACGGGTCTCACCTTTTTGGCAGCAAAGCTGACGAGAACCTTGAGAAGTTGCAGAACTCTAAAGCAGCCGGCAAGTCTTTGGGCGCCGCTGTTCGGTAGCCTCAGCCTTTTCGTCCTAGCGGACAGCAATGGAGGGGTACATCTTTTTGCTACTACTCCTCATTTGGAAGGGCAAGAGGAATGGCCAGTGAAAAAGGCCAACGTAGGTTTCCTCGTGGTGGACGAGTTAGAGGTGCCAAGACCGCTCAAGCAGTAGCCTCTTTGCCATCAGGCTCTGCTACTACAAAACCGCTCTGAGGCCTTCAGACACAGCTCACCTGTGGGGGTCGAGGGGTGGGCAGTCTGTCTCAGCATCTAGAAGAATAGCGAGCCATTACTTTGGATGCTTGGGCTCTGGAAACAATAGCCCACGGGTACTGCCTTCCTTTTCTACAGAAGTCTCACGACAATCCACCAGGAGTACACTCTTTGAGATTTCCAGATCCGCTCCTTGTGCAGGAAATATTAACCCTGCTAGAGAAAGGTGCTGTAGAACAAGTGCCTGTAGCAGATAGGAACAAGGGATGGTACTCCCCTTATTTTTGATTCCCAAAAAAGATGAGGGACTGAGACCCATCTTGCACTTGAGATACTTGCACAAGTTCCTCAGGAAGGGCAAATTCGAGATGGTGACTCTTTCTCAGATCCTTCAGGCCCTCCAACTTCAAGATTGGTTGGTGTCATTGGACCGTCGGGATGCTTATTTTCATGTGCCGATCCATCTCAAGCACAGGAAATACCTGAGGTTCGCTGTTGGCGGCTCGCACTTTCAGTTTCGAGTCCTGCCATTCGGGTTGACCTCTGACCCAATGGTATTCACCAAACTGATGGTGGCAGTGCTTCTCAGGAGAGGGGTGGGTTCACGTCTACCCCTATCTGGATGATTGGCTGATCAGGGCGCGTTCTCCTGAATAAGCCTTGGATCATCTCAATGTTACCTGTCACTCCCTTCACAGACTGGGCTTCTCCCTCATTTTCAAGAAGTCCCATATGGCACCTTCCCAACGGCTCCAATGCATCGGGGCTGTCTTGGACACGTCGTTGGGGTAGTGCTTGCCACCCAAGGTGGGGGCTCAAAACATTCTCCAGTTGGTAACCAAATTTCAGAATGCCCAGAGTCTTCCGGCCTTCTAATTCATGATGTTGCTCAGCCTCATAGCATCCTGCATTTTCTGGTGCCAGAGGCCCGTCTGAGGATGAGGTCCCTTCAATGGGCTCTCAGGACTCAATGACCCCAACTCTCAGGCAAGATGTCGGATCACCTTCAGGTTCCGGTCAGGGTTTCACAGGATCTTCTGTGGTGGGCTTGCGAGGAAAACCTCATGAAGGGAGAACCTCTTTGGCAGCCATTGCCGTAAATAACTGTAGTGACGGACGCTTCCCTCACAGGGTGGGAAGCTCATGCCAACGGTCTGACCATCAGCGGTCGTTGGTCTCCATCGGAGTCCAAACTGCACATCAATCTTTTGGAGCTGAGAGCAATCAGGCTAGCACTGAAGGCTTTCCTGCCGTCTATATGGGGGATGAATGTCCTGATAATGATGGACAACACGGTGGCCATGCATTAACTCAACAAGAGAGGAGGTGTAGGCTCACTACCACTGTGCAGAGAGGCAATGCAGCTCTGGTTTCTGGGAAATTCAAGAAGGAATCTCCCTAGTGGCAGTTCATCTAGCCGGAGAGGAGAACACAGTGGTGGATGCTCTGAGCAGGCAGAGCGCAGTCTCCCACGAGTGGGGAAAAAGCTCAGGACGTCTTTCAAGAGATCTTCGCTCTTTGGGGAACCCCGCAGGTGGATCTGTTTGCGACCAGTGCCAACCGGAAGTGCGAGCAGTACTGCTCAAGTAATTTCCAGTGAGAGGAGCTCTAGGAGACGCGTTTGTGGTGGATTGGGAATTTCTGCTACTGTTCGCGTTTCCTCCAGTCCCCATCATTCCTCAAGTTCTCAGGAGAATGAGACGGTTCAGATCCTGCATGATTTTTGTTGCTCCGGATTGGGCCAGGAGATCGTGGTACCTGGATCTTCTGGACATGTCCATCTGTCCTCCGGTGCGTCTTCCCCAGCATGGGGTCTGGCATGGATTCACATGCTCATGAATATTCCCTGTCGTCAGGCTGGGAATCCTCGGTAAAGAAAAATCAGTATCAGTTTTGTTTCTGATCTGTCTTTCGTAGTAGTAACCAATCACTGATCTCTGCGTCATACTGACCACAGCCAATGACTGCCATCTCCCTAAGCCCCGCCTCTTGCAGCCATCTTCAGATTTTTACCGCACGTTCAAGTGTTGGGATCCTCGTGCTATTGCTCTCGAGCTTTAGTGCTTTTTTCGCGCTTTTTCTTAGGAAAAAATTCTCTTTTTCAGTCAAAAGAGCCTCAAGCTCCACCGTTTCTTTATCCGATCAACGGGGACCCATGTCGGATTCTTCTACGCCCCTCAAGGGTGAAGATTTCGTCGAGCCACGCTTTTGGAGGACTCCAGAAGTTTCTCAGGCCCATCTCGATCATGGCCGAGGAGAAGGGAAGCTCGACGCCCGGAAAGCTGTTCAGGGTCTGCCCTGGATGCCAGCTTCAGAATGTCTTTAAGGAGGACGAACACTCCCTTTGCCTCTACTGCCTGCATGAGGACAAAGACGCACGTGGAGCATGAAGGACGGCCATCTGCGTCTCGCCAACTGGCTGGAAGGGAAGAGCCCGTCGGGCGAGAAGAAGAAGAAGAAGAAGTCCGAACGGTCTTCTAAGACCTTTGAGGGCGCCCCGGCGACGGGGGTCCAACAGAAGGCCAAGCACTGCGAGCCCGCTGGCACCGGGAGCGCCGAACGGTCGGACTCTAGGGGCGCCAGGCAGGGCGCATCCTCCCCAGCGCCATCAACCACGAGCCAACGCTCTGGCTCGGGTAAGAGGAAGGCCGAGCACCGGCAAAGCTCCTGGAGAGTCCCCGGCCGAGCTCGAAGGCCCCATCGGAGGGGGGAGCGAGGCGGTGACCCTCCCCCCAAGGAGAAGGCGGTGAGCGCACCTAAGGTGGTGAAAGCCTTAATCCATCCGGCCAAGGCCTCTATCGAAACAGTTGCGGCGGCCCTGGCTACACCAGTGGTGGCGTCCTCGGGGCCCAGAGTCTCCCTGCCACCGCGGAGGGAATCCTCTTTCATGCCCATCGACAGGACCCCCGTGAAACCTCCGACGGAGAAGAAAAAGGGGGAGGGCAGGAGGTCGTCGTGGATTCGGCCTCAACCTCTGAGGAGGAGCTGATCGAAGTCTTAAGCCACGGCGTTGGCGTGGAAGAAGACCAGCCCGTCGGGAGGGACCCCGACGTAGGAGAAGACGAGAACGTCAAGGGTGCCGACGGGGCTCCTGACCACCCATCGGACTCCCCTCAACCAGTGCTGTAAGACAACTCGGCGGCCATTTTATTGGCTATACAGTCCTTATGCTTGGAGATAAGGACGAGATTGCCGTTAGCACCAACGGAGGAACCTCTCCCGACGGGGGACCCGGAGCAAGGCCTTCTGGGAGCCCTCCTCCTAAGAGAAGGAGGATTCATCCTCCACCTCCTTTTCAACCATCGCGCCCTGCTCAGCCCTCCTCCCCGTCCACGACCCGTGGGGATGATACGGGGACTGACACGGCCGCCACCGGCACTGACGACGAGGTTTATGACGAGGATCTCCCGTCGTCACCCCCTCCCCGGGCTTCCCCGCCCGACGAGATTGGATCGTTTCATGCCTTGATCGCCAGGGCATCCGAGCTTTTCCAGCTCTGCCCGGAAGAGAAGAAGAAGGAAGGTTTCCTTTATCACCGGCGCGAGACCAAGAGGAAGACGGTCCTCGCTGTACCTCTACTGGACGATATCTGGGATGAGGGTCTCGCCCTCCTCAAGAACCCATCTACAACGCCTGCGAGAAGGGATCGGTACGAGAAGAAGTACCGGGTCCTGGACGCGGCCCCCTTGTGCCTTCGGGCACAGCCGACCCCAGACTCGGTCGTCTCCGCGGCGGCCAGGAAGAAAGCGGGGAGGGCCTCGGCCTCTACGTCAACCTCCCCGCCGGACGGCGAGGGAAAGAAATCGGACACAATGGGACGCAGAGTCATCTCATCGGCAGCAACGACAATTAAGGCTGCTAACGCCTTGGCTATCATAGCCCGCTACGACAGGGAGTTGTGGTACAAAATCACCCCGCTGCTGGATTTCTTACCAGACGACAAGAGGGCGGAGGCCCTAGAGATCTTGCAGGAAGGAGAAGTGGCGTCGGACTACGCCATTACGATAGCGACGGACATCGCTGACACTGGATTTCGCCAGTTGGGCAACAGCGTGTGCCTTAGACGGCGTGGATGGCTCAAGGCAACTGACTTCTGTCAGGACGTGCAGACCAGAGTCTTGGACATGCCGTTCGACGGGAGCAACCTGTTTGGGAAAACAGTGGACGATTCCCTACAAGCCATCAAGACGGACACGAGACGGCCCGGGCTCTTGGTGTTCTCCAGCAACGACGGCCTCCCTTTCGGAGCGGCTGAGGCAAGCAGGGTGCCTCCAAAGGTTCCGGCGGCAGATTTTCCACCTATCGTCAAGCGGCCCATTCGTCGTCACAGGAAGCCTACAGGGGACGAGGCAAGTCGGGCGGACCCCGCCGTCGTCGCCAAGGAGGACAAGGCGGCAAAGCCTCGTCAAAGCAGGACTGAACCGGCCGTGGGGTCGGGCCCCCACCGAAGCACCCCGGTGGGAGGCCGGCTGGCGAACTTCGTCAGCGTGTGGGAGTCCATCTCCACCGACCGTTGGGTGCTGGATGCCCTGGCCCAGGGTCACGCGCTCGAGTTTGTAAAGAAGTGCCTGCACGTCCCCCCCGTGGCAAGGAAGGAACATCACGTCCCTCAACTTCTCTTGGAGGTAAAGGCGATGCTCAAGAAAGGCGCCATCGAGCTCGTCCCAAAGAGGCTTCGGGGCTCCGGAGTTTACTCAAGATACTTCCTCGTGAAGAAGAAGACGGGAGGATTGCGTCTCATCCTGGACCAACGACGACTGAACAAATTCATCAAGGCACAGAAGTTCCGGATGGTCACCCTCCAGCACGTCCTGGGTCAACTGGAGGAGGGCGATTTCCTGTCGTCGTTGGATTTGGAGGATGCCTACTTCCATATCCCCATCCTAAAGGGACAGCGAAAGTTTCTCAGATTCGTGGTCCAAGGGCATCACTACCAGTTTAGAGCCCTTCCCTTCGGATTGAGGTCGGCACCCAGGGTGTTCACCAAGTGCCTCGCACCGGTGGCGGCGCGGCTGCACCTGGAGGGGATCCACGTCTACCCCTACCTGGACGACTGGCTCATCCGAGCAAAGACAAAGGAGCTCACCGCAGAGCACACGGCGAGGACCGTCCAACTACTCACGGACCTGGGATTCTCCATAAACTACGCCAAGTCCCACCTGGTGCCCGCGCAAGACGCACTGTTTCTGGGAGCGAAGCTCGACACAGTGGCGCTTCTGGCCTCTCCGTCGGAGGAAAGGACGAGGGCCATCTTGGGCAAGGTGCAGCGGATGCTGGTTGCGGACACGGCCAGGGTGAGGTCCATCAAATCCCTCCTCGGAATGATGTCTTCTTGCATTTATCTCATCCGCCTGTGCAGGCTTCGGATACGCCCGTTGCAGGAGTTCCTGGACGCTCTCTGGATCCAGACGACGGGCAGCTTTGAGGACAGGATCACACTCGACGAGAGTTTCTGACGAGCGATCCGGTGGTGGGGCACCCGCGCACATCTGACGGCGGGCATGGACTTCCAGACCCCGGGTCACCAGAAGACAGTGACCACGGATGCCTCCCTGGAAGGGTGGGGAGAGCACCCCGAAAATCTGCACGCGAGGGGCCTTTGGCTGCCGACGGAGAAGTTCCTCCATATCAACGTCCTGGAACTCCGTGCAGTGTTTTGGGCCCTCAGGTCCTTTCTTCCGTCCCTCAAGGGCAAGGTGGTGAGGATCTTCACCGACAACACCACCACCATGTTCTACATCAGGAAGCAGGGCGGTACCAGATCCCCAGCCCTGTCCAAGGAGGCTCAGGATCTGTGGCATTGAGCCGTCGCCCAAGGGATGTTTCTGGTGCCATTTCATCTGGCAGGGATAAAAAACGCCATTGCCGACTCGCTCAGCAGAGAGCTGCGCTCGTGCCACGAGTGGGAACTACGACAGGATCTAGTGGACCGCCTCTTCCGACGGTGGGGCACACCCCCAGATCGATCGGTTCACGACAGCGACAAACTCCAAGTGCCGGAGGTTCGCCAGCAGGTTTCCCCAGCCGAGGAGCTTGGGCGATGCTTTCTCGTTCCCCTGGGAGGGCATGTTCCTATATGCGTTCCCTCCATTGCCGCTGCTGATCCGGCTCATCAACCAGCTCAAGAGGTCACGGTGCAGGATGATCCTCGTCGCACCTGCGTGGCCGAGGCAGATATGGTTCCTGGACCTTCTGGACTTGTCAGCGTCCCCGTCAATCAAGCTGCCAGTGGACACGGATCTTCTCTCCAGGGAAGGAGGCGCCATCCTCCATCACGATCCGAAGTCGCTGAACTTGCAGGCCTGGCTCCTGCAGCGTTAGAGTTTGGAGGTTACGACATACCAGCCGACTGCAGAGAGGTTCTTGCAAAGGCCAGGGCGTCCTCAACTCTTAAATGCTACGGACACAAATGGAAGAGGTTCTTTGTCTGGTGCCACGCACAGAAGATTAACCCTCAACGGATTACGGCTCCTCAAGTACTGCCGTACCTGCTGACGCTGGCCAAGGCTGGACTGGCACACGCTTCCATCAAGATTCATCTTGCTGCGATCTCCCGATACACCAGAACCAAGGGATGGAAGTCTTTGTGGTCTCATCGTCTGGTGAAGGAATTCATGAAGGGACTGTTCAGTTCGTTCCCGCCGGTGAAGGCACCGGCCCGGCGTGGGAGCTCAACGTGGTGCTGACCAAGCTCATGGGACCTCCGTTCGAGCCTCTGCACTCAGCTCCGTTGAAGTTCTTGTCGTGGAAAATATCGTTTCCCGTGGCCATCACCTCCGCACAACGGGTGGGAGAGATCCAGGCCCTTTCCTGCAAGCCCCCATACTTGACTTTTCACGACACAAGGGTAGTGCTCAGGATGCACCCCTCCTTCATGCCCAAGGTGCCGTCGGACTTCCACCTCAACAAACTCTTGGTGTTGGTTTCTTCCCGTTGCCTTCGTCGCCGGCTGAAAGGACTTTGCACTCGCTGGATGTGGCTAGAGCGCTGAAGTTCTACGTGGACCGCACAAAGTGTTTTCAGAAGACATCACAACTTTTTGTGAACTTTGGACCTGTCAATCAGGGGAAGGCTCTCTCGAAGGCTTCCATTTCCAGATGGCTCTCCGGCTGTATCATGTACTGTCATTGGTTGGCAAACCGACCGCTGCCTGGCCGTCCGAGAGCCCATTCCACCAGAGCGATCGCAGCTACCACAGCGTTCCTATCTGGTGTGCCCTTGCTGGACATCTGCAGGGCTGCTACGTGGAGGTCGACGCACACCTTCACTAAATTCTACTGCGTCGATTGGGATTCCAGGGAGGAGTCCAGGGTCGGCCAAGCAGTGCTGCGCAACCTGTTCGCCTAAGGTGAGCCTGGTGAGGAGGTAAGAATTGCTTAAAGGATAGTTCCGGGACTTTTTTTTTATTGTTCCTACGGTTCGGCCATGTGTTTTTAAGCATAAATCGGTAGATCGTAGAAAACTTTCCTATGGACCTTACCCGACTTTTCGTCCATTAACGCACTCGAAATCAGCCGCCATTTTGTGATAATCCTATCATTTCCCCCCCATCGACCTGGCTCACCTGCGTTTGCGGCACTAAATCATATCCCCCGCCCCTGAGCCTGACATCGGCAGACGCGTACCGCCCATTTCCCAACGCCAAAGCACGTTTCGTGTCAACAATCGCTGCGCCTCAGCTAATGAAGTGTCGCCATGGAAATGGCAGGACGCCTCTTTCTTCAATAAGTATAAACACACCGTTTCACAACACACAGCAGCAGATTTTCGATTCCATTACTCTCTCTGTGTTACTTTGAGTATTCTGTGACTCGTTTCTGTGCTCTGGTCAGCTACCTTCGCCGCTTCTAGGCCTTGTGAACACCTGTACCATCTCTGTAAATTATTTTACTTTCTTTACCACACAATGGCTACAATAATGCCGTATATGTACGAGCCCGACTACACCGAGGAGGAACTACTGGAAAGGCAAGCACGCGAAAACGATGGGGATTCGGACGGCAGTTGGGAGGACCAGTCAACGGATGAAGAGCCTGGACCATGTCGCATGGACGGCGTCTCCACCTGGTGCACGTGCAATCGGTGCGAGCTAATGCCAACTGAGGAGGAGAACTGCTGCTGCCGTGAAAATTCCGGGTGCTTGGCCTACATTTCGGAAGGCGAGCCAAGTCCGCAATGCATCACCGAGCTGCCAGAGTTCAGGGAAGCCTGCCTCTCACGGACCGTGTTGAGGATGATGATGGTGCTTATGCAAAGTTTATGTTCTTTTTAACAAAATGGAAAACCATACTAATGCAATTACTGTGTTTCAGGGAGTTGCTGAAGCGTCATCTTCAATAATATCATCAATGGAAGTCTATGCGGAGCCCGAGGTATGGATCTTGACAGTTCCATCTAACTAGATCAACAATGCGTGAATAATTGTTGTTTGAATGTTCTACACAATGCGTTCATTCGTGTTTTGCTATTGAGATGTACGTGGGTATTGGTCCCCAAGTACATTTTGTGTTTTCAATATTATTATACATACTAATGAAAGTTCTATGTTTCAGGGAGTCGATGGAGTGTCAGTGCGTGATGGATGTGCTTATCATGAAAATGTAGTCGTTGCAGCGCAAGAGGAAGTGGAGACATGCACACACGAGTCGGAGCAACAGCGTCCTGATGTTGAAGTTCGAGGCAAGAAAGTTTCAAAGAAAAGAAAGCAAAAGAAGGTTAGTGTCCTGGTCACTATATTATGTTGTTTTTCACTGTTAATAGTTCAATACTGTAAGTTGTGTTTAAACTGAACATCCCTTTTCCAATCTGTCCTCTACTTGCGAGTGGGTGTACGAACTAGATCTACACAGACAGTGAAGCGAACGAGAGATGTTGCTTGTCAAACCTTTTGGCAGGGACTTGAGACTGGAGATGCATCGTGCCAATGGGAAGAATATGAAGTGATTGACAACGGAGCTATACCACCACCAGCCATTGATAGTGAAGGTCCTCCTGGTAGTTCGGATGCAGTCGGAGATCAATTCACAGAATCCACACCCGCAAAAACTAAGACCGCGAGAAAATTGAAGAAATTGTTTTATTCACCCATCGCCGGAGAAGGAACAGATGTTGCAATGGAAGAGAATGAATTGGACGACAATGAAACACCATCAATATCACTGAACATAGCGGAAGACGATATCAGAGATTCTACCTTTCATGTGAGTGACATGTCCTCAACGTTACAGGCCGAACCAGCTGGGATGCAGAGTGACAGTATAAGGAAAGAGGCCAAATTCATTGTATTCGATAGTTGTTTGATTGATATTATTCGGATGAAATGTGGGCATTCGGTTGGTGGGGAAGTATGTGGGGAGCCATTGATTAATGTGACTCGTGCAATTCGAGGCACTAACCTTAAAATACATGCCACCTGTACAAAATATCATCCTTTCTCATGGTCTGCACAACCCATGCTGGGGCAACTGCCAGCAGGCAATCTACTTTGTGCAGCGGCCGCACTTTTTAGTGGTTCAAGTTTTAAAAAGTTAGAGTATTTCTTTCAGTTTGTGGGAATCCATTTCATTGCGAAAACTCAGTTCTACAAATACCAAATCGATTATCTATTTCCAGCCATTAGGGAAGCTTGGAGAATGGAAAAAATGTCTATTGATAGTACATTCGCGGGCAAACGGTTCAGGCTAGCCGGTGATGGACAGTGCGACAGCCCAGGATTTTCAGCCAAGTACTGCACCTACCACTTTCAGGACATGGAAAGTAAGAAAATT
The DNA here is from genome assembly GCF_040938575.1 of Ambystoma mexicanum. NCBI lineage: Eukaryota > Metazoa > Chordata > Amphibia > Caudata > Ambystomatidae > Ambystoma > Ambystoma mexicanum. The sequence goes on along the minus strand of NC_090933.1, from coordinate 1,293,869,763 downwards.
GTGAGTTCGGTGGTCGTGCAGGTGTCACAAAGTACATCCTCAGTGGCCATGGAGAAAGTTGGCTTTGTAGCATCATTGCAAGAACTACAATCGCGGGGAATGGTGATCGACCTGATAGCCACGGACAGACACGTTTCAATTGCCAAGACAATGAGAGAAGAGTACAAAAATATAAATCATCAATTTGACGTATGGCATCTTGCAAAAACAATCAATAAAAAAATGTCGGCTGCAGGTAAAAAAAAAGATATGCAAGGTATTTCACAGTGGTCCAAGTCAATCAGCAACCATCTTTGGTGGAGCTCAAAAACATGTGGAGGGTCGTTGGAAATTCTACTGGAAAAATGGCGGTCAGTAATGCTACACTGTAGCAACGTTCACCGCTGGACCACAAACCAACATTTCCACAATTGTGAACATGGCCATTTGTCCACAGAGGAGGCACGGAAGAAGAAGTGGTTGATTCCTTCATCACCCACTCACAAAGCCATTGAAAAGATTGTATTTGATAAAACTATAACAAGAGATTTGAGGGGACTCACGGAATTCTCCCACACAGGAGATTTGGAGGTGTTCCACAATATGTGCCTAAAGTACAGGCCAAAACGATTGCATTTTGGCATGGATGGCATGATAAATCGGACTCTTCTAACGGTCTTGGCACATAACCATAATGTTGGCCGTCAACAAAGTAGGACGACCGGAACTTTAGGGACGCTTCGCTACAATAAGGCCTTCACTAAAAGAAGTAAACAATGGGTGATCAAACCAGTGTTTCAGGATATGCAATATGAGTTTATTGAGAGACTTATTGTTGATGTCCTAGATAGGCACATACATGGAGTTGTGAACGAACCTGTGCAGGGGACAACTGCATTGCCACCCAACATTGCCTCTATTCCATGTCCACCTAAAGCAGAGCTCATTGAAAAATACACATCACGGTTTAAATGATTGTAATTTGATTGTCTGTTCTCTCGAATATGTGTATCTATGTAATGTGTAAATAAAAGTGATTGCTCAGTGTACATGCAATGTGTCTCTCCACCGTTGCCCCTCCCTTCACCATGCAGTTGTGCGAACCACCCGGGTGTCACCTGTGACTTTGCTCTGGAGTCTCCTCATGTCGCAGGCCCATTGAATATGTGTAGCTTTGTATTGTGTAAATAAAAGTGATCGCTCAATGTACATGCAATGTGTCTATCCAACCTTGTTCATTTGCGCATTAAATTAAACCAAACAGTAATATAAATCATTTTTAAAAAAATATAGAATGTCTCCGTATTTATGGTTCTCTGGGGCTGCAAATGCACGCAGACAAAATGCAAAGATGGAGTGTAAATTTAAAGTCCTGTGAGATGGCCTTACACTGAATGTATCTAACTAGGAATGTGTGCTCGTTCAAAGTGAAGGTCAGCTGCTTTGATTTTTTGCTCGGGTGCCGGAATGGCCCACAACTCAGTATAAGGTTCTATTGTTATTTGACCTTGACGGGCCGGGACCATCCCGAAAGACTTTCAGAAACGAAAGCCATTTAATGTTCGTTCATTAGAAGAAATAACGTCGGCATAGAAGGAGTGGTATTTCGGGGCTGCCCTACGCACAGACACAATGGAAAATGCAAATATAATGTAAGTAACTCTTTAGATGAGTTTATACCGCAATTTAATTACTATACAGTAGCTTTAAAGACGGGTTAAGTTGTACTTGTTCGTTCTATGTGGCATATTGTTTTGTACCGCGCACTATCTTGAGGAGAACCATCTCCTTTTACGGAAGCACCTCAAAACCTTCCTCTTTGCTTCTGCTTTCTCTCTCCCTCTCCCCTGCTACAACTGGTCCACTGTCTGCGACCTCGGTCCTGGGCCCTTCCACTCTCCACCTGCACTGCCTCCCTGTCAACCCCTGCACTGGGGGACTGTCTCAGTATCCTACAGCCCCCCCTTCCCAGCACTTGTTCTGCACTTACCTTGCACTCGCCACCATCTGGCCCTATGTATTTATTATTTTATGCTACTTACCTTGTACTCCACTTCCCCCCTCCCCTTCCCCTTGCACTTTTACCTTCCCCCTACCCCTGCACTTGCGCGATCTGAATGACACCTGGCCTAGTAGGATCGTTGTCTGTCTTCTCCTTGTAACCCCCCCCTCCCTGCCTCGCCACGCCTTGAAACACTTGTGTATAGGCGCGTTGCAAATGCCATATCATATCAGTGACGAAGTGGTCCACTGGCGCTCAGGCGGCTCAGAAAAAGGTAGAGGAGAGGGGGTGGGTTACTGGAAATGACGTATAATACCCAGTTGCACTGTCCTAGCTATGAAATAATTTCCCGACCTAATATATAAAATGAATAATTTTAATAAAGATCTGATGGTGAGACTAATTTCATTTTTTATGTTTTTAAAACAGGTACATCCTTCATTATTGTATGTGTCACGAGTACCAGACACCGGCGGATGGCTTTTACAACCGCCAGTTGCTTCTCCGCGTGAACAACGTTACCACCCTGACCATTTTATGGGACGATCGCCAAGTACAAGTATGCCCTAACGCGGTACTAATGGCTAGATGCAACATACATACCGTTGTGGTGGCCTAGTGCCTCATTGTTGGAACAGCCATGCGATTATCAGTGCGACCGAAGAGCTTATTTTATCGTAAACCACCACCCTGTGTACTGCACGCGAACATCGCTTGCCTCAAGACGAACTATTTTGGATCGAGAGCAAAGAAAAATGCAAATCGCTGAATATTCTCTAAACATTTGATGTCAAATAAATGTACTTTACCAAATTTACAATCTTGCGGTTCGATTTAAAAGTACAGTTTCATATTCCGAATTGTGGCGCGCTGTGTTGTGAGCTGATCTGTGTTGGTTTCCGGGTTCTGTGTGGAGTCGCGTAGAAGATGCCTGGGCGCGTTTGCCTACGCAGCACAGTCACGTCACGGATAGAGGCGGGGAATATGAATGTTTTGATAAAGTCTGTTTCAGGGGCGGGGGATATGATTTAGTGCCGCAAACGCAGATGAGCCAGGTCAATGGGGGGGAAATGATAGGATTATCACAAAATGGCGGCTGATTTCGAGTGCGTTAATGGACGAAAAGTCGGGTAAGGTCCATAGGAAAGTTTTCTACGATCTACCGATTTATGCTTAAAAACATATGGCCGAACCGTAGGAACAATAAAAAAAAAGTCCCGGAACTATCCTTTAATGTTGAGTTTTGGATGTAATGCTTAATGTTGAGCCTTTGCCACCTCTCATGGTTGTGCATGTGTGTACTGCTATGTATTTTTATTCATGAGCATGTGAATCCATGCCAGACCCCATGCTGGAGAAGGAACAAGTTACTTACCTGTAACTGTTGTTATCCAGCATGGGTCTGGCATGGATTCACATGCGAACCCTCCCGCCTACCCCTCTGCGACTCTTCACTTGGTCATACTGCCACTTCACGTGCTACCAAATCTGAAGATGGCTGCCAGAGGCGGGGCTTAGGGAGATGGAAGTCATTGGCTGTGGTCAGTATGACACAGAGATCAGTTATTGGTTACTACTACGAAAGACAGATCAGAAACAAAACTGATACTGATTTTTCTTTACCGAGGATTCCCAGCCTGACGACGGGGAATATTCATGAGCATGTGAATCCATGCCAGACCCATGCTGGAGAACAACAGTTACAGGTAAGTAACTTGTTCCGTCTCCCACGACAGGAGGGTTGGGTTCTCCATCCAGAGGTCAAGAAGGGTTGGGTCCTCCTGGATGACCTAATGAAGGTGTTGTTCTCGGCCAGGCGGCGGCAACAAAGTCTCTGTACTGTTGTTGTTGGAATAAGTTCTGCGACTGTTGCAGAGAAAAGAATGTTAATTCATTTTCATGTTCAACTCCGGTCTATCCATTTTGCTTTCTTTAGCCCACAAGGGTCTTCAGGTGGGCACCGTTAAAAGTTACCTAGCAGCGCTCTCAATCTATAAGCGCTCATCCAAGGAATGCTCTTATTTTAAGATTCCTTTGGTTACTCAATTTCTAAAAGGGCTCTCAAATGTGTTCCCGCCTTCACCGTTTCAGGTTCCATGTTTGGGACTTTAACTTAAAGTTTCTGATGGGTGCTCCATTTGTACCATTGCACTCATGACCATTGAGGTTGTTGACCTTTAAGACTATTCTATTGGTTGCTCTTACATCTGCACGTAGAGTGAGCGAGTTTCAGGCACTTTCTTCCAAGCTACCCTTTACTGTATTCCACAAGGACAAGTTGTGTTGCGAGTCAGACCCTCCTTTCTACCTAAGGTAGTTTCATACTTTCATTTGAGTCCGAAAATTGTGCTACCTGCCTTCTATCCTCCTCCGCATCCTAGTAAAGAAGAGGAAAGGCTTCATAGGTTGGACCGTAGAAGAGCTTTGTGCTTGCATGTTTCCAGAATGTCCAAAGTGAGAGTGGACGACCATCTCTTTGTGGGATATACTGTGCACAAACTAGGCCAGGCTGTGTCTAAACAGACCTTTTCTAGGTGGATCATTCTTGCTATTTCTGAATGCTATACTTTGGCAGGCAAGGTGCCTCCTGAGGGGTTGCATGCTCATTCAACCAGAGGCATGGCTACGTCGACAGCCCTACAAAGGGGTGTCGGGATAAAGAACATATGTGATGCTGCAACTTGGTCTTTGATACACATGTTTACTAAGCACTATTCCCTGGATACTTCACATGCTCAGGATGTGGCATTTGGTAAGGCAATGCTTTACTCTGCGCTTTAATTTACACTTTGCAAAATTCTTCACCCTCCTCCACTCATGGATACTGCTTTGGGAGTCTGTCAAAGATGAGGAATACATTGGAGGACACAATCCATTCGAAGAACAAGTTACTTACCCCTGGTAATGTTCTTTCGACTGGATGTTCCTCCAACGTATTCCTTATCGCCCTCCCAACCCGCCCCTCTGTAAAATTTGCCATGCTATTACAGCTTTCGTTCCAACAAGGCTGAGTGCGGGCAGGCCTGGTTTGTGGCCACTTCTTTTTAAAAAAAAAAAAATATTTTTTAAAAATGTTTATATGGTTTATTTAAACCTTTAAAAAGAAAAACAAAACAGACACATGATTACATGATTAACCCTCCTCCACATCTTGTTGCGCCACATGTCTCGTCAACAAAGACACACTTGCAGCTTATTGTGCCTCAAATCTCATGAACAAGTTTGTATTGGTTAAGAGTCTGAACCGATTCCATGCGTGCAAGATTCGATATCAACACTTTTCATGTCAGTTCCACTGTCTTCAAGACATTTTTTTAGTGCTTCAAGAAATATTAACAAATAGAACATGAGTTTGCGATTTGATCCATCAAACATAAGTTGCCACCAATCGGCGGCACAGTTTGTCTGCTGTTTCCAAATGACAGGGCCAAGAGTACGAGATGTTAATTTTCGTAAACTTGGGTAGAATAGAGTTAAATGTTTTAAAGTCTCCTTGCATGATTCACAAAAATGACAGATCAAGTCTGTATTATTTCGTTTAAGTAGACTTAGACGAGACGTTCTTTAGTGTCCATTAAGTTAAGTCTAAATTGCACCTGCAAGGCTCTCGATTTTTGGTCCGGGAATTGCCTTAAATAAGGTTGGAACTTCCCCAATGCTCTTGCCTCACTTGGTACTTCGGACAAGAGTCTAGATCTCCGCCTTTGTTCGCATGTTTGGTGCCAATTTGAACCCCACAATTTTTTTTTGGTTAGATCTGGGTTTTTTAATAACGTTGTTAGCGTAATGTCATGCTCTTCCAGGACTTCCAAACAGTACTTGGTCCACATCGATAAGGCAGTATACTCTGTAACCTTACTTAAATTCTGTAGTATTTCAAACTGCAAGGCTGGTGTCGATGTTTTAGTTTTTCTGAATCGGCATTGTAAGTTCCAACTTACTCTGGCGTGTGTTAGGGAGAATTCTCATTTATGGCTAATTTCCCTTCCCTATTGTGTCCCTCAGCAGCTTTGCTGGAATACTTTGGTTTCTTTTTTTCCACCTGGTAAGAGTGTGAACCTTTTTCCCACTCTTACATGTGTTTTGCCATGTGTATTTCTACTGTTTGTGTGATCTTGGGCTCTGGAGCCACACCACTCCATGAGCCCGACTTTTGTGTGTGTTACACAGCACCTTCAGTGCAGTGACACAGGGTTGTCTTTGAGACTTCCCACTGACTCCATTTTCCTGGGGCTGACTACTGTCCCCCAGAAACAGGTAAAGTTGCCATTTACTTTATGTAGTAATTTAAACTGCAGACCCAGTACACCCCATCGTACATGGAGTACTGGAAATGGTTAATTCCTACTCCTTTTTTTCTGCACCTCTTGGAGCTTTGTTTCGCTCCCTTAACACTAACACTTAGCTGGTGGCAGTGGTACCTACCCTATCTCTCCTACCGCGATTATAGTATATAAACGTGGTACCATTTTAGGCTATTGTTTTAGCCTCGAACTTAAACCCGCTTGACCAAATACTTTTTATTTTGCCTCCGGTCGGGTTTTATCGCCATTTCTTTTTGCGTTTTACTTTGCGCTGCAAACCAGGTTTTGCAGCGCCTTGTTTGGCGGGCTTCTATCCAGAAACCCTCCTTTGGCATCTGGGTGTCTAGGTTGGCTGAATGTAAGGGAGGGGTTTAGTCACCCCCTGCACAGGGGCCCTTTGGAGATCCAAGTCACACTTTGTATTGATTGGCTGAGGTGGTTGTCCAGGCCGGACAACCTCCCTGCTGAGTGATTGACAGCCAGGCTGTGTGAATGGGGGATTTTGGCATAAAAGGCAGGACTCTTGAGCTGGAAGTCAGAGTCGCCACTGGAACTGCAAAGAACCGAAGAGAAGCAGAGAAGAAGACTGCTGCTGCAACTCCCGAGTCCCGGTGAAGCCCTGCTTGCAGTCCTGAGCTATCTACCCTTCAACGACAAGAGAAGATCCAGTCTGGAGTCTTCTTCCCTTGAGCCTCGTGGGATCAACCAGCTCACCTTCCACAGGCAGAGGATCCTCTTCTTGGTCAAAATCGCTGCACACAGCTGTAGTGGTCCGGATAGCCATCTGAAGAGCCTCTCCTGTTTTAAAGGAGCGTGCCTTTTATTCACCGTTGCTTTGCTGCTGCTGGCCTCATCCCTGGGTAGTGCAGATCGCTCCAGACGTCCTTCTTGTCCCCACGACAGAAGCTCCAGGAACCATGAGTCTGCAGGAACTACCAGGAACAACTGCCGTAGCACCAGCTTTTCTTCAAACGAATAAGATACTGTATCCAACTTCGAGAAATTGGGGTGAACCCTTTTTCCCTCACCAAAGGCTTGTCCTTATCTTCCTTCCCTCTTATAACTTTTGCTTCCCTTTTGACAATATCCAAGTACTCCTGGCAATCTCGAATCGTGAACTGTTCTAACCTTGTGATCCTCGACAACAGGACCCCTGTCCCATTTGACACTGGCGCAGGCCTATTGACTTTTATCTATGTTCTAGAAAGATTCCTCTGATTCTATCTGCCTTGACAAAAGTATTGCCTATGATTTCTATCCCCTATTCTCTTGTATTAATTCATGTGCTAAGTGTGTTTGACTTCGGTAACATTTCTTTTCGCGGGAACGCCTTTCTTTAGTAAGACAGAACTGTCATTACTGTCAAAAAGTGATTGCGTAATAACCCACGGTAACGTCTTTGTTTCACAACACCGGTCCTTCAAATCCAATGTACTTACCTTGAATTGAACTGCACAAGGGGAATTGATTGTGTGTAGTATATTTGAAGTGTGGTTTTAATTTAATAGAAGTGAAGTGTTTTATGAACTGATGGTTTAAAAATAAATGTACTTATATTTTTTTAACCTGAAACCTTGAGTCAGTGTTTGCTTGAGTCACAGTAACTGTGGTCCTTTGTGTAATCTCTACTACTGCTCATTTGCTCTTGAGGTAAGTCTGGCTGCTCCGCTACTGCTACCACTTTAACTGTTTAGTACAGGCTTGTATCAAAGGTGAAATTGTACTACCACCTCTAGTCTTAATCTTGTGTAGTGGTCCATAAGGGCACTGCCCAGGATTCTGCCTAACAGCATGCATTGAGATGAAACCCAATTCGTAGCGGATACATACTGTGGCAGTTCCTCTTGGTAGATGTAGCACACTCACCCAGAAAATATCTTCTAAGGTGTTCCAGAGTTCGTAGGAGCATCCAAATGTGTTTTCAGCACCATAAATTATCGCCGGAACAGCTTTTTGCTGGTAAAATGCTATAGTTGGTTTTAGCGAGAATTTCCCATACTGTTTGTTAATTATGGAAGCTTGGCACGCCAGTTGTCGGCATTTGGATTTTGCTATTTCTGCCCATGGGGCATCATTTACGTTTTAGCTTATTCTCATGCCCAGGTATTTGGTATCTTGTGTGGTGTTCAGCCTAGTTTTTTCAAGAACCCACACTTGTTTCTTTTGTTTGTTCTTTGCCGTCTGCAGATTTTGGAGGGTCAGTATCTCGCACTTTTGTTTATTAATGTGCAAACCATTCTTACACACGTATACTTCAAGAGCGTCGAGTTTGCATTGCAATCCAGTCGGTGTCATATCTAGAAGTATTAAATCGTCGGCATAAACAAGCCAACTGACGTGTGTACTGTTAACCTTTGGTGGAAATGAAGAGATTGCACTGAAAGCTTCGCCAGCATCAGATAGGAACAAGTTAAAGATAATGGCGGCCAATGGACAGCCCTGTTTCACGCCTTTATATGTATGTAGAAGCGTAGATAAGGTCCCATTTCGATCTAACCGGATTCTAATATTTGTGTTAGTGATTGCTTTCAAAAGACTCAGCGGGCAGTTCCATGTGCTTAGCTTTTTCCAAAGGATTCCACGAGCAGCGCTGTCGAAAGCATGGGAGAAGTCTATAAGTGCCAGGTATATTTGTGTGTTAGTTCTTAAAGCTTGCATCTTGAATAGGTTCAGCAGTAGGGGGTTGAGACCGCAACCCACACCCTTCACAAATCCAGATTGTCTTGGATCTACGTGGTTACATTCGGTGGACCAATTTAGCAACTTTTGTTGTAATTGAGTCGCTTAGATCTTTCCTAATACATCAAGAACGGCACTAGGCCTATAATCCTTCGGGTTTGCCCTATTGCCCTTCTTAAAGATCGGGATTACAATAGCGCTTTTCTACGATGTAGTGGAGGCACGTTTACCTATTATTCTTTCGAACAATGTCATACAAAAGTCAGCCCATGCCTCTGGGTTGCGCTTAATGGTGTAGTTCGTAAGTCCATCATGACCCGGGGCTGTTGACGCATTGACTCTTTGTATTGTGTTTCGAATATCTAGTCGATCAAACTGTAGGTCCCAGCGGTCAAGTTTTAGGATACCAGTCCTCAGAACACCCCTTTTTGCTGAACATTTTAGTATAGAAGGAGACCCATGTAGCTTCGGAGATAAGATTTGCTTGCAATGAGTCTTGTGGAGCGAATTTATTGTTTATAAGTCTCCAAAATTCTGATGAATTTTTATTCGCCTTTTTAGCCATCATTTCCTCCGAGTCATTCTGCAATAGAGTGGCGTTATGAGCCTTTCACCAATTCCTGTATTGTCTTACTGCTTTCTTCTTTGATACAAAGACCTCCTTGTCGTGTTTCGGTAGCTTTTTCAGCTCTTGACGCATTGATCTTTTGCGCTGTTGCACTTGTAAATCAAATTTATGTTTATGGACACATTTTTCATGTTTCAAGCCTTGTTTGTGCGCTATGAATTCTGATGACAGATGGAAATATTCAATCTCGTTTTTCACTTGATTTAGGTTGATGACAATTTTCTTGACGTCTTTGTCTCTGAGTTCGAGACGTATTCTACTCGAGCGGGCGGACACATAATGAAGCCAGGATGGTGGGGCTGGCAGACTTGTTACGTTGAGGCTCAGTATCACCATGTCGTGATCACTATGGTCCATCGGTTTGACCTCAAACCTAGTTGCTCGTGTATGAACCAAGTCTGACACAAACATATAGTCTAGAACTGAGTGTTGTTCTAGTCTTCTCCACGTTGGATTTGCAGGGATGTCTCCAGCCACGTTGACATTTAGCATAAACAATCTTCTTGCGTCCATTTCCCGGCACCATTTCACTGCGGCTTCTTTACATGTTGTGGTTATGCCTTTTCGGGGCGAGTTTCAGATTTACATACTTCGCACAGTCTGTGTTGAGATCACCGCAGATGATTAGGTTTGGAGATCCGCAATCTTCGAGTAGGGCATCTACTATTGTGGTTATTTGATCTATAAAGGATATTGTTCCTGCGGCAGATTGGTTCCATTATACATTGATGATGTTTAGGACCTCAGATACCCCATTAATTTTCCTTGATGTCAGGACCCTTGCCGTCTGAATAAATGATGAGACGTTGTTAGAAGACACAATAGATTTCCTTACGACGATCATCAGGCCGGCCATCGGTCTTCCTTTAGATTGTTTTATAGCAGAATTTACTGCTATTTCAAAGTCTTGTAGAGAAGGACATCCAGATAACCACGTTTCCTGTAGGCAAGCCAAGTCTAGATCCTGAAGTCAAGGTGTTTGAAACAAATGGCAGAACCCTCGTGTATTCCAGGATCCCAAGTTAAGTGTAGTCCTTTCACTGGTCACCTCGCATTATTTGGTCGAATGGGTGTTTAAAGCTGACGCAATCCATGCCCATTCATCTTTCCGATTAGGACGTTCCAGCGGGGGTCAGGCCCACCTGTTAAAGTGGCCAGCCCATCAATTGTTATTTATATTTGATCCCCAAATGTACGCACTGTCTTCTTTCCGTTTCTCAAAGAGAACATTTCTCAATGCAAGCTCTGATGTGGCCATTTCTGCTACACGAGGAGGGGGGAAATAAAATAAAACAGAACTGAGGCAACGGGTGCCGTGCGTGCTACTTATAACATCTGTTGATGTCATCCTCGCCGGAGGCATCTGAGGTACATAGACCCGACACCATCGACGCAGGGCACCCTCTGCTGAAAAATGTCCAGAGCTGCCGAGCTGTGGACACTACATGTCAAAGATGAGGAATACGTTGGAGGAACATCCATTCGAAAGAACGTTACCAGGGGTAAGTAACTTGTTCTTCTGACTCGGAAGACATTGACGCTTCAACATTTTTTTACTGTTCCACCAGAGCAATTGTTCAGTACTCCTGTGAGAGCTCAGACGCTTCACATTTTGCCTTAATTTTCTACTCAGTCTGAGGAGAATTTGTGCCAACCTGCACAGCGGCCTTCACAACCTGCACTAAAACTGGTTATAACCATTATTCAGGTGCATAGACCGTTGTTGTTTAACATTTTCAATCCTAGCCAACCACTTGATAGGGTTGATTCTTCACTAGCACTGTGCTAGAAACGCATCAAGGACAAAATGTCACCAGAACTACCCCAGGGGTTGGTTCCAGTTGACCCTACTCCCGACCCTTTACCGGTACCAGACCCTGCTCCTCCACCCAAAAGACAGAAAATGTCAAAGGACATGGACTCAAATTCAGAGGAGCACACCACTCATTCACTCTCTAAAGTGTTCCGTGACATTGTCATTAAAGCCATGCAGACTCTTGAAATCCTCCCAAAGGATAATCCTGCAACAGCTGGTGTTTGTGGGACACTGCCATCACAGCAGCCTAAGTTTCCTCTTCCAATGGAATTGTGCGTCATGGAGCAAGCTCTAGCTCATTGGGGAAAACCTAATTCCGATCACCACATCTCTAAGGCCCTAGATAATAAATACAAGGTCCCCAAGGATGAACCCTTCATTCTCATGGGAAATCTTCCAGCAATATCGTCAGTGTCTGCTGCCCTGGGCACAAAGGGTAAAGGCCCTTCACCTTCTCCAGCTTCAGTGCTGGACACAAATGCCGAACCATGGGAGACCTAAGGTAACAAGTTGTACGCCACCTCTACCTTACAATTTAAGCAGATTAACACTGCTACAGTTCTGGTGGGATTTAATATCCTTAACTGGAAGAATCTAGAGCGTTTCACCAACATGCTACCTCAGGAAGCTGCAGACGAGTATTCTTTCTGGATCTATGAAGACAGAGAAGCTGCTATGCAGCAGCTTCAAGTCGTTAAATACCTAACTGGCACAACTGCTATGGAAGTTACTAGTTCAGTCTGCATTCAAAGACACGCTTATCTGTCTGCCTCCTCCCTTCACCAGGATATTCAGAAGGTGCTTGACCTTCCATTCGATGGCAAAACATTGTTTGACCCATCTACAGATCAGGTCCTACAGAAATGTAAGGCCAGTGTCACAGCAGATAAAACTCACAGCTCCATTTCGGTGAAACAATTATATCACCAAAACATGCCATTTAAACCACGTACACAAGGCAACAGTGGTTCCTCCACTTCTGCTAAATCGTACTACTCTTCCAAGAAGAGACGGTATAGACCCAAGAATAAATTGGCCCCCTCCTCTGCCTCGAATTCTGTTCAGGAGCAGAAGTCGTCTATTTGACTTTCCCCCGGGCATGTACTTACCTTCCGCACCAACCATCATCCATGAGCATACATCCCCGGTAACAGGAATGCTTTCCAACCTCCTCCCTTTTTGGAAAACCGTTACTCAAGAGGAGTGGGTTCTAAATATTATTCAACATGGGTATCGCCTTGCCCTTCCGGCTACTCCACCTTCCTCTCCTCCAACGCACCAAAAATCATACCCGAGCGCTTGGAAGAGATTCAAAAACTCCTTCTAGGAGCGAAAGAATTGGTTCCTCAAGAGGAAATGGGTCAGAGATTTTACTCACGTCACTTCCTGATTCCAAAGAAATCAGGCAAGATCCGTGCAATTCTGGACCTTTCAGACCTCATCCAATTTCTGTCTCTGGATACTTTCCATATGATAATTAACAAGGAGGGTCCTGGGAGTCCCTCTGCCAGACATTAGTCCTGGTTACCCAGAGTCTTTAGCTCACTATCTTTCACAGAGAAGAAATATCCCAAACATCCCAAACATATCAGTCTTGTCCTGCCCTGGGGAAGTTCAGCACCGAAATGCTAGGCAATTCTCCTCTGAACAAGAGTACCAACTGAAACCCCAGACACGTGTTTCAGTCTGGTTGGACCTCAACAGTAGGGTGGAGCTGTGCCTCTCTAAGAATAGTGAGCAAGGGTTTTACTTTCCATATGATAACCAACCCTCAGATTCTGGCTTCCCTACATTCAAACGATTGGATGCCATCGGTGACCTACACAATGCATATTTTCACATCCCCATCTCCAAACTCCACTGTCAGTTGCTAAGATTCACAATAGGAAAGTCTCATTACCAGTTCACATGTCCACCCTTGGGGCTAAATTCTGCCCCCAGTGTTTTCACAAAGGTTCTGGGGTCTTGGGTCAGTGGCATCCTTCTTTCGGTTGCAGACAGTCCATCTATATACCTACCTAGACGACTGGCTACTCAAAGCCCAGTCTTCGGAGCAATTGCTTCAAGAGTTGCAAATTACTTGCCATACTCGGTTCAACCTGGGGTTCTCCATAAATGCTACAAAATCGCAAAGGATCTTAGGAGCCGTTATAGACACTACTCTGTACAAAGTCTTTCCATCCTTGGAAAGGGTGCAAGCCATTCAGCAAACCATTGTTCGGTGTTCCACTCACCAGTCACTAGCAGCTTGATGGTTTCAAAGGCTCTTGGGCCTCAGGGCTTCTTGCATGAACCTAGTTCCCTTTGCAAGGCTCCATATGACAACGACCCAGCGGCATCTTGCTCTCAACTGGAATCAGCTCTCGGATCCCCAGGAAACCAAGATCCAAATTCCAGACCAAGTGCAAGACTCTATGCGCTGGTGGAACTCCGCAGAGACCCTGCTAACAGGATCTCTCTTTCAACCTCCCACTCTCCAAACAGTCATAACAGACCCTTCAGAGTATAGTTGGGTAGCCCATCGTCAAAGCTTAATAGCTCACGGTCTTTGGTATCTCAGCAAAGGAAGGACCATATAAATGTCCTGGAACTAAGAGCCATATTTTTCGTTCTAAAATCTTTTCTTCCCTCTTCGAGGAAAGGTGGTGAAAATTCAAACGGAAAATACCACTGCAATGTTTTAAATAAACAAGCAGGGAGGACTCGCTCCCTGCCCCTGTATTTCTTAGTAGAACAAATTTGGTATTGGGCCATTCAAAATCACATTTTCTTGGTGGCGTCCCATCTCGAGGGCAAGAAGAACGTCCTGGCCGACAAACTAAGCAGGTTACAGTCCGCTCCGTACGAATGGGAGCTGAAACCATCAGTACCACACGTTTCAGAAGTGGGGCCATCCATCAGTAGAGCTCTTTGCCAATCAACACAATACACTTTGTCTGCAATTTGCTTCAAGGCAAGGTCAAGGTCCTCGGTGCCTGGGAGATGCTCTTCATCTGGTTTGGTCAAATCTAGCACTTAATGCCTTCCCACCTCTTCCATTGATTCACAAAATGTCACACAACCTGACAATGATTCTATTAGCCCTGTTGTGGCCTCGCCAGATTTGGTTTCCATATCTCCTGGAGCTAGCGGGGTATCCCCCTCACATCTTCCACTTTCGAGAGATCTGTTGACTCAACAGAAGGGGCAGGTTCTTCACCCCTACCCTCAATTGTTCAACTAGAAGGCGTGGTTCCTGAGTAGCTAGCTTTCTCCCACTTGCACTTGTCAGAACAAAACCATGCTATTATGTCGGCCTCCAGGAAATCGTCCACTAAGAAACAGTATCATAGCAAATGGTTACATTTCTGTCACTGGGCCTTAGAACAAAACCTTAACCCTCTAAAGGCTTCCATTGATGTCATGTCCTTGATGTCTTATCTTGTTTCCACCGGTGTCAAGGTAGACGCGTGCAAACATTACTTATCAGCTATCGGTGTTTACCTGAATAGAGAACCCAAGTCTTTTTCTCTTTCCAACAAGGCCATTAAAAGGCAGTTTGAGGGCCTTTTGCGTGTACACCCACCTATTCGTGAACCTCCACTTCCGTGGGATCTCAATGTGGTCTTAACAGTCCTAATACAAAAACCATTTGAGCCTATGGCTCAATGCGATTTAGAATTCCTAACTTGGAAAGTGACTTAGCAGGGGTGAGACCAAGCCTGAGTTGCCTATGGTTCTTCAGCCTGCCAAGCCAATACAGAATGGGGAAAAACCATAGGCAACTCAGGCTTGGTCTCACCCCTGCTAAGTCACTTTCCTTCCTCACAAGTGTGATCCTTTGCAGAAGGGATGTGGCAGAGCAGCTTGGGCTGAACTAGCCCTTTTAGGGCGGGACCAAGCCTAATTTGCATATTGGCTTTTCCCTTTCTGTATTGGCTTGGCAGGCTGAAGAACCATGGTGGATGGTTGCCTGGAGCAATTGCCAGAGGTTTAGATTAATAATAAACCTTCCGACCACATGTTGCTCCTGCAGCCATTCTTCAGATCATTGTTGTAGTCGAGACCCCTTCGAAGCGGAGCATTTTGCTAGTAACCCAGAACTCGCTGCAGCCATCCAACAATGTTGTCTTCAACCTTCCCAGGGAGCCCTAATCCTTTGCTGGCCTCCAAAAGCCCTTAATGCTTTGATCCTTAGATCGGTGGGAACAAACAGTCTCAACCACTGCTTTGGGCTCACCAGCTTCCTTGTGGGCTGCATTGGTCCTCCGTCCCTCCACACCCCCAGTTTGGACTTGGGCCTCAACAGAGCCTCAACCTATGGAACAAGAGGCCTTTCCCTTCAGTTGCACCTTTACAGCACAAAAATGGGCCTTGCAGTACTAACTTCTTTGTTTCCACCATGAGGGCCGACTGTCGTTGTTTGATCGCGGTTGCCATTTCTGACTTCTCCCTGCGTCATGTCTTTGGGGGTCCTTGGAGGTTGTCAACGACACGTTGATCCTTTCTTCATCGTGCTATGGTCGTCCACCTGTCCAGTGGCAGGAGTCATCGCGCCGGAGCTCAGACTTACTGACTAGTCCGACCTAAATCCTGATGCTGAAGGTGACCTCTGTACCAGAGACTCCACAGTCCCCTTTCAACTGAACCAAGACACAAAGCACGGGGGGCCAGCGATTTCAGGAGTCTCTGAAGTTGTCACTGGGGGCAAGTTAACCTATGTTTTTCCAACCCCTAAACTTCTGATGGATATAACAGGTATAAAGTCCTTTCCCTACCTCTGCCTTGCTTGACTGTGATCGATGAAGTTCTATGTAACTGCCATTTGGCTTTGCCAATACTAGTTCAGGCTACTTGAAAGTATCCTTGCATGCTGCAATGGGTTTCATTGCGACTTGTTACTTTAAGGGCACAAGGACCCCTTCTTTAGCAGGGAAGGACTTTTAAAGTTTAATGCCTCATAATGATAAGAAGATAGGTTGGGTAGACCACTACAGAGTGCGCTTGACCAAGTCGTATCTTGGGTTGTGCTGCAGAACTGGTACATGTAGGTCCTACCCTGAACCTAGTATATTGTACAAGGATATAAGATGAACCAGTCTTCTGTGCTCACCACGAAATTAAGTATATATTAATCTGACAAGATTCAAACAGAATTCATAAATCACAAACAGTTGAGTTTATTATCATAGCGACAGCCACATGTGTTTCAATCCAAGAACAGGATCTGAAATCAAATTGTCAAAAGAAAACCAGATATCAGTGGAGTACATCACTCGAGTAAATTACATTTGTCAGCCGGAAAATGACTCCATTTCCTCTTCTCTGGTTCCATTACAAGAACACCTTGGTCCTCTCCTGCTGCAATTACATCTGCCGGAACCGGCGGACCACCAGATTTCTCGAGCCAGACTTTTGCTCCCGGAACCATTTGGTCTGATGAGCCAAAACCTTTGTCCCCACGTTTAGTTATCACAGTGGGTGGCGCTCTTTTTCACCATAGTTAATTTTACTGGTTCAATGATCAAGTGCGCCACTCTATCTCCCTTATGGATAGGTAGCATGTTATCTCCACTATTAATGAGGATGACCTTTATCTCCTTGGCAGTCGGCATACACAATCCCTCCCAAAACTTGTGTCAATCACACAGATTCCCCTTGGTTTCAGTCTAATCTCTTCCCTTGCATGTACATCCACCCCTCTGGTGTGGCTCTATAAGGAGGTAGCGCTCCAGGTGACATTTCCCAATACATCAAGGTTTCAACGAGACTATTCAGTTTCATTTGTACAGCTGCCGTTAACATACGCATCAAGGGGGTCTTCCCGTTGGCAATTGGTCTGTTCTTCAGCACTTGCACTGCCTCCAAAACTCATTCACACCACCCTTTCAAATTGCCTTCACCGGGTTTCTGCAACTGTTCTCTCGACAAGCCATTCATTCTCTCAATCATTCCTGAAGCCTCTGGGTGATAGGGGACATGAATAATCCATTCAGCCCCCTTTTCTTGACAATAGCCTTGAATCAACTTTCCTTTCAAATGTGATCCATTGTCACTTTGAATCTGTAAAGGGATTTCATAGAACATTGCCACTTGATCTAACAATTTAATTGTATTCAATTGGGTAGCTCTCTTGCATGGCATCACCATCAAATATCCGGAATATGTGTCCAAAATGGTGCACGCATATTGACATCCCCTGCTAATCGGCATTGGACCGATATAATCGATCTGCCAGATTTGTCCAGGTAATTTACCTCGTTTCAACGTACCCTGAATGATATGCGGGCTAGACCTCTGTTTGTGATGTTGGCACACTGGGCATTGTAAAATCACAGTTTTCACGATCCCTAACGGAATGCTAATTCCTTGATCTTTCCTCCCCACCTAATAGTAGCCTTTTCTCCAAGATGCCCACTTTTCACTTAGCAATACCTTCCAGATCATCTTCCTCAGACCTCAACGTTCCAATGAATCGGTTGGGCAATGTGCGTCTACATGATACACAGTTACTGTACTATGCATCGACACCTCAGCAATATCTTGCCACAACTCTTTCCCCCACACCTCTTTCGCATGAATCTTCCATCCATTCTTCGGCCAGATTGGCAGCCAAACAGCTAGCCCATTCGCCACTGACCAAGCGATTTTTGTATACATAACCAGGCATCTCGTTCTTCAATGCCTGATATACTGCATACAATTCTGCAAATTGACTACTCTTTCCTTTCCCTGATGGGGTCAATACTTTCTTCATTTTGGGATTATATGCCACAGCTCGGTCCCCTCATATTTGGCAGAACCATCAGTGAACCATGCATGTTCAATTTGTTCACTCGTCATCTCTCCATATGGGACTCCCCATTTCACAGGAGACTCCATCACCTCCACCTCTTCCAAAGGTTTCAAATCAAGCAACCGAACACCAGTCAATACATCGTGACACGCCGTCATTTGCTCTGTATCCACAAGAGCCCAATAACATGCCAATAACTGCCTTTCGAAAGGAGTGTATCGGTCACCAGCATCGGGTAACATACGACTCCAAAGGACCATACCCCCAGTCCTGTTTCTGCCACAAACTCCAATTTGCATAGTTTTCCTGTACCAACATACTTAACTCCACTTCCCTTACGGCCATAAATCCAGCCCTCTCTGGTATCTTTTGCTGATAGAAATGCTTTTTCTTGTTCCTCTCCCCACTCGAAATTGGACTTCTTTCGGGTCACTTTGTGAAGGGGCACAATAATCTGCACCAAATGTAGTATATGCTGTCTTTAGAACCCAAACAAACCTATGAACTGTTGAGCTTGTTTCTTATTCATAGTTGTGGAGAACTCAAGGATCTTTTGTTTAGCCTTTGGCACCATTTTACGATGCCCATTATGCCACTGAATCCCCAGAAAAATCTGTCTCTGCGGGACCTTGGGTTTTTGTCTCATTCATTTACCGTCCTTCCTTTCTCAGTCCTCGATAAGGAAGTCTAGGTGCATCTGCACGCTCTGCTCATCCTTTTCCTGTATCAAAATATTGACCTAGTGCGAGATCTACACATCAGGTTTGCACAGAATTGTATCGAAGTGTTCTACCACCAGCCAGTGACAGATGGTCGGACTATGCATATACCGCATGGGCAAACGTTGAAACGTATACTGCCTCCCATTCAAAGATAATGCAAACTGCTCTTGGCATTCGTCTGCAATTAGTACTGTGAAAAATGCATTTGCCAGATCGATTATAGCATACCATGTCCCTTCGAACTTTTGCACATTCTCAATCAAGGTAACCACATCTGGGACTGCTGGTATTAATGGAGGAGTGTACTTATTCAACTCTCGATAATCCACAGTCATCCTATATCTTCGGCTCGGCTTCTTAACCGACCAGACCGGATTGTTTCAAGCCGTGGTAACTGGTCGTAGCACACCTGCTTCAACATATCCTTTAATGATTTCTGAAATTGCCTTCTGCCCCCAGGAATGCGATATTATTTCACAGATACTTGTTTTGTGGGTAAGGGAACCTGTACGGGGGGCATTTTCAATTTTCCTACCAGAACGGGAGTACACATCAAGGCACTCGCCCCAAATTGATAGGTTGTACCTTCGAACCATAGGGTCAAACCATCCAGATATTGAAGCCAATAATGTATTCTGGTATGGGAACAATCAACACTTGGTATTTGTTCCTTTTCAGATTACCAATTTTCATGTCAACTCTGGTTTGGACTGCGGGAGTCTCTTTACCTCCCAATCCAGTAATGGTGAAATGCTTGCCATCAAACCTTGAAGGATTCCCGTGAATCTATGGTATTGTATTGTTTATTTATATAGCGCCTATACACAGGCAAGCGTTTCAAAGCACTCAAGGAGGGTGGGACCATAGCGAAAAAACTGTCGCTCAGAGCCCTTTGAAAATTCTGAGACAATAATAGTCGGTACAGGCAGAGTAAGTGCGTCAAATACATTTAACAGTTTGGAATTCAGCCAATGGGCCTGACGGCGATTCTGCATTTCATACCAGTGCAATTAAGGGGTGAGGACAGGGAGAACAGACGGACGATGTTCAGCCGCAGTCCATGCGGATTGTGCAGAAGTCACAGGGAGGGAGAGGGTAAGTGCACCTGGCCGGTTGAGACTGGGTTAAGTGTGGAGAAAGCCACTCTCTCGTTATTTCTGAAGTGCAGTGAGTGTGGGTAGGGTGTAGAGCCCTGAGGCAAGTGCAAAAGAGGACTGGCAGGGGTGCCGGGGACCTGTGAGACACCAGATGGCAAGTCAGCCAGCTGTAAGGAAGAGGGAAAGAGCTAGGTTAGCAGGTTAGCAGGGTAGAGGGAAAGAGGAGAAGAGGAAGGTATTGAGGAGTTTCCGGAATTTAAGTAGATCCGGCTCTAGACGGAGGGCGACAGGGAGGCTATTCTAGAGGGAGGCACCTGCTTAGGATAAATATCTCCCTCCAAATCTCTGCTTGAAGAATCAGCTCACTCCCAGAAGTTTGGAGGTAAATGAGCAGAGGGCTCGTGGGGGACAGTATTTAGGTAGGCAGCGTTGCAGGGAGGTAGGCCCCAGGCCCCAGAAAGCCTTGTGAACAATGCAGAGGGTCTTGAACTTGAACTTTGCAGCCATGGGGAGCCAGTGAAGGGATTTCAGTGCCAGAGAGATACGGTCCCTGGGCTTGAGGCCAAGGATAAGTCTTGCTGTTTTGTTCTGGATGAGTTGAAGAGGGTGCAGGGCAGAAGAAGGTAGGTTGAGGAAGAGACTGTTGCAATAGTCCAGCCTAGAGAGAACCAGGGCTCTGGAGACAGTAATGGGGGAAAGTGAGAAAAGGTAGAGTACCTCTAAAGAGGTGTAGCTGATAGTTGGACTTTTTTGAGATGTCAGAAATGTGAGAGGAGGAGGAGGAGGAGGAGAAAGTGTAGTCAAAGATGACTCCTAAGTTTCTTGCCTGGCAGGTGGGTGCGTGTGCAGGGCCCAGGGAGGCTGGCCAAAATGAAAATAGGAAAGCGCGAGCAGGTGTCCCAATGTGAACGATCTCAGTCTTACTGGCGCTGAGGCAGAGGTTGTTTGCAGCTCATGACTGAATAGCAGACATATGGTCAGATATGAGCGAGGAGGAGGAGGTGCCTGAAGGTTTGCCTGTAAGATAGTTGCGTGTCATCCGCGTAACACTGGAAGTTAGAGGTGAAAGTGGCAATCGCACGTGCCAGTGCAGCCATATAGAGGTTGAAGAACCAGGGGGAAAAGTTAGATCCCTGGGGGAACGCCGCAGGTTGAGTGTGTGATGGTCGAGTGAAAGGCTCCGAGTCCGCTTGGGATGGGTGGTCAGAGAGGAAGGAGGTTAACCACGCCAGAGCCTGACCTGTGATTTGCAGGGTGTCACGGAGACGTGCGAGCAGGATGTTGTGGTTAAGAGAGGTTAGGAGAGGTCAAGGAGAATGAGAATAGAGGGAGTGTTAGTGTCTAGATTTGAGAGAAGGTATTCACGGGTGTTCAGAAGAGCAGTTTCTGTGCCTCTGGATGCTCTAAAGCCAGATTGATGGTCATGGAAGCAACCAATAGATTCAGTGTGGAGGGTCAGCTGAAAGATAGCCAGTTTCTCCAGGAGCTTGCCCAGGAATGGGCTGATGGAGATAGGACAGCTGTTTGCCGGAATGAGGGGTCGGCAGAGTGTTTTTTGAGCAGAGGGTGCACAAGGGGGAGACCTTGAGGGCGGTTGGGAAAACTCCAATGGTAAAGGAAACATTTCATAGATCAGCCAAGGCTGGGGTGAGGTAGTCAATATGGTCTTTAATGGTTTTGGAGGGGCAGGGGTCCACCTGTTTGGATGAAGCCTTCATAGATAGGACTTGTCTGGTGATCTCAGTCGATGTGACTGGTGAGAGAGAAGAGAGGGTAAGTGGAGGGGGGCCAAGAGAGGCTTCGATGTTGGCGTATGATGTGATGTGGAAGAGAGGGTGGAAAGGATGTCTTGGGATTTTGTGGTGAAGTGTGCAGGCATGGCCGAGCAGAGGTCCTGGGTGGATGTGACGGAAGAAGAGGCTGCTGCGGGATTGGCTAGTTCCTTGCAGACTTCGAAAATGTCAGCCGTGTTGTTAGATGCCACAGAGATGCGGGCTTGAATGAAGACTCTTTTCTTGGTGCGGATGCAGTCGATAATGCCTTTGAAGGAGGCGGTAGGCCAATTTGTCAGATGGTTCGTCCGACGCATTCCTTTTCCGCTCAGCTGTCCTACACTTAAGTTTAAGGGCAGCCAGGTCGGAGTCGTACCAAGAGTTGCACTTTTTGGAAGAGTCCAGTCGGACCCTCATGAAAGGGGCAAGAGTGTTGGAGATTGAGAGATTGCGGTTAGCGAGGGCTGTGTCAGGGTGGGAGTCAGCCGAAGGAATGGGTGGAGGGGAATAGGAGGCGGCAAAGGCAGACACTGTTGCTTTTTTGTTGGGCCTGGTGACTTTGAAGCCAAGTGGCTGTGCCGAATGTATTGCTGCGATAGGAGAGCTTAAGGTGTGTTGAGAGTAGTCAGTCCAAGAGAGGGGGTATTGAGAGGGATAGAGAGAGGTATGTCAGGAGAGATGAGAGCATCCAAGGTATGGCCCACGGTGTGCGTGGAGCTAGAGCGTAGGATACAGAGGGCGCGAGGGTCGCAAAGGGTGCGGAAAGGGCCTGAGGAGTCAGGAGAGTCCAGATGGATGTTCAGATTCATCAGGAGGAGTTGAGAAGAGGAGGGAGAGTAGGGAGGAAACCAGGTCAGCCCATTCCGAGAGGAAGAGAATGGACTGGCCTGGTGGCCGATAGAAGGTGGCCATAATGAGAGAAGATTTTGAGGAGAGTGAGAGTCTGCAAACTAGGCATTCGAAGGAGGAGTAGACAATAGTAGGGATGATGGACACAGATATCCATTCAGGGAAGATAAGCGCCGCTCCCCCTCCTGTCTTCTTAGTCCTCGGTGCAGAGGGGATTTTGTAGCGTTTAGGGATGAGTGTGTCAAAGCTCGTGATGGAGCTATCCCTGAACCAAGTCTCAATGATGGTGAGCACCTCAAGTTCGAGGAGGTTGCAGATGTCAGACGAGTGTTTGACGGCAGAGCGAATGTCGAGAGTGGCAATGTGGAGTAGCTTGCCTTCTTTGAGGGAGTTCCTCGGGGGTGGGGTGGCACATGTGACATTGGTCCCCCGAGGGTGGCAAGAGGGCCAGGGGGATAGTGGAGGATGATGACGGAGCCAAGGGCAACAAGGGCGTCGGACAGACTGGCATGGCAGGGGCTCCAGTAAAGAGAATAAGGAGTAAGGCAGAAAAGGCAAGGAGTATATGCAGAGGAGGAGGACCGTTATCGATTAAGGCACAAACTTCTTGCATATTCCCCGATTGCCAGAATGAATTGACATTCACATGTGGCCGTCTGTCTACCTTAAGTCAGGCAACTGCTACGGGAATTTACCAAAATCCTATTCGTATTTTGAATGCACATATTTGGACTCCATTTCCAACATTGCGCTCACAACCTTCTGTAACTCAGCATAGGTCGGCTGATATGGTAAAGGCGTCTCCATGGACTCCTCATCCGCCTCCTTCTCAGGCGGTGCAGAAGGAACCTTTCCCCAATTGGATTTATTCACATCTTGCCTTTTCACTTGCTTGTACCGCTCCTTCCCTTCTAGTCCTCTCTTCATAGAGCTGATATATTTCTCTGGTTTCGATCCCATCAATGTCTTCTCGCGGAACTCCATCTTTTAGTAGCGCCAAAAACCTATCCTTTCTAGATATACGGGAATCCAAGCTATAGAACCTCCTTCCAGGAGTTCCTCAATCACTGTGCCCCTCTTTCTCTCTCTGGGTCTTTCTTCTGCCTTATCCCATTCCCCCAAGTTGGCCAGCTGCCTGATAGCATCCACCATCTCGTCTGTGATTTTACTGGTCACCCCCACCAGCAAAGTCAAAATGACATTTTTGTATGCCGGAGGAGCAGTTCAAATAATGGTATTTCGGAGGGTTGAAACTGATAGCACTCCCATATATTCAGGAGTCTCAACATGGATGGCTTCTTTCATGGCATGTTCTCTAAGCCTCTCTCAATGTGTACCAGTCCGAGGTGATCGGATACTTACGATTACACCCTTGTGCAGCTAACTGTACTAATACTACTTGCGGTTCTCTCCCATCCTTATCATGAGGTGGTCCCGCACGAAAAACCTCCTGATTGTGTTTCCTGTGATAATGACAGAAACCTTGCAGCGTCTGTCGTGTCCTGTTGCACCCCCATCAAATTATTGGACCATCCATGTCAACAGAGGCTCACCAGCCCTCTGTTTCAATCGGTTGATTATTTCCCCAACCTCCTTCTTAGAGTAATCCTCTAACGTTGTCAAATCCACTAACCCGCTTGCCGGATTATTCGGATTTGGCCCAGCTCGCCAATGCATGATTGGTTTAACCGTCACTTCTTTACGACCAGAATCTAGTTTGGACGGCACTTCCCTTTCCGACCCGTTCTCTGAGCTGGTACGTTCGAATACATCTCCGTCCCATTGGTCTGGGTCCCAATCAACACCTGCAAAGGCAATTACTGTTGCCACCTTCTGGGTGTTCACCCTCCCTCTTCTCTTTCGATCATTATATTGAGCGACTCTTACAGCAGCTCGCTTGGCTACTGCTTGATATTTATCAGCCTTGTCATGATACAACTTCATTTGAAGCTGCTGCATTAACGCAATCTGTTTCTCAGCAGCCAGCTACTTCTCCAATCTTAACACATGCACCTTGAATTCTACATTCTGTTGGTGTATCCTTCTAAACGCATGGAACAAAATCCACCCTTGTCTACCTATGGGGGGAACACTCCCTCCCCTTTTCCACTGGCACCTGTTGCAGGCACCCTGCCACCACGGCCGGACTGGCCTCTCCCAAAGTCGTATCCCAATTCTCACTCAAACCTGTGCCATGCGTCCATGTCTGTGCCAATTTATTGTATGGACTCTTTGTCCACCGTGGGATCGTCAGTTTAGGACAGTCTCCGCCTGCGGAGCTTCCTTTTTTCCTAAATCAAGAACTCATGGTGTCAATGTATGTTTCACGTCCCTATCAACAATACCTCAACACACACCTACTTACCCACAAAAAGAGAATTGACTGTCTGACTCCAAGCTTCAAATTCATCAAGTTCTTTGGCATCAATAACAGTACAAAGACCCTGCTCACAGCGCCAAAATGTTTTGGTTTTCTAGAACCCACTTAACAGATTACACAGACCAAGAGTTCTTGGACTCAGGGAGGCAATAATATACACTTAGACTGACTCACAGTTAGAATATAATTTCACAGGCCGTTTATTCACACTTCACAGATATACAGCTACACAATAGAATAAGAGATAATAGGTTATACATGGACATTGGCAGCAAAGAAGAACGAGTATAGTAGTCTACATCACCGTTAGTGAAGTTGCATGAGAAAACGTCATCTCGGTCACGACAACACTACCCAGTCCCAAGGCAGGTAGGGAGGGAGATCACACGTGCTAACGTGGTTTGGAGCGGAGGGTCCTCCCTTCAGCGAGACTTTATCACTCAGGGTTCCAATTCTATTCTACTACCCGCATACCTCTTCTCTTATGGGGAGCAAATCCCCGCCCAGCTCAGGTTGCCAACCCTCCCCGGCCGAAGGACAGACAGCAAGCATGGGGAGCACAGAGCGGTAAAAATCCAGTTAGTAGTGGAAAACCCCAGTTTTTCTCTCGCACGCTCTTTCCCAGCACCCCTTATCACTGCACCTGCACAACTCTGACTCCTTTCTTTGCCCGTCCTTGATTGAACAATACACCAACTATCCCCCATAATGAGCTCATCTGAATCTCGCAACCCTTGCAGAAATCACGTCTGCCTCCTTACCGAGCTCTCAGAAACCTAGACTTTCATTGCGGTTCTGCAGTGTCCAAAATGGCTGCGCACCAGTGCCATGTTTTAGCTCATTTTCACATACGCATTAAAGGTACGTGCCCTCAAGTTCTAAGTCTCTCGGACACATAATAGAACAGGACTTGAGGACCAGCTTTTAGTTAGTTATGCAGAGCCTGCGCACGGAGTCTGTTACGAAGCAGACCCTGTCTTGATGGATCATTCTCTGCATCTCGGAATGCTACCATCTAGCGGGCAAGGAGGTCCCTAAGGCTCTCAGGCTCCACCAGAGGGTTTGGCTGCCACATCGCCTCTGCAATGCAGAGTGCCTGTTCCTGATATTTGCCAAGCAGCCACTTGGGCTTCCTTGCACACGTTTTGCTAAGCATTACTGCTTGGATTTTGTGTTGTCAGGATACTCGTTTCGCCAGGGCTGTCCTTCAGAGTTTTGTGGTTTAGGTGGTGTGCTTGCTACCCTCTCTCCCTCCAGTTACTTGTATTTCTTTGGAGTCTATCATAGATGAGGAATCCATGGAAGGAAGGAGTCCAATAGAAGAACAACTGACTTACCTTTCTGTAATATTCTTTCTGATGGGTGTTTCGTACCATGGATTCCATTCCTCCGACTTATCCCTCATCCCCCTCATTACCTTCCCCCCTAGGAGTAGCTAGCACACCTTTGTCTACAGTCCCTCAGCGTCGGAGTGCTAGGGATATAAACAGTGAACTGAGGTCACTGGGTGTGGTGCTTCTATATATACTGGCCCCAACATCCTGATTGGTGCGGGTGAGCTAGAGCCGTCGGGCAGAACAGATGCAGAGCCACGCTGTGCCCACTGGCAGCGCAAATAGTTTCCGAAGAGAAGTTAGCATTGGG